>NC_060139.1:413185201-413816312 GCF_021461385.2 Schistocerca piceifrons | reverse complement strand
TAAAAGTGAAAATGATACCACTGTGGAACGAATATCGCCGACACAGTGGATTACGTACAAACGTCGACACAGCAGGTGTTATGCGTCTAAACATGTATAAACGTAAGTGGTGGACATGACGAAAAAGTTAAAGACTATGTCACAAGCCCGTGCCCAGGCTATTGGCCTGGCTGCAGGTGGAGTGCAGCCTTTCTTCGCCTCGGCACGAGGAGGGGGAGGACAGCGGAGCCATCGTTCTGATCGCCTTCTACCCATGAGAAATACCGCCAGAACTCACTTGATAGCAGGCTGAGTGGACCTGAGGCCGTCATGGAGGAACTGGAACCAGGAAAAATCCATTGGACACGTATAAAAGTGAATATATATTCCATACACGAAATTAATATGTAAATACAGTACTCTATCAAAAATATAATATCAGGTTAGAAATGAACCAATCTGGCTGTACGTGCATCAGTGACTACAAAGAATGTATGCGATTAGATACAGTTTTATTTCAAATGACGGAACAGAGTATGATTGCGTCATCCGTATTCTAAAGGCTGTTGTACTGTACTGCAATATCTGTTCACTCTTGCATCAGCCATGTCTACGAAGCTTCACCAGTTCTGAGTAACGTCCGTAAGGGGGACGGCAAATAAAATTGCACCCACGTATTTTGTAAGAAACGGTATCAGTTTACGATTGTATAGAACAACGTTACGACTTGTAGAAAGAATTTCTGAAGGTCGGTGGTTCGTTTAGCACTTTCTCAGTTGCAAGTCAAAGATGTTTTTACAATAACACATTTCTAATATGTATTGGAAACCGAAATTGCCTTTCCTTAATATGTTATAAACCTGCTTCAGCAATTTGCAGGTTTTGAGTACTGTCGATAATTCCCCAATCGTTGGTTTCTTTAACTCTTCAAGGTAACCAGCCATCACTCTTTAGATTCAGTTACATTGATTTCTAAATATCATGCGTGGAATATGTAATGTATTATAAATAAAAATACAAGACACAGATCCCAACAAAGAATTAATGTCAGAACTTAGAAGTGGAGTGGATGTGACAATTTGGTACAAGTACCGTCGACAATACAGCACGTACATATTCGTACTCATACCTCACGGTCGTCAGTCGTTGAACGAAGGGATAATTTCGTGTAAATCAGAGATCTGCGGACACCGGTTGTGGAATATTGGCTCCTGTTATGACTGCACACGAGATTGGATTCCTCCCATTTTTCATTGGTCAGGGGACCTTAAGATCGTGCAATGGAACACGGAAAATGGTTGCGTAAGTAAATTTAATGTAAAAGTAACGGCTGCAGGTGTTTTAATTTTCATTTCAAGAGTAATTAAAGTTGGTACTCTCGCGAAAATTCGCAGTGCATTTCAGAGTGTGTATGGTCTCCCATGGCAGCACTGCACATGAGAGGTTCCGGAGCATTTGGAACACAGCCTATAGTTACATCGTGACGATTACTGCCTAGTCCTTATGCTTACAACCACCTAACTACAATTACAAGATTATTTAACAAAAAACACAAAACAGACCAAGTGAAACGATACTAGCTGAAATTGTAACATTAACCATAAATCACCAAATAGAACTGCTCACTTCTTAGTCTGCTAAAATGCTTTCATAACTTGTGCAGGTATGACACACGAGTAATACACTTACCTGATTAAATGTTTCACATGCAGTGTACATCTTTTTCAATTTATTACCTAGAGGTTTGTCTGAATTAGCATAAACATGAATGTCAACTACATTGTCAATTTACAAAACATAGTTGCGTGCAAAAATAACTCAGTTCACTAACGGCCGTCGCTCCATTACAAATGGCGTGTGCGAAACACCGTGTGAATATGAAAAAAAGTGTTTAATCACCCAATTATTTGTTGTAGCATATCAATCCAGAGGTTGTGGAAATAGTAAGGAAACGCCAGGTTAACCGTTCACAGACGATGACAAGCAGTTACCATAAAAACTATAGATACATGTCTATCTACAGTGCAAAATGTCACATAGGAATAAATGTTCAGTGAAGAAAGTGCAAGCATACCGAAAAAGAACAGACGTATGATCTTTATGCACATTATTCAAGATCAGAAAAGTAGAGCAACATCAACAGGGGATGATGAACGTTAGAATATGAGTGAGAGGGGGCGTCCGGCAAGAAATTAATGGAAGCTGTGCTATCAGATCACATTGGAGGAAGTCAAAGAACTGACGATGCTCATCAACCTCCGTGAAAATTCTGGTGTCAACCAAGTATCGAATTCCGAATCTTTAGATGTAGAAATCGTTACAAACAAACAATCAACAAACCCCACAATTTTGCTTGCTCCTGGTGCAAATTACAGGTATATTTGTAGCAATTTCCGATTTTTAGTGGTAATCACTTTATGTAGTTTCTTAGAAGACCTCTTTCTCCGCACCCAGTGCAGTTCCTTGCCATGAATTTTCCCTGTAGAAGATAAGGGGGATAGGGGCCCAGCTTATCACCGACGTTGAACACACTGCTGCGTGCCAACTCACAAAGCCGAGTTCAAGATCTGCGAAATAGCTGCGGCATGCACTCTCATTTTGCCTCTCTTCCCCTTGCCCTAACCACTGCACTTATTCGTTTGGTCTCTAGAGAAACTCATGTATATTGGAAAGGAATGCGTAGATCATTGGCTAGGAACGTACAGAAATGAGTACAATGTGCAGTGTACTCATGAGGAGGCAGGTGACAGCCGGCGGCCACCGACAGGCTACGCTAGACATCTCATGATGCAGCAGGTACTGATGACGTCACAGCTACAGTACGGTTAGCAGTCAACGCGACTTCACCTTGTCAGACCGACAAAGATCCATCCGCCAGTCGCCCGAGATAATCCTGCCGGGATTAAGGGGGATAGGGGCCCAGCTTATCACCGACGTTGAACACACTGCTGCGTGCCAGCTCACAAAGCCGAGTTCAAGGTCTGCGAAATAGCTGCGGCATGCGTCCCATCTAAATCATCGCACAATAAAGTGTACTTCATTTTTCACGATGCCAAATATACTGTGTGAGAAGTAGGTCTGCGAAATAGCTGCGGCATGCGTCCCATCTAAATCATCGCACAATGAACTGTACTTCATTTTGCACGATGCCAAATATACTGTGTGAGAAGTAGGTATTATCCGGCGTAGTCTGCTATTTAAAAACCGTTTTCCTCACTAAAAAATGATATGTCTCTGGTAACTTACAAGAAAACTATGTGACTGTGAGGTCACTACATGAAAGTATAATGATAACCATTCAGTAAGTAGTATCAGTATAAATATTGAAACTAACAATGTATCAGCTATTATTAATTTACCTGAATATTGACACTAACAATCTACATCTGTATCTGCATGGATACTCTGCAAATCGCAATTAACTGCTTGACAGAGGGTTCATCGAACCACCTTCACAATTCTCTATTATTCCAATCTCGTATAGCGCGCGCAAAGAACGAACACCTATATATTTCCGTACGACCTCTGATTTCCCTTATTTTATTATGGTGATCGTTTCTCCCTATGTAGGTGGGTGTGAACAAAATATTTTCGCATTCGGAGGAAAAAGTTGATTGAAATTTCGTGAGAAGATTCCGCCGTAACGAAAAACGCCTTTTTTTTTAAAAAAAATGATGTCCAGTCTAAATCCTACATCATATCAGTAACACTCTCTCCAATATTTCACGATAATATAAAACGTGCTGCCCTTCTTTGAACTTTTTCGATGTACTCTGTCAGTCTTATCTGGTAAGGACCCCACACCGCGCAGCAGTATCCTTAAAGAGGACGGATAAGCGTAGTGTAGGCAGTCTCCTTAGTAGATCTGTTACTATGTTGCAGCTCTACAGTGTACCAAGTATTATTGAGTTATCTTCTACAGGGAAAATTCATGGCAAGGAACTGCACTGGGTGCGGAGAAAGAGGTCTTCTAAGAAACTACATAAAGTGATTACCACTAAAAATCGGAAATTGCTACAAATATACCTGTAATTTGCACCAGGAGCAATAAGCGAATAAGGAAACGCCAAAGTAATTAAAAATGTTTGCTGCAGAAAGATTAATGGTGAATGTCTTGAGTGAGAGAAGATCAGAAAATGTATTTTTAGAGAATCAGTGTAGTTTTATTATAGTTGATTTAACTGAACCAGGATGATGAGGCATAGGTGTAGATTCCGTTCTTTCCAGTCTAAGGTCTTTAAGACAGAAAAACGACGTGGTACCCTCTAGTAGAACAATCTGTTTCGTGTACCATGGAACCTGATAACCAGTCTGTCGTGCAATTTTCCTTGGAAGTAGGTTGTGCTTCGAAGCAGTGTTACAGCCAGGGCAACCATAAGGCTTGTAATCACGACAGGAACAAACATCAAGAGGTTGTCAGCGTTCAGATTTTGCTATGAGTTTCAATATTCGACTCGTGCAGCGGTGGACTGCTATGCCAAAGGGATATAATTTTTTGTGCAGACAATAAGTTATGGCTCAGTAGGTTGCCTTTTGCTGTAATGGATCAATAATAGTGTTCCCATTGTAACCGAAGACATTCTAAGTTCCTTTTGATGCTCTTTCTTTGTAAGGCGTGCACATTTCATAATGTCCAGGCGGAGGTTCTCAAAGTGCGTGAAAAAGAGCAGATGATAGATTGCTAGTCACTCAATACTTGTCCAAACGATTCAAGCTAATGACTGAGATAATTAGAAATGAATAAGTTACGACACTGATGTTAGTTTCTAGTTCCGCAACTGTCCTGACACCTCTCATCGCTGTTCATTTCTCGGAATGAGGTGGGGCAGCGGTTACCTGTTTACATTGAGAAGCTGCTCGAATCTTCGGCTAGTTGTACATATTTATGCTTTCTGCGATTTGCCTGAATCATTTCGGATGTGTGCTGGATGGTTGCTTTCATGAAACCACTGCCTATTCCTTCCTCCAAATGCTTTCCAACTGGGCCTGATCTATATGTCTCATATGCTAAATATTGACAAGATACTTTATTACCTTACTTCCTTTTCATTCTAGTTCCACTAAGTATTGCCGTTTTCAGAGAATTTAGCATATGAGACAGATGACATCCGCAAGGTCTGTAAACATAATCTGACTGTCCTTACCTCAAAGATACGGAGGTTCCAAGTCAGTGAAGTACTAACGTAGTCCACGAAACGAATAGCAACATGTATTTTTTATGTGCTTATTAAATGTTTATTTTATTCCATGAATTCCATACGTGCTTATCCGACATCATGAATTTCATACTGTAATATTTCTGTTCCGCTTCAGAGTTAAAAATATTTACTAACTGATCAGGAAAACGAAAAGAATAAAAGTTTTAATTAAAATCGAAGTAGCTGGTTTTCGTGGTTAGTCATTAATAGAGTGTTGGTATACCATATATCAGCAACAAAACGTCGCACAACAAACTGCACTCGGACTTCGTAACTCATGACAAGATAATGAAGACGGTTTCCGTAACTGATCACGCAAATCTGCAAATAGGCTGCTGAAATGGCGGTCAAGGCATATGCAGCAATTCACTTTAAATAAGAATATTTCAGAGTTTAAGTGATATATTAACATAAAATACGTAGACATTAAAAATGCCACGTCTTCTATCAAAACGTGCGTCTACATCGGAAGCAAAGTCAGAAAAGAGAGTGAGGGAGACAAGATCCCCCGCTAAAGAAACTAGAATCATTTGTTTCAACGGACATTAGGTCACATTCGAAAAGTCACAGATAACGTTTACATGATTTTCGTACAACGTTGCGCCGTTCCAAGTTCGTATGGTTTTCTGACTAATTTAGAGAACAGGGTATTACAAAACGTGTGTATTTCATCTAAGTAAACCAATCAGCGAAACGCTTAGGGGCACTAGCTTTCCTACAAATTTTGTAGCCAATGCTTTTTTTCACGCACTTTTTGTGAAATAAATCACTGTGAGCATGAGATTCGCTGTATCATTTTATTCCTCTTTGTACGATCTCTGAAATTCGTTTGAAAAAAGTGTATTGTTCTATTTAAAAATATGATGGCGTCTCAAATACATCAGGTAAAAATGTTATGAGCCTGAATTATATACTTAAACATTGTTTTGCCAAAAACATGATTTCGGTACGTTAAACTGCTTATCAAGTAGATGCTTTACGTCTAGCGAGCACTAACTGTCACATAGCATTTTCATCAGCGGCACTGCTTATGTGCCTCGCTTCGTGAAATAAAGAATCACGCCTAGTGCTCTGTTTGTCGTTAAGCCAATAATTTAATCGCAAAATGGGGCCAATATCCTGCAATCGTGTATTTTATTTCGGAGCCAGTGATTGCTTACCAGTACAGAAAAACTTCAACCTTTGCTTCACTTTTTATAGCTTATAGCTATAAAACTAAAGTGAAGTCGTAGGGCACCGTTTTTCGATCACCTTATGGGATATCACATATGGCCTCAAGGCGGAAGTTCGAGTCCTCCCTCGGGCATGGGTGTGTGCGTAAACCCTAGAAACACCAAGGTATTTTAGGTTACATGGAGCACCGACCAAGGGCAAATTTTGCCTGTGTTACAATAAGTTGTAAATCTTGTAATTTGTTGTAATATGTATTTATTTTATGTAATTCTGTTTCCATTGAGATATTAGTTTAACAGGAAATAGTGACAACACAATTGAAAGCTTAATTTTTTAACATTCATAGGGTGAATGTAACAACCAAGAATGGTCGAATCTTAGTCAATGAAAGTTTGTGTAAACAAGATAAGAAGGTTTGTAATTGAATACAAAGGCTGTCTAAAGTTTCTATGCACTCTTTGATCTATTAACTGAATAATACAGCTTTGTCATTGAGAGAAAGTTTCAAAAACAGAAATGAAAACACTTGCTAAAATACATGTTATTGTACATTGAAAACTCTCGGTAAACACTTTTCACTTCGAGAGTATAGTTTCACTTACAGATGACATTTAACTCCTGCACACAAAATGGTTGATTCTGAATGAGTCTTACACAGATGGCGCCCACAGCTTCCACATGTTAACTTGGTTGTTGTCTCTTGCTCTCTGGTTACTTGCATTCTTCAAGCATAAGTAGCACCTTGCTTTCCTAGTTGGTTCTTCATTTGCAGCAGTTTTTTTACCTCTAGTTTCTTTCCTAGGATCTCTCCCATCGCGCAAATAATAGGCAACTGTAGTCCTTTCAAATCCATGGCTCGCTCTTCTACATATTGTTTCAAAAGTTCGTGGCCTAATTCATGGAGATACAGTTTTCTGGCATTTGGTTTCCCTTCATTCCATTTAGGCGCATTCATCTTGAACAGTGTGTACGAGTTAACTGCAGCTATATCAAGTAGGTTGTAGAACATTGACAGTGGCGATCTTCTCGTACCCCTTTTTGTAGAGTATGTCGTAACCATTTTATCTACGGCATCCACTCCTCTCTTAGTGGAATTATAGTACAGGTTTGTGTGTGTTTTCTTTTTTGATGTATCAACTTCTACTCCTGCGTTATGATGTTGTGTAGACAACATCAACCGATTTTTCTTTGGTTTTTCCTTTGTGATGTAAGAGACAATTGTTACTGGCGGCTTCTTAGAAGATAGGTCTTTGAATGCGAATTTGGAGGAATACAGCTCTCTGCCTACTGTCGTCTTAAGAATCCTGCTGTACATTTTTTCTGTTTGATTTGAGTGTCCCAACCAATGTTAAGTTTGTAGTGTTGATAGAGAATGTCTGCCAACTCCACAGAAGTGTAGAAGCGGTCAGTTGTGACATTGTAGCCTGTATTCTTTATTGGCTCCACCAGTTTCTTCACAATCTCAAGAGGACCATGTTCACTGGCAGGTCTACTGTCTTTTCGAGCATACTCTTCCATTTTTATTATGTATCGTACAGTTGCACTACAAAGCATTCTGACTAATATTCCATATTTTCCAGGTTTGTCTTTGAGGAAAACTTTGAAAGGACGACGACCTCTGAAAAGACACAACATTTCATCAATTGTATTGTCAGGTCCACTTCTGAAGTAACGTGGGAATATTCCATTCAATACTTCACGCAGCGCCGCAAATTTGTCACGTACGCGTCTATCTGACCTCGTGCCTTTATCATAAAAGCGAAGAATTTTCAATAGCTGATGTGCTCTTGTCTTACCCATAGCTCCTCTATACATCGCTCTTCCCAATAAATTTGACCATAAATCAGATAAAGAAATATTGGTGCCCTGGTAAACTCCCATTAGAATTAAATTCCCATCAAGGCATGTATTTCCGAATCGCTAATGGGAGGTACATTTTCTCTTTCAGCTTCTTCCTTTGTATGGTCAAGTATTTTCCTTACTAATTCAGGAGTGAAATTTTTTTTAAAATGATTCACATATGCTTGTTACTTTCCCAGCACTGGTTATTCCTAGACGTTCACGGACTATGTTACCAAAATCCCTTTCACTATGCCTCTGAGCTTCTGCAAGATACACTCTGCCAGAACTTGTAACATATTTATTTGGGGCGTTACCTGCATGGTTTGTTTCTTCTTCATTGTACTCCACTTCTTCAATGGAATCCTTTTCTACTTCTGTATGATCTGACTCAAAATCATTTAAATCTGATAATTCGTCGTCGAGTAATAGTTCTGCAAGAACTTCCGCATCGTTCAAGCCTCTATAACTCATCTTACAAAATCTACTTTATAATAAAGGCGTCGCTCTACTGTGACAAACTGCTAACAGTAATAATGGAAAGTCTAAAATCAACAATGAAAGTGAAACTCAACAATTAGACACTCAACAAAACACTGTAAAACTCATGTTCACGGTTGCCAACTGAATAAAAGAAAGAAAAACGTATGGGCAAATTTTGCCCATGCTTGGTAGTTGTAGGGAAGATAATAAGAATTATGGTCGCATGGAGTACCAACCCAGGGCAATATGTGCCCTTGGGCGTAAAATTCCTATTTTTTACTTGCAATTATAAAACTTTAACCATAGAAACGTAGGGCATAGTGTATTATAAGGTAACAGACAAATAGAAAAAGACCCAAAAACATAGAAGGATATTTGCCATGAAATTTTTAAAAAATAAAAATATACGGGCAATTTTTGCCCGTTCTTGGTGTTTCTAGGGTTAATACTTAGGATAATTTAGTTTAAGTAGTGTGTAAGCTTAGGGACTGATGACCTTAGCAATTAAGTCCCATAAGATTTCACACACATTTTGAACTTACAACGCGTAAAAAATAAATAAATAAATAAATAAAAATTGCTGGCGTGGCTTAATACGCTTATGCAGTAGATATGTAGTCCAATTCTTACTCCAGATATGTATAAATGCTTTATTGCGAGAATCCTGCAGAAACTTGAGTAGCTTGTTTGATTGATACGATTGCAGACCACATGTGGGCTGGTAATGAGCCAACAAATATTGTGATTCAACGCAAATAGCGACTTCCGAAGCGAAGTCTGTAGAGAGCCAGTATTGTCCGTGTGATAGTCTTTTTCCAACTAAGCAGCATCTGAAAATGAAGGCTCCACGTACTGTGCATTCATCTCACAGTGCGTCCCTACTTTCAGCGGGGTGAAGCTTGTCGAATCATACATTGGAGTATATGGAGAGAAACTCAGTGGACACACAACTACAAACCTGTACTACACCACTATGTTTTTGTTTGGCCTAGTGCAGTGCTAACAACGAAATGAAATACGTTCAGTTCCAGTTTTCGACTACGACATCCAAACTGTTATTAAGTCTCCTCCCAAATATTCACTGTTCAGAACTCCCTTCTCCCGCTTTCAGACACTGACACCCTTTGGGAAGAAATAATGTGTAAAAAGCAGTAGTAGACAAGAACGGATAACGGTACCACTCTCCTCGCTACACGTAAAACATAATATGGTACGTTACAGTGGTGCTACTAAAAGTTATCAAGCAAATTATCAGTGAATGCTTAAAGAGAACAGGTGTGAAGATGTGAGGGTTTACAGAACATATGATCTCAAAATGTAATGGTTCTATTTCCGAGCGGTTTTACACAAAATAGTAGGCATTTTCTGGAAAATACTTACCTACATAACTTTTCCAGTAACAATGTACCGGTTTTCCGTTAAAACCGACTGCTAGAAAGACGACGCAATATTCTACACTTTTCGTCTTCTACGAGGGCTATGCAGAAACAAGTTCACGTTTTCGCCTGCAGCAACAATGGCCGGGGATAGCGCGGTCATGTCGTTGTCTGAGCGTTTTTCCAGTCAGTCGGTATCTAGCCATGACAGCGTGGAAAAACAAAGATTGAAACTTATCGGCAACTGTGTGAAGTGGCGAAGTGAGCGGAAACAATCACTGAAGGTGCAGTGCATCAGTGATGGATTAATTTTAAAAGTGGTCGAACTAATGTTCACTTTGAAGAGCGAGGCGGACGACCAAGCATAACGACTGATGAACTGATCGCAAAAGTCGATGAGAAGATTAAAGGAAACAGCCGATTCGCAATGACGGCGCCACTGTTTAGTTTTTTACAAATTTTATGAAATTTGTTGCATCAGATCATTGCACAGAAGCTAGGCTACCTCGACTTTTGTCAAGATGGGTCCCAAAGATCTTGACAGAAGGCCTAAAGATGGTGACTCATTATTTGATCGAACCGTAACTGGAGACGAGTCGTGGGTCAAACATATGAACTGTGAGACCAAATTGCAACCTACAGAGTGGGGCAAACCAAAAAGAAGTGCTTTCAAACCTTGCCTGCATGAAAGTCTATGGTGGCTGCTTTTGGGGCGGAAAAGCCGTCTTGCTTGTCGATTTTGCTGAGCGTGGATCAGTAACAATTCTTTCGAGGTATTGTCAGACTTTTGAAAAGTTAAGAAGAGAATAACCGTAGATGTAAGTTGAACTTAATTTTGTTCTTGCATGTCAACGCTCGACCATAGACGGCAACTCGCTCTCGAGAAGTATTCGATGCTTTGAAGTGTAAGGCGTTTCCTCATCCGCAGTACGGTTCAGATCTTGTACCAAGTGACTACTATCTGTTTCCTACGCAACGCTTTGACTACGATGCGGAATTGCGGAAGGACGTAACTACATCGTTTGAGCTTTATTCGGCAGAATTTCATGAAAATGGAATTTCAAAGCTTGTTCGCCGCTATTATAAGTGCTTAAGTTTTGTGGAGTCTAAATTTAAAAAAAATCCCACTTTCAAATGAATAAGACATCATTTCTTTTCTAACCCGTACATTTTTTTTAAATGCCAAAACGTAATCTACTTTCTGGGTAGTCCTCCTATACGGTGCGATTTCTCTAAGCTCCCATATGTTGTAGTGCTGCGTAACAGTTTGTGTAACAAAAGTGAGTAGCGTATACAGTAATTTTTATACGTAAGCAAAATCGTTAGTTCATCCAACTGGGTTGAAATATTGTTCACTTGTTGCTTTCTCCGTGAAAAGAGTCATGCCTCCTAAACATGCATCAGTTGGTAGATCCACCAGCCAGGCACGGAAAAGAAAATGATTACGTTCTTCTCAAGGAAGCGAGTATCAGATCACATACGGGTTGCTCAGTACGAGCATCAGACTCGGAAGACGCAGAACAAGAAATTTATCTAATAGTTTACAAGTGCTGCTCAATCGCATGCTTTGGAAACAAAAGGGCAAAACGCATCAAGAAATTTAGCTGGCCATTTACGAGGCGCTATGTAGCGTGCGTTGGAAACAGCACGTCAACGAACGGCCAGAGTATACGCAGAACATTTCTGTGCTACTGGATCTCGACGGACAGTGCATGTTGTCTAACTCTTGTTGCATTGAAATGCCGTGCGGGATTAGCCGAACGGTCTGAGACGCTGCACTCATGGATTGTGCGGCTGGTCCTAGGGCAAGGGTGTGTGTGTTTGTCCTTAGGATAATTTAGGTTAAGTAGTGTGTAAGCTTAGGGACTCATGACCGTAGCAGTTAAGTCCCATAAGATTTCACACACTTTTTGCATTGAAATAAAGCGTAAATTACTGCTACAGTTTATTTAACAAACGTGAGCAGCCTATACAATAATTTTCATAACGAAGCAAAATCATTATTAGTTCATCCATCTGAGTTGAAACATTGTTCACTTGTTTGCAAGTGTAGACATCGGCCACGTAGATAAAGTATGTGAGCATTATTGTACACAAAAGTTCGACACTGAAACACCAGAAATGTGCTGCGCAAAAGGCAAAGTTGAACTTCCGGCTTTTCGCACACCATCTGAACCTCTGTTGTCATTTCGCTCAGGCGACTCTGCCAATTACAGGCACTTTCTGCAACATATTCCCAGATACAGTTCGGCATTTGGTACGACATCGTTTGGAGCCCATTGAGTATTCAAAGTCCAATGAAGGACAAATTTTAAATTCACGGCGAAATACATCATCGCATAGGATCACTTCTTCCGTTTCCCGGCGCTGGGCATAAATTTCTACAAATCTGCTTCGTGGACGACTATGTTACGCAAGTTGATCAGTGATCCTATTCGACTCGAGGCACCAAACATCATATTATCTACTTTGAAAACTTTTTTCCACCAACACCACGTCCTAATAAAATTGTTCAAAACAGCAACTGAACTTAGGTCAGCAGATAATCATACAATCTATATAACAGCTGACAAAACACCAATTACACGGCATGCTAGGAGCTTGCAACGCACAGACCACCAATGAAGCAACGATTGTTATAAATGGAGAAGATTGCGATACAGGTGACGTAATTCTACAGCGACGTTATAACACAATCGTATGTGTCGCTAAAACATCGATATTATGATGCCTCGCAGTATCCCACAATTTTTTGGGATGGGGAGGGCAGGTGTCACTTCCATATTATTCAAAATGACCGAGGTATGTAGTTTGATTATTACTTGCCCGCGTATCATGATATAAAACAAGAAAATTTCGTTTCTTAATTTCGCACATCTGATTTCCATTTTTCTAGTCGCTTCTGTTCTCTTGTTCTTTTTACAGGTGACGAACTAAATAAAAAAGTATCAGCAACGAATTACCACAGCCCATTCAAAATAACTTGACAGTTGAGGTCTGTCACTAGCCGCCACAGTATTGCCCAGATGGTTTGCCGACTGATTTTCTTTCAGGTTCATGAACATTTATTTTTATCTGTTATTACTTTTATGTTGTAAGTTCATGTACTGACACGTTCCATGGCCTTGGAGATTTGCTCCTCAATTTGGTCCTACGGAACTTGACATGTAAATAAAAATAAATAAATAAACAATCACTGGTTAGGCGACATACAAACACGGCGGGTCACTCTACAAATGCTTTTAATGTGTAACGCACAGCAATGATGGAAGCGCCGACGCCCGCATCTCGTGGTCGTGCGGTAGCGTTCTCGCTTCCCACGCCCGGGTTCCCGGGTTCGATTCCCGGCGGGGTCGGGGATTTTCTCTGCCTCGTGATGTCTGGGTGTTGTGTGCTGTCCTTAGGTTAGTTAGGTTTAATTAGTTCTAAGTTCTAGGCGACTGATGACCTCAGCAGTTGAGTCGCATAGTGCTCAGAGCCATTTGAAACGCCGACGCGAGGTGCAACGGAAATGCGAGACTCTCTGTCGGCAGCTCATTTTAAGTGACCAGTGACTGAAATGCGGCAGACGACGCATTTTGTTGCCCTGAATTTAAACTCATGTCCTAACCTAACCATAACCTCGTGATCTGCAGTGTATCCGAGAAAACGGCGATCAGCAGAATGAGGCAGAACTAAAATCACGATTACTTTGTTCACGGCGATGAAAACTAATCCATATGAGTTAAGCCAAGATAAAAAAAAATTCAGTTTCATCACTGAAAGCAAACTGTAATTTGTGGCTATCATTGGTCACCTGAAAGAATCCTCACGCTGGCTACACGAGCTGCGGCTTCAGCAGGAGTTGAGCAGTCCTGGCTGGTACTTGGTTGCAGATTGCAGGCCACACAGGCAGACTCCAAACAAATAAAACATAATGACAGGACAAAATTAAGAACAAATAAAAAGGTCGGTACGATGATCAAAAAGAGGTGGCGAAGTATTAGACAGAAAAAAATTACATGCAAAACAATTAACTGAACAAAAATGATAATGAAAGCCTTTTAAATATATACCTAGACATTTGGGCACCTTTGGCGAGATTCGAACATATGGCCTTCTATGCAGGAGGTTTATATACGAGTACTAACCACTGCGCTCCTCCAGTACCCTGCGGTAATATGACCCAGTCGTTGGCCCAGTCGAAACTATAAACAGCAGCCTACAAAAATTCAGCTTCAAAAGTGTTGTGCGAAGCTTATCTGTTCGAAGCCGACTCTGTGATTGAAATAACGATATATGTGACGCTCAATCGCGTGTGTGTGTGTTTGTGTGTGTTGTTTTTAGTGAAATAAAAGGGCCACACCCAGGATTCTGGATCCGAATACGTCAAGAAAGAAAGCCGGATAAGGAACTGGAACAGAACTGACCAACTGTTGAGACAGTGTGGCAACGTCGAACGATTCGGGCTTGGCGTTGAGCGCTCTGATTGGAGGAGACCAGCTCCAACGTCTGAAGTGTCACCTATCAAGTAATTTGAGTCGAACTATATTCACACCGCATAATGATACACCAAAACGAATAAATGATTCTGCAGTTCTGTCAACTGTTTCATCAATACATGGTAGATATGTGAGCGAAAACTGAATCTCAACGTCTTCTCTTCATTCGATTAAATCAAAAAGTCACTGTGTTCAGAGTGGTAAATTCATTTACAAGATGCGACTGCAAAAGGTGGAAGCATCAGAGGCATTGTAAAAGTGGTGATACTTGCATCGAAGTTCACTGGCACTCCGCGTCGTACGCATGAATTTGCGGAAGACGCCATCATATTTACAAGACAAAAGAATGTCTGTTTGCCTGGTCAAACTTCATCTGATCGACATGATTGACTGCACGCGTTTTCAAACAAAATATCACTATTTTGATGGAGTTAACTGTAAAGACTCACGTTTATGGTGAAAGTGCTGGATATATTCCGTGGAGTGGCAAAAGACACGTTTTCCTCATGCACACATTCTCATACGGCTCAAAATGAAAATAAATACAGCTCAAATTGATTATACTATTTCTGTAGAAATACCAGATCGTGGACACGATCTATTGATGTTCAATATTGTCACCAAAGATTGGTGCATGGACTATGTCATATGAATCCACAATCAGCCGCGCGGCAGATAACAGAGGAACGAAAAAATATCCAAGAGAACTGAATCATGAAATTCGCAATGGTGATAACGGCTATGCTCAATACCGGCGCCGCGAGGTAACTGGTGGCGGTCGCACACCTACAGTCAAAATGAGAAATTCCGATACTGAAATAGACAACACTTGTATTGTACCATATTCCACAATGTTATCAAAAATATTTAAAGCCATATAAAAGTGAAATATT
This sequence comes from Schistocerca piceifrons, assembly GCF_021461385.2. Taxonomy (NCBI): domain Eukaryota; kingdom Metazoa; phylum Arthropoda; class Insecta; order Orthoptera; family Acrididae; genus Schistocerca; species Schistocerca piceifrons. The sequence goes on along the minus strand of NC_060139.1, from coordinate 413,800,890 downwards.
GAAATTCAGTTAAATCAATAAAGTACATATGCAAGTTCGTGAACCATGGCAACGATATGGTACAATCAAGATAAAGCCGACGAGCACACAGATGAAATTATACAATTCAAATTGGTCGATAAATCAGCTGCAACTAGGTAATGTGACGAATTTAGAGTTTACTAATTCACAGTCGGCACCCCCACGTTGTTCATCTTACAAGAGGAGGCCGCCAATTGTGAAATTCAGATTCGATTCATACTGCGCATAATAAAAGCTCATGGCCAGAGGTGTAATGTGGCAAAGCACCAAGATGCACTTCTCAGCCGTTGTCGAGAGAACCGACAGTTAAAAAGAAACAGTTGCGGTGAAATACTCTCTATGATATACAATTTCCTACAGCGTTGTGGCGCAGCGGTAGACGCTCGGGTTTGTAATCCGAAAGATGCCGGATCGAATCTCGCGCCATGCAACTTTTTTTTTTTTTTAGTATTTGTTTTTTGTAATTCAAATGTGTATATACACACACACACATATATATATAATTCCCGGCAATCAGTTGCAACAATTATGCATATAATAAGTTGTTGAAAGTCGTTTGTCGTGGAAAAACTGGCGACTTCGAACATCATTATATTTTCCGCAAACAAAGTTGTATTTCACAAATGTCATTAATTGTCTTCATAATGTTTACCACGTATAGTTAACGGAAGACGTAGAAACGATATTCCGAAATGAATACGTATAGCGTAAGTCAAACGTTCGAATTAGAATAGAGACCCCACGAACACAAATTTGCTGTGGCAGGTATGAATTATAAACTCCGTTACTCGCTCGTTACACTTCATGGACAGATGTTGAATGGGCCGAAACGAGCCGCCGCATAACAGCGTAGTTGCCTGCTAACTTCGAAAGAAGGTAGATGCGGTCCCTTATAACATCGTCCAAAATCAGTGCGGGCGTGAGAGCTTTGGTACACCCTGTTAAACAAACGGAAAAATGGAGGCGGTACAATTGGAGAGCGATCCGCCTTCACCAACATGCATAAGCAATTCATTAATTCGCGGCATGCAACTTTTTTTTATTATTAGTTTTTTGTAATTCACATATATATATATATATATATATATATATATATATATATATATATATATATATATATTTGAATGACAAAAAAAAAGTTGCATCCCGCGAGATTTGATCCAGCGACCTTCGGATTACGAACCCGAGCGCTTACCGCTGCGCCACGACGCTGTAGAAACTTAATAACCGTAGAGAGTATTTCACAGCAACGGTTTCTTTTTAACTGTCGATTTTCTCGACTACGGCTGAGAAGTGCATCTTGGTGCTTTGCCACATTACACCTCTGGCCATGAGCTTTTATTATGCGCAGTATGAATCGAATCTGAATTTCACAATTGGCGGCCTCCCCTTGTTAGTCTTCACCTTGAAAACGCACAAAGAATATAATTCACGGCAGAGAATGCACAAAATTTTGCTGCAGCACCAGAGCACACAACTCCGGCAACACTTTTTGCGTTGTGCCAAGATGATGGATTTGCCAAAAGAATGTACGCAGAGGTACCGAAGTATTACACATGGTACACTACGTCGAAAAAATTTCGACAATGTTGAAGGCTGTCGAAATATATATATATATATATATATATATATATATATATATATATATATATATATATATATATATATATATATATATATATAACGCGCTGGACCGTGTATTTCCATATTACAAGCTACTATTTGAGAGTGCTGCTGATTAATGTGAACCATCTGTATTGGGAAATGTGAGATCGACGACATGCAATGTCAGACATGCGGCGAAGCTTTCGAAGAACTTAATTGTTTCCAAAGCGATGAACGTGAAAGTACAACGAAGGGCAGCTCGTTTTGTATTATCGTGAAATAGGGGAGACATTGTCATAGACATGATACGTGAATTGGAGTGGCAATCATTAAAACAAACGCGTTTTTGGTTGCGACGGGATCTTCTCATGAAATTTCAATCACCAGTTCTCTCCTCCGATTGCGAAAACATTCCTTTGACACCCACCTACATTGGGAGAAATGATCATCACGATAAAATAAGAGAAATCAGGGCTCGCAAGGAAAAATTTAAGTGCTCGTTTTTCCCGCGTGCCGTTCGAGAGTGGAACGATAGAGAGACAGCATGAAGGTGGTTCATTGACCCCTCTGCCAGGCACTTTATTGTGAATAGCAAAAAAATGGCTCTGAGCACTATGGGACTTAACTACTGAGGTCATCGGTCCCCTAGAACTTAGAATTACTTAAACCCAACTAACCTAAGGACATCACACACATCCATGCCCGAGGCAGGATTCGAACCTGTGACCGTAGCGGCCACGCGGTTCCAAACTGACGCGCTTAGAACCGCGCGGCCACACCGGCCGGCTGTGAATAGCAGAGGAATCACGTAGATGTAGATGTAGAACACTGAGAAATTATGAGGGGCGTTTAATAAGTAATCCAACACTTTTTTTCTCGGCCAATTTCGCTTTAAAACTTCAGAATTTGTTGTGGGACATCGTGGAGTAATCCATCTTGAGTCCCTATAATTTCATGACGTTGTGATAGGTGGAGACACGATATGCAGCCTTATAAATGGCGTCTGTAAGGGAGGTGCGTTCCAGGCAGAGAGCTGTCATTGAGTTTACTTTGGCGAAAAACCAGAGCATCGCAGATGTTCATAGGCTCTTGGAGAATGTCTACGGAGATTTGGCAGTGATCAAAAGCAAGGTGAGTCGTTGAGCGAGCCGTTTGTCATTGACGGAACCGCTGCGACCAGCGCAGTGTTGGAACGTGCGGATATCTCATTCGAGGCGATCGACAGATCATGATGAAACACCTCGCTGCTCAACTGAAAATCTCTGTTGGTAGTGCTGACACACTAATCCAGCAATTGTGGTACTGAAAGGTGTATGCCCGCTGGGATCCACCCTACAGCACGGATCTCGTACCTCGTGACTTCCATCTGTTTGGCTCAATAAAGGATGCAGCCGGCGGGAAGCAGTACATGGTTGATGGGGAGGTTATTGATGCAGCAAGACGTTGGCTTCGACGTCGACCAGTAGATTGCAGGCATACAGAACCATACAGGCATAAAGGCCCTCCCAGTAAGGTGGCGTAAGGCCGTCGCACTAAACGGCGATTATGTTGAAAAATTAGCAGTGGAGAATAATATGGTGTTTGGGCGTCCTGAAATTGTGTTGCATTGCCTATTGAATGCCTCTCGTACACTGATGGACGCCTCTGTCAGCTGACATCCGCTTCAAACGCGAACATTATCCGCTATCATTTTCACCGTATGTTCGCCAACCAAACCAAACGATGTGCGGGAAAAATTCAAAGAGGATATGAGCGAAGGTATTTTGCACCGTACTCGTGCCGTTAGAAAAGATGTCATCATTATATTTTCGGACAGCATTTTCAACGAATCTCTCATACAAATACAATGGGTAACCGTCCATAACGAATCACTCATACAGATTAGAGTGGGTGCACAACGACATTCTGCATATGCCCACAATGATCGACATCTATTGACACAACAGTGCTGGTGACCCGTGTTCGCTCGTCGTAATGCTCGAACAACTATTACTGACAGAACAAAAGTGCTTGCCATGGTGCAAAAGGAGAGGAAACGTCTTTATTTTTATATTTAGGACGTTTTACATTCGAAGAGGCAATCAGCGTGTCATATTAGATTCAATAGCCTCATTAATTTACTACCCACAAATATAGCAGTCACATAACCGATATTCATGGAGGAAACTGGTTTAAGAGTTTAACATCTGTTAGATGTTGTGATCTTCAAGAGATAGAGCACTAACTGTCATTGTACGAGGACAGAAGATGTAAATCGGCTATGATCTTGCTGAAAGAATCATCCAGGCATTAATCTGAAGCAATGTAGAGAAATCACGGAAATTCTGCACCTGGACACGGATCTGAACATTACTTATGTAGACTTTATGTTTACACTACCTGATGAAAAGCATCCTCTGGCCACTAGGTTTCAGGAGAGGTGTACCCTCCAGTATAAAAAAGAGGCAGGGACTATTGTGTTATCAGTAAAGAAGCAGTAAATCAGAAAGAGTCGGTGTAGGAGATCGCAATGACTTCGAACATGGACTAGTTATTGGATATTACACTACTGTCCATTAAAACTGCTACACCACGAAGATGACGTGCTACAGACGCGAAATTTAACCGACAGGAAGAAGATGCTGTGATATGCAAATGATTCGCTTTTCAGCCCATTCACACAAGGGTGGCGCCGGTGGCGCCACCTACAACGTGCTGACATGAGGAACGTTTCCAACCGATTTCTCATACACAAACAGGAGTTGACCGGCGTTGCCTGGTGAAACGTTGTTGTGACGCCTCGTGTAAGGAGGAGAAATGCGTACCATCACGTTTCCGACTTTGATAAAGGCCGGATTGTAGCCTGTCCCGATTGCGGTTTATCGTATCGCGACAATGCTGCTCGCGTTGGTCGAGATCCAATGACTGTTAGCAGAATATGGAATCTGTGGGTTCAGGAGGGTAATACGGAACGCCGTGCTGGATCCCAACGGCCTCGTATCACTAGCAGTCGAGATGACAGGCATCTTATCCGCATGGCTGTAACGGATCGTGCAGCCACGTCTCGATCCGTGAGTCAACTGATGGGGACGTTTGCAAGACAACAACCATCTGCACGAACAGTTCGACGACGTTTGGAGCAGCATAGACTATCAGCTCGGAGACCATGGCTACGGTTACCCTTAACGCCGCATCACAGACAGGAGCGCCTGCGATGGTGTACTCAACGACGAACCTGGGTGCACGAATGGCAAAACGTCATTTTTTCGGATGAATCCAGGTTCTGTTTACAGCATCATGATGGTCGCATCCATGTTTGGCGACATCGCGGTGAACGCACTTTGAAAGCGTGTATTCGTCATCGCCATATTGGCGTATCACCCGGCGTGATGGTATGGAGTGCCATTGGTAACACGTCTCGGTCACCTCTTGTTCGCATTGACGGCACTTTGAACAGTGGACGTTACAATTCAGATGTGTTACGACCTGTGGCTCTACCCTTCATTCGATCCCAGCGAAACTCTACAAATCAGCAGGATAATACATGACCGCATGTTCCAGGTCTTTTACGGGACTTTCTGGATACAGAAAATGTTCGACTGCTGCCCTGGCTAGCACATTCTCCAGATCTCTCAGCAATTGAAAACGTATGGTCAATGGTGGTCTTGATGAACTGCGGTATCGTGTTGAAGCTGCATGGGCAGCTGTACCTGTACACGCCATCCAAGCTCTGTTTGACTCAATGCGCAGGCGTATCAAGGCCGTTATTACGGCCAGAGGTGGTTGTTCTGGGTACTGATTTCTCAGGATGTATGCATCCTAATTGCGTGCAAATGTAATCACATGTCAGTTCTAGTATAATATATTTGTCCAATGAATACCCGTTTATCATCTGCATTTCTTCGTGGTGTAGCAATTTTAATGGCCAATAGTGTATGTGAGTAACAAATCCACCAGGAACATGTTACTTCTTCTAAAGCTGCCCAAGTCCACCGTTAGTGCTGTGATTGTGAAGCAGAAAGGCGAAAGAACAATTACAGCTAAACTAAGACCGCGTATAGCTCATGTAGTTACGGACAGGAACCGTCGTGCATTTTGGAGGACGGCTGTTAAACATTCGTATGAAATCAGCGGAAGAAATCCTTCGGGAATTCCAAGTAGCTATCAGTAGTCCAGCCACGACGTCTAGGGCGTTAAGTAAAATAGGGTACAGTAGTCAAGAAGCTCCTCATACGCCACACATTTCTGTAGTCAGTGTTAAGCGACGATTGAAGTGATTTAAAGAGAGACGCCATTGGACAGCGGATGACTGGAATGGTTTGGAGGAATAAATCGAGCTATAGTCTCAGTCAAACCGATGTAAGGGTTTTGGTTAGCAAATTTCTGGAGAACGTTATTTGCCATCACGTCTAGTGCCAACAGTAAAGTACAGAGGAGATGGTGTTACAGTATGGAGGGGTGTTTTTCGTGGTTGGGGTGTGGTCCCCTTAATGCGCTTAAGAAAACGCAAAATGAGAAAAGATATTAACACATTTCACAGTATTGTGTACTGTGTGCAGGAGAGGAACTATTCGGAGCCGATGATTGCTTGCATCTGCATGACGGTGCACCCTGCATCTGTGAGGCAGTGGTTTGTGAACAACAACATTTCTGAAATGGGCTGGCCTGCCCAGAGTCCCGACCTGAACCCAGTGGTACGCTCTTGAGATGAGTTACTAGGTCGACTTCAGTCCACATCCCAGCGTCCATCATCACCAGCTTCTTTAGTTTCGACTCTTGGCCAAGAGCGGTCTGCCCTTTCCTACACAGACATTAAGACAGCTCACTAAAGTTGTCCCCAGTAGAGTTCAAGCCGTTATGTAGGCGAAGGGTGGACGCACCCCACATTAATGAGTGTTCAAATTCCTATGGGACCAAACTGCTGAGGTCATCGGTCCCTAGACTTACACACTACTTAAACTAACGTAAACTAATTTATGCTAAGAACAATAAATAGACACCCATGCTAGAGGAAGAACTGGAACCTCCGGCGGGAGAGGCCGCGCAATCCGTGACATCGCGTCTCAAACCGTGCGGCCACTCCGCGCGTCTTAATAGGTGTCCGTATACTTTTGAGTGTCACAAGCGTAGCTCAGCGTCGCTTCGTTTCGCATCGAGGCAACCACTGTCTTGCCATCAGCAGTTCTTGTTCAATGTATTGTCATGTGCTTTTGTATTCACTGTCGTTGTAGCGTGTCGAACAATTCTCCGTACCCCTCAAGAAGATACGAAAGGAAACGCGTTATACCGTGACGTCCGTTGTGTTGTTATATTGTAAGGCGCCACGTATACCATTTCTATATATATACGTGTATGTCGTCGATGTCGTCTCTTCTTTCCCTCGTCGTTACAGAGCATGAGAAACGTTTGTTTGTGTTTAACTATTTGCTGTCGACAACACAAAACTACACGGCCACAGTATCACCTGATTCCGGAATAGCTAGTTTAATATAGTATAAAGATAGTGGGTTTCGATGCAACGTTATTTAAGTGTGATATTATTCTTCACTTAACCCTTGAGACTTTAATAACCAGGCCCAAAGCTCGACTTGTAACGACAGCACTTACGATCAGTCTGTCACAATATTAATAATACGTAAGGCTCTACACCACTATAAGAAAATATCACTGTTCATGAAATAACAAAATATACGACTAAACTTCTTTATATTTTTCCTTTTATTTAATCAAATGCTTTAAAACGTTTATTTCGCGCCCGCAAATCATCCACACCTCGATGTAGAGTGTAAACGTGTGCATAGTACACCGTTTCTGCTGATAACCACGTATGAGCTTTTGGGTTGCTAGGCCACTTTGATCAACAGGATTTATATTGGATTTTGAAAGTGATCTTTCTATCCAAACTTACGTCCTCCGCAATGGCTCATCAATTATTCTACCCTCTCGGGATAATTAAGAATTCGCGTAAATTGTATTTTTGCGAGTTTAAAGCAAACCATCGACGCCGCGAAAGCGGTCTTGATACCGCGACACACTCGCGACGCTTACTAGCGTGTCACGAAATTGACCTGCATACATCTACAACCAATTTCAAGGTCATAAGTCGCCCTACACGATTATGTGCAATTGAACTTCGTCAAATCAATTATTTCCGGAATCGTAATCACTGATCCCGACACTGACCGTCCATAAAAGCACAATCAACACTCTTTTTTTTTCTAACAGTAAACGAATGACGTCACGTCATCTACATAGTTATTAAAATATTATTCCAAATGATCTCAAACATTTATCGTCATTGTATTTTAATGGTAATCAGAAAAAAATTACGATTTATTATCGGAAACTAACACATAACAGATCGCAATTCGCACGTAACTAAATGACAGCTTTGCATAGCGTCGGAACTTAATCACGCAAAACTATATAAAGAAATACCCCAAATCTCAATTTCTCCATACCAACTGACAGATATAATTAAGATATTCAAGACCTCATAGATCCATCCCGACCTGTAATGTTATAGCGTGTCCCATTTGTTCAGCCGATTGAGCAATTTCCAATAAAATACGTTCGAAAAGAGCAGCTGAACTTGAAATGTCGTAATCAACTATGCACGATCACATGAGAGAAGCTTTCAGAAATGTTGGCCCTAGACCGGTATTTGTGAATGGATTACGTGACTACGAGATGGAGCAGCGAGCCAAAGCTGCCGTGTTGACACTATTTCCAAACACGCGTCTCGCCCAAGAGCGTTGTTTTCTTTTATGATTAATGTTTTACACATCGAAGCTCACACGAAATAATGTGGTTTCCTGTTCTCAGACAAGTTCCCATTACATTCTCGACTTGAAAGGAACCTGCCGCATGTTATTCTATGGCCCAAGTTGTCATTATGACACCTGCCCGGACCTTACCACGTCAGACTATTCAATGTGAGGAGTAGTGAAGTCTTACACGGCTCAGTGTCGGAACAAGACCGATGAAGAATTGTGCAAAACTGTTAAGGAAGCCTTCCGATGACGATTCGGGCAATTTTCAGACACACTGTATACCGACGCCTCGTCACCAGTGACTAGGACGTCACTTTAATCAGAGTACTTATCACTGAATTCCTGGAACCTAATACCAGTCAAAGAGCCCGCTTACTGTTTCTCTGTAAGTGAAGGCACTTCCCAACTTCACATCACCTTCTGAGACCCAAAGCTATGCATTTTTATGCTATCGTCGATCCTTTTTTAAGACTTTCTCCACATCAATAAAGGATTTAAGAGGGATGGAAACTATACTTTTTCTCTCGTTATCAATATATAGCTGTTACAGAAGCTCCGGAACGTAAATCGTATTAGAAACGCTGTCATCTTTTTCAAACTTAAGAAGCCAATATCCGAATATCGTCATTTAAATGTCGTTTTTCTGAAAACATACACCAGTGCAGTGCAACATCTGAGCTCACAATGAAAGAATTTTCTTTGTCACATTACCTTATTGCAAAGATTTCTCTCCTGCTGCTCGTTTGTAGGTTAGAAGCACTCACACGTACGGTACCTTGCCAACAGGCACCGCCTGTGGCTTCACGTGGTATGCGTAGGTTGTCGATTTGTACTACTTCAAACCTCGCTGTCTCATAACTGCAAATGTTTTCTCAATCCATTAGCAAAGGGTGAAAGAACTCGGCACACTTCGTGAACTGCTACCTCCCATGCTATGAGTGTAGCAGAGACACGCTGCTGGGTTCTCTGTTGCCATATTGGATAGAAATTAACTAACCCTTGGCTACACTTTCAGATACATATTTTATGGCTCCTTAATAAAATAAAAAAGACAGCCAACTTGACGATAGCTGCTTCTGCTGAAATCAGACAAATTTAACATAAGAAAGATAAAGGAAACAATTTACAAAGATTAGGCTGAGTGGTGGATCTGTTTCAAATTTGTGTCCCAGAAACTGGCTGATAAGCAAAAGACCGTAGATCTGAATGCAGCCAGAGATCCGAATAACACATTTGACAGAGATCCACCTTTTATGGAGGAAAATGTCACAAGAAATGAGATCTTATACTAACGCTTCAAACCAGAGTAGGATAGACAAACGAAAAAGTCGTTTCCTCACATTTAGACAGACATGCGAAGGTAGGCGAGAAACGATTTAAAAAGAAGTTTTCGCTTACAGTTTCCACCTGCTTCACAAACGTTTACAAAAACGTGTGTTATAATAATTTCAGACTAGTTCTGAAAGTGAATGTTACCATTTTGTTGGTATTTCCTTTTTACCTTTCTTTTTTAATAGTGAGGAATGGCCTGGGCCGTCGTCACGGTAACACAACATGGGGCCTTGTATTATCTTACCAGATAATTTAGAATAACTGCACTTCAATATTATTTTCTTTATTTGTCGTCCCCTTTGGTTATCCTGGCGGTTCCAGTATTCAATATAGCCTTGCTGACATCCCTTGCAGTTGTGCGGCAGGTACTGCCAGGCCTGTTCTGTACTGGATATCTCTTTGGCCCCAAACCTGTGGAATGGAGGCTGGCAGCAGTCATTTTGCTACTCTTCAGCGGAATAATACTAAAATATATTTATAGGATGGTCAGGAACAGTCTAAAATGTTTGTAAGGGTGCTGTAGTGTAGACTGAGTTGGGAAATAGTTGTTAACAAAAAGTTCGATGTGTTGCACTGTTTACAAGTTAATTAGGATTGAAGTTACACTGTCAGGCCGTTACGTGCGCAAATTGAAGCAACCTGCCAGAGATGGTGTTACCAAAAGTATTCTCCGTTTGGTTCCCTAAAACCGAATAAGAGAGTGATACGAAAACTGGACATAGGACGGCGCTAAGGGTCGAAGCCGAGCCTAGGGCTGAGCAGTCTCGTGCGCTATCATCCACGCTGTAAGAACGACTGACTATTTGTATCTGGCGGGCCGCTTGATTATGCGTGCGCAGTGCCCTGATCGGCTAACTTCAATGCTAATTAACTCGGAAACGGCAATGCGCAACGAATTTTTTTCTTAACAATTATTTCTCAGCACAACCTAACCTGCAACACCCTTACAAGCTTACTCTATTATTTCTGTTCAGTCTGTATGTAGCTTTCATCAGTTAAAAATAATTGAAATCATAGGGTAAGATGTAATAAGAATATTTTTCAGAACAAAAACAGGCTCGGTTGAGAAATTATTTAATGTCAATGACACGTTTCACTCTTTTGGGGCATCATCAGATTGAGTAAAGGTAGCTGATGGTTATTTTACACTATACGTGGTTTTATGACTGATGGGTCAATTATCAGCTATTTCTACATTTTACATTACATGTGGTTTTATGACTGAATGGTCACGTATCCAGCTACTCTTACACAATCTGAAGATGCCCCAAAACTGCGAAACACGTCATTGACATCAAATAATTTCGCAACCGAGAATATCTTTGTTCCAAAACACTTTTGAACCGGTTGCAGCCTGCCACGGTGGAAGGGGAAATTTTTGGTAATAACAATAGTTTCTTTTGATCATGGCCATAATACAGACACGGTAGATAAGGCCCTAGTAAAGAATTCGTCGTTAGGAAAGAAGTATGGAGGGATGAGAGTCAATAGGACAATATAGACAAATGGATCGCTTTGCCTGGGAGCCGGGGAATCACACAGGGTTCAGAAGTGGGTTCCATAATTGAGAAGCTACAACACGAGGGAGTGAGGGTGACTTACGAGACTGGTAGAGGCATTGTAGTATTGACCTAAGGAAAGGATGTGGGAACTAGGGCTGTAGCTAGGAACATAGGCCAGGGGAAGGGAGCCTGTACGTTTCCTTGGGATAGGATATGAAAGGTGAGGAGGAGGAGGGAAGGTGCGACATAAATTGTGGAGGCAGTGCAGGACTGGAGAGGGTTGGGGGACAATGGAGATAAGTCTTCGAATTTACGGGATGTGGAGAATTTTCAAAAATATCGAAGAATTTGATGAGAGGGGGTTGGGAAATTTATCGACTGATAGGGAATACAAGTAGGAGTGGAAATACATATACGGATGTCGAAGTAGAGCGAATGGCGTTTTAGATCTTGAAAGGACTGGTGAAATTTTTGGAGCCAGAGATCTAGGCTCCGTTGGAGAAGATGGCGATCGGTCGGGTATGGCTTCTTGTAGGTGTAGAAGACGGTCTGTTAGTAATTTTACCCTATTGTAGGCTTTTTATGAGGTAGGTAGTAAATGGGTGTGCTGTATTAACTTGCAATCGAGCGTTAGTCGGAGGAATTGCACTATTGCAATAAGATGAATGGTACGGTTGTGAATAGCAATTTGGAAGTCAAGGAAGCGACAGAAAGTACATCCTGTGACTATTGCCTGGGTTTTGATGCGGTTGACTTTGAGATACTAGTGGCTACACCAGGAGGTGCTGTGGTGTGCGTACTGTAAGACCTTCAGTACACACACCATCAGATTATTTGACTTGTCGCTCTAACGAAGTAGGCGATTGTCAGCAATATGTCTCGTGATCTTATCGTGGCGTGTTTATCTTCCGCTGTTAGGTCAGACGATAGAAATGCCACTTGCACGATTAGAGTAGCTGATTGACGGTGACCAACTTTAAACAGTACTTGATTAATTTTCACACACATTTATTAAAATAATAACAAGCATAAAAATTACTTAACTTGGTTCTGGATGCTATTTACAATTGACAACCTGAAGTTCCTTTGGTATTGGTACGTTAATCCTATTCTCACATATATCTCTGATACTTGACAAAAGTGTCTATACATTTATCTTCATGGCTATGTACAGGAATATGGTAATCTTATTAGGCGCAGACTGAAACTTGACTATAGACTGGCACAGACAAATGCCAACTAATGCAGACTGATGCAGACAAATGCAGACTGGCTAATCGGAGGTCTGTACACTCGTTATAATACCTCATGCATTCAGGTACCACTGTGCGAGTGTGATCCGTGAGGAGAAAAGGTTCTACGTTAGCAGCAATCTCATTGGCTGCGTTACATATTAATACACGGATCGGCGGAAGCAGAATTTGGTCCGTCTCTATGGCAGTGCCATCTCGTAGTGCGGAGATGGACGAGCGCTGCGCCTGCGCTGTTGTGCTTAGCGGGGCGCGCTCTAGTGGGAAGGTTGTGTACGCGCTGACTACGCGGAACTATGTGCACAACAGGTGCAGTCACTGAGGTGGATCTGGAGGAAACTATGAGAAGCTTGCAATGTGGAGTGGAGGACAAGGAAGGCCATGTTGTCGCCATACTGGAGCACATGGACTTTAATTTTGGAATGGGGGGGGGGGGGGGAGGGAGTGGAGTAGCGGGTGGCTGGAGCATATCTGCTGTATAGAGGAAAAAGACTAGAGGGGAAAACAACAATCCTTGGTACACTCCTGCGAATGGATGGAATATGTGGGACTGAGAATGTTGATGATGACAAAACAGGGGCTGTGTGTCAGACAGAAAGATATAAGACAGACATACTTCATTGTCTGTGTTATATTTTTATAGTTTTAATAGAGGTTGAAGAATTATATCACGTTAAAAGAATTTCAAGGACGTGGGAGCAAAGATGGCGGAACGGGGTATGTTTACATGTGAGGAGAGATGGCGGAAGAAACTGTGGATTGAGTACCGACTGTGAAAGGATTCATGGTATGGTAAAGTTCATTCTTGCTTTCAGATAGGGCAATAGTAATTGGTATGTTTTCTCTGTAAAATAACCAGATTCTTCCATCGTTTTTGTTACTTTGACTAATACTTTTCTCCAGCCTTTATAACAGGGTAAATCAAAAGTACCGTCTGGATATATCACACATCTTCAAAATATCGTCTAATCCACCTTCTTCCACCAAACTTTTCAACACCAGTACGATCACTTCCAAATGCTTCTATGTGCGCGTTATTCTTAGTGCTGTCCATTTTCTTCGTGCTATCAAAAGGATTGTACGACGGTTTGTTACATGATGTATAGTACGACTATTGGTGTACCATTCATCACACGGATGTATCTACATTTGCACAAGAATCAGATATCTTTGATAATATCTTTCTTGGACCTACTTCTGATGCCATTTTCATAGTTGATAACACTGTGGAACCACCATAACTAGGACCTTTATCTTTGCATTTAAACCTTTGCACTAAACCTGTTTTGCAGCCTTTTGAAATGTGTTCATTTTCACCATAGCAAAAACACTTCTTTGCATCTTTTTGCTTGAATTTTGTCATTGTTACGCACTAGCTATTTTATTTTGTGGTCGAGTTCATATAATTCCCTTAGATTTTAAGAACACAGCACCTGCCAAATTTGTTTCGTTTCTTCCTTTATTTGCAACTCATAACACAGACATCTTTTCTGCATTTCATGTCTGTTTTGTTTACTTATGCATGATCAAGCCGAGTTACAGTATTGTGATCAGATTCTTTTTGGCTGTTTGTGAAGTAAATGTGCACACAAATCAGCTTTATCCGTTGGACTACTTGCAATGGATATCTTTCTTTGAACTTCATCAAATTTTGCTTAATGACTTTGCATACCACCTGACCATTCGCATTAGATATTACGAATACTTCGTCATAAGAAGACGATATTTTTTGTAGATTCTATGTCATTAACATGGTGCGACATCCCTCATACATCTTGTGCAGGTTCACATGTGGCAACTGGAAGTAACAGTTTTGTATCTAGTGACAAAACAAGAGGTTTTTTCGCTTTGGGATTTGCTTCCGTCCTAGTAGCTAATTTTGAAAAATAACCTTCAGCTTTTGCCTCTGGGTTGATTAAAATATCGCTTACCATATCATGCACTGTCTCACGTTCCAAAGTGACCTTCATGAGAAAACGCCAGGTTGCCCAGATGTCTTCAGTTTGTAGTTTTTCTTCAGTCGTGATTCTCTTCTACTCCACTCGTGTCAGTTGCAGTCCTTTTTCTTTTCTGTATCTTTTTCAAACTTGCAAAGACATTGTATGACTTCATAAGCTATCCACAATAATGTGGTACAATGTTACAAGCTGTTTGCTTGAATTCCTCGTCTCTTAGAACACTTCACTTAATTACACGTCTCAGTTATCATCAAATAAATATTTATCAGAACCACGCATATCTGCTACATATCATAAGTTAAAATACTTAACAAGTATGCTGCTGAAGCTTTAGTCAGCGTCTAGAATCAACAACACGTTATTCCTGGCAACATGAACACAACAAAAGTAACTAAGAACTTCAAAGAAAGGGAAATTACACAGTAACACATATGTTGTTACGTATATAATTAAATATGAAATTTTAATTATACAATCTGTAAAATCAGCATTACAACACGTAAAGAATTTCCGTCTCCCGAAGAACGTGCCCCAGGTAGATATGGGACCCATCCACCATGCAGAACAGAAAGATGATTCATACTACAAGCCACTTTCTTTCCATTGTTCCTTTGTCCAATGACTGGCATCACGTGTCCAACACGGCCATAACTATAGACATTAGTTGGTTAACAAGACCACATGCAGGCTGGATTATTTGCTCTGGAATACTGATACTTCCTCCAACAATGCACTTCGCTTTTTCCTTGTACAGAGGATGCCTACCGATCGTGTATTACACAATTAGAAAACAAGTGACACATATGTTTGACTAAGATTTGGTTATCCAATGTATTGTAGCTGGTTACCTGTTTCACCTTCATTCATCCCAAAGCTGCAGATCCTGTTGACAACAATTTGAGAATATCTTAAGAGTCCCTATGTTACTATAGTACGATTAGTTACTATGGCAGGCATTACACCATCATAATCTGCATTTTGTCGTAATCGACAGCTTTCCACATTCTCCGGAGAGAAAAGTGACATAATGACTTCTTTATATTCGTGGTCGCTTTTACGTTGGTATCATACTATGTTAAGTCCCTGGAATTGATTCAAACATACTTGTTAACTGGAAAAGGGGAGTGGTAATGTACTAAGTGCACAGTGCAATTCACTCTCCTGTAAACCGTCTCATGTAAATTTATAAATGTATTTACTTAAGTCAAATTTTATTCTAATATATTTATTTTGCTGTAGATGTTTGGTATTTGCGTTTGATGTTGTCCAGTTTCCCTTGCGGATGGAACTAAGAATTTTCAGGAGAGTAAATATTTCATTCAGAAAAGTATAATTAATAATATATTAAATCTACTGAATTGGTTATGATTTGCCATGAGTCTTAATGTTATCGGACATCGCTCAGCATTAACTGAAATCGTTAAAACCCTCTAAGAAGTGGATTCCAAGGGACAGAACACGAAAAGAACGTGATAAGCTGATGGGCAATTGGAATATGGAGAGTGTGAACAGTAAAGCTAATGCTCTCAAGCAATTCTCACGAAAATTATTTAATTTGTATTCTCATTGACAATTTTATATATAAAAGAATAATCATGAATGCAAAATATTTTTTTAAACTAATTTCCTATCCTAAACTTGTCACTAAATGAATATGTAAATGTGAAGCTTTAATCAACACCGACATCAGAAGTAGAATAATTATTCATTACAATTTTTGGTGCAATATTTCTCTTGTTATGTGTAGACTCTCCGAATATCACGTGGACAGTTATATCCTCTTTGAAGTCCGTTAGATAAAGTCAATAGGTCCGAAGTTGATTATCCTAAATTATTTGGTCGCTGATAGGTAAAATGTTATTCATGGATATTTTTGTGACTTGAATAAGAACTCCTTTGCATTATAACTTCATAATAATCCTTGCAAGCATTTTATAATTTTATATCCGAAATATAATGTAGCTCCATACCGTAAATGAGGTCGCCATGAATATTAACCACTATCGTCCACACGTGACACAAGAGTAATGTATTTTTGCTTGCTCGATTATTGAAGATCTATCCACATCTGTTTTTTTTTCTTTTTTCCCCAGACTTGTTACAACCTTTTTGCATTTTAATATGGGCACTTACACAACTACATGCAGTCGCCAAAAGAAGACAGCATGCAATATTTTATAGAAGAATAAAAGAAATATAGGATATAATATCCTGACGAGACCGACATTAGACACTGAGAGCAAGTTTGCTTTAGGGAAGGAAACTGGCAGAGCCATTTTTAAAGGAACCATCCCAGAATTTGCCTTAACCGATTTAGGAAAATCACAGAAAACCTAGATCTGGAATGCCAGGATTTGAATCTCCGTATAACCGAATGTGAGTCCAGTGTCTTAGCATTACACTACCTCACTCATTAAAACATTTCATACACGAAAGTCTTGTAAACTAAATCCTTTATCCCGATATGTGCGACACTTTAAATGATATTATTTGATTAGTAGTTCCTATTTGTAGGCGCTGTGTAGTAGTTGATTTAGATGGAGTTGGACACGATTTTCTTATCGAGATACTACATAAGATATCGATTAATCCAACAGTTTATCAATTTTCTGAGATCATTACCCCTGAACGGTATCAGATATTGGCTAAAAAACGGAACAAAGTTTAGCGTTTACTGAACTTTAATTTCATATTTTAGTTTTCAATCTAGGGCAATCTTATTTTTAAAATGGCAAGCATTAATTAAAGTTAAAATAAATGCAACTCGCACGTTTTTAGGAGTTTTATTAAAACAAAAAATAATGTGTTAGTGAGATGATTGATACTGATCTTTTTGAACAATATTTTATACTCGGTTTGGTCACGAGGTGACGCTCAAATTTCGTTCACCTATTCCCTTTTTTCTCACTGCCATTCCAGTATGAACATAATTTTCGCATCTGTAAGTAAGGCTGAATGTCATTTTTATTTATATCAAGACCTATTTTGACGTATATTGAACTCGCAGAATTCCACATTTTATACTGGAGTTCAAACTTTAGTATCTGAGGACATTCCTTCGTTCCCTCAAACTGCCCTTAGAACCCAAGAATTTATGTTTTGATTTTTTAAAATCAACCAAATGGTTACCAAGAGAATTTATTTCACATCGCAGACGCTGACTTATTCCGTCTTTGGTGAGCGATTTTCGTTGCATCACTTGCTAGTGACACTAGTTGAAAATTTTAGGTAATAGTTGATGACATATGTAGTACAGTTAATCGTCACCTTCTCGTTGTTCTGATGTTTATTAGTCCTGTGCGAAATTAATTATGTATTCGACTGCATACTCAGTTAACTGTGGGTATTGTATCACAGGCACAGTCACTTTTACTGTTCAGAGACGTCACTAAAACCGCCCAAAGATTTAAACAACCATGCATGAGCAGCGCGTATCAGACGGAGGGGGTCCGACAGCCGATCAGTTCCAGCCATTCCATCAGTAAGGAGTTACAGCGCCTCTTGCTACTGATGCGTGCTTTTGCCTTCCGGGAATCGTCAGTTAGTTTTCGTGGGATGCGCACTGGACACAGTGAAACAGTGCGTCCAGAGCATTCAAATTATTCGCAGCAAGATAGATAATGGATTGAATAATTCCTTGTCAGTTTAACATGACGCAGCTGTCGAAGTTGGTCATGACATAGAAAATGTGTTTCATGTGACAGGAGCTGGTAATAACACTGCTAATAACAGTTGCAGGTACCCTGTGCCTCAGATGAAGAATACACACACACACACACACACACACACACACACACACACACACACTGAATCATGTCTAATGTAGTTAACCATTGCCGCATAGTTTGCTCTTTCAATAGAACAGCAGTCTAGTGTTGCTGTTATTATGTTATTATATTCTGCTACTTATCGTCATACAGAGAAAGAAAGAAATGTATATCATACATAGAAAGAAAAGTATGTCTTGCTTGACCAAGCGAAGTGTGATCGTCCCGAAGAAGGCAGCAGTGCACCGTGTTAACGTTGCGGTGAAAGAGGTTTCAGGACGAATAGCGTCTATGGATTTCCGCAAACTATGGAAAGTAGTTGACTGATGAAAGATACGTACACAGTAAGAATAAACGGAACTTTTTCAATATTTTAGCTTCCTGCTTGGTCCTGGTTGGTGCGCCGAGCTGTGACTGACTGGGACAATACAACATATTCGCTTTATACCTCGTTGGACGAAAATTTATTTCGGAAATATAGTTTTGTCTCAGCAGGAATTCACTTTAGTTGGTCGAGCGAGATACACAAGGAATAAATAAGTATAAAAAACTATTTCCTCGTGTCTAAAGCGCCACAAAAATACCGTATCAAACTGTTAGAGTATGCTAGTCGAAGCAAGATACTTGAAATACTTTACCTAACTGGTATGTGAACTCTGTGAACAAAACAAACGTAATGAATGGTAATTCCGAAAAATAAAATCACTATGCATATCTGTTCATTTAGGTAATGTGAAGCGTGTAAAATATTTAATGTTAACGTGTGCGTAAAAAAGTCATGTTGAGTATAACACTCATAAATACTTTGTATCACACAAAAATTTCTAATCTCAATGCTGGCAGAAAAAAAGTTGCATTTCGAATACGGTGACTTTTTTCAGTCGTCTGAAGCTGCGTAAGCGAGCGAAAGTCTCCCGTACGATTTTTTTCCGGATGGCACTTATTTATGTTCTGTTGACTAATAACGAAAGCTAGTAATTTGTAGTAGAGCATATCCAGAATTATGGTCATAAGACTGAAACCGCACACCAGAGTGTAACCAATTGAATTGGGCTAGCTTGAGAATTTTGAACACATATTTAACACATTCACATATCTGCTCTCCCTGATGTTCTGCATACGACACTACACGAAAGCGAATCAAACACTGCTAGGACAGGAATTTTGTCTGAACATCTGACTGCTGCGATTTCTTCGCGCGCTCTCAGAAGGAGCGGCAGTCTCGCCTACTCGAACGCCTCGGCACCGTCGTCGGCGCTCCGCTGCGCCTGCTGCGCCTGCTGCGCATCCGCCTCGGCGCGCCGGTTCAGCTCCCGCTGCTGCCGCCACGTGGGGTAGCCGGCCGCCGTCGCCTGCTGGTAGTCGGCGGCCAGGTCCTCCACCACCGCACGCGCGTCGTCCAGCTCGTCCAGGTTCTCTTTGAAGATCTTCTCCTTGCGGAACTGGTCCAGGAAAGCCTTCCGCTTCCGTAGCTTGTTGTACTGGTCAATTGTCCTTTCGAATAGCTGCAAGGAACGGAGAACATCATAACTAAATAATAAATACGTATACAATAATAAAAATTATATACAATAATAAATACGCAATAAAAGGTTAGTCAAATGAGACATATATAAGGTTGAATTGAAGAATTTCTTTATCGGAAAAGTTTCAGCCTCTGTTCCTCTCAATCTGCGAAGAAATCAATTTATTTCAAGTAAATACACACATCAAGAAAAATTTTGCATCAACTCGGTTCCGGGAGCACCGGAACCTGTACAGAAAATTCGAATAGAGATCAACATAAACATCATTTCCGAAATTTTTATTGCTCATGAAAACGGCACATTGCATGTAGTACCACCATGCAGCGGGACCTTCAGAGGTGGTGGTCCACATTGTTGTACACACCGGTACCTCTAATACCCACTAGCATGTCCTCTTGCATTGATGCATGCCTGTATTCGTCGTGGCATACTATCCACAAGGTCATCAAGGCACTGTTGGTTCAGATTGTCCCACTGCTCAACGGCGATTCGGGCGTAGATCCCACAGAGTGGTTGGTGGGACATGTCGTCCATAAACAGCCCTTCTCAATCTACCCCAGGCATGTTCGATAGGGTTCATGTCTGGAGGACATGCTGGCCACTCTAGTCGAGCAATGTCGTTATCCTGAAGGAAGACATTTACAAGATGTGCACGATGGGGGCACGAATTGTCGTCCATGAAGACGAATGTCTCGCTTGCATGCTGTCGGTATGGTTGCACTATTGTACAGCTGTTACGGCGCCTTCCATGAACACCAGCGGCATATGTCGGCCCCGCATAATACCAACCCAAAACAGCAGGGAATCTCCACCTTGCTGCACTCGATGGACAGTGTGCCTAATGCATTCAGCCTGGCGGGATTGCCTCCAAACACGTCTCCGACGACTGTCTGGTTGAAGGCATACGCGATACTCATCGGTGAAAGGAACGTGATGCCAATCCTGAGCGGTCCATTCGGCATGTTGTTGGGCCCATCTGTACCGCGCTGCATGGTGTCATGTTTGCAAAGATGGACCTCGTCATGGGCGTCGGAAGTGAAGTTCCTCATCATGCAGCCTATTGCGCAAAGTTCGAGTCGTAACACGACGTCCTGTGGCTGCACGAAAAGCATTATTCAACATGGTGGCGTTGGTGTCAGGGTTCCTCCGAGCCATAATCAGTAGGTAGCGGTTATCCACTGCAGTAGTAGCCCTTGGGAGGCCTTAGCGAGGCATGTCATCGACAGTTCCTATCTCTCTGTATCTCCTCCATGTTCGAACAACACAGCTTTGGTTCACTCCGAGACGCCTGGCCACTTCCCTTGTTGGGAGCCCTTCCTGGCACAAACTAACAATGCGCACGCGATCTAACCACGGTACTGACCGTCTCGGCATGGTTGAACTACAGAGAGCAGAAACCGTGTAACTTCTTACTGATGGAATGGCTGGAACTGATCTGCTATCAGACCCCCTCCGTCTAATACGCGCTGCTCATGCATGGTTGTTTAAATCTTTGGGCGGTTTTAGTGACGTCTCTGAACAGTAAAAGTGACTGTGCCTGTGATACAACACGCACAGTCAACGTCTATCTTCAGGAGTTCTGGGAACCGGGGTGATGCAAAACTTTTTTTAATGTGTGTAATTTACAAACTTCACACAGCAGAAGTACTGTTTCTCTGTAGTGTGGTGATTCCACTGCAGGCGTGCGAGTCCTTTTATGCGACGATATTTAGGCAACTTAGGCGTCAGTGACGATAAGGATATCGGGATTAGTACGATTTGAGCTAGTCGATCTTTGCTGGGCCTGAGCAAAATACCTAGTCTGCAGGTCTCACGGAACAAAATTATCTATTTCGGTATCAGTGTCTGCTGAACAGATTGAACAAGCGGTTACTCTCTAAATTGAGCACGAATCCAAACGTTTAACTCGCAGGTGAAACGTGCTGATCGTGCGTGTAGGTTAGTCTTAGTGGTAGACGCAGCGGCTAGTCACTGGAAACGCATGCAGGCGTAACACGTTTTTAGCAACAGTCATAGGTCTTCTGGTTATCAAAATATTCAATGTCTAAGTGGTACGTCGTAGGGTATGATAAGTCCTCGTGTACGGCGGTTGCAGCGGTGGGTTAACATAGTCCGTTCGAAACATTATATGCGTGCAGCATTCCTAGTCGCTGGGCACGTAAGTGGTTGGCGAACCATGTCTGGAGGCTGGAGGGGGGGGGGGGAGGAGGGAGGTAGTATGAAGACGCAGTGATTGATTGACCGTAGTCCGCAGTTGAGGTATCAAAATCTTGCTTATATGTCGTTCTTAGGCCCGGGAGAACGATCGGAAGGGCGGAAGATCAGTATGTGCCATTGGCATTTGAGCACAGCCTTCTGGGAACGGTACCATCTCGCGACCATTCTGTTATACCCTAGCCAGTAATGCCACCCGAGCCCGCTGCCAAAAGGTTGGCATCATCAAAGTCCGGACGCCGTCCGCATAAGCAGCGCCAGCGAGACAGGAAATCGCCGCAAGTCTGCGCGCGCCACCGCTGGCTTCTGGTTTCTTAAGCGCTGGAGTCGCGAGCGCTAGGACAGTTCTGTATTCGCCGCTCAGTTGTATACTCGCCACCGAATTGTGTACTTGCTAGTCAGTTGTGTGTTCATCGCAGCAGAGTTGTTGTTTGTCGTCAGCCGACGCTGACCTAGCCGCTCCGACTCGAACTAGACAGATTTCTGTAGACACGGAGTTCACTACTGTGTTTCTGTATCTTCGTTAATAAAGATAAGTACCGACTTTTATTTAATCAGAGTGTTTGGGTTTTCATCTTTCTGTTCACTGTTCCAGCGGACCGGTCGGCCCGCTATTAAAAGTGTGGCGGTGACTTCGTAAGCCGTTTCTACAGCGAATTGTTTGTCGCTACGAAAGCCGCCACAAAACATTCCGTTACCACCGGACTGGTAGCTAGTGCTTTTATGATCTGCATATCTGCGGCATCTATCCAGCTGGGAGAACAGTTCCCACTTAAATTGCCTGCCTCGATCGGTAGTTATGTGGCGCCGTCAGCCAAACCTAGCTAGCCAAGTTGACGTAAAGGCAGAGGCTACGGTTTCTGCAGTAATGTTGTCCACAGGTGTTGTCCACGGCTAGCGCTGTAAGGACATGTCGCTGGCCGTTCGACGGAGAAAGCGGACCCAAATCGGCAAGATGTACATGGGCGAAACGAGAAGTTGCGTCTAGAAAATCACCCACTGGCGCGTACATGTGGCGGGACACGTTGCAACGCATGGAACTGAAGGCATGGCCGCGTCCACACTCGGTAGTCGCCCACCATATCTGGCCTAACGAAGCGCTGTGACACGAGCCGGAAGGTGGGGCGGGCTCCAGGGGGACTTAGTGTGGACACTGACGAAGGCTTCTCTTCCGAAAGCGGACGAGAGAAAAGGGCGAGGTCTCCCTCGGGAGACGTTACATTATAGTCCGGCATCTTTCCCGGGAACGTCGACGAGTTGTAGCTCCAATGCGGACGTTGCATCGTCGACGAACCTTTGGAGCTCTTGGTCGTCCTTTTGAGCACGCACCACTTCCGAAAAGTCAATAGGCCTCACTAGATTGGTGACGTCTGAGGGACAGTCAGCTGATTGTGTGGCCCCTCCCGCCGGAGGTTCGAGTCCTACCTCGGACATTGGTGTGTGTGTTGTCCTTAGTATAAGTTTGTTTAATTAGCGTGGGCAGCTACTATATTATCAAAGTAAACTCTAGATGGTTGAACTGGCGAGGAGAGCAGCTGATTCTGTTCCTTTTGAATTCGTAGATCAGTGGTTTGTGATCCGTGTGTATCGTGTACGTCCTCGCTTTTGTTTGTGTACGGAAGTATTTAACAGCCTCATACATGGACAGGAGTTACAGGTCGTGTGCACTTCACTTACACCGAGGCGACGACAGTTTACGGCAAAAGTATGCCACGAATCTTCTGACCATTGTTGCAGTACCGCACCGACACCCGTTTCACTCGCGACTTCCAGTACCGCCAAAGGTGCGTCCAGCTTAGAATGCGCGAGCAGTGTTCCGTTTGCTATGCTGTTTTTCGCATCATCGAAAGAGGAGCACACTGTTTCCGTTCACTGCACTGGAGTGCGGCCTCGAACCCAGGGGTCGGAAAGTGCTGCATTCAAAGGCTCTTGCAGTTCCGCCGAGCGGGTTAAGTGTCAGCGGTAACAGTTTAGCGTGCCTAAAAACCGGCGTAACTCCTTGATTGTCATCGGTGGTGGTACCTGAAAGATTGGTTCGACCTTCTCAGTTGGTGGTATGGAGCCTGTAGATGAAATGCCTTGGCATAGCGACGTCGCCTCAGGCCGTCTAAACACACACTTGGCCGCATTCAACACCACGCCAGATTGCTCTAGACACTTCCGCACTTCTTGTAGATGGTGGTGATGTTGCTCCCTCGTGGCAGAAAACACGAGTATGTCGCCCAGGTATGCGAAGCAAAACGGCAGTCTTCGTAGAACAAAGTGAATAAACCTGTGCTAGGTTTGTGCAGCATTTCGTAACCCAAACGTTACAAGTTCGTTCTCAAAGGGTACAAACAGATTGATTATCGCTGCCTTGAGAATGTCCTCTTGTGCCACACGTATCTATCGATATGCCTTAGATCAGTCCTGAACACTGAATATTTTTGCGACGTACACGCAAAAAAGGCGCGGGGTATCGATCACGCGCGGTTCTTGCGTTGAGTGCGTGATAGTCGCCGCACGGGCGTTAAGCTCCTCGTAACAAGGTGCAGCGTAGACGACTACAAATTACTTGATGACCAGATTATGCCCTCATTAAACATCACATGGAATTCCGCCTA
Source organism: Schistocerca piceifrons (assembly GCF_021461385.2). Lineage (NCBI taxonomy): Eukaryota > Metazoa > Arthropoda > Insecta > Orthoptera > Acrididae > Schistocerca > Schistocerca piceifrons. The sequence continues at coordinate 413,776,360 of NC_060139.1, read as the reverse complement.
AGCGATGGCCATACGATCAGGTGCCAGTCTCCTGGGTCTACAAAATTCCAGTGGGCCATCTGTAGTTTCTATATGGTATGCCATGTTGTGCGCCAAGTGCGTAGCTGCGCCTGGTGGCTTAGTCAAGATCGGATATCCCGCCAGTAGTGCAGCGTAGTCCTCGTCAAATATCGGTATTAGCCTGGCACTATGCACCGATGTGTCGTGGTGAAATCCCGCTGCAGTCAGCCCGGTAACGCTGCCTACCAGTTGATAAAAGATAGTACTGGGCCACAAGATTAGCCCCTATAATAGACCCCGCAAAGGCGGCAACGGTAAAATACCATGTAAACGGGCGCCATAGCAGCAACTTTAACTCTATCTAACTGTATCCACTAAGTTCCATACGTAGAGATGAATGAGTTGCTCGCTTCATACAAACGGAATGCAGTCGGCGGTCTACAGTGGTGGATTGAAGTCCTTGGAAGGATGCTTAAGTCTGGGTCAATGTCTATTAAATGCTTCTGACCGGATGTCTTTGCGCTAACAAAAAAGCGCCTCGACTTTGTTGGGCGGTCGGTTGCGCCTGTTACCGGCTGCCGCTGGTATTTGGATGCAAACATGGTGCTGTACATTTCCGCACATATTCACCGACCCTAAGAAGGAAGGAAGGCATATCCGGTTCAACGTCCCGTCGACCTCGAGGTCATTAGAGACGGAGCACAAGCTCGGATTATGTCAAGAATGTGGAGGGAAATCACCCGTTCCCTTTCAGAGGAACCATCCCGGCATTGGCCTGGAGCGATTTAGGGTAATCACGGAAAACCTGAATCTGAGAATGAGATTTTCACTCAGCAGCGGAGTGTGCGCTGATATGAAACTTACTGGCAGATTAAAACTCCGAGACTCGAACTCGGGACCTTTGCCTTTCGCGGGCAAGTACTCTACCAACTGAGCTACCCAAGCACGACTCACAGCTTTACTTCTGCCAGTACCTCGCCTCCTACCTTCCAAACTTAACAGAAGCTCTCCTGAATCTGGATTACTGGAGGCGAGTTTGAACCGTCATCCTCTCGATTATGAGTCCGGTGTGCTAACGACTGCGCCACTTCGTTCGGTTCGTCGAAGCTGCGGTGGTACTAGCATAAACGGAGTTCCGTGTTCGAAGACGCAACATTGGTTGATGAGAGTCTTCTAGATCTCCAGCGATTACGTCTTCTACCATTCCAGGCACCGCACGGAGACAGTAGCGCGCCGATCTGTGTACACAGCTTGTCTACTTTTGCCCCCAGCGAGTCGAATTCCGCGCGCTCGACTGTTGGTGCTGCTGTCGCTCTACTGCATCGCACTATCAGTGCACTAACTTGTGCGGATGCGATGGCATCTTGAATCTGATCTGCCATCCCCGCCAACGCGTCTAACGACATTTCCGTGCGTAGGTAATCGGCTGCTCTACAATGTGCGTAGCAAGTTGTCAGCAAAGGTAATTGTATCGACTCAGCTCCGCAGATGACGCAGATTTTGTGACGGCTTACGATCACCGATATCTTCCTGCGTCAGCATCTGTCTGATCCGCATTTCTTGCGGCACAGCGGCTCTCAGGATTAATTCCGATCGGAGCTTTTCGTATGAATTTTTGTGCGGTGGCAAAGTGACCACGTCTTGTACCTCTGCAGCATAGCAACGGTCGGCCGTAATTACTTTGTAGTTAAACGGGCTTCGACTTGAGGAAAGCCGGCCAGCGTGGCCGAGCGGTTCTAGGCGCTTCAGTCTGGAACCGCACGACCGCTACGATCACAGGTTCCAATCCTGCCTCGGGCATGGATGTGTGTGATGTCCTTAGGTTAGTTAGGTTTAAGTAGTTCTAAGTTCTAGGGGATTGATGACGTCAGATATTAAGTCCCATAATGCTCAGAGCCATTTGAACCTTTTTTGAATTTGAGAAAATCGTATGGTCTGGTTGTTCCGCCAAAACGAAGGTGAATGGTTCACTAGTTAACGCGTCTGTCTCTGCATGATATTTAATTTCTGTAGCAGTTACGCAGTCTCCTTCTTCAGCCCAGCTCATCTCGGTGTCGCCACTTGTCGTGATTAGCACTGCTTAAGCAAACCGACCGTTGCTTGGGGTAAACAAAACCGAGTCTGGAGGTTTCAAGAAAAAAAATTATTTTGGTAAAGGTGTCGGGATTGAACAGATTGGGCAAGCGGTTACTCTCTGAGTAAGAATCCGAACGTTCAATTCGCAGGTGAAATGTTCTGGCCGTGCGTGTAACTCAGTAAGAGGCCAAACAGACACTGTATCCCTAAGAGTCTGTTACCCAAGGAATATAAAATGAATGAAATAAACAGCATCATATAAACTTTCATACGTCGTCGAATAAACAATACAGAACAGCGTAAAAAGTGTTTAAAAACAGCGCTCCTGGTGGTTGGCGTGGAAGCTGTTTGACATCTGCGACTCATTTGATAACACAGACCACACACACGACATTGCATCACCATACACAACTTCGCCGGTTGGCACGATCGTCTTAGGAGACGCTACAAGGGGAACACAACACCCAGACAACGAGTAGAGAAAGTCTCCAACCTGACCGGGAATCGAACCTGGGCCTCTTCATTTAGAAATCCACCGAGCTGACCCCACACCTACCGAGGCACGGATGACACTTCTAAAAAAAAGTTTAAAAAGTCAGTTGAAAATAAATCGCCAGTACTGTTGTGTTCCAGGGGACTCCTGTAATACAATGTATGTTCACCGATGAGCAGCTGGACTCAATTGAACAGATCAGTTATCTTTGATGTATGAAACAGTGCAGTAGTTTACCTACTATCTTTCCATTCTTATAACTGTACAGAGTGAGCAAGTGAAACTTCTTGCAACAAATATCTTTTAATTCATCATGATATTGGCTTTGACGAATAGCTGGCAAGGTTCCACAAGCCGTCAGTGTGTTCACAGCTTCAGAGCTGCGAAAGAGTTTTATTGGGTCAGTTCTACTCTGCAGTAAAAATGTAGCTTCGTTCTATTAGAAACACAAATTTGATTACTGGTTATCAGTTGATAACAATGTCATGGAAACATGATATCCATTACTTTGTGATCTGCTTGGGGCTACTTATTAATATTAAAATAGATTATAAGTATATTTAATCTATGTTTAAAACATTAAAAGATAGTTGAAGTGAAATTCACAACCTTTTACGAAGAAACGATGCAAATATGACATTAAGTGCATAATAAAAATACATTTTTCTGAGCTAAAATACCTGGATTCATGACTGCTGTAAAGTTCTCCTTAAAGTTCAGGAAAAAGAAACTGACTTGTCATTACAATCCTGGCCCTAATACTATCTATCATCAGACCAATATCTAATCTAAAGGATTGAATCTGTCTCTGGATATTCCAGAAAGCTTCAACAAGAGTCGAAGAAAATAACCTCTCTCTACAATATTTTGCATCATCGAAATAAACGAATAAAAAACTTCTGACCTTCCTTCTAAGACAAAATGACGATTCATTATCAGACACTAATGCCAATGTCTTGTTAATGTGCCTGTCCTTTGTTTGTCGTCATCTTTGCTAGATGGTTGTCGTTACCGTAGTTCACTGCTATGATAATCCTTCTTTATTATAATAGTACATGTTCTTGGTCTACTTTTGTGATTTTTTTTCCTCCAGCATTTTACTTCCAAGATGTTCCTCCTAAGACTTTTATCAAATTGTTATGTCGAATTAGATATCCAGCTAATTTAGATTTCTTCTCTGGTTCATATTCATGCTCTTTTGTCTTCAGTTTCTTTCAGTATTTGTTTTTGGTATTTTCTTTGACTCCAGGATGTATTTCTGCTCTTCTCCACATCCTCTAATTGTTTCTTTTCACGTTCGCCCAGAATCAATTCCTCACAACGGTAACTTAAAATGCTCCAGACATATACCTCGATGAACGTCTTTCTTGTTCCTATATTAAGGTGGCTGATTATTAATAAATTACCCTTGTTTCTTAGGATTTGTTTGGTTATTGTAATTATTCATTTACTATCCATTATACATTTGCTGTCATCAGCTATGTTACTTTCCAAGTAAAGTAAGTAACTGCACTAGTGCTGTATTTCTTATCTTAATGTTAGCCCTTACTTGTCTCTTCGATTTATCTATCACCATTATTTTTTGTCTTGTTCGTATTTATTGTCAGTTTATTGCTACCTAAAGCTATGTCAGAAATCAGTCATTCCGACTTAAGGCAATATGAAATGTAGTGAAACGAGAGACAGGACAGCCGGCCAAAGAACTGGATAAAATTGCTATTGATTTAAATGGAAGGGTACAAAATGATGAGTCACAGGTGGCAGATGCGTTTAATAATAATTTCTTAAATACAGCAGAAAAGATAGGAACAAACAGTCCAAGAGAAAAAAACACAGAAATATAAAGAAAAAGCAACTCTCGTAAAGTTACATCATATTTAGGTATGACTGACGTGTCCCACTGAAATTAAGAAAATTATGTATTCCCTTCGAAAAAAAGTGACAAACCTGTTATGCTGTCACAGCAGGCAAAGAGATAAGATTTCAACATTGTGTACCCCAGGTGGCGGATAGGGAGTTAGAGGAGTCGTCATCGGCTTACCGGTGTACTTGAGCGAAAAAAAGGACATCATCTCTTGCTGACCAAACAGAACTTAACCGAAGAACATCTAGAGGCACCTCTCGATCTCAACAATCGAATTTTAATTTTGTGATCGTATACTAAAGACCACCCCCTCTTATAATTCAGCTTGTAAAATTGGAATGATGGAACAAATACTAAAAACGCAACTACCCTAAGCCACGGGCGCATGTCAAGTTGCTCCCGATCATCGGATACTGGGGGATCGGGAACATGATGCAGAGAACGCTCAGAGCTTCTCAAAATACCTTCGCCCAAAATGAAACAACATTTTAGTCACTATGTAGGTAGCCTGTTTGTATGTTGGCAGCGCTATAGACTGTGTCAATATCGCTGACAGCGCTATTCACCCTCGACGACAGATTGGTTGGATGGACTAGCACCGAGCGAGTGGATAGGGAAGTGTACGGACGTGATATTCTTAGTGGAGACTCTGTGTTGGTAGGACATGCATTGCGAAATGAGGATGGATGTTGTTGATAATGTTTGGGTAGTGGAATTATTGACAACTGCACTATGTGATCAAAAGTATCCGGACACGTGGCTGAAAATGACTTACAAGTTCTTGGTGCCCTCCATCGGTAATGCTGGAATTCTGTATGATGTTGGCGCACCCTTAGCTCTGATGACAGCTTCCACTCTCGGAGGCATACGTTCAGCCAGTTGCTGGAAGGTTTCTTGGGGAATGGCAGCCCATTCTTCACGGAGTGCTGCACTGAGGAGATGTATGGGTGTCGGTCGGTGAGGCCTGGCACGAAGGCGGCGTTCCAAAACATCCCAAAAGTGTTCTATGGGGTGCAGGTCAGGACTCTGTGCAGGCCAGTCCATTACAGGGATGTTATTGTTGTGTAACCACTCTGCCACAGGCCGTGCATTATGAACAGGTGCTCGATCGTGTTGAAAGATGCAATCACCATTCCTGAATTGCTCTTCAACAGTGGGAAGCAAGAAGGTGCTTAAAACATCAATATAGGCCTATGCTGTGATAGTGTCACGCAAAACAACAAGGGGTAAAAGCCCCCTCCATTGAAAACACGACCACACCATAACACCACCGCTTACAAATTTTACTGTTGGCACTACACACGTTGGCAGATGACGTTCACCGGGCATTCGCTGTACCCACACCCTGCCGTCGGACCGCCACACAGTGTACCGTGATTCGACACTCCACATGAAATTTTTCCACTGTTCAGTCGTCCAATGTTTACGCTCCTTACACCAAGCGAGGCGTCGTTTGGCACTCGCTAGGTCTCCAAGAAGATTTTGACACAAATAATGTTCAGAGACGCTGTTCAACTCCAGTGTAATGAATATTGTTTTAGAGATGTCGCTGAAAATGTAGTACGGTTACACTAACACACAACTGGCATTTGCGAGCTAATTGTTGTCTAACACGCTCAAAACAACCAGATGCTTCACGAAGAGTGGCTGTAGCCTTAGTCAAACGGGTAACCAGGTCTTCTGAAGTGTCTGTTGGTGCCTTGTACGGAAAACGCTTCATTTCCCCAATAAAAGGAAATCCATAGGAGTGAGGTCGCCAGATAGTGGTGGCCACGATACTGAAACACCGCTCCCAAACGAAGAACAGAGGAAAACATCGTCTAAATGTTCTCTGACATCAACGGAAAAGTTTGGCAGGGCCCCGTCGTGCTGGAGCCATAATCTTTTGCCTGCCTTCTGGTGAGACATTCTCTATTTCCAGTAGTACTTCAAGGAGAAACACAGCAATTTCCTCCACCAAGTGTGTCAGACAGAAGACACGACCCCATCACATGGGCGTCAACAGTACCAACCCACACATCTATGGCAAATAGTTGCTGGTGGTAGGGTACACGAATCGCCAACTACGAAACACGGTTATAAAGCCTGTTGAATATTTCTTCTCTTGTGAAGGCAATCTCATCAGCAAACAAAACTCACGTTTGGAAGTCAGGAACATTTACAGTTTGATGTAGATACCATTGGTAGAATTGGTAGAATTGCACACGCTGATAAAAGTCATCAGCTGACAGATCTCGTTCCTTCTAATACTCGAATAGATACATGGCCGCCTCGTATAGGACTTGCATGAATTGGCGTTGGAGGTACTAAGTTCCTTGGCTGTGGATCGTGTGCTGGTGCTGGGGTGGTTCTCAGTTGGCTGTAACAAATATTCCTGAAACTGAACAGTTCGCACGCCGTTCGGTCTTCCAATTTCCCGTCGGTCTGCTCTAATGGTTCAAACGGCTCTGAGCACTATGGGACTTAACTGTAGTGGTCATCAGTCCCGTAGAACTTAGAACTACTTAAACCTAACTAACCTAAGGACATCACACACATCCATGTCCCAGGCAGGATTCGAATCTGCGACCGTAGCGGTCGCGGGGTTCCAGACTGTAGCGCCTAGAACCGCTCGGCCACTCCGGCCGGCTCTGCTCTAATGGATCGTACTTCACAATCACGCTCATCAAATGTTTTAAATGTGGCATGATACGCACACAGTAACGCACACAGGCGCCTTGCTACTCGTCATAAAAGATATGCACGTCAGCTAAATCGGCTAGGGTGTTAATCGGCCATTAAGAGTGTATAAAGATCAGTAGAAACTTTCATGTAAACACAACGTAATATAAATGATAATAACGTAATTGTTTATCCAGGAACGTGGACATTGCTAGCAGTAAGGAAAACTTATCCTTCCTATCAGAAAGATGTAATTGTGTTGCATATTCCAGTTTCAATGCGTTGCTAATTTGGTAGGAGGAGTAGGAAACATCCTGGCTAGCGACTTAAGAGCGTAAAAGATGACTTGAAGAAAAAAGGCGCAACAACAGCACACACTCGTGTAAGGTTCGTGGAAATTTTTGCAGCGCCATCGCCAGCCCTGGGTTAACATAGCCGTCAACTGTGTTAACAAAGCGTTGATTCCACTGCTTTTGATTGAAACAAAACCTTATATCCATGTTATATCTGTTGCTGCAATTAGGAGATGGGGGGGGTGGGGGTACACAAATCATGCTCTGCATCTGAATAGGAATAGGAGGGCGAATGACAGATTAGACCGGTATAAAGTTCATGGAAATAAACAATGTAGCACCTTACAACCTACATTTTCAGAATAATCTTGCAGGAAGTGTAAGAGGGACAGAAGCACATAAGGCAAAACCCCCTTCATTGCTGGAGTCAGAGTGGCACGTGTTTTTAAGTGAGAGTCAGGCTAAAGACAGACAGTATTGAGAGAAATTAGAACACAATGGGACCGTAATATATTTAACAGTTTTTGGAGAAGTAAAATTATTTCGATTCATCACAACATTAGCGGGCTCAAAAATAAGGTAGATGATGTTCTTGTTTGACTTGCAGATGTGGAAAACCCTCAAGTGGTAGGCATTCTGTATCTCATTCTTTTAGTGCAGAATTAACATGGGAAACGGAGGTGTTGCAACATATATAAAAGTACGGCACAAAATCAGAAATATTTAAACAATTTTTATTCAAATCAGAACCTAGAAACATATGCTTGCGAGTTGTTACTCCAGAATCCTTCTCTTGTAATTGTAACAGTCTACAGATCCCCTTCAGGAAACTTTGAGCGATTTATGACAAACGTGGGTACATTATTGAGCTACCTAAGAGACAAGAAGAAACAGGTAGTAGTTTATGGAAATCTAAACGTGAATTTCTTAAAAGATACAGGCAGGAAAAATGAACTGGAATCATTAATTGGCTGTTTCAGTCTGTTGTAAATGCTACCTTTCCCAACTTACGTGCAGCACGAGAACAGGGCACTGATTGATAACATTTTTATAGGCTGTGCTCAGGCTGAATGTGTATCCAATTGTTAATGGACTCCCTGATCACCAATCACAAAAAATGGAAATAAACGATGTAGAATCCTACAGCTCTGATTCACATTCATACAAAGCAGCGACATTTATTAAAGAGAACGAAGTATAATTTTTAAAAAATAAGTTAAAAGAGATAGTAACAGGTGAGGTATACATATAAAGATGATCTAATGTGAAATTCTGTATATTCCACAGTAAATCTGTGTCAATACTTGAAAGTAACTTTCCCAGAAAGTTATAAAGGAAATCTATTAAGAAATAAGTAAGCCATGGATAACCAATGAGACGAAACTTTCTTGTAAGAGGGGAAGAGGAAGTCCTATAGAGGCCAGGAAACGTGTAGATCCGACGTGACTTGTATTCTACAAAGAATATGGAAATATTTCAGGGGAAGTCTTTAAAATATCGAGAAATATGGATGTCCGATCAGAAGCTAGTAATGCAGATAATAGGAGTAAAATTATATGGAATATTGTGAAACAAGAGACAAGACAATCAGTCCAGTCAGCGTAGAAGGTACAGTAACAATTAAACTAAATGACAATGTTGTGACTGGTAATCCACTAGTTGCAAGTATTTTTAACAGTCGCTTTCTAAACATAGAAGCAGAAATAGAAACATATGGCTCAGTTGAAGAAGCAAGAGAATTTATTGAGAATTAATAGAATTACAAAATTCTTTAAAAAGGCACATTTGATGTTAGTGAAATGTCAAACACAATTCTGAAAAATTTGCTCAAACTTAGTAAGTCGTTTCCTTAGCGATGAATGTAACGCAGCAGTAGCAGAAGGAATTTTCCAAAACAAATTGAAATATGCAATTGTTAAAGGTCTTTATAAGAAAAGTAAGAAGAGAGACTTAAATAATTATAGTCCAGTTTTCTTACTGATCACTTTTTACAAAATATTCAAAACGGTAATGTACTCAAGAACAGCTTCACATTTAAATAGAAACAATTTACTTATCACAGTTTGGATTCCAGAAGAGTTTCTCGACTGAGAATGTTATTTATAAATTCACTCACCAGATATCACAAGCTTTTAATAACAAAATCTCGCCAGTTGGTGTGTTTTGTGTGTTTCCAAGGCGTTTGTTTCTGTACATTATGTTAAGGAGCTGATGATATACGCACAATCAGAATGCAAGGGATTGTGCTGTGTAATTCAAAAAATGTTGAAAGAAGAGATAATTTTAGCGACTGGGGAGATATCGCGAACGGAGTGACTTAAGGTTTAATTTTGGGTACACTCTATTCCTTATATATGTGAATAACCTTATATTAACATTTATCACACAGATCTGGTACGTCTTGCAGATGATACTAGCGTTATAATAAAACACTGTGGACAGAAAGCAACAGAAGGGACTGTTAATGATGTTTTCCAAAGGGTTATTAAGCGTCTCTTAAAAAATGAACTCCCCCTGATGACGTTACGAGAAAACGCACTATATTCAGTTTTATATAACAAATAGAAGCATACCAATTACTGATGCTGCACATGAACAGGACTTAATAAAAAGGGTAGAATGCTCCTGATATTTTGGTATAGATATTGATAAAAGTTTAAACATTAAGGAGCGTATTATTAAGCTTTTCAAACAAGTAACTTCGGCTAGTGTCACATTTCATATAATTGCTAGTCTTGGGAACAAACGAATCAGTTTCCTGATATACTTCGCTTATGACCACTGAATAATGTCTCATGGAATAATTTTCTGGGGTAACTCACCTTTCAGGAAGAAAATATGTTTGCACAGAAGCGAGCAGTAAGAACAATATGTAGGTATCTCTTCAAGAAGTTAGGCATTCTAACTGCGCCGTCACGATACAGATATTCACTAATAAAATTCGATATAAAAAGACCATCACAATTTGAGAAGAATAATAATGTTGATACCTACATCACTAGAGGATGAAATGAGCTTCCTTGCTTGTTATTGAAGCTGTCAGCGACTCAGAAAGGAGTTCACTAAGCAGAAACAAAATATTTGATCATTTGGTCATTACCATAAAAGTTTGATAGGTAGTGAGCCAAGTGTTAAATTCAACTTAAAACTTTTATCCTGGACAACTGCTTTTATTCCATGGACGAATATTTATTCAAAAATTGGCAGCCTGTAAAAAATACTAGTTTTTAAGTGTAACTGCATGATTAGGACTAAAAAGTAATATGTTCATTACTGAACTGATATACATGAGTGTCAACTGAATCGTTCCACATCATTTCGATAAAACAATCGTTGAAATGATCTATGGAACATATAACTAAGTAAGTAACTAACGAGGCAGTAAAAAAAAAGAAAAAAAAAGAAACTGTGAACTTTGGCCTAAGGGATTACCAGCGTTAAACGTTTCAAGGAGCCCTAGCGGGGAAACGGTGCACCTGTTGTATTTGAGTGACGTAGCTGAAGCGTTTATCTCTTCTAATAACTCTACAAATTTGTATATGCAGATTTTTTACACCCTGTGTAGTCCACAACCTGGAAAGACTGCTACATCAGATTACGGTTGAGAGCATGAAACCTGTTTTGCAACTTCATCAAGTCGATTTGTAATTTAGAATGGATCAACAACAATCGCGGTGAAACAGATCAATGGCAGAGTTTCTGAACGCAGTGATGAGAACGTGTCTCGATAGCATCCAGATGAAGCGCGCCCTTTACGAGAGGTCGCCCACATCAAGTTGCAGAGCTGAAAGAGAGAGAGAGAGAGAGAGCGTGAGAGAGGGAGGGATACGTACGCTGGCGATGCTGGTGTGGTTGGCGAGCATGAGCCCACTGACGCGCGACGCCGGCGGCAGGTAGGGGGAGCGCCTGGCCAGCACCACCTGGATGCTGGCGGGGCCCCACGGGATGAAGCGCGCCAGCCGCCGCTCGCGGATGCGCGACAGCGATCGCTCCACCTCGCTGGGGTTGTCCGCCCCCTGCCAGAGCAAAGTGGCATGTCGCAGTGTGGTAATACCAGCGCCAATCGTCTCATTTAACAGGAGGTGCGGCCCCAGAGGTGTTAACAACATTCAAACTGAGTGAGTGGCCTAAGCTCATCATACAAAACACCAGTTACAACCTTAAGAGAGCACACTAATTGGTATTGATAGCTGTAGATGGAGCAGAATCCGGCACAGATATAACAAATGGCAGTGAAGTTGGACCGGGTGGTTATAATCAAAGTGCAGCTACTCAGGCGTCCAGTGTGTTCTATAATAATAATAATGGCGTGGAACTAGGGCCTCCCGTCGGGTAGACCGCTCGCCTGGTGCAAGTCTTTCGATTTGACGCCACTTCGGCGACTTGCTCGTCGATGGGGATGAAATGATGATGATTAGGACAACACAAGACCCAGTCCCTGAGCGGAGAAAATCTCCGACCCAGCCGGGAATCGAACCCGGGCCCTTAGGATTGCCAGTCTGTCGCGCTAACCACTCAGCTACTGGGGGTGGACTGTGCTGTAATCACCATATGGTATCAAAGTTTAGTAGATATTCATACAATGAAGGCTTTCACGACCGGATGGTACTGTTGTTGATAATTCTTCCGGGTTATATGGCCGTGGTAGATATTCTGATGCGTTAGTTCAAAAATGATTTACACTGGAGAAAAATTAGTTCCACTTTTGGCCACTAGGTGCAAATCTGGCGCTGTACAGTATCTCGTAGATTCCGGTGGTCATTTGAATAAATTGTATAAGCATCGGTTAATAATATCAACATTAGCCCTTCTCATTTGTGCGATATTTCCTCCCTATGTATCATTAATAATCCATTACATATGGAAACATTTCTATATGTCTTCCTTGCATTCGCAGCACCAGATTTGCAACAGGTGGCCTCGATGATTTTTTTGCAGCCTAAATCGGTTCCGTTTTATCGCATTAGAATATATACCAAGTTTTGGTGCCGTACGATAGTTACAGTTTACATTGAACCTTTGTGAGTAGTCGTACTTCAGTGATAACCACCAAGTATGTACGTGTATGTCCCACTCGGTTATATTCAATCACGGACTTAAGATGTGTCCTAGTAGAGGCATGACATAATAGTGAAAAGAACCTATCGTGTTTCGAATTACTCGTGACTGCACTTTTAATGGTGTGGACCGACCTACTGGTGTATCGACGAGCACTGTCCGACGCGTTCTTAAGGAGTGGTGTACTACTCGCAGTCACGCAACACGGTGAGAGATCATTGATCGTAAAAAGACTGACTGGCAGAGACCGGGGACGAGTGTCAGGCCTTGTTCAGTGACAGTCGGCTTCAAATCAGAAGGCACTGTTGTCAGAGAAAGAAGGTACACCACGACCATTTCCGTAATAGACAATTTACTAACATGACTTATATGGGAACTATTTCAGACAGAATAAATACATTATTTAAAAAACATTCAAATGACCATTGCGTTCACTAATAACAGTCTACTACAAACTAAACTGAGGGGCACGATTGGCAAGTGCAATGATGGGTGTTTAAATTCAGGTGTATATAAAATATCGTACCAAGAAATTGGAAATTTGTGGTAAGGACTCTGGGACCAAACTCTGAGATCATCAGTCCCTAGGCTTACATACTACTTAACCTAACTTAAACTAACTTGCGCTAAGGACTACACACACACTCATGCCCGAGGGAGGAATCGAACTTCCTACGGGGGAAGCCACGCGATTGGTGACAAGACGCCTGAGACCGCACGGCTACCCCGTGCGGCCTATCGTACCAAGACTGTGACAAGCAATATGTGGGACAGACAGGAAGCAACTTTGCTTTGCGGTTTAAGGAAAATACATTAGGTGTGTCTCCCAGAAAATCACTTTTCGCTCAACATCTGACGCAGAACAAGCATTCAGATGATTTCATTGGCGATAGTTAGAGAATTCTTCATGACACAGCTAAGGGAGTACTAGTAAACCTCCCTTTAGTAGATGGGAAGTTACGCACATTTTAAAAATAAACCAATATCGTTGTTGAATGAACTGTTTGATTGTGGGCAAATATACTTCTTTGAACTTTCTGACAAAATATACTTCTTTGAACTTTCTGACAATTTACCATAAGACTGCTGCAGCATCCCTCTAAACTTTTATAATAAGGAAATTAATAGCTCCATTCATTATCACTTATGACTTTAGTCACTAATACTACTCAAGAATATTATTGCCGTACATATTATCGCCCCATAGTTAGGCCATGTATGGCCATTTAAATTTTCTCTTGCATGTATCCAGTGGCACCAGGGTATAAAACATGCAGATGACAGTTTGTAGTGAAGGTGATTCGTTTGTCGCGATCATCGACGATCAGATGGCGCTTAGGACGTTTGTCTGTTCACCGTTTATGTTGACCCTGCTGGCAGTAGCTGTGCCAAGATTAGAAATGAACAGTATTAACAACATTCACTGTAGTGTACAACCATGCCCCACCGACTCCTATTGAATAGCTTCTGCCATTTAAACGCTGTCGCACTGTGGGACTGCGGGAAGAATTTTTTTCCGCAAGAATAAACAAATGCTGTCACAGCGAGGATATACGAGGACTGTTCTCAGAGATAAGTGTTGGTCAGTCGTTAATTGATGTGCTATGTGGGGCATTCTCTTGTAGTCGTGCGCCGTGTGACAGCACTTTACTTGTAAGAACATTGGGGTGTCCGCTGTTACTTACTTTCCCTCGCCGGTTCCCGAACATAAACATGACGGTGTTGCCATCTAGGACATGAGTTCGTTCTCTTTTCTGGGTAAGTAATACAGAGACTAGACAAATTATTTATGCGCAAACTGTTATAATTACCTCACTTTCGAAGCCAGTTTCCTACATTTACTTTGCAGATCACTAAAAGCGTCTAACTTTTATGTTCACGGTCACTACACGATCGGTATGTAGAAGACTGGAGAATATAAAGTTTGTGCTCGATTTTCTACGCTAACTTCCGCGAGACAGACAAAATATTGCACCAAGTGCCGGTTCAACGTGTTTAGCATTACTATTACACTCGTCGTTGACCAAGTCTGTAACAATTTATCCTTAGCACATAACGGATGTCATCTATTAAAGTAACTTGACAAGCATCCCATACACATGATCAAATTGCAATATGATCAGTGCCAATGTAATGAAAGCATCTTCTTCCATAGACAAACTGTACTATCCCAGTGTCCAACCAACGAATGCTTTATCTGCAACTGAGCATACAGGTTATTCCGAAATTCCCGTTACAAACTTATAGGACTTGTAGAGAGGACTGAGTGGATAAAATTTTGAATTGGAAACGTATCATTTCGTGCTACAAATCTCAAAACAAATTGGTAACGCGACCACTTTTGCAAGTAATTTACCAGGCGTGACACAGTACAAAACTTGTTCAACAATTCCACTCATTCATAACCAAAGAAACAAAAAGGAAACTTAATCAGTTTCCACAAACAGTGTTGTTTACAATACGGGTTCTTCCAATTCAGGTGTAGCACGTCTCTTCAGAACAAAACAGTCACGCCTGCGACGATGAAGTTATCCCTTTTTCAAAGCTGTGGCGAAATGGGCATGTGATGGAGTCGGACGTTGTGGATAACGACGAGCATCTCTTCCATGATTGTGAGCTTCACCATTCAGAAGGATCATGTCGGTGTACTCTGCAAACGTGTACTCAGCTATGTTGTTCTAACACTTGTAGCGTCCCCACACGAAAGGACATGTGAAATTGGACAAACAACCATCAACAACAATCATTACGACTCGTGTATGATGTAAATTACGTGACATTTGTAATATGAGAGAAGCTTTTGTACCAAAATAATTTAGTCCCCCTTAAACATCCAACAACCACCACAACAACAACACCAAAATAATAATTATCATAACTGTATGACGTACCAGAGAATAAAACATGTGCTGCCGCAATGTTAATCGCAGAAAGAACAATAGGTTATAGTGTGAGATCTTCATGCTGTTCATATTGTTAAGAGCGGCATTAAAAAATTTCGCTCTCTTTTTGCGTTTGTGATCGGACGAATTTATAGTTAGTAAAGACTCCTGTAGAACAAAAGATGTGGAAAAGTTACAAATATTTTAATATACATATTAAAATACGTTTTGAAATTATTTAATGTATATTGGTAACACTCCATGTCGACTAATCCACCCCTTTCCAGAATTTAACCACAATCTAATGGATACAGCCACGATACTCTTTGGTGTGAAAGTTGTTACTGTTTGACAACTGGTGTGACACTAGCACTCCAAGCGGTGAGAAAGCAGACTATCACGTGCACTGTATGCGTAATGTTCGTGTTTAATTACTTTCTACTTACTTAACAAATAGTTGTTATAATTGTGCATTCCACGCGTTAGTAAATTACCAAAAGACATGAATTATCGTGAAATACGTGTAAAACCAGGCGACTCACACTGATTAAGTGACATAAGTTACAACTTGTTAATGAAGAAATACTTTCGAATATGCGTATATCTGCAGCTTACTCCACCGAAATCAAGAGAATACCAACATGAATTTCATGCATGCAAAGCCTATATTTCTGTTGTTATTACCATAGACACTCTCCTTGACACGTCCATATTTTTTTATGATGTCTAATTATTCGCCCATTCTTACACTTCTCTCTGCGTTCTAATACATGAATAACTTTATAAATATAATTACTTTGCCTTCAAAAGCGAATATGTTGAAGATTCTTGCCGTTTGCGGCTCAAATTGAGCAACAGTTGTGGAACTGGTTTCTTCTGTGTTGGGAAACAATTTTATTCCTTTTGACAATTTATTATCAATTCTATGTCGTTTTCTCCTAAGCTACAGCTATGGTGGCTTATTTCGTGCACCAAATAATTTAGGTATTACGTTTTATATACGTTTCTTACGTTCCAAAATCATTGATTTGGCTGAAATTTTATCGAACAAAACTCCACTTTGTTGAGTACACATGCAATGTCTTTATGTAAAAAGTTAGCTCTTTCGGCGTTTACTAACAATTTTTACTATGAAAGAAAAACGCCATTATTCGTTGAATATCTGTTCGTTACTAGAGAATGAACGGTCCCGTAATGTACCGCTGCATACCTTCCAGAGCACTTAGGAAACTAAATAATTACAAATGTGGTGTCATTTTATAGTTATTGTCAATTTTTATGGCACTGCATAGACTCATTATCGTAAAAACTATGTTACAAACCAGTATAAACGATAGTATTCATATTCATTCGATATTGTATTCAGAAGTGTCGTTTGCTGATCGCTTGGGGCGCTGCCGTCGCTGTCGTTAACAGAAACCAGACGGAGTGTCGCCACTATTATGTTAGACTGTGATTTAGGCCTCTTTACTGCAACAACAGGAACATCGCTGGCTAGCTGCAGTCGCCGCCATTACGCGGGATATTTGGAATTATTTCAACTGCGCAAACGACGCGGTACTTGTAGTGAAGTAATTTAAATATTTGCTCTTCCGGCACTGCAGCGGCGAGAATATTATCTTTTCAGATTTTTTTCGGTTGACTGAAAAAAAATTGCACAGATAGACTTTGGCCTGAACTTACGCAGGAACATAGAATCTTGTTTGGAGATTTCTAGAATTTTTCTCAGTTAAAGACATTTACGTAAGGAACTCACATTAATCAATAACATCAGCATTTCTAGTATTTTCAGTTTATTTAACCTGGGTAACAATTCTTCATTCACGATTATGTGACAGACTTTGTAGTTCTGTCCAACATACGTATATTGTGCATGACGTAAAAGCAAATCTCTCTTTATAAATGAAAGACATTATTTTCATTTCAAGAATGACTCGTATGCAGAAGAAATAATAGTAATATTTAATGTATTCAAGTTTGAAGATTATTTTTCAAACAATAAATTAAAAATTAAGTTACATCCAGAAACAGGAGAGGAGGTATAAAATGTCGCCCAATAGCGTGGGGCGCGAATAACTGTTTTTCATGAAAGTTATGTAATTTATAATTTTATATTTGTTTATGTATATACATATTTCAGTATTAACTGTGACATAATGTTTCTCTCACATGTATCCCATGAGAGGTGTTAAAACCAAAACATTGCATTAAAACAAGCGTTCAGTGCATAGTGCTGTGGAATATGGAAAAAACCGCAAATTGGCGTTCATAAGAAGAAGAACAACACCAAAAATGCAACAGGAGCGTAATATGTAAGAAATTGTCCACGCAACCTGCCACTGATGAAGCCTTGTAGAAAATAAAGGCGAAACGCGTATGGCACTAAAATTGTGTTTTATTCAGTTGCTGTCAGACGGTCCATAGGTAAAAATTATCAATACACCGTAATAAGAATTATTGTACTTAATGAACAAAAGTATGCTGTATGCAGAAAACCGAACATTGAAGGGCTGTTACTGCAATATTCTGCGGTGGCCTCAATGCTGTTTTCAGTCACTTACACTAAAGATTTGATACTTTTACCTAAACTACTGGGTAGTACCACAACAGGGACAACGCCGTGGCTAGAATGAAGCATACTGCAGGGGCGTGGAACGTGACAGTATGTAAGGAAATTACGAAATTGTAGCTGTTAGTGTTTGGCAGTTATAGCTAGAAACAATATTACAACTGAGTATAGCGCACTAACACTCATATGTACGTCCACTCTTGACAGGGTCAAGTTTTAATTTGAGTACTCTAACTACAGTCAGTATTAGAGTGTTTACAAATAAAAGATACAGACCGTAAAATTTAGTTTAGGATCCATCTTGGTGTGTTTTAGTATACCCTTTTCTACAGAAATGACAAAGATTTCACAGACGAATGTTCTGCTGAAAGGTTACGTTAATTTCGATTGTATGTAACACTCATTTCACATTAAAAGCAGAAACTGTATTATTACACTGAGCAGCGCAATACCACACCACACAACAGGTATATCACCATCTAAGCTACTCACACAATCGAATATGCAATGAAATTTTTGTCTGATCTTAAGTTTATTCAAATACGAGCCAATACACTGCAATACAAGTCATTACGTTGCCTTGTCTTTCTCATAAATCAAGTTACTCTGCTTATATACAGAGCCAATTTGAGCAAAGTTAGTTAGTGGCCTCCTTGCATTTTTGGTAGTTTATTTACGATATATGTAAATAATATGTACCAAAACACCTGGCGACTTGCTCATTATCTAATATACATTCCTGGAATTTACCTTACAGTTATAGTTTTTATGACGAAATGTGCGTTAGATACGGAAAAATGGAGTTAAATAAGGAGGAGATGTTAACATTAGGCTGTGCTACGGGTCAGTCTGACACCACAACAGAGATTTCAGGGGCGGAGTCCAGTATCACACTTTAGCCATATGACTACCCATCTACACTTTGATTTAAGGGATTCAGTAACAGAGTTATTTACACTCTGTAAATTTTACTTTATTCATGAGAGACTGTCTGAAGCTATAATTTAAAATATGTAACCAACTGTTGCACATCTAAAATTTGGAAAATGATTGTCTATGAATAAAAGCATACCAACATTGTTTCACAGAATTATTTGCCCTCTCTACTTTGCAAATAAAGGGTGCCTATTACAGTTTGATGTCATTATTGGAAACAGGTAACTGTCTGCTAACAGGAAATTAGGGAACAGACCTATTTGTCTGTAATCTGTACTTTCTGATAGGAAAGCGCCCTTCATTGAAAGTTTTCAGAAAGCAATAAAAACAATTGTTGATCCTGACATCTCGTAAATGTAAAAAGAAAGATGCAACTGTATGTTAGGCTTCTCTACAGTCACAAAAATCTTTGAATATTCTTGGAATATGGTATGGTGTAAGGTACCTGCCATGGAGAACTTGAACGACACAAGCTTTCTTACACAAGCTAACAAATACGTCCCTGTACAGAAAACAAAGTACAGTTACAGAAAGTATTTAAAAATATTTACAACAGTATTCAATCTTTTTTCGAGATAAGTGCTTGCATTTATACTCTGAGCACATGCCAGGCGCGATTCCGAAAAGAAACTCAGCAACAGCGTAGCTTACATAATCATACACGAATACTGTGACTTTCAAAACATCAAAACAACCACAGAATGACTTCCCGAAACATGATGGCTATTAGTACTGAAAGGAACGCTGAATAACGTGCCACAGCCTCTCTACATATTCTCTCTCTGACAGCATCAGAAGAAACACCGCTGGCTAGCTGCAGCCGCTGCCATTACGCGGGACATTTGAAAGTATTTCAACTGCGCGAAAAACGCGCAAATTGGAGTGAAGTAATTTAAACGTGTTCTCTTCCAGCACTGCAGTGGACGAGAATATTATCTTTTCAAATTAGTTTTCTTTCTTCAGTTGATTGATTGAAATCAGTACAGATAGATTTTTGGCAAACTTACATAGGAACAGAGACTCTTGTTTGGAGAATTCGAAAGTTTTTCTCAAAAAATGGTTCAAATGGCTCTGAGCACTATGGGACTTAACAACTGAGGTCATCAGTCCCCTAGAACTTAGAACTACTTAAACCTAACTAATCTAAGGACATCACACGCATCCATGCCCGAGGCAGGATTCGAACCTGCGACCGTTGCGGTTGCGCGGTTCCGGACTGAAGCGCCTAGAACCGCTTGGCCACAACGGCCGGCAAAGTTTTTCTCAGTTAAACACATTTGCATAAGGGAATCAGATTAGTAACGTCAGAATTTTTGTATTTTCAGCTTATTTAATCAGGACAGCAATTCTACATTTAGGATTGTATGACAAGCTTTATACTTCTCTCCTGGATGGACTACGTATGTTGTGCATCATCTAAAAGAAAAATCGCTCTCTATAAAGGAAAGACATTATTTTCGATTCAAGAATGAATCTCATGCAGAAGAGATAATAATAATATTTATTTGGTGAAATTTAAAAGTTATTTTTAGCAACAAATTAAAAATGAGATTATATCTAGAAATAGGAGAAACAGCATAAACCGTTACAGACTTTTAGGACTTGTAAAGGGGACTGAGTAGATAATATTTTGAACTGGAACCCATATCCAAAAACGTCACAACCATTTGAAACCATGTTGATAACGTGACCAATTTTACAGGAAACTTATTGGATGTGACCCAGTACATCACTTGTTCTACGGTTCCACTCATTAATAACCGAAGAAACAAAAAGGAAACTTAATCAGTTTTCACAAACACTACTGTTTACAGTGCGACTTCTTCGAATTCGGGTGTATCACGTCTCTTCGAAGCAAAACAGTCACGCCTGCTGACGACGAAGTTACCCCTTTCTCGAAGACGTTGCGTAACTGTTGTGAAAAGGGGATGCGATAGAGTCGGACGTTGTGGATAACGATGATGAATACGGCGACGAGCAGCTCTTTCCATGATTGTGAGCTTCGTCATCCAGAAGGATCATGTCGGAGTACTCTACAAACGTGTACTCAGCCATGTTGCTCTAACACTCATAGACACGTGAATGAAATTTGAACCGTGTCAAGAGTGGTAGGACGATCCGACGTAAGTACCAGCCAACCATGACCACCCTCTTGCATACCTACCTAGCAAACACGTTTTCACACGGCTGTAGCACGGAAAGGTACTGAACCTATTGAATGTAATACACTGGCATTATGTTGGGCGGCAAGTACAACGCATTGCTCAATTTTATTATTCAGTTGTGTACGCCAGGTGTTGTATGCAAAAATTCTACGACTAATTTTGAATCAGCAGTTTCTTGCGTGAATGTAATATGTAAGAATAAGCAAATGCAATACCACCTTAATCCCAGGAGGACAACTAAACAATAAATCGAATATGTAAGAGACAAGTTGTTTGTTCATACTCCATAATCGATTCAGTGGGGTGCTGATTATCTTGGCAGTGCGTGTAGCGAAGCGATTTACTTAGCACCTAACGACATGCATGCATCTCATCACGTTGTTCGCGTGGGTCGTCAGCACCTCCGGCGTGGTGATAAACGACCGCGGCCTAGTAGCGTCCGAGTAGCGCGGGCAGATTACGGCGGGTAAAACGGGGTCACTCGCACTGCAGTGTGGCGGAAATCTTACCTGGCCTCCTCGACGTACATCTATTTGATGGATGTGGAGCAGTTGCTAACGATAGTCAGCAGCTCCCTTTGCTCGCTGAGCGCAGAATTAGTACCTGATTCGCACCACATGCAACTTCCGATTTTCAGCATACATCAACAGACAAATCAGTTCGGAGAGTGGGTTCATGTCAACTCCATCAGCAGTCTAGTAAGTGTGGTGCCAGTACAAGTCAACAAGCAACTTATCAAGCCAGCAATTTAGTTCATCTCCAACCTGTGTCGACTCATCTGTTTCGGCCGAATGCTCGTCTTCTGTGAATCTCCTCAAGGTTTTGGTCTAAGTTCACTCCATAAATGAGCCTCTGGTACCTTGAATTTCAGACCTCGTTACTTATTCTTTGGTCTGCCGTATCCCTTGCATTCCTCTTCGCGCTCGTTCTTCTGATACCAGTATTTCCCGAAGATTTCAGAAAGCCCGTGTCCTTCTGCAGTGTCAATGGAACATGGAAATTTTCTGACGTAATAAAACCGTGAGCTGGACCAGATTTAGAACTCGGAACTTTCTTGCCCTTCTTGGACAGTGCTCCCTCTGATCGGTTCAGGCACCACTCACGGCCTATTTACAGCTCCACCTCTGCCAGTACTTATCTGCTATATTCAAAATTTCGTAGTCTCACTCAACTGTTGACATAACAGAAGTGAATATTCAGTTTAGAACGTATTTCTTCAATTGGGAAGCGTGGTGGACATTGTGCAATGGGTTGTCATTTATACCATGCTGCTTAGTGAATCCTATAATTTCACATGAAGTAAAAATAACAGGTTAAATCTGCATGTGAAACTATTTTACTGAGCACGTTAATTCAACGGCGCAATTGTGAATTGCATCATGAAATTTCGTTTTCAAAGATGATTCCTCAACGGACAATGCTGCAAGGATGCAAGACTGGGGTAATTTACATGAACGTGAGCTATCATATCTTCCATGGCATCCGCTAGCGTTGGACATGAAGCGAACCGTTTAGTTCTGTATTGGGAACAAAATTAATGGAACGTTATCATCTTCGAGAATCTCTGATATAAACTGGTTCGTTCCTGTAAGTGGAATAGTTTAACACTCCACGGACCACCATTTACTATTTATAAACACTGACCATCAGGCTATTTTGTATATAGAAAGAAGAAGTTTCCGGGTGAGACTATTAGCTCTTGTATATCAGACTCGTCTCTCTATATATTGTTGCAACGCATATTAAGTTTTTTTAATCCCTTTAATTCCATCTCACTGCAGCCTTTCTGCAATGAAGACACTTTTACGCTACTGCTAAACTATACACTAAAGAACTATCGATCAAAGCGGTACCGTTTTACAGTGTTTTCCATTCTTTTATCCTTTCCTCTACACAATCCATAGATGCAAAATACCGTTCTCGTCCTCCCCCTTCTTAATCCGCTGCACTGTATAAACTGCTTATCTAATCTCACATGAGTTTACAAGCGCAGCGCGGGGTCGACATGTTAACGGCCACGGACCATAAATTAGCCGTGGCGTATTGCGCTATCATTCTTGCAGAGCATGGTTGCAATATATCAGAATTTTTCTCTCAGTGATTTCCAGCAAGCACCTGTTATTCCTCACAGATAAAGGAGGCGATGTCATCTTTAGCACAGTGGCCGACAGAAGTTGTATACATCTCATGTCAAAGGAGAACCGATACCACTTCATGTTAGTAACAGTTTTCTTAACTGTCTCACACCATAAGCGTTACAGAAACTACCGGTTTCGAATCCACCCACGATGAAAATTCAGGTTTATTATGATTACAAGGGCGATGTTCTTGAGGGCAATATTATAGAAATGGAAGAGAATGTAGATGAAGATGAAATGGGAGATAGGATACTGCGTGAAGAGTTTGACAGAGTACTGAAAGACCTGAGTCGAAACAAGGCCCCGGGAGTAGACAACATTCCATTAAAACTACTGACAGCCTTGAGAGAGCCAGTCCTGACAAAACTCTACCATCTGGTGAGCGAGATGTATGTGACAGGCGAAATACCCTCAGACTTCAATAATAATTCCAATCCCAAAGAAAGCAGGTGTTGACAGATGTGAAAATTACCGAACTATCAGTTTAATAAGCCACTGATGCAAAATACTAACACGAATTCTTTACAGACGAAAACTGTTAGAAAGCCGATCTCGGGGAAGATCAGTTTGGATTCCGTAGAAATGTTGGAACACGTCAGGCAATATTGACACTACGACTTACCTTAGAAAATAGATTAAGGAAAGGCAAACCTACATTTCTAGCATTTGTAGGCTTGGAGAAAGCTTTTGACAATGTTGACTGGAATACTCTCTTTCAAATTCTGAAGGTGGCAGGGGTAAAATACAGGGAGCGAAAGGCTATTTACAATTTGTACAGAAACCAGGTGGCAGTTATAAAAGTCGAGGGATATGAAAGGGAACCAGTGATTAGGAAGGGAGTGAGACAGGGTTGTAGCCTCTCCCCGATGTTATTCAATCTGTATACTGAGCAAGCAGTAGAGGAATCAAAAGACAAATTTGGAGTAGGAATTAAAATCCATGGAGAAGAAATAAAAACTTTGAGGTTCGCCGATGACATTGTAATTCTGTCAGAGACAGCAAGGGACCTGGAAAAGCAGCTGAACGGAATGGACATGGTCTTGAAAGGAGGATATAAGACGAACATCAACAAAAGCAAAACGAGGATAATGGAATGTAGTCGAATTAAATCGGGTGATGCTGAGGGATTTAGATTACGAAATGAGACACTTAAAGTAGTAAAGGAGTTTTGCTATTTGGGGAGCAAAATAACAGATGATGGTCGAAGTAAAGAGGATATAAAATGTATACTGGCAATGGCAAGGAAAGCATTTCTGAAGAAGTAAAATTTATTAACATCGAGGATAGATTTTAGTGTCAGGAAGTCGTTTCTGAAAATATTTGTATGGAGTGTAGCCATGTATGGAAGTGAAACATGGACGATAAATAGTGTAGACAAGAAGAGAATAGAAGCTTTCGAAATGTGGTGCTACAGAAGAATGCTGAATATTAGATGGGTAGATCACATAACTAATGAGGAGGTACTGAACAGAATTGGGGAGAAGAGGAGTTTGTGATACAACTTGCCTAGAAGAAGGGATCGGTTGGTAGGACATGTTCTGAGGCATCAAGGGATCACCAATTTGGTACTGGAGGGCAGCGTGGAGGGTAAAAATCGCAGAGGGAGACCAAGAGATGAATACACTAAACAGATTCAGAAGGATGCAGGTTGCAGTAGGTATTGGGAGATGAAGAACCTTACACAGGATAGAGTAGCATGGAGAGCTGCATCAAACCAGTCTCTGGACTGAAGACGACAACAACAACAAATGATTACAGAGAAATTCTTGAGTTAGGAAGTAAAAGGCTTCCACATGTCAAATCAAAATTCATTTTGACACGTTGAGGTAGTTTAGCTCTTAATTGACGAGCTACTTTGTAATCAGAACAAACATGGCTATGGCTAATACGTCATACGTCATTCCTATAGATAACAACAGAAAATTTCTTCGAATGCGTATGCAACTTACTCAGTTCTGGAATGTTAATAAACTTGTTTATTATTATGTAGCTTATCCTAGTTGTAACACTCATTTTATTGCTTCTGGATGTTGCTCATTTGTCTAATTTTAGTGTTAATGAGTTGCAAATTTGGTCAGAAGACGTGGTGTTTCGTTGCGTACAACGATTAAAAATCACGATGGGCTGTATATACAGTAACACCGTTCGTGTGCATGTCTTTTCGGTTCGCTAATAAGGCGAAATAGATTTCAGCAAAATGTGTTACGAGACTGTCTTGACAAGCCGTATGCCAAGACAATGTCGGTACTTACGTAATCAACGTACTTGAATAATGTTGAGAAGAGAGATGTAGCAGTGTGGCAGCGTTCTGTCCTGTTGCGTCGACACCATTGCGTTTTTTGGCTGCAAGAGACACCGCATCACGTCCATTACAGATGTCCTGCGCGTCGAATAGGTCTGGAAGGAAGATACAGCGATAAAATTCATAAGGCTCATCCCACATAGAGTTATAAAAATATTTCAGTTGGTGGTCTTTTCTTAGGAAGTTCTAGAAATATGAGATACTGAAGGGATTTCATCGAATACCTCTTGGTTCATAAGGAGGATGGTGCTAGAAACGTTTAGAGAAATAACATCAAAGTTTTTGTTTGTACCGGGTGTGATCCAAGTAATGAGGTTTTGAGCAATTTATACCGATCGTATCATGCCGAGCTCAATTTTTCATTAAAAGAAATATAGCTGCTGTCTGACTTGTTGTCAAACCGCTCTAGTTATAAGATAATAAGTTGTGGAAGTTTCTATTCGATAGGCTAACAGACAAATTTGTGTTCGGTATTTCAGAGTTTTTCCCGTGAGATCACCGAAGTTAAGCGATGTCGGGCGTGGTCGGCACTCTAAATCCTCGCACAAACGAAAAAATGGCTGACATCGAAATAAGTGTCCAAGGAATAGAAAAGCAACTGGAATCACTCAATAGAGGAAAGTCCACTGGACCTGATGGGATACCAATTCGATTCTACACAGAGTACGCGAAAGAACTTGCCCCCCTTCTAACAGCCGTGTACCGCAAGTCTCTAGAGGAACGGAGGGTTCCAAATGATTGGAAAAGAGCACAGGTAGTCCCAGTCTTCAAGAAGGGTCGTCGAGCAGATGCGCAAAACTATAGACCTATATCTGTGACGTCGATCTCTTGTAGAATTTTAGAACATGTTTTTTTCTCGCGTATCATGTCATTTCTGGAAACCCAGAATCTACTATGTAGGAATCAACATGGATTCCGGAAACAGCGATCGTGTGAGACCCAACTCTCTTTATTTGTTCATGAGACCCAGAAAATATTAGATACAGGCTCCCAGGTAGATGCTATTTTTCTTGACTTCCGGAAGGCGTTCGATACAGTTCCGCACTGTCGCCTGATAAACAAAGTAAGAGCCTACGGAATATCAGACCAGCTGTGTGGCTGGATTGAAGAGTTTTTAGCAAACAGAACACAGCATGTTGTTATCAATGGAGAGACGTCTACAGACGTTAAAGTAACCTCTGGCGTGCCACAGGGGAGTGTTATGGGACCATTGCTTTTCACAATATATATAAATGACCTAGTAGATAGTGTCGGAAGTTCCATGCGGCTTTTCGCGGATGATGCTGTAGTATACAGAGAAGTTGCAGCATTAGAAAATTGTAGCGAAATGCAGGAAGATCTGCAGCGGATAGGCACTTGGTGCAGGGATTGGCAACTGACCCTTAACATAGACAAATGTAATGTATTGCGAATACATAGAAAGAAGGATCCTTTATTGTATGA
Organism: Schistocerca piceifrons; assembly: GCF_021461385.2. Lineage (NCBI taxonomy): Eukaryota > Metazoa > Arthropoda > Insecta > Orthoptera > Acrididae > Schistocerca > Schistocerca piceifrons. The sequence goes on along the minus strand of NC_060139.1, from coordinate 413,749,480 downwards.
TTATATGATAGCGGAACAAACACTGGTAGCAGTTACTTCTGTAAAATATCTGGGAGTATGCGTGCGGAACGATTTGAAGTGGAATGATCATATAAAATTAATTGTTGGTAAGGCGGGTACCAGGTTGAGATTCATTGGGAGAGTGCTTAGAAAATGTAGTCCATCAACAAAGGAGGTGGCTTACAAAACACTCGTTCGACCTATACTTGAGTATTGCTCATCAGTGTGGGATCCGTACCAGATCGGTCTGACGGAGGAGATAGAGAAGATCCAAAGAAGAGCGGCGCGTTTCGTCACAGGGTTATTTGGTAACCGTGATAGCGTTACGGAGATGTTTAATAAACTCAAGTGGCAGACTCTGCAAGAGAGGCGCTCTGCATCGCGGTGTAGCTTGATCGCCAGGTTTCGAGAGGGTGCGTTTCTGGATAAAGTATCGAATATATTGCTTCCCCCTACTTATACCTCCCGAGGAGATCACGAATGTAAAATTAGAGAGATTAGAGCGCGCACGGAGGCTTTCAGACAGTCGTTCTTCCCGCGAACCATACGCGACTGGAACAGGAAAGGGAGGTAATGACAGTGGCACGTAAAGTGCCCTCCGCTACACACCGTTGGGTGGCTTGCGGAGTATCAATGTAGATGTAGATGAAGATGTAGATGGGTGGCCATCCGGGCCGCCATGCGCTGTTGCCAGTTTTCGGGGTGCACTCAGCCTCGTGATGTCAATTGAGGAGCTACTCGACCGAACAGTAGCGGCTTCGGTCAAGAATACCATCATAACGGCCGGGAGAGCGGTGTGCCGATCCCACGTCCCTCCTATCCGCATCCTCCACTGAGGATGACACGGCGGTCGGATGGTTCCGGTAGGCCACTCGTGGCCTGAAGACGGAGTGCTTTTTATTTCAGAGTTTTAGTAGCATATCGCCGTCCCACGATATAGTGGCGTTCTGTGAAGGTCCTTTACCGAGTCGCGACTTCGGTTGTAAGTTTTAATTTGACTATAAGTTGAATAAAATAACTTTGTCACTGACAGACTGCAGTGGCGGGGGTGGGGGGGGGGGGGGGGGGCAGTGTTGGCAGTGCGCAGCCAGCCACGCTTAACAGGTCGCTGCACGTACCTACAGAACAGGCAACGCATCGAGCACGTGGCGGTCGAGAAAGATCTACAGTTGGATGGCGACTGGTCCGTACCACTCAACTAGCCGAAAAGTTAATCACAAAGTTCTTTTTAATCAAAGTATATTCCTCGTTACATTAGTTCTGAATGCTCTCACTGTAGTGGTTGGATCTTGAAATTTCTCTGAATCCAATTAGTAGTGTCGAAGTTGTGAACTGCGAACTACGTGTTGTTATCAAATCACGCTGGAGTCTGATCAACTCATTTCACCGAAAAAACAATTGTCTGACATTGACGGCCGGGAGTCCCCAACTGGGGAAGTTCGGTCGTCGAGTTGCAACTGTTTTTCACTTGACGCCACATTGGGCGACTTGCTTGTTGATGAAGATGACGAAACAGTTATGAGGACAACACAACACCTAGTGCCCGATCGGACAAAATCCCGACCCGCCCGGGAATTGAACCCGGACCCGGTGCATGGTAGTTTGTCGCGCTGACCACTTTTTTCCGCTTGTCGCTAGCGCTCATCTTACCATTTTTCTGTTTTCTTTTTCTTTTTCTTTTTTGCCTCCTTTTTATTGGTCTCTTCTTGAAATAAAGTCTTCCTTGCAGAGAACAAAAAAATAATAATTACAACAGTAAATGCCACATACATGAGTAAAATTTTGCTGGTAAAATGATAAAGGAAATAGAAATTGCTATTGTTTGAAAATAAGACGATGTTTATAAAAGAAAATATTTTTGGAAACCGCAAATAGGTGTACTATTTCAACTTTTTGTTTCACATAAATGGTGTAACAGACAAACATAAACTGCTTCTTTCAGTACAAAACAATAACAGACGACGTTCCTCATCATGGGTGCGTTCCTCGACGATCCCGTTGCACCTCGTCTTGGCGCCCGGTAAGTCTTCACGTATGAAGATGAATCGCCTCCAGTGTCCTGGTCCTTTCTTGTTCGGAATAGTCACATGTAGTAATTACATTCTGCTACTCGGTACACCCCAACTGAGTGGGGGATCAAACGCAGCAATCTCTAAAAAATTGCGTAATATGTTCGATGTATCGGATTTTGCAAAATCAGTGAGTGACGTTCTTGTAGTAAGTCCCAAAAGTCTAGCACATTCTTAGTGCCTTCCCGGAAGAGGTAAAAGCACAGTTAGATCCCGAATCCAAGTAACTGCGATGGTCTTCCTTTGGGGTAAATATGTCTTACATGGGAGAAGTAGTAGCTGTGGTTCTATTGCTTGCGTCACCATCCGGAGAAAGAAGGTGACCATTTTTTGAAACAAATACCACGCTGCCGCTGAAGGTCCGCCTATCAGGCGATGTTCATCTTTATCTATAACATTCTACTGTGGACACAGCGACGTAGCCGGCCGTGGTGGCCGAGCGGTTCTAGGCGCTTCAGTCTGGAACCGCGCGACCGCTACGGTCGCAGGTTCGAATCCTGCCTCGGGCATGGATGTGAGTGATGTCCTTAGGTTAGTTAGGTGTAAGTAGTTCTAAGTTCTAGGGGACTGATGAGCTCAGAAGTTAAGTCCCATAGTGCTCAGAGCCATTTCAACAGCGACGTATCCGTCACGTGAACTGAATGTAACTTGGAACGTGTCACATATTTCCCATTTATAACCTGATACCACGGTGCGCGCGTCGTTGTATGAGGGTGTACGTGGTTCACTTACCCCTCGCCACTGACCATGTCACTGTTGGGTGCCGCCTCTCTACGCCATTACTTACCGTCCACGAGTCAAGATACGATTTGTATCAAGTGCTGTTGCCGTCCTGGTAGTCGGTAGTTCCATATGTACGTAACTGTGTTGCACGAAAAGGATTCGTATGTGGGTAAGTGGTGATGGGATGTGAGCCACCGCCACCTATGCCAGACGAGAAGATGATGCCAGTTCTTCCTTCCAGGTGGCCGTCATACGACTTTGTTGTCGTGTTCACATCTTGATCGTCGTACTTACGTAAATCGCCACAAGCCCAATTACTCCACGACCGTTAGGGATGGTGAGCGTTTCATACTCGACTTTAAAAAGCAGCCTGTGATCAAAAAATATCCTAATACCGCGAGGATTCGACACGAAAACACCACCGGCATTGGAGGACCTTGGTCCAGTTAAGGGATGCGAGAAGCTAGATAAGTGTTGGCAAAAGTGATCCGTTGTATCATCTCTACTGCCCTTAAACCCCTGACTTCGAACACTCGTACGAATGGTTTGCAAAGGATGTCTGTAGCTTACTGCGGCTGTACGTCGAAAGTCGGTAGTGAAGATAATTCCCAAGTATATCATCTTGTCTGTCAGCTGTAATGGTGCCTCAAGAGCCCCCGACTTCGCTATGTTCGTGCGCCTTCTCGTAGCCATACCATACAAATTACTCGAATGCAAAACTTTCTTGTCTCGTCGCCCGACAGTGCTAAAAACACTAGGACATCCGCGTATTTCTGCAGATAAACTTATGGTGCCTTATCGTCATTCCTTGGAGTCGATTCCGGAGCCCGCAGAGCAGTGGCTCGAGAGCTAGGGCGTTGAAGTGTCATCAACAGTGCGCACCCTTGTCTGATAGATCGCGAGATGGTGATGGGCCCCTCATGCGACCATTGTTGAGCACTTTGGAGGAGGCGCCGTGGAGTAGTCGCATCACTGCGTTGACAAAACCCTATGGAAACGGCATTTGCGTCATCACTTACACATGGTACCACTCAACTAAGGAGGAGACACAACAAGTTATTTTCCAAATGACTGTTTCACTATTCCTGTGAAATACAAGGGGGAAAGGAGGAAAAAGAGGTAAGGTTACAGGTTAACGCCCCGGTGAGCTCGAGATCATTATAACCGAGGCTCTGCGAATGAGTGTCACAAAATTTTTAAAAATATTTTCCATCAACGACACTATATTGCCTTCTAAGTAGGTGACAAAATATTTGCTTTGGTTATGGCAGAACATGTGATTCCAAGGACAGTGCACAGCTTTTACCTAGTGAGAAAATATATTTTGGGCGGAACAGCCGATAGTGTTATCAGTTTCGATAAAATATATATCACTATTGCTAGTAAACGTTACGCTGGTTTATTCAAGTCAGATGTCTCAATATCAAGTATGTCAGCGTCTTAAATACGAAAGAGGAAACGCTATGCGTAAATGCTTAATTTCATCTTTCACTATCCATCAAATTTCAGTAACCGAAACTAAGAACAAGAATCACTACTCAAAAATAATTAAAATCGCGTTGTTTTGACAAAAATTTGACGCAAGGAAATTATGTTTCCGTAATTGTTGTTTTCTTGAGCTAGGATAACTTACCACACAGTAAAAACGTATGGTAACACGACGTCCGATGGCCAGTAAAATGGGTAATGTTCTTCAGTACAAAAGTTGCTAAAATATTAATGTATAAATCATTGCGTGGCATATACACTTTCGAATAGCTACCAGAATATATCATGAACCCGAAGGAAAGAATATTCGGACACCCATTTTTGAAAATGGTATACGGTGCTCAAGGCTAGCTTTTACATGTCGGAGGATACAAAGTCTGACAGTTCAGCTGCGCTCACTACTATTCAGCTTACGTATTCCAAACACTGAGCTGCTTCCAGACAATGAATACAGCATATTAATAGTGGAACAGCAGCTAATTAACACAAATTTAAATGAAGTCGTGTGACAGAAGGATTTGCATATTTCCAGGATGATTTAGGGAAACCACGCAAACTACAAATCATGTCAGACTGAACTTTTACATTGGTTCCTGTTCCACAATGTCCTTGCTATCACACTTTGTATTGTACAGTCAAATCTATAATCTTAACCATTGCCGAGAAATCGACGGGTTACTCACCGTCGCAAAAATAATCGTAAAAATATCGAGTACCTAGAGTGAAAATCCGTCTTCGTAATGAAATATCAAAGGGAGCCAATAGTGATAAGGTTTCTGTCACGTTGCAGCTGATACTTAATATGTCGAAAGAAACAACTATCTCAGCTCAGATATTCCAAAGAGCAAGTAAAGTTGAGTAAATGTTTTCATTGTCGTTCGTGCGTTCGCGGAGAGTGTAGTGTAAAACTCAAGTAGGAGTTCCCCTCATAAAAAATATATATATATATATATAAACAAGAACGACTTACTGCCGTGCTGTGGAGTTGAACAAGATTGTTATATCTTTTTAGCGAGCTCCAGACTTTACTCAAAACGAGCTTAGCAGATATATGTGGAATACCTCTGTTTCTTAATAGTGAGTGTCTTCCACATTATCACAATTTTCATTTTCCATTTGATTGCCTTCGCTGTCAAGGCTTTCTATACGGTCCGTAGTAAAATTTTCGTCTGAGTGAAAACAGACGCCGGCACGGTAGTTCAGCGTGTTCGGTCAGGGAGCTGGTTGGCCTCTGCAATAAAAAAAACTGAGTGGAAGGGTCAACAAATGAACTTGAACGGATGTCATGTGACGTCCGCAACGACCAAACAAACAAAAAAAGTGGTCAGCATGACGGATTGCCGTCCTACGGGCCAGGGTTCGATTCCCGGCTGGGTCATGGATTTTCTTCGTTCAGAGACTGGATGCCGTGCTGTCTTCATAATCATTTCATCCCCATCCGGCGCGCAGGTCGCCCAATGTGGCGCCAAATGTAATAAGATCTGCACCAAGGCGGCCGGACCTGCCCCGCAAGAGGCCTCCCGGCCAATGAAGCCGAAAGCTCATTTCCATTTTCCATTACTCTAGCGGGTCAGTCAGTACAAATTTCCAGAATAAATGTTTCACTCTACAGCAGAGTGTGTGCTGATATGGAACAGCCTGGAAGATTAAAATTGCGTACCGGCCCAGAACTTGAACCACGGGACCTTTGCCTATCGCGAGCCACTTCGGAAGGTAGGACTTGCGCATATGGCGGAAGTAGAGCTGTGAGTATCTGGATAGCTCTGCCGCTGGAGCACTTGCCCGCGAAAGGTAGAAGTCCTCAGGTTCGAGTCCTGAATCGGCAACCAGCTTTGATCAGCCAGAAAATTTCAATGCAGATCTCATCTATAACTCCAAAGAACTATGAAATTCTGTCTACTACAAATTTTCATCTTGTAGTTAAGTAAAATTTGAAGAAATATACGAAGACCTATAAGGAATTCTACCACTATCAAAGTACAGCAGTAACTGGAGAAGATGGACAGATACACCACAAATGTTTACACCACGTGAGTTGGGAAATTGAATTAAGCTGGGTAAATGAAGTTTCTTTTTGTCTGTTACTTATTACTTCTCTGATTTACAGTACGAAGAATTCAGTTTGACACAAATATGACTTACCTCTGATGGTGGAGTTAGAGGAGTGTAGCCTGTCATCAGGAAGTGCAGGATTGGAGTGGGAATCAGCGGTGCAACGATGCTCACCAAGTTGTTCTTTGCGTAAGACGGGTACCTGGACACAGTGATCGTTCTCTTATTGACAACTGTACCACAAACATCGCGTGACATGATAGTGCAATGCTGACAGAACAAATTAAAAATACCTGCACATGATTTTTACTCCAAAAACTACCTAAAAATACTGATCGATTTGCAGGCACGGTTTGAATAAATGATTTAATTTTTCAGGTATACTGAAAATGTCGCCAGTCAAACAGGCTTGGTATCGATTAGTAGTGGGACACCGTTACTTGCGATACAATGTGTCATTGTATTTGGTAAGAATGTAAAGTCTATCGAGTATTATCCTTAGCTGTTGTGGATTATATAATATCATTCCAAGTCAGTAAAAGTGATATAGTGATATGCTACACTTAAGAGTGAAATCATAGAAGCAATTTATATTATAATGAAGGAAAATCCTTCACTATAATACCGAAGGATGAATTTTCTGCTGTCTCATTGGTGTTATTTTTTTGTTCCCCCTCCATTTTCCGCTTTCTGTCTATTACTTTAAAGTATTCCATCTAATGTCATCAGTTGTATATTCTTGTATTCTGTTTTATCTGCTGTTTCCTCATTCTTCATATGTGTACCGATTTATTTTCTTATTTTTTTCTCATATAAACTTTCATTTGTTCTACACTCTGGATGTTCTCCCTTGTGATCTGATATACAGAAAAATAATGAATAAATCAATGTTTAATGGTATATTTGAGAGCGTGAAAAACATTATTTACTACTCTGTTATTACCGCTATTCGTCGGCATAAACACATGTTCTCTCAAATAATAAAATATTGTTGTTGATTTCTTTTGCCTTTGTTGCTAACAGTTTTGTAGCATTATTAATATGATATTTAGTCTAGTTGCAATATTTGTCAGCTGTGTTAAAAAATCTTTATTTTCATATTTAATACAAGATTTAGGATGAATATCTGGTTAAATGTAAGACAGAGTCACATTGATTTAACTATGCCGGTTTACTGCATTATGTACGTAAAGGTAGATGTGTACTAGCTATCACGTCATAAATCAGAAAATCAATTGATTCAAGAAACGACATTCATGCTTCGCAAAACATTCCGGCCAGTGCGAGATACGTGTGTTTACTATATCTGAAAATGAATTTTAAAACTTTATCTTGTGCAATACTTCCACAGAACACAGTAAGTCTGTATTTCACAGCCGACTTGATGACCTATATAAGCATCTACGTGTAAATTTACATCTACACTCTGCAAACGACAGTCAGATATATAGTAGAGGATACTGTTCATTGCGCCATGTGTTAATGTTTGTTGGGGTGTGTTGGGCTGTTGACACATAAGAGCATGTTTATGTTGAGTTTGAAATACCTCACCGCCTTTCAGATCTCGTTTACTAGTCAAACATTATGTGCGTATAGGCTTTAGTGACAGCTGGAGGTTTTCTTTGGAGAGATCGTATTTGTTTTGTTTACTGTCACACAACTATTAGCTGTTTTTGTGTTTACTAGCATAAATACAATGGAGCTTGGTTTCTATTTTCTTCTTGTGCAACTCCTTTGCCGGCCAGAGTGGCCGAGCGGTTCTAGGCGCTTTAGTCTGGAACCGTGCGACCGCTACGGTCGCAGGTTCGAATCTTGCCTCAGGCATGGATGTGTGTGATGTCTTTAGGTTAGTTAGGTTTAAGTAGTTCTAAGTTCTAGGGGACTGATGACCTCAGCTGTTGAGTCTTATAGTGTTCAGAGCTATATTTTTGCAACTCCTTTGTGAAATCTGTAGTTTGTGTTTACAAAATAAGCTAAAAACCACATGTACTTTTGAGTACAGTCTGGCCGTATGCGCATTTTTCGTGAGCTGCAACACAAGCGTGGTTTGTCGCTTTCTCTGAGATTTTTCGCTGTATTTTACTAGTTTTGCCGATCTAGTTGCATAAGGATAAGGCTTCTTTTAGTATTAAACGATTCTCGTTATGGTAAATATTAATTCGCTGAGAAGCACAGCTTTTTGGGCACTGGCAATACTAACTAACGACGGAATTCTTACAGCACTTCTAAAAGATTTGCCAGACTATGATGTTGTTCCAGAGTAGGGGATGATAAAAACAATGATATTGATGCAAATGATGCTTCTATCCTGCGGGTTCACGAGATTTTTGAAAAAGCTTTAGGTTTCCATGCAGTTTTTGAAAGACTCTTGATTTAATGTGTACCAGTGGAGTTCGAAATTAGTTTACCTGAAATTGAAAACAAATGTGAAAAACAAGGGATAAATGATTGCTTATATGAAAACCCTCTCAAAAGTAGAAAGGTGACTGAGACTAAAATTGACAGAAGATGGAGAAAACGTAGATAACTCTATTATAACTGAATAACTTTTTTCAAAGGAACAAACTCGGTGAATCGTACAACCCTTGTGAAACCCGTATAAAGCTGTGGCGCATTGCAGACGTGAAAAGATACAGTCTTGTCTTTGATTTTTATCAAGGGAGAAATGAACGTTTGGACTGGAAACTGGAAAACTGTGCATTAGGGTAGTTTAAGTTTTCAAAAGAATTTTTAGGGCAAAAACAGCAGGATGAGCTTTGATAACCTTTTACGTACTGTTTTATGGCTAGAAAGCTGAAGGCGTTTGTGACGTAATGAGGATAAATAGGGTAAGTTTTCCATCAGGCTTTTCACCATCCGAGGAAATGAAAAGAAGTGACTTTCATTAGAGGACGACATCCTCTGGAATTAGGGCACTTTGTTGAAAGACAACAAAACTGTGTATCTGGCTTAAAATTATCGTGAAACAGAAGTGATATTTGTCTCCAGAAAGCAGGAGGATGGCAATAAAATCAACATTCAGTGCTCTTCTGCTGTAAAGACTACAGTTGTAATATAGTATTTCTGAACCTTACTGACAGTCTTATATCTGCTTATGCGCTGGGGAGAAGACCCTGAAAGTGTTTGTAACTGCTTATGAATTGTACTGTGAGATGTATAAAAAGATTTCACTTCTGGAGTTTGTGAAAAATGTTGCTCAGGGACTGTTGGGACAAATGAATTCAAAGCATATCAATCCCAGAGCTGCAAGTCATGTTTTGATACAAGGCTACAAATGCATCAAAAGGAAGAAATTCGTCCCAAAGGATGTCAAATTAGGTAAATGTACTGAAAGAAAGGTTCAATATGGACCAAACTCAAAATGGTTATTTCTTGGAGTATTTGTCTGCTGCAACAAAAATAAAAATATTTTTGCTGAAATCAGTTTGGTAACTGTGTAATTACCTTCCTAATTCACTGATTTGTAGCTTTTCTGCATAACACATTTGGATTCTTTACTTACGAAAAGTGCTGTACTGAGACCCGTTGGTCGGTAAGCCACTGGAAGGTCAGACGTTACACAAAAGTACCACCTTCGTAAAAGGGTAAAAAGAATAAAATTAAAATTCTCGAAAAGTTCCTGGGTGTTGTGTGATGTCCTTAGGTTAGTTAGGTTTAAGTAGTTCTAAGTTCTAGGGGACTGATGACCATAGATGTTAAGTCCCATAGTGCTCAGAGCCATTTGAACCATTTTTTTCTCAAAAAGTTCGCTGTTGTTTTGTTACCATTTACTGCTGTTATTCATGAAACACCAGGAAATTAATGTGTTTTTTATAGTGTAGGCAACAAAAAGTTAATACTCTAAACCTAGCGGTCCGTGTGTCAGCGACACATGTGCGGTTTTAGTACATTATTAGATTCTTCTCTTGACACTGCTTCTTGAAATTTTGTAACTAGGCTTTCAAAGGATACCTGGTATCCATCTCGATACGTTTGACATTCCATTTATTTCAGCAATTGCGTGACGATGTCCCGTGGCTCAAGCAAATCTGTGTATTCCAAATGTCCTATTGGTTCTTTCCGCATATGTTAAGCACAGTTAAGTAATATTCTATGATGTGTTGGACAAGTGCTGTTGCAGGCAGCCTCCTATAGAGCACTGATTTCTTGCATTTTCCCAATATCTTACCATGAATGAAAGTCTATCGCCTACTACTGTACGTCTGATTACCGTAAGAGATCACATAACAACGAAGTCTTATAATTACTGTTACAGTCAGGTATTTATATAAGTTGACCGATAACTGTCAGAGGAGTTCAACGAGCTGTGAGAGAATAGTTCAGCTATGCACTTCAGTTTTTTAATTCATCTATTTTACGTAGTATAGTTTAGTGTACCATAAAAGTGGTTTTTATAGTTGATAGGATTTTAATACATTATAATCAACTTGGTCTGTGGGGACAAAAATCGTATCACCTCCTCCCCGCCCCCTCCCCCCCAATCCTCATACCGAGATACCGAGTTTCGCATGATCAAAACCAATAATACCGCTGATGACCGCGCTGTTGAGGGCCCCAGATCAAATATCATTATCATCATCATCTTCATCACATCCACTTACCACTCATTGATAGTGCAGCCGTAGGATATAACTTTTTTTGTTTAGTGAAATGCACTGTTTTATATTACTGTGCATTTAAACCAATACCGAGCCTCACTAGCCATTCAGTATCGATTGGCCGCCGTGCACCCTCTGCCAATGGCGTCATTCGGGTGCGGTGTGGAGAGGCATGGGGTCAATGCTATGTTCTCCCACCTGTTGTCGGTTTCCCATTAGAGCCATTTGTTCTCAGTGAAGTAGCTCCTCAGTTGCGTCACGAAGCTGAGTAAAGCCCGGTCCAGTCCTCCCACCAAGGAAAAAAAAAATCTCTGGCAGTACAGGGAATCAAACCCAGGTCCTCCACATGGGAGTCATAAACATTGACCACTGAGCTACAGAGTCGGACCTTAGACTTAAAATTAGCTGCTAATGTTTGCACCACTTTGACATATTGTGAAACTCCGACTGAATATTTGTGAAGTTCTTCTTATGCAGTAATTATTATGTACTGTAGGCCACTAAAATTGTAACAACGGGAAAGTTTGCGTTTTATGAAATTTCACTTTCTGCTTGTATTCGGTATTGCATGAAGAATACGTAAATAAATTTTGGGTGATTTCCAGATATGCAGGATCTAAATAGACTACAAATAGCTACCACATCCGCTGCATCAGTATTGGCTCTAAACTGACTGGCCATCGGTCAATATACGCATAGATAGGTAAGGATATGTTATTCCAAGATGCTTCAACTGCATGCCACAGATCATTAGTCACAGTGAATGGCGAGCGGTGCCACGCCAGTCTCTCAGTAACTCGTGACGAGATGTTTTCAGTGAATGGTGGATGTGGAGAACACGTTGGCATGAGCAACACTCGAACATCCTCTGCTGAGTTCGGTCACACAGAATGTGCAGCGTGTGGTCTGGCATTACCTTATTGAAAGACAACGTCACGAAGATGCTGAAGATACGGCACAGCCACCAGCATTAATACGTCAAAACAGCAACGGTTGCTGCCCAAACTACCGACTGTAGAAATCAGAGGTGATCGCGTTGTGTACCCAATGGCATCCGATACAATCAGGCCAGCTGCAACATTAGTTCTCCCAGGGGCCTCTGCACTACTGTGGTGCTGTACGTAGAACTAGGATTTGTCTGAAATGTCGGCTTGGTGGCACTCCTGTGTCCAGAGTTGTTGTGCGCAATACTGTCGGTGATGTTTTCCCTGCTGGTGCGTCAACAGAAGCAGCAACAACGGTCGCCAAGCTGAGAGTCTGTGGCACTTCAGGTCTCGTCCTACTGTCCGTGAGGGTATTCGTCTTGTTGTAAACAAGCTCATTTTATGACTCAAGGTGCCGCGTGGTTACAGTTAAACTGACGGCGTTCCGAGTACAGCAGTGCGGGTTATAAACGTCCCAGGATACTGAAACACCGTACACATGTTCATTAATCAGTGCGCTCGCGCAGTAGCCTGAAATAAATAACAGTTCCACTTTCTGCCACCTGGTAAAAATATGACGCTGTAAGAAGTCTGAAAGTGACATGTTTCCTGCCACCTGGTAAAAATATGACGCTGTAAGAAGTCTGAATGTGATATGTTTCCTATTTTGATGTCAGTGAGCTGTTTACCCACTTGGTGATGCAAGTTGTTTTCTTTCAGGGGAGTGACTGTTGGTATAAAGCGTCAAGAAGGTTGACGTTTTTCGTACGAAATGCAGTGGTTACTGAGAAGAAAGGCAGTGCACTTCTGATAAAGTTATTTTACTAGAACGGCAGCAACAGCAGCGCTGCATTCCGAGAATATCGCCGACAGAAACAGCTGCGAAGAAGCTCCATGTCAATAAATGGGCTAAAGAATATGATCAATAAATCTGAAGAAACAGATCAATTAGATGGTTCAGCAATGAGAAGGAGGCGTCCCATTTCCAAGGCAGTTGAAACTGCTGAAATTACAGTCGACCACGCATCACCTGTCTCAAATGCTGCAGCCAGTGCTCGAGCTGTGTCACGAGAATTGTCTCTCCCTTGGACAACAATTTGCACTGCTATCCCTACAAGATTCAGAAAGGGCACCAAATCAACCCCCAAGATCCTTTGGCACGCATGGAAAGGCATAACATATCGGAGAATATTCTTTGCCTTGTGCAACAAATGATTCCAGATGTGCAACTGTTTCCACACCACCATTTTCACGCAAGATGGGGTGACACCGCATGTCACTTGCCATGTGAAAATTTTGCATCGAGAAACCTTTGTTAACGACCTCATCATATCTAGGCTGGTTCAACTGGTTCAAATGGCTCCGAGCACTATGGGACTTAACTTCTGAGGTCATCAGTCCCCTAGAACTTAGAACTACTTAAACCCAACTAACCTGAGGACATCACACACATCCATGACCGAGGCAGGATTCGAACCTGACACCGTAACGGTCGCGCGGTTCCAGACTGAAGGGCCTAGAACTGCTCGGCTACCTCGGCCGGCCCATATCTACGCGATTTCAAGATGTGTTGCCTTCTAAATCCTCCCTCTAAATCCATATGACTTCTGGAAGTGGTAATATCTGAAGGATCGTATCTATCAGGGATGTATCCGGACTCTTCCCGATTTGAGGGGTAGCATAGACCACATATCGCTCTGATGACACCGATAGACTGCAAGCAACTGTCGGCCATGCCGTATTACGCGTGCAGCTTGCTGCTGATTAGGCAGACCATACTGAACACATGTTGTACCTAATAAACATGCCAAAACTACCGTTATCATGTTTTGATCGCTTCTCCATTTTCTAGCATCTACGCCATATTCTGACTGCTCTCATTGCCATATTTTCAGCTGGTGGTAGAAAGTGGAACTACTTTTTTTTCAGCATATTCCATGATACTGATCTTCGGCCGGACATGGCTGCTTCTCCTGTTCCAGAGGTTGCCCCTCAATCTGAAAGATCTGGGCGGTCGCAGAGGGTGGGCTTACTGGTAGTTGGGAGCTCCAACGTCAGGGGCGTAGTGGGGCCCCTTAGGGATATGGCAGCAAGAGAGGGGAAGAAAATCAATGTGCACTCTGTCTGCATACCGGGGGGAGTCATTCCTGATGTGGAAAGGGTCCTTCCGGATGCCATGAAGGGTACAGGGTGCACCCATCTGCAGGTGGTCGCTCATGTCGGCACCAATGATGTGTGTCGCTATGGATCGGAGGAAATCCTCTCTGGCTTCCGGCGGCTATCTGATTTGGTGAAGACTGCCAGTCAGAACAACAATAAACTGCTCATATATCATGAGGCTTTATCTAAAATTGGTTTTGAAACTTATACCTTTGCATGCATGTCCTCACATGCATGCCTTCACCCACAGGGAAGACTTAGCTTCCAAAATTAGAAAAATTCAGAAATGCTCACTAGGGAGACTTTTTTTTGTAAAAAAGTAAAATATAAATCTTTCTCTCATTCTTTGTTACATCAGTGTTTTTTTATCAGTTTCAATTAACATGTGACTTCAAATTATTAATTTATACATGCAAATATACATACTTGGTTGTACTGGTAGTTTTGTTCTAACAAGCATATTCCAGTGGAGGACTTTTGTTTTAGATGATAATAGATTATTTAAATTTTTGAAATTATGATTTCTGTTTATACAGTTTTAAAGAGACAACATTCCTAAGACCAAATAATTTCTTTGACTTAGGATACACCAAACGATAAGCATTAGGGTGTGGATTTTCTACGACTTCAAAAGGCCCAATATATATATCAAAGAATTTTTTAATTTCTGAAGCTAACATTTTTGATTTTTCATGAGATTTGACCAGAACAAGATCCCCAATTTTAAAAGTGGTTAATCTTACCCTATTGTTATGTCTTTTATTCCTCTTTTCCCCTTGTTTCCTCATAGTTTCCCTGACAATATCTTCTCTCTCTTGCATAGTTAAAGGTGTACATTTAGGTAATTCAATAAGTTCTGATATAAGATTTGGAGGTCTAATATTAAACATAATCTCATATGGTGAAAATCCTGTGGAACTATGTTGTAGGCTATTCATAATATCTTCAAAATTTCGAATGTGCTCAAACCAAGTTGGATGTTTATGGCTACAATAGGTTCTACAAAGTCTCCCAATTTCCCTCATATATCTTCCGCAGGATTGGTCGACGGAGAATAAACAGATATAAGTATATGCTTCAATTTTGATTTTTCAATAAACTTTTTCCAAATTTTTGAGGTGAACTGTGAACCATTATCTGATAATATAGCTTTTGGTTTACCCACCTGTGCGAAATAATCTCTTTCAATTTTTATTATAATTTCATGGCTAGTAGCTTTTTTCACTGGATATAGTTTAATTAATTTTGAAAATACATCTACCATAACAAATTTGTAACAGTGACCACCTTTACTCTTTGGTAACATTCCATATAAGTCCACTGCGATAAGATCTAAAGGTTTTTCCGGAATAATGTTTTGCATCTCTCCACCACGTCTTTGATTGCTCACTTTAACTCTCTGACATTTGTCACAGGTTGCCAATTCTTTTCTTACCTTCTTTCCAATATTGTAAAAATAAACATTTTCTTGTATCTTTTGAATGCACTTCTGTATCCCACAATGACCAAAACTTGCATGTATGTAAATGATCAGCTTTTCAGCATCTGCCTCTGGCCAACACAGTTTCCAATTATCAGAATCTACATCTGTTCTCCGAAATAAAATCCCCTTATGTAATTTGTAAAATTTATCAAGTTTCTCATACCCCTTCTTGCCTAAACATTCTTTGATTAATTTCCAACTCTGATCCAAATTTTGATTTTTTCTAATTTTGTTACACATAGCTCTAATTGTTTTCTCATTTTCCACCCCTTTCAAGTATCTAATTTTAAATTGCTTTTCCTCCTCTTGTTCAAAAATCTCCTTTCCTCCCCCAATTGGTAAACTTGAAAGTGAATCAGCTATTACATTCTCAGAACCTTTTATGTGTTTGATTTCAAAGTCAAACTGTTGCAGAAAAATTGCCCATCTGGTCAATCTACTGTGGTATAATTTGCACTCTTGTAAGTAACTCAAAGCTTTGTGATCCGAAAATACTATGGTTTTATGTCCAATAAGGTAAATTCTAAATTTTGTAAAAGCCCAATGAATTGTCAAAAGTTCCTTCTCTGTGACTGTATAATTTTTCTCATGCTTGAGCAACATTCTGCTTGCAAATGCTATGGTACAATGTATCTTAACTCCATTCTCTACTCTTTCTTGAAATAACTCTGCTCCAAGCCCATAATTACTGCTATCAGTGTTCAAACAAAATGGTAAATTAAAATCAGGTCTGTGTAATAAGTGTTGCTTCCTCAACTCTTGCTTAATTTTATCAAACTCTTCCTGACAACTTTTATCCCAAACCCAAACAGTGTTTTTCTTAAGTAACTGACTTAAACATGGTGCATTCAGACTCTGATCACTTATATGTTTTCGGTAATAACCGCATAACCCAAAGAACGACTTTAATTGTTTTTTAGTCTTAGGAATAGGAATTTCTGAAATTGCTTTAATTTTTTCTGGATCTGCCAAAATTCCCTTGTCTGTGACAACATGACCCAAAAATTTTAATTCAGAAACTGCAAATTTACATTTCTCTAATTTCAATGTCATCCCCCCTTTTCTTTCACAAACTGACTTCAAAATCAAAAAATGTTCCTCCCAATTTTTCCCTCTAACCAAAATGTCATCTACATAGATTATCAGTTTAGACGCAAGTTCTTGCCCCAGTACATGATCCAAAGCTCTTATAAATTCGGAAACAGATGAATTTAACCCAAATGGCACAACACAATATTGGTAACTCTTACCATTGTACAAGAAAGCAGTATATTTTCTAGAATTGACCGAAAGTGGTACTTGATGAAAACCTGAAGTTAGATCCAAACTTGACATATATATTTTATATCTGTAAATTTATAGAGTAACTCATCAATATTTTCAGGATGGTCTGTCTGTCTGAACAAAATTTTGTTTAAGTGTCTAGAGTCCAAAACCAATCTCACTCCACCATCTTTTTTCGAAACTACTACTAGAGGATTATTATATTCACTGATACTCCTTTCTATTATATTACATCCTTCCATCTTTTTCAGCTCTTTCTCAAAAGCAGGTCTTTTTGATATTGCAATAGTGTATGGTTTTATGAAAAATGCTTCATGAGGTTTTACCTGAAGCTCACACTGGTAACCCTTTACCCTACCAGGTATGTCACTAAAAACATCACTGTATTCCCACAGCAGATTTTCTAACTGTTGTTTTTGCTCCCCAGATAAATTTTGTGTTTCTGAAATTTTCAAATTTACAAAATTCCCAAATTCAACTTCATCAGTATCAAATCTATGAATTTCAATTTTCTCCAATCTATTTTCTTTTAGTAAATTAATACTGTCAAACTTTCCATTACTCTGATCACCAAATGTGTTCACAAAATTTGTCTGAATGTATTCCCTTTCGCTAGTTTCTATCAAAAGTTTTCTTCCAACCCAATCAAATGCTGTATTTACTTTTACTATCCAATTCATACCCAAAAGAAAATCCTCATTAAATTCCTGAATTACAAAACATCCATGTGTGAACAACTTGCCTTCAATTAAAAATGTCACTAAAGCCTGGCTTTTTACCAATTTACTGCTCTTCCCAGTAACACCTTTTATCTTTACCCCAACAACTGGCAGTTCAACATAATCTTTCCCCACTTTCAATTTCTTGCTTAACCTTTCAGATATTCCCGAGATCTCACTTCCTGTATTGATTAAACATTTACCAATCCATGACCCAATTTGAACTTTTATATAAGGACTGCAAAATTGATCACTTTTCTCAGAACCTGTATCCTCATGTAATAAATCACTTTCAATTTCCCCAAACCTATACTTATCAGAATCATATGGTATACCATTATATGTATTATTTGTCACAGTTATAAAATTTGCACAAGATACAAAATTGTCATTAGTACTCTCTATTAACTCAAATAGCCAAGAATTTTCATCCAAATCACATTGTATACTATTGAAGTACTTATCCTTCAGCTTTTCAAAAATAAAATATCTCATCTTTTTCCACCACTCAGGACATACAGTTTCACATACATTAATAAGCATCTTTCTAAAGTTCTTGTCAAAAGAAATAGTTTCACTGTTCAGCCATATATTCATAAGAAATGTGTGTGTATCATTAGTATCTATAAAAGTTTCACTTAGGTAAGAAGTTATACATGTGTCATCGTTATTTGTGTAGTCAGATTCTTTACCAGCAACATCTAAATTCACACTTTTACATACACCCAGATTGCGAGTATTATTCATCCTGGTAACATCCCTGGGAATTTCTATAATATTCTCACTATTTAATCCATTTTCAACCATGTGTATACCCAACTCCCTATTTAAACTAATAAAATACCTTTCCTCAACATCATCATCAATACCATTACCATCATTATCAACTTTATCAACAACATCATTATCATTACACATATTCAGGTCATACACATTCAAATTATCCCCCAAAGTATTATTTCCCCTTTCTAAAGTTACCAGATCCCTTTCACCAACATTTTCATTCTCACAGCATGCATTCTCTCTTTCATTCACACACATCTCTGAACTACTGCAAATTACATCATCCGACAAAGTGTTTTTCTTTTCTGCCCAAGTGTAAAACTCTGTTAAATTAAATGAATCACAATTACTTTTATCTACTGTATGTTCTTGTGTATTGAAAATGTTATCTTTATCATTATTATTTTCCTTTTGAAATTTCTTCAATAAGTAACAACTAATGACCTCATGTGATAGCTTAGGTTTGGAACTGACCTGTTTGGGTTTATGATAGTCACATCAATTGGTCCTTTCATCATGCTCACCTTCTGCCTCAACCTTGC
The DNA here is from genome assembly GCF_021461385.2 of Schistocerca piceifrons. Lineage (NCBI taxonomy): Eukaryota > Metazoa > Arthropoda > Insecta > Orthoptera > Acrididae > Schistocerca > Schistocerca piceifrons. Next base: position 413,730,656 of record NC_060139.1, on the reverse strand, counting down.
GGACCTTCAAGGGGGCGTCTACTCGCTTTTTATTTCCGGTTCCTGTTTGAACTGCTGATTATGGTTCTGCCAATGTCTCTGATCAACATTTCTGATCCCATTCCTATGCCAAACATTACCTGATTGTTGGTAGTATCTATTGTACTGACCTCTATCAAAATTTCTGTGATTTTGATCCCTAAAGTGTTCTCTATTTTGTTGATTATTAACGCGAAAATGTTGTTCTTGTTCTGGATAAAAATTATGGTCCTTCTTTTCAAAATTGCTATATCCCCCTGAATTTTGACTGACACCATGATAATTGTTTTGTTCCCTTTTTTGAAAGTTGTCATTTCCCCAATTTTGACCATTACCTTTCTGAGTAAACCCACTGAGTGTTCTTGTTGTTACCCTATCCAACTTTTCAATATAATTGAGAAGCTGCTCTACATTACTATCAGGACAATGAACTAAACTCAACTGCATTGCTGATGGCAATCTTCTCTTTAGGGTATCAATTTTGATCAAGTCATCCAAAGGTTTTGTTAAATGAATAAGTTTTTGAAGTTCACTTTTGCAAAATTGTTTCATGTTCCCATCTGATTCCCTATAGTTTCGCCCATTCAAAAATTCACTTTTGATTCTAGTTTGTTTAAGATCATCCCAAAATTTTTCCAAAAATTTTGATTCAAATTCTGAAAAGGTCATCCCCAAAGTTACAATCTGGTTTGCCCAAGTCAAAGCTTCCCCTTCCAAGAATTTTTTCACAAATTTAATTTTTATTTCATCTGGTGAATGAGGTAAAAAACAATCCTTACAATACTGCATAAAATCAATGGGATGTAAGGGTCCATCTACTGAAAAGTGCTTCACTGGAATATTAGATATAAGATTACACGTGTTGACATTGTAATTTTTGCTTTGAAATTCAATGTCAAAACTTTCAATTTTTTCGATAAGTTCTTTGACAGATTTTTTGTTTTCCAAATCATTGCATTCTACTTTTTCTTCTAGAGTAACCAAACGATTGTCAGTTTCTTGTTGTACATTTTTAACTAAAACTATTGTATTCTCATCCAAATTTTTAATTTCCCCTTTTATCTCATTAAAATCAATTAAATTTCTTTCCCTATCTACCAGTAACTCATTTTTACAGTATTAATTTCACCGCTCAATTTAGCATCAATTTCATTTACTTTTGCTTCCACAGATTCAATTTTTTCCTCAACACTGCCAACTCTGTTCGAAAGCTCACCCACTTGGGTATTGACTGCTTGGACTTGCAACAAAATGTTATCAATTTTTTCATCCCATTATGTCTTATTGTCGTCAACTGATTGTTTAATTTCTTTCGTGAAATTTACAAGAAAACTTTTTAAATCAAATTGATCGATTCTTTGTGTTTCATTTGACCTGTCCTGTTCGAAGTCTATTAAATTACTACTTTCTACTTTAGGCACAATACTCTCGAAAATCTCATAAGTCATTGTGAAGAACAAAAATTTATACACAACAATACAAAACAAGATAAAATATTGTTTTAACAAAATACAAGGGTTTCGTGACTTATCTGGAACACTCTTCTACTGTTGCAAAACCACGTTTTCCATCCATGTGATTGTTGACCAAAATTCTTGAAGTATTTTCTTCTGTCGAAAATTATATTTTTTGCCGAAACATTTCTTCTCCAAAACTTTTACTTCCCAATGAACGCAAACACTGTAACACACATTCTGAAGGAACTGGTATTAACACACAAAAATTTTCTTCCTCGTAGCACTGTTGAAGATCTCGTGAACACAATATCCCGGCTACAGCCCCCGGTTGAAATATGGCATCCCGGCTATTACACAAGTTGAAAATATGGTCACTATTTTTTATAAACTTAAATTTGCCATATTTCGTGACAGTACCTTTTCCATTAGACGTTTGCAAGCAAATATAAGTCTTGGCTTCAGTTGTCTAAGTATGATTCCACAATGCATCGTTGTCAGCTGCAGAAAATGACGTGGTTCAGCGTGTTTCTCTCATTTTGGTGTTTCAAATACAGTTTCTCCAAATGTAGTTTCTTCATTTTTAGTTAATACAAAAATAATACTAACATAATTCATAATTGTTTATGACTTCGACCTTCACATTGTTCTTCCATCAACACACACCAAGAGTTAGCTTCCGACTCGGACTGACTATAGTCAAAGACTACTACAATGTCAAAGATATTTTACACAATCAGTTTCTTTGCTATTCTTTGATACATTTTCTAATAGTAATCAATATGCTTTTACTCTCAAAAACAGAAGTAAATTAACATATTATAAGACAAATTATAATAAATTCTGACAAAAATATAAGAAAACATTTACAATTCGGTATCGACAAATACGGTAAAAAAAATAACATCTCCCAGATCCATTACAAAGGGAACAGTAGAACAACCATAGACAACATTTTTGTTCATTCCTCATTACTGGAAGGGCATTCTGTTAGCAAAATGGTGAATGGCCTTTCAGATCATGATGCACAAACGATTACTTTAAAAGATTTTTGTGCTGCAACACGTGTTAAATATAGTCATCAGCTGTTCAGGAAAGCTGATCCAGTTGCTATAGAGACCTTTGTAAACCTTATAAAGGAACAAGAGTGGCAAGATGTTTATAGCGCTGATACAGTAGACGATAAATATAATGCTTTTCTCAAGACTTTTCTCATGCTCTTTGAAAGTTGCTTTCTGTTAGAACGTTTAAAACAGGGTACTAGCACAAACAGGCAGCCTGGGTGGCTGACTAGAGGGATAAGAATATCTTGTAGAACAAAGTGGCAATTATATCAAAACATTGGAAACAGTCAAAATCTAAATGCAGCAGCCCATTACAAACAGTATTGTAAGGTGCTTCAAAATGTTATTAGGAAGGCAAAAAGTATGTAGTATGCAGATAGAATAGCTAAGTCTCAGGATAAAATTAAAACCATATGGTCAGTCGTAAGGGAAGTTGTTGGTCTGCAGAGACAGGTCGAGGATATAGAACCAGTGCGTAGTGGGAATGTCCGTGTTACTGATAAGTCGCATATATGTACAGTACTTAATAATCACTTTCTGAATATAGCAGGTGAATTAAATAGAAACCTAGTCCCAACAGGGAATCATATAGCGCTCTTAGAAAAGGTGTTCCGAGACTGTTACCTGAAATGCTCCTCCATGATACTGACAAGAGGGAGATTGAGTTAATAATTAAATCACCAAAAACCAAGAACTCTCATGGATATGACGGGGTATCTAGCAGAATACTGAAGTATTGTTCTATGTATGTTAGCCCAGTTCTCAGCCATATCTGTAACTTTTCCTTTAGGAGTGGTCGGTTTCCTGACCGATTAAAGTACTCGGTAGTGAAGCCACTTTATAAAAAGGCAGTCATTGATAATGTTGACAATTTTAGACTTATTTCTATGCCATCGGTGTTTGCTAAAGTTATCGAGAGGGCTGTATATACAAGGATACTGGAGCATTTATATTCACATAATTTGCTGTCAAATGTACAGTTTGGTTTTAGAAATGGTTTAACAACTGAAAACGCTATATTCTCTTTCCTCTGTGAGGTTTTGGACGGATTAAATAAAAGGTTGCGAACGCTAGGTGTTTTCTTTGATTTAACGAAGGCTTTTGACTGTGTTGACCACAAAATATTACTGCAGAAGTTGGACCATTATGGAGTAAGGGGAGTAGCTTACAATTGGTTCGCCTCTTACTTTAAGAACAGAAAGCAGAGGGTAATTCTCCGCAATATTGAGAGTGGTAGTGATGTTCAGTCCCAATGGGGCACTGTTAAGTGGGGCGTTCCCCAAGGGTCGGTGCTGGGGCCACTGCTGTTTCTTATTTATATAAATGATATGTCTTCTAGTATTACAGTTGATTCAAAAATATTTCTGTTTGCTGATGACACCAGCTTGATAGTGAAGGATCTTGTGTGTAATATTGAAACAGTAACAAATAATGTAGTTCATGAAATAAGTTCGTGGCTTGCGGAAAATAATTTGATGCTAAATCACAGTAAGACTCAGTTTTTACAGTTTCTAACTCACAATTCAACAAGAACTGATATTTTGATCAGACAGAAAAGGCATATTATAAGCGAGACGGAACAGTTCAAGTTCCTAGGCGTTCGGATAGATAGTAAGATGTTGTGGAAAGCCGATGTCCAGGATCTTGTTCAGAAGCTACATGCTGCTTTATTTACCATTAGAACAGTATCTGAAATAAGTGACACTTTAACACGAAAAGTAGTCTACTTCGCATATTTTAATACGCTTATGTCGTATGGTATTATTTTTTGGGGTAATTCTTCTGATTCAAAAAGGGTATTTTTGGCTCAAAAACGGGCTGTTCGAGCTATATGTGGTGTAAGTTCGAGAACGTCTTGTCGACCCCTATTCAAAAATCTCGGAATTCTGACATTGTCCTCACAGTATATATTTTCGTTAATGTCGTTTGTTGTTAGCAATATTAGCCTATTCCCAAGAGTTAGCAGCTTTCACTCAGTTAATACTAGGCAGAAATCAAATCTGCATGTAGAATGCACTCACTTGACTCTTGTGCAGAAAGGAGTGCAGTATTCTGCTGCATCCATTTTCAATAAGCTACCACAAGAACTCAAAAATCTTAGCAGTAGCCCAAACTCTTTTAAGTCTAAACTGAAGAGTTTCCTCATGGCTCACTCCTCCTATTCTATCGAGGAGCTCCTGGAAGAGCTAAAAAATTAAGCAAATTCCAATGTTACATTGTTGATTTTCTTCATTTAAACTTACGACTTGTCACCTGAATATGTTTTTTTATATTTCATTTTATCTGTTTCTAATATCGTGTTATAATTTCATGTACTGACTCGTTCCATGACCATGGAGACTTCTCCTTAATTTGGTCCCACGGAACAATAAATAAATAAATAAATAAAAAATAAATAAAATTAATTGTTGGTAAGGTGGGTACCAGGTTGAGATTCATAGGGAGAGTCCTTAGAAAATGTGGTCCATCAACAAAGGAGGTGGCTTACAAAACACTTGTTCGACCTATACTTGAGTATTGCTCATCAGTGTGGGATCCGTACCAGGTCGGGTTGACGGAGGAGATAGACGAGATCCAAAGAAGAGCGGCGCGTTTCGTCACAGGGTTATTTGGTAAGCGTGATAGCGTTACGGAGATGTTTATCAAACTCAAGTGGCAGACTCTGCAAGAAAGGCGCTCTGCATCGCGGTGTAGCTTGCTGTCCAGGTTTCGAGAGGGTGCGTGTCTGGATGAGGTATCGAATATATTGCTTCCCCCTACTTATACCTCCCGAGGAGATCATGAATGTAAAATTAGAGAGATTCGAGCGCGCACGAGGGCTTTCCGGCAGTCGTTCTTCCCGCGAACCATACGGAACTGGAACAGGGAAGGGAGGTAATGACAGTGGCACGTAAAGTGCCCTCCGCCACACACCGTTGGGTGGCTTGCGGAGTATAAATGTAGAGGTAGAGCGCATTTTTTTAATGAACGTACTTACAATTTTTCAGCGTCCCGCAATACATACAGTCCGTACTGCAGCAGTTGGGCAACCCTCAGTTTAATTATAACCATCCGGTACCTGACGTGGACGTATGATCCTGTGTGGCCGAGAGAATAATATGTCTGTTCTCTTGTACGCTATAAAATCACGCAGGGCTGCTGAGACCTTGCGTGACGCAGAATTTCTGAACCTATCGATTGACTATACACTTGACAAGACTGAGGTTCAGATCCACGTGAGCCCCAATCTTATGAAACGATGTTAAACCGCTATCTATATTGGCCACGATGCTGCTGCTTTCGAATCCGATACGGGCCTGTACAGCTACCTCTTCCTTACACGAGGTATAGCACGATATTATCACAACCAAACAACAATGAAGTACTATTTTTGGGTGAGAAATATGCTGCACGATCTTCCCTCACATACAGAGCGTGCATAGCGCTACTAGTTCCTACCTCGTGCACACACACCACTGAAATGCTAACTATTTGCATAACCTATTTGAATTACGCTTCGTGTCAGCTTGACGTTCGTTGCATGTCATCTTCACGGTGTTGCAATTTCAGCGGTTAGCAGTGTAGATAACTCCCTCATCTGTTGATGACTCACTGTCCAAGTTAACATGCCGCCAACTTACTTCTAAGCAATCCTTAGTCCAGGCACGGTTTTCGTTTGATACACCGTACGTTCGTGCTTTAGTTATACTCACCAGATGAAAGTGCTTGTTAAATTAAACGTCTGTCGAGACTTAACTGTCCTTTGATGGTGCATGTGACTATCGTAATTCTTGCATCAGCACTACGTATCAGAACCTAAATTCGTATATGAAAACGACAACATCGTATCACGTCACTCGAAGTTTAGTTTGGTGACATTTCAAGCTGCAAGTCATTGCCCACCTGGTAGTAGTTTAGAGTATCAGCTCCACGTGTAGGTTTCCCTCGTGTGCTGACGGACTGCTCGCTTAATAACATAGCAAAAGCAAAGGCGTGTTCAGCACTTACATCCTTATCTACGTGTGTGGTCTGAGCGTGATCCATTATCCTGTAATATCTTTCTGGCTTACACCCGCTCGCTGCTACATGACGCGATTCGCTTTTTCGACGATGTGATTTTACTTCTTAGCCAGATTATCTGGACAGCTTTCAGAATCCGAGTATTGCAGTTGATTATAGAGAGAATCTTCAGGACACACTATTATATCACAATAAATGAACAAACCCTTCTGCTTCGATTTGCTGACGACATTCTCTTTCTTCATGAATGATGTTTACCTATCTTTGTCGAAGTTTCTGGTTAAACGCATAAGGCTATAAAAATCTTAATAAATAATTTAACAACTATCAAGACACGCATGTAATATCTGTGGTGCAAGGGAATCGAGGTGTATCTTAGGAAACACTAATCCACCGCGTACAGAAACTAGTCAGCTTCTCTTGAGTAATGAAATAAATTTCTCATCTTCATACCAAGAGTGATATTCGTTATTTTGCTAATGTGAGTTATACTAACAGAACGATGTTCTGAATTCTACTTACATCTATACATATACATACTTCGCAGTTCAGTGCATAATGATTCTTGGAGGGCACTTTGAACCAATAATACCTTTTTACATCCCTGTTCAAGTCGTAAATGAAATTAGAAAAAAAAAGAATGCACACAGCTATATGCGCTCTTCATGATTCTTAATGGAGATGTACGATATAAGTATTAAATTTGTATTCTTGCCTACTTGGAATTCTGTTTCTATCAGTTTACTTTAGGGTTTCATGATAGCTAATTTGTGCAATTATTTCGAACGATTCTGATTTACGTTTCGTGAACACCACTTTTACTCTTTCATATAAGACTAACAACCATCTCAAACTCTAAAACAATACTCTGTAATCGGTTAACAACAGTTTTGTAAGCTTCTATCTTAAAAAAATGCACGGCACTTCCAAAAAACTTCCCAAAAACCTTTTTTCCCTATACATTTCGCCAGTCATTGATTTCGCATCCTCATTCCATTTCAAATCGCCTCGTAGAGTTACCGCTAGGTACGTACACGACTCCAGCTGTGTATAGCTAATAGTTTAATATGATTCATTGGGTTCTTTGTGTTGGTTATACGAATTATCTCGCAGTTACCGACGATTAAAGAGAACTTTCACTCACAACACCGGCTGTATTTACAGACCAAAGTATTTTGGATTTAAAGTGCGGAACATATAAGTGAAACAGTCCGTTTAGAAAAATAGAATGTTTGAGGAAGGGAAGATCGTACGCGGATAGTTTATTCACTACAAAACAATTAATAAAGAAAAAGTGAGACTTTAATGTGGAAAAGAATATAGTCTCTATACATTACATAAAACCTTCAATCGTATATGTAGACAAATACTATGAAGCATACAAGAGGAAGAAGGTCATCCTAAACACATCATAAAGAGTCTCAAAATGTGTACACACACACACACACACACACACACACACTAAAATAATCATTAAAACAGGTGCAAGAATTTCATATATGATGCCTGTGATTCAGGATGTTAGGCATGAGAGCAGTTTATTCCGACATTATAAAATATACACTATGATGTAATTTTAAGAAGATGGAAAGAAGAAGTATGTCGTGGGTTACAGATATCACAGCATGGAATCACAAATACCTGTCTTTTTGAAGGCGATAAGTTTATTGTGTTTGATGATGAATATAAATTACAATATGCCATTAACAAGTTGAACCTGCTGGGCAAATAATACAGTACTGAAATGTCAGTTAATAACACGAATGCAGTGTCATTTAAAGGGCCTGGGCCAATCCGACACAAATTGTTGTCAATAACACCATAACTGAACAAGGTAACAGGTTTAACAACTCAGGAAATGAAATAGGTCATGAGAATGATAGAGATATAGACAAAAAGCTTCATCAGTTTCAGCATATACTCGTATAACAACAAGCACCGCCTTTCTGACCGCAGCCGGCCGGGGGGGTCGAGCGGTACCAGGCGCTACAGTCTGGGACCGCGCGACCGCTACCGTCGCAGGTTCGAATCCTGCCTCGGGCATGGATGTTTGTGATGTCCTTAGGTTAGTTAGGTTTAAGTAGTTCTAAGTTCTAGTGGACTGATGACCTCAGAAGTTAAGTCCCATAGTGCTCAGAGCCTTTTGAACCTTTTCTGACCACAGAGGGACCGATCGGTCCTGAGCGACCAAGTCATCCATCAGACAACGCCGTCATGGGGATGCGAAATGCTGGGGTGGGGATCAACACACCACACTCCCAGCAGTTGTCAAGGTAGCAGACATGGTGCCTCTAACATTCGATAAAGTAGCTCTTCAACTGACATTACGTTCCAGTCCTCCCAACAAGGAAAAATCCTTGGCAATACTAGGAATCAAATCTGGTATTCCACAGGACAGTCAGTAGCGCTGATCATTCCACTACAAAGCCGGAGTTCGGTTTATATGTGGCGCAATTAATACAATCTTAAAGAACGAAGTAGGAAAGGAAACAAAGATGACATTTTATAAAACTATAGCCGTGACATGTCTGCTGCACGCGAGTGAAATATGGGTGCTCACAAATGGAAATAAAAGGAAAATACAACAGCTAAAATGAGATTTCTAAGAACAGTGAAAGGTTGTACAATCCAATAGGCCTACCGGATTAGGAACGGAGAAATTAGAGAAGAACTGAGTCTTGAAGGGGTAAATAAGACAATAGAGAAATGAAGAAACAGATGGAAAGAGCATGTGAGAAGAATTCCTGAGGAAAGATGTGGCGAAACAACGGTTGAGATACAGCTCGAGAGGAAGAAGAATCCTCGGTAGGCTCAAAATGAGATGGGCTCAACAATAATCTTTGACAACGGAACAGGTAGTTAGGATAATCGCTGGACATGAAGATGACAATCATAAAGTTCGGAGCACACCATTACATGATGACTGTTTCACTCACGCTTTCAGGAAGAAAACGCGAAAGTCGGAGTAGCATAGTAATGTGTACAGGTTGTACCTGGTTCAAATGGATCTAAGCACTACGGGACTTACCATCTGAGGTCATCAGTCTCCTAGAACTTAGAACTACTTAAACCTAAATAACCTAAGGACATCACACACATCCATGCCCGAGGCAGGATTCGAACCTGCGACCGTAGCAGCTGCGTGGATCCGGACTGAAGCGCCTAGATCCGCTTGCCCACAGCGGTCGGCCAGGGTGCACCAGAAAGAACGATCAGTATTCAGGGATAGGAACTATCATTGGAAGCAAAAAGGTCTGGTAAACATAGGCTCTGAGATAGCAACTCTATCTTTTTTCAGCCTAAATCAGTTCCGCATTAATGCGTTAGCATATCTACCAACTTACGCATCCGTATGATAACTACATCGCACACTGTGAGCAGATACGTGTAATTATAATCAGTTGGTGCTATTCCTACCACTCTATAATATGTATCTATTACTTACTAGGTAATTACTGACAGCATAGTTCGTCAGAGATGAATATCTAGCTGTCAGAAAGGTGACCTTAATATACATGCGAATACTTTCTATATTTAAAGATTAGAAGTTTTGACATTGGCTAATAACACGGGGCAACTCATCATCGAAGGTACAAAGCTTCTGCAAGCTTTTAGAACCCAGAGCGACCTGATATCTTCAATTGCTAAAAGAGAGAAATGCCTCTGGGTGCAGTTGCTACAGGTTAATATCCATTATAGGTCCTGGCTTTCTTCGAACTGATAGTGAAATGATACGTCTGTCTTTGTGGTGGTGGGCAGGATGTGGGCTACGTCAGTGACGATTATAGATTTTTTCCTATACATCATTTTGAAGAGCAAATATCTAATGCACCTTATAATCAAAACCAGATGTAAATATGGTATCTCGTATCACAAAACCAGGTCCGTTGAATTTCCGAAAGATACATATGTTATTTAGATTTACAAAGAAAAATCAAAGAGATGTTAGTATGTGCTGCTCACCACCTTCGTATCTCCGCAGCCAAAGTCATTAACTCAAGTAAGGCTCGATTCAGTAGTAACAGTTTTTCATGACAGTTTTAGAAGAAATTTCTAGTCCATGAATTTTAACGACAAAAGTAATAGCTTGTAACTGCACACGATCACCAATATGTCAGTCAATGTCTTGGAATATAGTGATGCGGCATGTGACGTTGTGGATGGTGAAGCATCAGTCGAGTGGTGATAAGCTCTGTGGCCTTCTTGGTATTTTCCGACAGGAGAAGGCTATGTGATTGCCAGATACTGCTCTCTGCGGTCTTATAACGCCACTCACATATTAACGACAAAGGCACTACACTTCTCCCCGTAAGTACTCGTCACAGTATCTATACAATACAGATATCCACTGACAGAACTAAGGCTGGCAACAGCAAACGACAACCTTTAGGACCTTGACAAAGCTGAGAGCAGTGTTCGTACATTCACCTCGAAATACCGGTTTGAATCGTTTTCTGATTTTGTCTTTTGGTTTCCTCTTCCAGAAAACTTATGGATTTGGCAATTTTCATGCATTGTGTCCACGACGAATGGTCAGTAATCATGGATGTGATACTAGCGGTCATTCGAAGCAAAGAGATCTAGTAAACATTAGCTCTGAACTGCATTCCTTAACAGCTATGAGTACTACTTCATCTTCGATAATGTGAAAAAATCTCTTGTTCTGCAAGCTCTCTGCTTTCCATGTTTACAGAGGTGCTAGTATGGACCAAAACAAAGAAAACAATGTCCAGTAAAAATGAGCTTTAAAGTGCGTACCTTAAGAGCCATGAACACTTTTTCAGTAGAAGAGACATGCTTTTTACAATAGCGAAGAAGAGCAAGTGTTCGTATTCTTAAGGTACACAATTTAGAGCTCGTGTCTGATGGACACATTGTTCTTGTTTTGGCCCATACTACACCTCGCAGAATATGGAAAGCAGAGTCTGCCACAGAAGGGATTTGTTTCACAGCATAGAAGATGAAAAACGATGCAACTAACCGCCTGACAAAACTTGAATATAATGCCACAAATGTTAAGATAATTTGAAAACAAATTGCTTAGCTCGATGAAACTGTGGGGATTCTAATAAGTTACTTACTTCTTATTATAAATGTGCCCTACATGCCACTGCCTTTCGCAAAGAAATAAGCTTGTTTGGATTAAAATACTGCCTTCAGTCACATTACTGATGTTATGGTACGAGAAAGATTTTCTAAGCTACTTTTGAATTAAATTACTTGTACTACGAGACGCCGGCTACTCACCTGAGCGTGCTGGTTCCAGCAGACATCACAGTAGAGACGAGGCTGTTGATGTCCTCAAAGGACGGGTTTGCGATCTGCAGGTGATCGCACGCGATCCTGTTGAGAGCCGTGTTGTCCAAAACGACGACGCAGTCCGCGTTGCGCACCAGCCGCTTCAGCGTCAGCAGGGAGTTGTACGGCTGCACCACCACGTCGCTGCAGCACACCTGCGTCCTGAAACATCCGCCGGGGAGATAAAACACGTATACAGACTGCCGGAAAGCGTTATGGTACTTCGACAGCGTCTTCGTGGGCAAGTGTTGAGGCCGACCTAGGCGATGGAATATTCTATAACAGACAGATTGACATAAACATTTGTTAATTTATGAGGAGCGGGCGTAAAAATACAGTCTGTGTTGTACGAAACCGTTACGTTTATTTTGTTTTATTTGAAGCCACGAGGCAAAAATTATAGGTAGAGATGTTCTGGGCGAACACAAAACAGTGATACTGTAAGTACATAACCCATATCACGACACAATTGTACCATCTTGCTATGATATGAAAAAAGATGTTTCAGTCCAGCAATGTTGATTTCAGAAGGTCACTAAACCTAAATCTGAATTCATAGGTAGAATTAAATTATAACATAACTGTAAAACTGATTAGAAAAAAAAAACATTAAATCATGTAGCACACAGAGTTTAAAGATTTTCTGAAGAGCAAATTACAAACCCGAAAGCAAATTTGGAAAATCCAGTCCATTCATAAATTACGATGCTTATTTCCGTATATACTTGGATAAGAAAACCGCACTGGGACACATGTCTTACCTCAATTTTATTGAGGTTGAGTACTGTATTATGCGCTGTACGGATTGTATTTATTCTCTCTAAACTGCGATCTTGAAAATAGTTTCCGACGTCTCTGTTTGTCTGATTTTAATGTACAAATTAGATTTTTAATGGTAAATTTGAAGTTTAGTGTCACAAGTAGTACATATAAAAATCTGTTTCACTCATTAACCAACTCTGCTGTTTCCATTCATTTCGTCTTTAAGAAACTGAAAATTCGTTATGCTCGTTAATAAGCTGTTCACATTCTTCCCAATGTACACCTTAAAAATTAAAAGAAAACATATTGCAAAAATTAATTGTACTATGTCATTTACTATGTAACGCGTAATGACGAAATGTTTCTGAACAGTTAAAAAAAGCAACATATTATTTCTATAAGGAGAATCAAACGAAAACAAGATCGATGGAGTAAAAGGTAAGTACGCTGTTCATTTTTTCGAAAGTAATCGACATAAGTGTTAATACATTCATTCCATTGTGAGGCAGGACGCTCAGTGCATTCGTGGAAAAATGTTTGCGGTTCCCTACGGAACCATTATCGTGCCGAAGCAAACAGGCGCCTCCAAAAATATGGAAATGGCATGGGGAGAGCTTCCCAGCGAAACTTCGGCAGCGACATAGAAACAACTTGCAAACAAAATGCCCGCCCACATGCTGCCACATTTGTTTTCACTACGCTGAAGAAGTTTCGATCTGAAGCTGTTACACATCCTGGATACAATCTTGATCTCTCCCCGTGCGATTTCCATATTTTTGGAGCCCTCAAGGAAGAGATTCGTGGCGGTCGATTTGCTTCGGGCGGAGGGGTGCACGCCTCCGTGAAAGCATGGCTCCGTATACAGCCGCAACCATTGTACCATGAAGACATTGACTGCCTTGTCAACATGGGGAAAATGCATTAACAGTTATGACGAAAACTTTGGAAACACATTAAACTAATGCCTAACCTGCAACATGAAATTATTTGAAAACTGTACCCAGCAGAAAGTTCGACTTAGCAACAGAGTATTCGACAAAATAATTTTGGGTTTATCAACCAGTTTATCGCCTCCCTTGCAACTACACCTCACAAAATAAAAACTGGCATTTCTTTCCTTCGTATCAGAATGGCTTCAGTGTTGACAAAGCGCTTGTGATATCGGCCTTTGCAACTTTTCAGTTCCCATTTACTTCGTAATTTCTTTGCTTGCTCTGAATAAAGCGACGTTTAATGCTACCTCAGTAACGGCCGCTTTTGTTCTCTACCGTAAACTTTAGTTCATGGCAGATGTCTTCAGCAATAACTAAAAAGAAATTCAGTACCATCCAGAACGGTATTCAGTGGCACCACGATGAAATATGTGCATACTGAGGATTTGTGATGTTCGTGATTCATTTGTCACAGTAATCGACGATCAGATGGCGGCTCAGGAGACCTGTAGGTGTGCCCTCTGTTTCGACCCTGTAGGCATTAACTGTGCTGAGAGGTGAACAGAGTTTGCAACATTCATTCTAGGGTACAACCATGACCTATTGATGAGTACGTGATCTTGTTGAACAGGTGTAGCTATTTGAACGGGTTCCCTTTGTGTTGCTGAATGGACATATCGACGGACTGCTGCACACGTTTGGCACAATGTATCGGTGGAGTGGAGTTCTTTCGGCAGTGGACTGTGGAACATTCCCACACCCGTAGACTATGTTCTGGACATCAGCGTAGTACAGACGCACATCAAAGTCGACGCATCGTGCCGGCAGCGGTAACCTAGCGAACACGGTCCAATGAAGAAATCCCAGCAGATGTTGCATCTGCTGTGCTACCGAGCGGCACTGGCAGTCGCCTGCTTGCAGCAAGACTATGATCACATGTGCGTCTGGCCAGGCTACCACTGACACCACGACACCGCCAACCACAGCTACTTTGGTGCCTTGGAAGAGTAGACTGGAGACTGGAATCTCGCGCTGTTGTCTTCGGTGATGAGGGCAGGTTCTGTCTCTATGCGAATAATGTACGTACATGTCTACGACGTAGACCTGGGGGTCAGTCTATTCCAGAGTGCCTTCGCCCATGACATCCCGGTCCCACCCCAGGCTTCATGAGACAGGAGGCCATCAGTTACAACTCGCAGACATATTTGGTCTTACTTTAGTGTAAACTAACTAGTGCCTGTTGATTCCTGTGCTTGTGCGATTTTTGCGGCAGGGAAGTGAGAGCCTGCAAGTACAATATCTGAATTTTTACAAAAGTTGGAAGATTTTTACTATCCCTGATTCATTTCTCACGGTAATCGACGGTTTTACTATTCGAACGGTATCAGAAGTGAGTGATCGTTCGACACGAAAATTAGTCTACTTTGCTTATTTTCTTTCTCTTATGTCATATGGTTTTATATTTTGGGGTAATTCTTCCCATTCTAAAAGGATATTTTTGGCTCAGAATCGGGCGGTTCGAGCAATAAGTGGTTAAGTTCACGAACCTGTTGTCGACCCTTGTTTACGAGTCTGCCTGTTTTGACAATGTCCTCTCAATATATATATATATATATATATATATATATATATATATATATATATATATATATATATATATTCTTTGCTGTCATTTCTCGTTAACAATATTCGCGTATTCCCAAGAATAAGCAGCTTTTACTCGGTTAATACTCGGCAGAAATCAAACCTGCATTTGGATCGGACTTCCTTAACTCTCTTCTTCGTTGATCCATTATGGATCGTGGGACGACGGCTGGCATGAACTTCTTGATGTAATAATTTACCAACAGCCGTATGTATTGTAGAGATTTATTTTATTTTATGAACTTCTATGTGCTACCAGAAGTTCATAAAATAAAATAAATTTCTACAATACATACGGTTGTTGGTAAATTATTGCATCAAGAAATTCCTAAACTCTTGTGTAAAAAGGCGTGCAGTATACTGCTGCATTCATTTTCAATAAGCTACCACTCGAATTCAAAAATCTTTGCAGTAATCCACGCGCTTTCAAATCTAAACTGAAAAATTTCCTCATGGGTCACTCCTTCTGTTCTGTCGAGGAGTTCCTTGAAAAATTAAGCTGATTCTTATTGCATTGTTGATTGCGTTTACTTATGGAGTGACTTTTTTCGGGTTCATAAACATTTATTTTTATCTGTTATTACTTTTATGTTGTAATCTCATGTACTGACACGTTCCATGACCTTGGAGATTTGCTCCTCAATTTGGTTCTACGAAACTTGACGTGTAAATAAAAATAAATAAAAAAAATTCTTGGGGCGCTCTATCGCAAAGTATCATTCGACCGTTTTATGATCGTTTGCATGCAAGAATAGACGTCTTCGTTGCCGCCTATGTAAACGCTCACTTATTGTCAGATATTTGTATTCACGTAGCAAAATTATATTTGGAGACCTACAGGAACTCCATTTTGGAGGACTAACTTACTTGTCACTGTAATTAAACTGCTATTGTCGCTATAAATACTTACTTGTAACCACGTAGCAACTATTTAGATATAAAAGTGAATAACTGACTCGTTCGACGGCATTAGGACATAATGAACAAATCATTTACGGGATATGTAAATAGGTAACTTAGTGTCGTAAGTCGATTTGACCATGTGCTGCAACATGGTCAAGCACCATGTTACACGAGCAAAGTAGATCCATAATTACTTACAGATCAGTCGACTTACAAGCAGAAACTAGTGCTCTTAGTGGAAGGTTTACCACTCTACTTTTTTTTAAGCTACAGAACTACTACAAGGCGCTTCTGTGGATACACTTCAGACTTAACGAAAACGGCTACGAATGACTACGTACCTTAGTTCATCCTGGTTGGGGAACACGCTGTAAGAGTTGACGATGTTTTTGGGGTAGCGATCAGAGAGGCGTTCCATGATGAGAGATCCCACGCCGGACCCAGTGCCGCCAGCAATGGCGTGGACCACCATGAAACCCTGACGAGAGAATTATGCTTCACTTCACTCACAAACACAATATTGTTACTTAATTGGACAATGTGACTCCAGAGGACCAAATATTTATTTAACTCAAGATCATTACACGTAATTAGTCACTTGATGTGTCAGTTGAAGTGGATCAGATTTATGAATAATGTAGACTAATATTAAAGTGTTCACTGATTTTATACAGCACAATGTCTGCCTTCCTTCTAAGTGGCCTGTGACATGGTCGTAAATACTGTGGGCTTTTCAGAAGTTATCCAGTGAAGTAATTGCCTCATTTCGTTGGTGTACCGCTGCATACCGTCGTCGGTGAAGGGCATCGCAATTGGCGTGCGTAATTGCTACTGCCAATGATTCCCTACCCTAAGTGCTAGAAACTGTCGAAAGATGACAACGCTAGTCCCTTACGGTCCGTTTTCGAATGAAGACTGCGAAGGGAACTATGTCACATAGAAATTTGCAGCAAAGCTCCAAGTAACGGATCCGCGCTTATTAATGCCAACAAAGTTGTCTAATTACAGTTGGCGAAGAGGTCACAGTAGTGGGTGGTTTAGGAACTGAAACGTGCTACCTGGATACTTGCCATCCTGTGCGTGAACTGTGAGCGAAAGTTAAACGACAAATACCACGGTTTCTTTAATTATGAAAAAACGCATTGTATGACTGAAATGATTTGTACTTTTGAATTAGAACAGCTACAACGAACTGCTGGGCAACAAAGTTTTGTCGGTTTCTGGTCATCATAATCAAGGCGGTAAGAAGACTTGTCCTAAGTTTTAAAATTCGACAGGCTCACATTCTGACTGTGCGACATGAGGAACGTGTAAAAGGTATCACACATCTTGACTGCAGTGCTGAGACACATCAGTGGTCTCATCCACAGTATGTGGTCGACTTTCACAACCTTGTGTCACAGAAATGATATTACCGTGTGCATTCCTATAACCAGAACCTTGTACGAGGTGCATTCAAGTTCTAAGGCCTCCAATTTTTTTTCTCCGGACTGGAAAGAGATAGAAACATGCGCATTGTTTTAAAATGAGGCCGCGTTCATTGTCAATACGTCCCAGAGATGGCAGCACCGTACGGCAGATGGAATTTTACCGCCAGCGGTCAGAATGAGAACTGTTTTAAATACTTAAAATGGCGCCGTTTTCCTTTCTTGAACAGCGTGCAATCATTCGTTTTCTGAATTTGCGTGGTGTGAAACCAATTGAAATTCATCGAAAGTTGAAGGAGACATGTGGTGATGGAGTTATGGATGTGTCGAAAGTGCGTTCGTGGGTGCGACAGTTTAATGAAGGCAGAACATCGTGTGACAACAAACCGAAACAACCTCGGGCTCGCACAAGCCGGTCTGACGACATGATCGAGAAAGTGGAGAGAATTGTTTTGGGGGATCGCCGAATGACTGTTGAACAGATCGCCTCCAGAGTTGGCATTTCTGTGGGTTCTGTGCATACAATCCCGCATGACGACCTGAAAATGCGAAAAGTGTCATCCAGGTGGGTGCCACGAATGCTGACGGACGACCACATGGCTGCCCGTGTGGCATGTTGCCAAGCAATGTTGACGCGCAACGACAGCATGAATGGGACTTTCTTTTCGTCGGTTGTGACAATGGATGAGACGTGGATGCCATTTTTCAATCCAGAAACAAAGCGCCAGTCAGCTCAATGGAAGCACACAGATCCACCGCGACCAAAAAAATTTCGGGTAACCGCCAGTGCTGAAAAAATGATGGTATCCATGTTCTGGGACAGCGAGGGCGTAATCCTTACCCATTGCGTTCCAAAGGGCACTACGGTATCAGGTGCATCCTACGAAAATGTTTTGAAGAATAAATTCCTTCCTGCACTGCAACAAAAACGTCCGGGAAGGGCTGCGCGTGTGCTGTTTCACCGAGACAACGCACCCGCACATCGAGCTAACGTTACGCAACAGTTTCTTCGTGATAACAACTTTGAAGTGATTTCTCATGCTTCCTACTCACCTGACTTTGCTCCTAGTGACTTTTGACTTTTTCCGACAATGAAAGACACTCTCCGTGGCCACACATTCACCAGCCATGCTGCTATTGCCTCAGCGATTTTCCAGTGGTCAAAACATACTCCTAAAGAAGCCTTCGCCGCTGCCATGGAATCATGGCGTCAGCGTTGTGAAAAATGTGTACGTCTGCAGTGCGATTACGTCGAGAAGTAACGCCAGTTTCATCGATTTCAGGTGAGTAGTTAATTAGAAAAAAAATCGGAGGCCTTAGAACTTGAATGCACCTCGTACATCCTTGCTACGGGGATACTCAGGAAGTTTCAAAGTTTGTGTACGTGTTGTACATTTTATTTTCTCAATTACAAAATAATTACGGAAGCGTACGATTGTAAAACACTGATGTAGATTTTATTAGAAATCATTTCTACTGTCAATGTATATTTTTAATTTGTTTCATTTAATTTGCACACGGCGCGTTCCAGGAATTAGTTTCCATTGTCAAGTGTGTTTTTTTCTCTCTCGCTTTTTTTTGGCAAATAAATTGCGAATTATACTTGATGGTGGCTCACTGAATTACCTAGAGCTGTTTCAAATTGTTGCAGCGGCTCACGTGAGAATCCCTTTGAAGCCGTCAGATGCTATGAAGAAGCAAAAGAAATGCGTCTGGCAGTGAGAATTATTTCGCAAGATACCTCGTGTGCAAAATAAATCAAACTAATAAAAACTCGTAACAAATTTTCTGTTATAAAAACGAAAGTAGTGTTTTACGTCAACACATGGGGAGACAATTTCTTTTGTCAAGTGACCCTAATTACAATTCGTCAACGAAAGAAAATAAATGTGAAGATAAAAATATTAAGTGATAGTCCTGTGCGATATCTCTGTAGTGAAATAACGTACAAGATTTAATATGTAAATGGTAACATTACATTACAATTTAGCATGGTGATACTCGCATTACGTAGAGGAATGTGATATACCGTAATTGTAATATCAGAATGCATTCATTTTCTAAGCTCTGACAAATATCAAACTGGGTTAACCTACGATCCAAAACCCAATCGTGTTGTCTCGGATTTCATATTGAAACTGTGTAGTCTTTAGCGTAGGATAATATCTTCATTTAACTTATTTTGATACAAAGGAAAGTAATTGTGACATTTTGTAGCAAATTAAGAATGCAAACAGATGCTTTGCTGGATGTTTGGCAAAGGATACAGACTGATAGTTGCTATCTTACTTAGCATTCCCGTGAACGTTGACCTCCTATCAGATTCGCTGCTATTCGGAACCAAATCAGCGTCAGTCATTCTTGTACTTGGGGTGAATTGACTGTGAATGTTTGTGGTGATGGTAATTTCTATAGCAAATATAAATATTTCACAGAAATGTAATTTTTTTCATATCACTATATTGCCACTGCAACTTTTGTTTTCTGTATTGAAGACTATTCTCGCGGTCATAAGCATAGAAGTTGAGACCATGGAAATTTTATAGAGAAAAATTTGTATTTTAAGAAGATTACAGTGAGTACTTATTTCGGCGGTAAATGTCTAAAAATGCTCGAATCTCGCCAAAGCGCTTAGTCACGTCTTATTTAATGAAGAAATTGAGAACTTGTAGCGATAGCTATACATTAACAATGACACATAAAAGAAAAGACGTTTGACTGTACGTTAATGTTCCATAAACTAAACTGATACGGTTCTACTGTTATAAAAAGCTGTGGCTCGAAACCTGCAGATATTAGACGACTGTGTCTTACTCTAGTTGTCGCTCAACGTCGATGTAATCAAACTGCATCGCGTCTTTCCATTCACTTGAACGCTTTGGACTGCAATTATTTATACTGAGAGTCGGTAGCATTCAGAAACTCTGGACAGCTACAGGGGGTTCTGATTCCCTAAGATCACGTGTACACATCATTAATAGAGAGTGGCACAAAGCAGGTGTTAGATAAAATTTGCCAACTGTAGTTTAATTGTAGCTCGTTCTCCTTGTGACCCTGTTGTACTGTAGCTCCGAAAATTCGGTAGCTCACTCACCAATGTCTCAGTTCACATTTCAGAATGGATGTACTAACAATGGAACAGCGTTTGTTGATCGTAAATACACCAATTGCGGTTGAATCTTAAGGATGAGATGTACATTCAACAGCACGTTTCGTCCAAGAACAGTCCCATCCGGAATGACCATTTCTCGGAGACATTACGGTACGAACTGAAGTCAGATTGCGATGATAAAATTTAAGCATCCTCTCATACAGATTTTTTGTGATTGTTTCCCTGTTTTTGACATGATGATGTATTGTTCTGAAAAAACAAGATCCTTACATGGTAATAGGAAGGGCCAGCCAGGACGACCAGCCTCTCTTAGGATGCTAGCGAATGTGGAACGAGCGGGAACCGTACTGAATGAGGAGTCCACTACATCAAGAAGACATGCAGTACAGCAACTCAGGATGTCACGACGACGGTCTCTCCAGGTAACAATGAAAGAGAAACTTAACATTTTCCCTAACAAGATCCAGCTGTGCTAACCTTTGACGAATAGAGATGTGGAACGACAATATTCTTTGGAAAATGGGATGACTGAGGGCTTTGAAAATGGAACATTACATCTGGCTTATTGATGAGACAGACTTCCATCTCCATGAGTACGTCAACAAACAGAAGTGGCGCCACTGGTCCACTGAGAATCCGCACGTTCAACCTGCCGCTGCACCACACTACCAAAAAACCATTGTTGGGTGCGCAAGCAGTACGCAGTGAAATGTAGGGTCCGTTCTTGAGGAATCTGTCACAGCGGACAAATGGAGACTGCTAGAACATTAATTTATACCGGCTGCACAATGTGGCCGAATGCTCTGGAACTACTGGTTCACCCAGGATGGAGAACGGGCAGGTGTCTTCGACTCCTTTCGGAAGACGTTCAGAATCAGATCACTGCCCTGAACGCCTTAGCATTCTCTGGACATGGTGTGGAATGGCTCCCTTATACTTCCACTCTCAACACGTGTGATTATTTCTTAAGAGGTTATCTGGCGGACAGAGTCTTCAACGATGCACCTGAAACACTCCATGATGTTGGTATCGCAATTTCCAGGGAGATTCGTGCAATCTAAAATTATATTCTTGAGAAATTCATCGCGCATTTCAGTTCAAGGGTCTACAGACTTATTGCCGCAGCAAGAAAGGACTTTGAAAACCTTCAGCGTTAAATTTCTGGTTGTGTGCTGTATCATAAATAGGGTAACAAGAATCTGTCACCACATGTTATGTCGTAGTGGGCAAAAACTTTCTAACTCCTATTTCACGCCACCATGTAGTAACAGCCTTGCTAGCGAGTACTCGAATGGTTGAGGCGAGAAACGTTGTACCTGCTATTGGAAGAAAAGCAGTGTGTTAACCTAGCATTTCATATCACTGCAGGTGTAACCTAGAGCCAATACGCTAAGCTGAGCGAGTCACTGGGTGATAGCTAATGAAGAGGCACGTAAAGATATGTCTGGTGCCATCATTGGCACCAAACACTATCTAGTGACGCTACTGGCAGGAACCATCACAGCTGCGACCTGCCACTTAGCACGCAGAGTGGGAGCACTAGAGGAGGGGGAGTCACCTCGAGGCGGTCGGCGCCGTCGGCCTCCCTGTCGACGATGTCGAAGATGTCGTCGAGCAGCAGCTCCCCCTGGCTGTAGCCGGAGGCCCAGTTGTTGCCCGCGCCGCCGCCCCTCTTCGACAGGAAGATGTTCTCCGAGTTGTACAGCTGTGGAGTACACAGTGTGGACAGTACAAACTGCCGTGTTTTTAAGGATGCAAACAAATATAAGGAAGTCACTACAAATGACGTGAAACCTTCACTACTGCTACCCAGTTACATTTATTTTAAATCTTACTTCTACAATGCTGAGCGTTGAAGTTCCAGTGGCAGGAAGGATACCAAATAACGGAAGTCTACTTGCTGTGAGTATACTGTGCATTCACATCTACATACATACTCCGTAAGCAAGTATATGGTACATGGCGGAGGGTACCCTGCACAATTACTAGCCACTTCCTTTCCTCCTCCACTCTCAAAGAGACGCAGGAAAAAATGATTGTCTACTGAGTGTTTCCGTAAGAGCATGCAAAAATTTAACAGGATGCAGAGAATTCTCCATTGAGGTAGGGAACCCGGGGTCGGAGAAGGAGATAACAGGAACGAAATCACATTACTGTGTACTTTTTTATTTGCATTAGTTAACTGCAAATATCATCATTGACACAACGAACGTACAAATGGTGCTGCATGTTTCACAATGTGCTGAAGCTGATGGTCACATACGTCAATGCAAGCATAACATCGGTGAACAAGATTTTGATAAGCCCTGACTAACATCGCCAGTGTGTTTCGAATGACATTACAGGCAGCTACAGTTCTGGTAATTAATTTCATCTCCGTATCCACTGGGGTCTCAGACACAAGTAACTTTAGATATCACCATAGAAAGTAATCAAGGGGATTCAGGTGAGGTGACCTCGCACGCCATGGGGTACGACACCCCCTTCCAATCCAGCGACCAGGAAATTCTGTTCCGATATTGCTCCATCGTATTGTACTGTACGTCCCCGACAACCACTGAGTAATGAGTGGGTCTGTCGTTGATTTACAGCACGTTCTGTTATGGGACAAAGTGAATTCGATACAACGGAGCCACCTTATGGACAAATAAAGTAAAAAAAAGAACCTGCATCATGACTTCCTAGTAATCATGCTCGTCCTCCTTGTTTCCTGGCGGAAAATAAAGGATGTACGTGCAAATAAACAGCACAGCAGTCGCAACCTTGTACGCACGTTCGTTATAAATAAGCTAAGAAACAGTAATGTTAGACAGAGTGGTAGACTTGTTTACTTCCGTATCTCCTTAAGCTGGCTTTTCCGACCTCAGGTTCCCTATCTGAAATTGTTTAGTGAAGCATTCTCTATGTACGGTTTGATTGTTGCACTCTCTTACGGAAACTCCCTTTATATGCCTCCGTATGAGCCCTAATTTCTCTTATCTTCATGGTCCTTAAGCGTAGTATATCTTGGCGGCAGTAGAATCGTTCTGCAGTCCGCTTCAAATTTTCTCAATAGTGTTTCTCGAAAAGAGCGTCACCTTCCCTCCAGGGATTCCGATTTGACTTCCCGAAGCATCTTCGCAATACTTGCATGTTGTTCGAAGCTACCGGTAACGACTCCAGCAGGCGCCCCTGAACTGCTTCAATGTCTTCCTCTAATTCGACGTATGCAGCTCGTGGTCTCGCGGTCGCGTTCTCTTTTTCCCGAGCACGGGGTCACGGGTTCGATTCCCGGCGGAGTCAGGGATTTTCGCCTGCCTTCAGATGACCGCGTGTTTGTGTTTTACTCATCATTTCATCTTCGGTCATGAAAGTGGCGAGACTGGGCTGAGCAAAGTTTTGGAATTTGTATGGGCGCTGATAACCGCGCAATTGAGCGCCCCACAAACCAAACATCATCATAATATAATTCGACCTGGTGCGGATCCTAAACACACGAGGAGTACACGAGAATGAGTCATCCACGTGTCCTGCATGTGGTCTTTTCCGTCGTTAATACACTTAGTCGACACATATTACTTCAAAGCGCGATAGGCAATCCTTTTAAACTATGCCCATAATTCCTCTACTTCCATAGTAATGGAGATAAATGATGCCAGTTCATTGTCTAAGTGCGATGCAAATAAGTGTCTATTTGCCTTTATACCACAAATACTCTCCTAGCCTTCTTCATTGATCTATTAACCTTAGTAGCAATAGGCGTCTGCTGACATTATGGTCGCTAATCCCTGTCTCTGTACTGACGCCGTGGTTAACGTGAGGCCTGTTTGTAGCTGCAAGGTCTAAAATATTTCCAATACGTGCGGGCTGCCTAACTAGCTGCTCAAGAGAGTTTTTGGAAAACTCGCTCAAAAGTACTTCGCAAGACTGTCCATCTGTACCCCTGTAATGAATATAAAGACGTCCCAGTCTATTCTCGGTAGGTTAAAGTCGCCTCCAATTAATATCTCAAGATCTGGGTATTTCCACGCTACCGACCGTAGACTTTCAGTAAATGACCCTAAAACTATCACAGCGAATTCGGGTGGCCGATAAAAACATGAAAAACTGATCTTGATTGCACCTAGACCTGTTATGGTCATTGAGATATTTTGACTGTCACACTCGAACACGACCTCAATAGAGATAACGAACACTCCACCTCCTACAGCGTCTAATCTGTCTTCTCGATGTACGTTCAGTGAATCACTAACTATCTCAGAGCTCTCTACTTCGGGTTTCAGCCTGCTCTCGGTTCCAAGAATAGTCTGAGCATGAGAAATTTCCTGGAGGGCAGTAAAGTGGCAACTTTGCTACGAATACTTCGATAGTTTACTGATAAAATTTTGACAGTCGAACTGTCTTTACTCTTAAAGCCGTCTGACTTCACTGTCTGCGTGTCGTCTGGCGAGTGTTCATCAGAATACCTCAAACTACCGCCTAGCTTCAAACAAACCCATGTCCACTCCCCCAGTACTCTGCTATGGCAAGAATACTGTATAATTAAATTTTTAGGTGATTTGGATGTACAAAGAGCACGTAGACAATAACCCCCCCCCCCCCCTCTTATCCTCAAAGCGCCCCAGTGGCCATGCTACTTCACATTTCAAGGTAGGCAAGCGAGCAGCTTACTTATCCCACGGCCAATTTCAACACCGTCTTAAAATATACTTGAAAATTTATTTGGTTGTTACTAACGGGGAAAACTACGCTCTTAAGAAGCTCTTAACTCCAATTGGCGATTTGGAGATCGACTGTTAGTTGCTAGGTGCATACCTGCATTACCATAAAATAAGACGTAAAAGTGGGCAGCGGAAATACTTGATCCGGACCGCATGCGGTCCGCGGGCCGCGGGCCGCAGTTTGACGACCGCTAATCTAGATTGTCGCTTGCTCAACGTATTTGGTAATAACCTTTAATTTCTCTTCCTCTTAATTTATTTTCTATTTATTATTACTGATTTTTTTTGGTGAGTTTCTTTCAAAGATAAGTATTCTCTTGTTAATCCAGTTACTCTGCTTTATACTTTTATTTTAAAAGAACGGTTGAGTTGAGGTTGGTCAGAGTATACAAGAAGAACAATTTCACAGTTAGGGACGGTCTGTAACTGCCGTTGTTGGATAAGACTTGGATAGTGCTCACAGAGTAACGAATTGTTCTTTCTGTACTCACTATTATGCTCAATACTCTTGGTATTTCTCAACAAAATAAACTTCGAAGTAATTATTTCTGCCGGAAATGTCATTAGAGGAAATCTGATTATCACTTATAAGATAAGTCGTGGAGACTGAATTCTCGGTTGGATATATTATGTCGGGACATGTACTGCTATGTCTTTAATTATACCTCACAGGCAAAAGGCTGCTGGCCTTCAGCAGTTCTCAAATACTTGTACCAGTGATCATTTTCATCATCATCATCATCAACAACAACAACATTTAAGACTGATTATGCCTTTCAGCGTTCAGTCTGGAGCATAGTCCCCCTTATAAAATTCCTCCATGATCCCCTATTCAGTGCTAACATTGGTGCCTCTTCCGATGATAAGCCTATTACTTCAAAATCATTCTTAACAGAATCCAGGTACCTTCTCCTTGGTCTACCCCGACTCCTCCTAACCTCTAGTGATGAACCCATGAGTCTCTTGGCTAACCTTGCTTCTCCCATGCGTGTAACATGACCCCACCATCTAAGCCTGTTCGCCCTGACTGCTACATCTATAGAGTTCATTCCCAGTTTTTCTTTGATTTCCTCATTGTGGACACATCCTGCCATTGTTCCCATCTACTAGTACCTGCAATCATCCTAGCTACTTTCATATCCGTAACCTCAACCTTATTGATGAGGTAACCTGAATCCACCCAGCTTTCTCTCCCATACAACAAAGCTGTGCTCATTTTCGTACAATTTAATTTAGTTTACCTTGAAGCATAGATGTTTTATCTTACCAACAAAGGATCCATAGAAGAACAGTTATAAAATCTTCATAAGCCCGATTATATTACAAATAATTTAGAAATTTCCTTTCTTCACCCATTAAAATAATTATTAATGGAATGTGAAGAGAGTGATGCTACTCAACATATTTACCACATTTACTCTTCTCGTAAAACCTATAGTTTCGTTGCATCGCTTTTGACTATTACCTTGTTGTACTTGGAAGTCATAATGCCGTGGATGACACGGGGCTCGAGGTCCATGAGAATTGCTCGTGGAATATAATGCTCGTCGTCGGCCTGAACGAAAAGGTAGACAATGGCTACAACAAGTCGTTAATTACGTACTTGCGTATGTAAACAGTTACTTCTCTTGAGTATCTTAAGTCTCAAAGCTAACCTGATAAAAGAATACATCCTTCCGATCAGTTCCATCCATGGCAAACGACTCGAGAACACCGTCAGGTCCAATAGCATGTTCTGCACATAAACGTTTCCAGAACTCGAAACCAACTGAAAGAATTCGCAAAGAATTAAATCACAATCATTAATATAAGTACTATATATATAAGTCATGTTAGCAATACCTGTGTTAATTTATACAGAAGAAATAAACGAAAGAAGACTAAATGCATATACATTCATGTTCAGAAAAAACAGAACACGTTGGACGACTATAGACAGGACGTTCATATTCACAGGACATGTACATTACATTAGTTTGTTCTGCAGAAACGATTAGCATTGCAGTCGTGTCGGTACAGCATATGTACTGTTACCTAGTAGGCAAAGGGTCAGCCATGGGATCTGATAACTTGTTCCTTGCGAGATGGCATCGACGCGTATAACGCGCGAGTGGCGTCCTGTGGGGTAGCCGTCCATGGTGCATTCACCTGGTTCCAAAGTTCATCTGTGGTGGTTGGCATTGGGTCACAGCGCTGCACCCGCCGTTTCACCGTATCCCACATATTTTCGGTTGGCGACAAGTCTCGTGATCTGGCGGGCCAGGGCGAAAGGTTGACATCCTGTGACACAAAGAAGGCAAGTGTTCGTGCAGCAGCATGTGGTCGTGCATTGTCTTGCTGAAAAATGACGTCTGGGATGTTGCGCAGGATGTCATTCAGGTAGGTCACACAGGTCACAGTGCCCTTGACACGCACCAACTGTGATCTGTGGTTTTACCCAATAGCACCCAGACACCATAAGGCCGTAAGTTAGCGCTGTATGTCTTGTGCGAATGCAGTCTATGATGCCGCTCCCCCTGTCTGCGACAAACCAAAATGCTCCCATCTTTTTCAAACAAACAGTACCTTGATTCCTTGTGAAAGTACTATCTTATGTCATTCCAGTCCCCAGTGGCGTCGTCCCATACACAATTGCCGCCTAGCATATTTCTGCACATTCGTCAAAGGTAGACGGAGAAGTGGACGATACGCCCGTTATCCATGCCGTAATAAACTGCGACGGACTGTCACCCCAGAAAGTGTACGAAGTGTTCCACTGTTGGGCCAGAGCCGAGGGGACACAGATCTGTCCTGCAATGCAAATCCGTCTTCTCGGGGGTGGTCTGGGCGGTGCGTCGTGACCCATCTCGTCGTTTTCTGTGGTCTTCCGTGAACCGTTCAGCACACACACGTTGCACTGCCGAAACACTTCGTCCCACACCAGCGCAATTTCCCAGGTGGATGCATCACATTCTTTCATACCAGTAATGAGCCGTCTTTCAATCTCACTGATTTGACAACACGGTTCCCGCATACATCTGCAAGGCATCCACGCGTCCTCAAGTCACGCTGATCCATTAATTACCTTCGGTTGAAAGCGACAACGAGAGCCTCAGGTATATTTTACTCGTAGGTGGTGTTGAGCCGCGATATCGATGTTGATCTTGAACCCGCGGGCCGACATGGTTCAAATGCTAATCATTTCTGCAGTACATACTATTGTGCATGTCCTGTGAATAGAAACATCCTGTCTCTAGTCGTTCAAGGTGTTCTGTTTTTTTTCTTTCTCAACATGAGTGTATAATACATTTTCTACGAGTTAGTTACATCAACTATAATTGAAAGATCTAATTTTTCGTTCCCATGCTGCTAAGAACATCCAGATCTAACATATAAAAAGTCTATGGTGCGGCTCTTGTCGCACTGGAACGGTGAGCAGGGGACAAGAATGGGGGAAATGTTCGAAAAATGCAAGAGGACGTTAGTACGAGTGATTTCGAGAAAGCAGTTAACATTTACATGCATCCACTTCTTACTGGATATAGCGACAAAGATGCTGCAGTGTCACACATTGACAGACCCATCTAAATGACATACATGTGCACATACTAATTCAGTGATAATCAGAATAGTTCCATAAGTTTGATAATACTTTCAAGTGAAGTATCTAACATTGTTAAACAAGCTGAAGTCTTCGTTGAAATAATAAGCACCTGTAGTGAAACAACAGTTTTGCAGCTTCAGTCACTTTTATTTTCCAGTTTTTATTGGTATGACGCATTTCGGCAGCAAACTGCTGTTACCGGGGCCTAACTGCTACTTCTAAATTAGTTGAGTTGTTAATTACAGATTCCTACGAAGTGCCAAAAAAACTTTTTTTTTTCTCCGTGTACCATTGAGGCTTTGTTCTGAAATAGCTGCCCCTATTCAGAAATATTAATTTATCTTAGTGTGAAAATTCTGTGTGTTGTATATTTAAATATCCTTGAGATTATTTAAATAAACAACGCAGACTATTGCATATTAACATACTTTAACCTTTACGTCCCCCCCATGAACCATGGACCTTGCTGTTGGTGGGGAGGCTTGCGTACCTCAGCGATACAAATAGCCGTGCCGTAGGTGCAACCAAAATGGAGGGGTATCTGTTCAGAGGCCAGACTAACGTGTGGTTTCTGAAGAGGGGCAGCAGCCTTCTCAGTAGCTGCAGGGGCAACAGTCTGGATGAGTGACTGATATGGCCTTGTAACACTAACCAAAGCGGCCTTTCTGTGCTGGTACTACGAACGGCTGACAGCAAGGGGAAACTACAGCCGTAATTTTTCCCCAGGGTATGCAGCTTTACTTATGGTTAAATTATGATGGCGTCCTCTTGGGTAAATATATTCCTGAGATAAAATAGTCCCCCATTCGAATCTCCGGGCGGGGGCTACTAAAGAGGACTTGGTTGTCAGGGGAAAGAAAGTTACCGAACTATCAGTTTAACAAGCCACGGCTGCAAAATACTAACACCAATTCTTTACACACGAATGCAAAAACTGGTAGAAGCCGACCTCGGGGATGATCAGTTTGGATTTCGTAGAAATGTTGGAACACGTGAGGTAATACTGACCCTACGACTTATCTTAGAAGAAAGAATAAGGAAAGGCAAACTTACGTTTCTAGCATTTGTAGACTTAGAGAGAGCTTTTGACAATGTTGACTGGTTCCTTTCCTTCAAATTCTGAAGGTGGCAGGGGTAAAATATGGGAAGCGAAAGGCTATTTACAATTTGCACAGAAACCAGATGGCAGTTATAAGAGTCGAGGGGCATGAAAAGGAAGCAGTGGTTGGGAAGGGAGTGAGACAGGATTTTAGCCTATCCCAGATGTTATTCAATCCGTATATTGAGCAAGCAGTAAAGGAAACAAAAGAAAAATTCGGAGTAGGAATTAAAATCCATGGAGAAGAAATAAAAACTTTAAAGTTCGCCGATGACATTGTAATTCTCTCAGAGACAGCAAAGGACCTGGAAGAGCAGCTGAACGGAATGGACAGTGTCCTGAAAGGAGGATATAAGATGAACATCAACAAAAGCAAAACGAGGATAATGGAATGTGGCGAACTAAATCGGGTGATGCTGAGGGAATTAGATTAGGAAATGAGACACTTAAAGATGTAAATGAGTTTTGCTATTTGGGGAGCAAAATAACTGATGATAGTCGAAGTAGAGAGGATATAAAATGTAGACTGGCAATGGTAAGGAAAGCGTTTCTGAAGAAGAGAAATTTGTTAATATCGAGTATAGATTTCAGTGTCAGAAAGTCGTTTCTGAAAATATTTGTATGGAGTGTAGCCATGTATGAAAGTGAAACGTGGACGATAAATAGTTTAGACATGAAGTGAATAGAAGCTTTCGAAATATGGTGCTACAGAAGAATGCTGAAGATTAGATGGGTAAATCACATAACTAATGAGGAGGTATCGAATAGAACTGGGAAGAAGAGAAATTTGTGGCACAACTTGACTAGAAGAAGGGATCGGTTGGTAGGACATATTCTGAGGCATCAAGGGATCACCAATTTAGTATTGGAGGGCAGCGCGGAGGGTAAAAATCGTAGAGGGAGATCAAGGGATGAATACACTAAGCAGATTCAGAAGGAGGTTGGTTGCAGTAGGTACTGGGAGATGAAGAAGCTTGCACAGGATAGAGTAGCATGGAGAGCTGAATGGAACCAGTCTCTGGAATGAAGACAACAACAACAAAAACCTTTACGTTCAGGGACAACAATATTTCGAAAGATGGTCTCACTAATACACTCAACAAAATGTCTTTTCGCTCTTTATGGGAATCTATATGTGAAACAATACTTAAGCAACCGATGACTGCAGCAAGCCGCTGAAACGCGTCGTGCCAATAAGGTCGGAAAATAAACATGACTAATACTGAAAAAGTTTGTTTTACAAATGGGCCGTGTGTACTTCCATCTTTTGGTATTCGACAGTGTTTGGGCGCGATCGGGCTCTAGCATCTCGTTGCTGTCTTTTATTGCTTCGCTTCTATTTCGTTTTTTTCGCGGTTGTTCAGGGTTGCTCTTTAAGAAGCTCTTTCGTTTGAACTCCCGCCCGTAGTGTACCCACTATCGACTGCGAGTTCTGTCTTTGGTGTACTTAGAAACCATAGGTTGGTAACACGACCGACCCACGTGTTTACTGCGGTAGACTCTTTGGCCTATACTATTGTAAGTAGGCTGTTTAGATTTTTATGTTGGTAACGCCACGTAACGCTCTATATGAAAATCACTGACTGTGCTGTGTGAAGTCTGTGGCTGGTTGGCATTGTTGAATAGTCGCTATTGTAGTGTTGGGCAGTTGGATATGAACAGCGCATAGCGTTGCGCAGTTGGAGGTGAGCCGCCAGCAGTGGTGGATGTGGGGAGTGAGATGGCGGAGCTTTGAGAGCGGATGATCTGGACGTGTGTCCATCAGAAAGAGTAAATTTGTAATATTGGATTTCGGATAGGGAATTAGTTCCTTGTCTCCGAAGATCTAGTGCTGTATTATTAAGTTAATTCTAGTTCAGTCTAGTGTTCTGTTAATCCCTGGTTATATGTGTCCGCCATACTATTTGCGCTGTATTTATTCTAAGTGAGTTGCACTGACAGTAGTTGGGGGTTCGAGTCCTGTCACGGAGCTGATAAGGGGTCATATTGCTTTCGGCTTGTCAGTTGGAGGGTGTTGCCTTAGAGGTTTGTTAACATTGGCATGTCAGCGTTGTCTAGTGCTACCGGGACCTAAAGAAGAACATTGTGCTGATTAGGGAATGTTGTTACACCTTCTTGTTTTCATTTCGATACCTGTATTTGTTAAGGCAACCGCATGAAGTAATATCTGTTCTGAAGCTATGCTGGATCTTGCGCTCTTGGGATTTTTGGTTTTGTTTTGATCCCGACTATATGGGTGTCAGGAACTGTGTTGTTAATGTTTTGCTTGAACAGCGGATACGCGGCTAGTTTAGTACGTGTGTAGTGGCATGGCGTCCTCGTGAAGGCGTGCCCGCTAGATTGCTATTGCGTCTCCTAAAGTGTAATTTCCACCTTACTAAAACCCCCTTGTTAAAAGGGAGGAAGAAAAAGACTTTAGAAATACCTTCTATTTGCATTAACTATCTTACCTGTCGCTTAAGTAAATACCTGCCCAGTGATTAAGCTAATGGGAGCATCTATGCTAAAAGCAACTAGCGCGCTTCTGTTATGGTGGCCCTCGTGCCTATTTTGGTCCGAAAGATTGTATAAACAGGCTTACATGCTCCGTATCGAACTTCTGATGTTGTTTTTTGAGTGATTGTGGATTATTAAAATTGATTATAGTGCAAACGTTTGTATTTTACCTACCGTGTTTATAAGTTATTAATGTGATTGGCTGGAATGTAATACGTAAGTTTTAGGACCATGGGTTGTCCAGGTAGAAATTTTGAAGCCATGCTGTGTTGTGAAGTCATTTATTTATGTTTTATATTGCAATGAGAATTTAAATGTGGTAAACCCACGCTTTGTGATTAATAATTAAAGATTTAAGAGTGCGTTCACTTAGCGCTTACTTACGTGTTGTGTTATTATTATTTTAAAAAATTATAATAGGCGTTTTAGTTTCTTAAATTAAATCCTTTCCAATTCGTAAGTGGTGGCCCTCCCATTTTGGGCAATTGTAAGCATCGAAGCAGGATTTACGTAGTTGGTGTTATATATTGTATGTCATGAATAAATTATTTATGTGTTAAATCACGTCTGATATGTCAATTCCTTGGCCCCGTCCACACCTTGGTCGTAGTCTTTTAATATTAAATGATCAGACCACCGTTCCAACAAATTCCGTAATACAGTCGCAAATCTGAACCAATTCCATGCAACATGGTCGAATATAAATAAATATCCAAGTGGCTTAATGTTTCTGTCAAGGTTCTATGATGACACCTATTGTCTTAATGTATCAAAAGAGTCCTGAGTGACTATAGCTACTCTGCTCGGCTCAAATATAACGTTTCGGTACTTTGGGATCCAAACTTAAAGAAAGATCGTAATGCATCCATAGAGCAGAAAGAAAGGACACGAAAACTGTGTGTGCTGACACAAAAGTGGTGCTGCAGACACCATCACATTCAATGAAGCTACGCTAAGTTTCGCTTGCACTGTGGACCTCACACCAATTGCGGTCTGGCTTTGCTTCAGGGTCCGGAAGGATGATGCCATCGGCTATTTCACGTAAAAATAATACAACGTATATGAAGGCGATGAGCCTCAAGTGTTTTAAATTCATCACCAGAATTTCGCCGGGAAGGAAACCCCCGATCACTTCACTATACCATAAAATTCTGTGTCGAACAACTCCACAATGCCTCACGCATAGACAGTCGGTAATGATCCATCCATGAATAGAGGTCGTTAAATGATGCTTTTTGGGAGCTTTTTGAAAGAACGGACCAAATGGCTCTGAGCACTATGCGACTTAACTTCTGAGGTCTTCAGTCGTCTAGAACTTAGAACTAATTAAACCTAACTAACCTAAGGATATCACATACATCCATGCCCGAGGCAGGATTCGAACCTGCGACCGTGGCGGTCGCTCGGCTCCAGACTGTAGCGCCTAGAACCGCACGGCCACTCCGACCGGCGAAAGAACAGACCCTCTCACCTTCTTTTATTTTGATATTTACGCAAATATAAAATCAACCTCTCCTACTAACGGGTGCAGTTACTGAAGCCGTCGGTACACGAAAATTGGACAGATATCGCCATTTCCGTGATACCCTGTCCTTTCCATAGCTCATCAGAAAGTCATTTGAACAAGCATTATCCTCAATCTCTGCTCACATTATTAATCAAATCATTTCCCGCTATCTCTGGTAGCTGTTAATCGGGTTTCATTACATGCAATTGATCTCCACGGGAAGTAGAAATGCACATGACTACAGAGGGATAGAGACAAATTTCTGCATATTGTTGCACTTGAAGACAATGGAACGCTCTGAAACGTCATAAAAGACATAACGTTTATCTTGCCAACAGATAACACTTCGTTTCAGCGACAGTCTCCATTAAACTCCTATCTTGAGGAGAAAAAGTTAATGCTCCTTTGAAGTAATCGGAAGCTATTTACATTGTTAAACGCTTACTTTGCAGTAAACACTGGGACTCAGATACTGTCTTTCAATAACGTGCATCTAAGCAGAAGAATACTGGAATTACACTGAAACTGAATGAACATTAGTCATTAAAGATAGATACATCAGAATACTAATACGGGGAAAATACTCGGGTTTATCAATAACATTAGATGCAAAGAAAGAAACTTCGAATTTTAATAATTTGTATGTCGTCTATGGTCGTATATACGAATAGCATTTCAGCAAAAGAACGTCATCACACCTGATATAGCCAACATGTTTCACTTACATGACATTCGTGAGAGAGGGGCTGCACTTGCTTGATGCAGTTCTACCGAAGACTCATTACACACCTACAATTCTCGTCAGCACTACAGTTTGAAACGAATGTGTAAGCAAAAAGAACCTACTAACTCTGTTCATCTACAGGCAAGCAGTCACTTCTCCCCCTCCCCCCAGCACTATATATTGCCTTAGCATTTTGCGTCGGTAATAACATTTGATTTACGACGTGAATTGAGATAGATATTTGCTTCACCGTGACGGAAAAACACGACTAAGTATTTTATTGACATGTAGGTGGTTTAGACATCAGTTAAGACTTTGCTTTCACGATTCCACTTCACTGGAAAGAATGTAAATGGGAGAAATCATACTACCGATGAATGATGTTTGCTACATGTTTCTGCTCTATCTCATTAACGAGTATTATCACCAAGCTTTACAATAACATATGCGATATAGGAACCAGTCTGAAACAAATCTGCTCATCTGTGTTGCAAACTAACTTCTTGGATAAACATAAGTAACCTCTGAGTGTCACTTTAATTTTATCTTTTCAGTGTAAAAATGGATCTCAAATATTCACAGAAAACGAGAGATATACTTCGTACCTAACTCTGTTGCCACACTGCATATACTATGAATAATAGTACGTAATGATAACTATTCTACGTAATTAAGAAAATGCTTTAGTCGCGATTATTTTTGTACACTAAAGAGAAGCTGTCAGGGTGCATTTGAATGTTACCTTGATTTCCGCACTGTCCGAGCTGGAGAGTTATCATTTCTCCTGGCATTTTCTACTGCAGCAGCGAACTTTCCGGAAAATCTAAGTGGCGTTGGATCAGTGAGTGTCCTGCACATACGTGCAGATCGTAAGACGTCCTCCTTTTGTTCAGGTGTCTGACATGACCACCACCGGCCACATTAACAACATAAACACTGCAACTGATGCAATCTCTGTCCATGGAGTAAACATAACGATTTTCCACAGCGAATGCAGTTCGTTTATTCCTTGTTACTCCACATTTTTGCGACATTAAATAAATATTTCCAATCCTTAGAAATCTAGGCTGATGTGGCGATGATTCTAAGCACGTATATTCCTAATATTACTATCCCAAATTTAACGAGGAAGGTAGCTTTACAAAAAACTAGACTAATAATATATTGTTATAATGTTATCATATACGTGTAATACACTTCGTCTTTCTTGGTGCCATCACCCGGTTATTAGGTCGACGGTTCAATATTTTTTATTAAGAAAAAACAAACAGAGCACATCGTTATTCTATCCTCTTGCTGTTGGCGAGAATGTACGGGACACCTTCTTCATTTAAAAATCCTAACAGTCGACAGCACATCATACTCGTCCTTTCTTGTCTGCCCATTTATTCATCTGCCTATACCTTCTCATTGTTCCCATTGTTTCTTTCTTTTACACATTGCTGAACTCTCGGTTTTTCAATAGTAGGTCTATGTGCATTTAAATTACATATGTCACACCTTTATTTTCATGGATATTTCTTTCAGCGATCATCAACTTTTCATTCTCAAATGCGCTAAGTGTAACAATTAATAGAATGGTGCTGATAATTTTTATTCAGTTCTTAGTGTATGTCATTCGCAGCCCCTAATCTCATACCTACTCCCACGCATTCATCCATTCCATGAAAAATGTAAGTAAAGCGAACGCAACATCATCACAATGACGGGTGTGCAATCTACATCTGTTTACATTTGTCCTCTATCAACGTCAGTACGTGGATGTGTTCCATTACCCAGAGTACTTGCACTAAGCGCTGAGAGCCGGCCGGTGTGACCGAGCGGTTCTAGACGCTACACTACGGTCGCAGGTTCGAATCCTGCCTCGGGCATGGATGTGTGTGCTGTCCTTAGGTTAGTTAGGTTTAAGTAGTTCTAAGTTCTAAGGGACTGATGACCTCAGCAGTTAAGTCCCATAGTGCTCAGAGCCATTTGAACCAATTTTTAAGCGCTGGGATCGTCAAGATAACATCTAATTCTGCGTCAAAATATACATTCTGCAAGCCAACACACTCTGCATGGTGGAAGATACCCTGTACCATTATCAGTCAATGCCCCTTCTGTTGTGTGTCCTCGGAGTCTTTCGCGGCGACATGTCTGTACAAGAGGCGATCGGGCAGCCCATAGCACCTCCGGCCCACCGCTGGACCGAGTGACGTCAGGTGACGTGAGGGGACGGCGCCGCGTTTGAAACTGCCGCTCCCGCCTCCCTACAAGCGTCAAGCATTCGTCGTTGCCTCCTTTCGACATCCAAAGCCCGTTCCCACATCATGCTGAGTGTGTGCTCCTGCTCTCTGTTAAAATTGTTGCTGTCCATTCTAACGACAGCCGCCTCTTTTATAACGGAATCCCCGTACGTTGACGCAAAAGACAAGACTCTCATGTGTTAAAACTAAATCCCGTTAAGTGGGATTTATGCCCACTGTCAAGTTAGTTGCGGAAACGGACGGACGAGCGAGCAGCAGCAGGTAGTGGACGGCAACGAAAAGGGGACGCTAGTTCATGGCAAGAAAGGCGAAACTGGTGGGACTGATGACCTGAGTTACGATCACCATTGACAGGAGCGGCGGCAAAATGCCGCAGAGCCAGACGACAACAGCAGTGTCTCAGTGGGATTTGTGAGCAGGGGTCACGTTGCTATACAGGCCGCACTGTGTGACACGGACGAAGTCGAACCGGCGGGATGTCTCTGTCACCTTGACCTCGAGGACTGCCACGCGCCACAGCAAAGACGGCGCGACACGGGTGTGCGTACACCCTGTCATGGCAGAGAAGGGACTTTTCTTTTTGGGACTCTGCACGCAAGAACTGAAGGACCCAACAAAAACGAGAGTTGATACAGAACCTGGTCTGAAGGAGACAATATGGGCAGGTTGCGCCACATGCTAAGCTGCACAGAAAGTTAATCCAGAACACTAGTCACATTTTTCCTTTCCACACCTTTCATGCTACACCATGAAGGCGGAATCGAGTGACGCGTCATCACTTACCTGTCCTTGCACCGCCACGCCTCGTGACACTTTCCAGGAAACATGGCGGAATGGAAACTTCGGGTAAACGCTCTTCCCGTACCACCAATAACAGCACATTGAGTAGCAATATTTCGATGGAACCATACGTAGCTTCAAAAGCCACCCCATTTAGTAGGACCAACAGGCCAGAAATTTATCTGGCTGAGGATAATATGGAGTAGAACTCGAATGCAAGAAGAACAGTGTGCGTCACTCCATATATGAACACCTCTCGGCAACAATGAATCACGTACCAGCTTAAACCACATAGCGATGTCCCAGCCCATCTACTACTGCAGCCGATGAATAACAGTGTACCTTTGCCCACATGTACTGAATCACATGCCTATTTCTCCGAACTCTGGCAAAAAAATGTGCATATAAAATTTTTTGTGCGTTTCAGCTGTAAAAATCACGTTTAATGTGTGAAGCAAACTTGGATTTCTTACCGTTAGGGAAACTTTTATTACGATAATTTCTAATATTACTTTATTTCAGCAAGACATTCGTTCTCTCATTATGTTTATCATCCTGTTTGTTTAATGTGCTACTTATTTGTATGTTCGCCGACACTGCGATCATGAACAACATAAAAGAACCCGTACAGGCATCACATTTTAACTAAATGAGTCGATTTTTTATTGTCTATACACTGTGTACATCGCAAACAGATACACTCAAATCACACATGTAAATTACTAGAGACTGTGGTCTATACGGAATTTTGCTATATTTTATTTATTTATTTATTTTTTCCTCACTTTAGATCTGATTAATGGTAAGTTATTGCTGGCTGTTTACTTATGTTTATTGTAAATGTTTTGTTTGATTTCATTAAAATAAATATTATGTTTTCTCTTCTGTACAGAGAATGTATTATATAATCTCATGATCATGTACTGATATGCATCCATGCATTTATAAATTCACTGGAGATTTTAAATGCTCCAAAACTTATTTCTCGGTAGATACTAAGCTTTCCACATTTTTCCTTTTCTCGTGAACAGAAAAATCAGAGAACTGCGAACAGCGTGTGCTCTGATATAGATGGTACATTTATGTGTAGATCTGTCATCGATTTTATTTTTTGCTTTGCTATAAACTACTTATGAAGGGAGCCACCATGATTTCCGGGAAGAGTGGTTAGCAAATAATTGTATGTAAATATGTCCTCTTACCTTAGTTTAAATATGAATATATCTTTCGGTTTGCCTAGGTGAACTGAATTTCGGTTTTGTTCTCTTTCACTTTTGAAGGTATTTGACATTAATTAATAATTCTGTATGTTAAATACAAGATCAACCACCTTCTGCAGAATGATCTGTTACAAAAGAGTGGGATAGTGGCGCCCAGTGATATGAACGTGTTAGGATGTAGTTTATTTTATGTTTCGTACTCTATAAGTTGGCAAGTTGCACCTTTCCTCCCTATTACAATTTTTCAGCTCTTTGTAAAGTGAGCGGTTCCGCCAACCAAGGTAATTACCAACTAAAAACAAAAAAAGTCTTGTCGATAAGAAACTAGGTTTTACAAAATGTATCACTGACCGCACTTTTTTTTCAATACAAACGAGAGGCGATGACAAATGTCAAAGCATTACGCATCATCTCTTTTCATTCGGTGGTACGCTCTTTGCAAATTAGAGACAGTTCGATATGCAAATTACTTACGTTCCGATCAAATCCCATCGAAACCAGGGTGATTGCGGAAATGCATGTTTGTTTCCAATTGCAACACAATATTGGCGATTGCGTAGGTGATTTCTTTCATCTCTGCACTTGTAGATATACGTTGCATATGTACTAGGTATGGGTTAAGATGATTTCGGTGAGCTGCGTCATCCTCAGGGAAGAGAGGGAATTCTAACTGAAGAACCGTCCTAAGCCCCCACTGTCTTAGAAGGTAGGGAAAGTGCCATGTATCAGGTGCTGGATCTCAGGTATGAAGGACTAGCGTTGGACCACCAGAAGCTTGTTGTGTGACGCCGGCTTCCTAGAGAGTCGTTGTCAGTCAGGCAACCTCTGCTAAAAGTTTACTATTGTGGTCGTCCGCAAAATGTTTCTCTGCTGGAAGGAAGATTCTTAAACAGGATGGATAATTTTCTGAACCGTTCTTAAGAGGAACTTTCTAGGGGGGATAGATGCTTTTTGCGAGCCCTCTGACTGGAGAGTCATTGTCCATGAGGTGCCCTCTGCCTAAATTTTTATTGGTATGCATGTACACAAAATATTTCCCTGGTGGAAGGAGGATTTTAAACAGCGTGGGCAGTTTTTGAGCCATTCCTACGAGGTACTTTCTAGGGGCGATACGAATCTCGAAAGCTTTCTACAAGACACAAGAGGTCCCTGGAAAGAATGGTTATTCAGTTCGGACACTAGTTCGGCGCCTAGCCAAAAATGTTTACTTCTTTTTACGTTCCTACGCCAGAAAAAAGCGCACCAAAGGCACCTAAAGTAAGATAACCAAACAGTCTGAAGATTCGTGACGCAAAACTTCTTAGACACGACTTTCCGAAGTGGGACATCACTACACTTGACTGGGATGGCCGCATTTTCCCTGCATTGGTGGAGTATAGTAGCGTCAGCTTAATGTTTTCATTGGTGGGATGCTAAAAGTAACTTACTTCCCTGATGGGCAGTTGCTGCTTGAGACGTAGGAAACGTTCGCAGAACAGATGCGCTCTTCACTCTTTCGACCCTGCTTTCAGCCTAGTCACTCAGAGTTTTGCCCTTAGCAGAGTGACAAAGAACTTGGAAGAGCAGTTGAACGGAATGGATCATGACTTGAAAGGAGGATATAAGATCAGTATCAAAAAAGCAATACAACGGTAATGGGATGTGGACGAATTAAATCAGATGATGCAGAGGGAATTAGATTAGGAATCGAGGCACTAAAAGTAGTAGATTAATTTTTCTATTTGGGTAGCAAAACAACTGATGATGGCCAAAGCCGAGAGGATATAAAATGTAGACTTGGAACAGCAAGGAAATCTTTTCTGAAGAAGAGAAATTTGTTAGCATCCAATATAGATTTAAGTGCTAGGAAATTTTTTTCTGAAGGTATTTGTTTCGAGTGTATCCATATATGGAGGTGAAACGTGGACGATGAACAGTCTGGACAAGTAGAGAACTAGAAGCCTTCGAAATGTGGTGCTATTGAAGAAGTTGGAGATTAAATGAGTAGATCATGTCGTTAATGAGGAGGACAAGAAATTTGTGGCACAACTTGACCAAAAGAAGGGATCGGTTGGTAGAACACATTCTGAGACATCAAGGGATCACCAATTTAGTATTGAGCGGAAGGATGGGGGCTAAAATCGTAGAGGGAGACTCATAGTCGGATAAGTAAACAGATTCAGAAGGATAGGGGTTGTAACAGTTATTCGAAGATGAAGAGGCTCACACAGGATAGGATAGCATGGGGAACTGCATCAAACTAGTCTTCCACCTGAAGATCAAAACAACAACATTCATCTATGTCTTCCTCTACAGTTTTCAAAGTTTTCAACCTCTACAGCTCCATCTAGTACCATCAAAATTATTTCCTGGTGTCTTAACACCATGCGTTATCACTTCTTCATGTCAGTGTTTTCCATGCATTCCTTTCCTCGCCTATTCTCCAGAGAACCTTCTCATTCCTTACCATACCCGTCCACGTAATTTTCAACATTCTTCTGTAGCACAACATCTCAAATGCAATGATTCTCTCCTTCTCCGGTTTTCCCGTAGTCCGTGTTTCACTATCATCCAGTGCTGTGCCCCAAACGTACATTACCAGAAATATCTTCCCCAAATTAACGCCTATGTTTGACACTAATAGTCTCCTCTTGTCCAGCAGTGCCCCCTTTGCCTTTGCTTGTCTGCTTTTGATGTTCTTGCTTCTGCCGACATGGGTTATTTTGCTTCCAAGGTAGCAGAATTCCTTAATCTCATCTACTTTGATCACCAGTTCTGATGTTAAGTTTCTCACAATTCTCTTTTCTGATACTTCTCATTACTTTCCTCTTTCTTTGATTTACTCTCAGTCCTTATTATGTACTGATTAAACTGTTCATTCCACTCAACATATCGTATAATTCTTATTCAGGTTCATTGATGACAGCAAGGTCGTCAGAGAATCTTATCACTGGTATTCTTTCACCATGAATTTTAATCCCAATCCTGAACCTTTCTTTTAATTCAGTCATTATTTCTTCGATATATAGATGGATTAGTACGAGTGAAATACTGCATCCCAATCTTACACTCTTTTTAATTCGAGCATTTCGTTCTTGGACTTCCAATCTTTTTGTTCCCTCTTGGTTCTTATACATACTGTATTTCACCCGTCTTTACTCACAGCATACCTCTATTTTTCTCAGTATTTCGAACATCTTGCACTATTTTACATTGTCGAACGCTTTTTGCATGTTGACAAATCTTACGAATACGTCTTGATTTTCCTTCGAATATCAAGCGCAACGTCAGGACTGCCTCTCTGGTGCTTTCACCTTTTCCTAAATCCAAATTGATCGTCATCTACCGTATCCTCAATTTATTTTCCATTCATCTATTTCTTATTCTTGTCAGTAACTTGGATGCATGAGCACTTAAGATTATTGTGCACTAGTTGTTGCATTTACGTGTCCTTGCTTTCTTCTAAATTGTGTGGATGATATTTTTCCGAAAGTCTGACGGTATGTCGCCAGTCCAATAGATTCTTGAAGACCATCATGAGTATTTGTTTGGTAGCCATTTCCCCCAATGATTTTCGAAATTTCGATGGAATGCTATG
The DNA here is from genome assembly GCF_021461385.2 of Schistocerca piceifrons. Taxonomy (NCBI): domain Eukaryota; kingdom Metazoa; phylum Arthropoda; class Insecta; order Orthoptera; family Acrididae; genus Schistocerca; species Schistocerca piceifrons. Next base: position 413,688,111 of record NC_060139.1, on the reverse strand, counting down.
TATCCATTCTGCCTTATTTGATCTTAAGGCATTTAAGGCTCTTATAAATCCTGATTCTAATACTGGATCCCCTATCTCTTCTACATCGAGTCCTGTTTCTTTTCTATAGCATCATACAACTCTTTCCCCTGATATAGGCCTTCAATGCACTCTTTCCACCTATCCGCTCTCTCCTCTGCATTTAACAGTGGAATTCCCATTGCTCTCTTAATGCCGCCGTCCTTCTTTTAATTTCACCGAAGGTTGTTTTCACTTTTCTACATGCTGAGTCAGTCCTTTCGATTTCTTCACATTTTTCTTGCGTCTAGTTCGCCTTATCTTCCTCGCGTTTCCTACTTATTTCATTCCTGAGTGATTTGTATTTTGATATTCCTGAATTTCCCTTAACATTTCTGTACTTGCTTCTTTCGTCGATCAGTTAAAATGTTTCTTGTGTTACCCATGGTTTCTTCGCAGCTACCTTCTTTGTATCTATGTTTTTCTTTCCAGCTTTGTGATTGCCCGTTTTAGAGACGTCCATTTTCAACTGGACTGCCTACCGAGCTATTCATTATCGCAATATCTATAGACTTAGAGAACTTCGAACCTATTTATTCCTTGATACTTCTGTAATCCACTGCATTGCTCACTGATTCTTCCTGACGAGTTTCTTACACTTCTGCGTACTCTTCGTCGTTACCAAACTGTTACCTGAGTTCACATTTGTTCCTCAGTATTCTTTAGAACCCAGTATCTGATTTAAGGGTCTCTGTCTGACTATGATGTAATCCACGTCTAATCTTCCCGTGTTTCCTGGCCTCTTCCGAGTATACCGCCTCCTCTTCCGGTTCTTGAAAAGAGTATTCGCTATTACTAGCTGAAATTTATATCAGAACTCGATTATTCTTTCTTCTCTCTCACTCCTACTACTAACCCCATATTCTTCACTAGCTCTTCCGTCTGCTCCTTCCCCTACAACCGCATTGCAGTCTTCTAAGATTGCATTTATCAGGCCCCTTTACATATTGAGTCAGTCGTTCAATTATCTTCATATACTTTCTCTGTCTCTTCATCCTCTGTATGTGATGTTGGTACGTATACCTGAACTACTGTTGTTGGTTTTGGTTTGCTGTCCATTTTAAAGAGAACAACTGTTCATTAACTCACTGTCTGTCTTCCTATTCAGAAGTACTCCTATTCTCGTTATACCAGTTACTGCTGCTTTTGATATTACCCTACACTCGTCTGACCAGAAGTCTTTATCTTCTTTCCATTTCAATTCACTGACACCCATTATATCTAGACTGAAACTTTGGATTTCCTTTTTAAGTTTTTCTAGTCTCCCTACAGCGTCCAAACTGCTGACATTCCTTTCTCTGATTCATAGTATGTTTCCCTTTCGTTAGTTATTCGATCTTTTCCTCACGTCTCCCCTCCCGGAGATCCAAATGGGGGTCTAACCCGGAATCCCACAGCGAAGGAGCCTACATTGTATGCTTAAACGCCTCTGCGGGGAGAATATGTCAGCATCGGTTCGGCGATGTGAGGAGTACGCAAGAAGAAAGCAGAACAAATGTTCATGCTCAGCTTCCCGTTACGCTGCAGGGACACAGCGACGGTTTCGAAATTTTTGAAGGTGAAGGGGACGTTTCGCTCGCCGAACCTGGCCGTATTTAAAACCGAATGTAATCAGCAGTATTACGAGAAAGGATTCACCAGACGTCGCGAAGATTGACGGAAATCAGCAGTAACCTATTAAAACTCACTTATTTTTTAGTAATACTATGCAGAGTTGTGACTGGAATAAGATTGACCATTTAACGTTCAGGACTATGGAAATCAGCGCACAGATATCAGTCAATAGACAGAAGGAGAATTTCGCTAGTTTCCGGAAGAACATGTCACTGGCTTCAATCGAGGATAATTTTCCTACTATTATCAACCTGCCTGTTACAGGTTCTGACAGAAGCTGAAATTTCTGTAATAACCAGAGGAGGCAAATTTGCTATGACGACTCGAAAAGTACCCATAGAGTAAATTATAGGAAATAATGAGGTAGGGATCTGACAGCTTGTACAGCAGTCCACTTACGTAATCAGGATAGAACAACTGGGTATTTTACGTACATGCAAGCACCTAGCAGTAATTTGTCCCAAGCACAAAGGAAGGCGCTGAGGGATATCAACGCAGATAATAACATTGTTCGTACCGCAGACAAGGCTAATGCCACGGTCCTGATGAAAGTGAGGTCTATTATGAAAAGATCTAATATTTTGGATCCCACCAATTATTAAAAAAAACGCCAGAAGGATCCGCCTACGAAGATTTTGAAAGTTAACAATCGATTGCTGAAAGAGTCTTCTTTCTCTTATTGCGATAAGAAGCTGCTCTGCAAAATAGAAACGTTCTCACCTAGGCTCTGTGGGTCATCCACAGTGCAAACACCACAGCACCCTTTGAGGCCCATTGTGATAGCTAAAATGTCATCCACTTGCCATTTAGCTATACACCTTCCCTCATTGCTGCAACGTTATGTTGGTGGAACTGACAGTCCTATTGAAAATTCGTGTCATTTCACTGACGCGTTAAAGGAAATGCATGTGGTCCCAGGTAATATTCTTCTTAGTTCTGATGTATCGTTATTTACCATGATACCGGCGAACGTAGTTATCTCACACATAACGTATATTTTTACAGCAGTTAGAGAGGAGTTATTCAGACACTGTCTCACGACAACCCATTTTCAATACAATAGTGGTTTTTATGAACAGATTAACGGGATGGTTGTTGGCAGTCCTCTTAGTTCGGCTGTGGCCGGTTTGTTTATAGAGACCTTTGAATAACAGGCGTTGCGGACTGCTAGTATAAGGCCAGCCATGTGGTACGACTTTATCGATGACATTTTCGTAGTATGAACACACGGTGGAGAAGAGTTGGATGCCTTCTTGATACATATCAACAACATCTTTTGGAAAATCCAGTTTACTATGGAATGGAGAATAATGACCAACTGAATTTTTTTGATGAGTCTGTTATCAAACGAGAGGACGGGACGATGACACATAGGGAATATAAAAAGCCACGCATACTGAGCATTACCTTCATAAAGATTCTAATCATCACCCCAGAGAAAAATGAGATGTGATTAAAACATTGGTAGATGAAAGGTACAAAATTTGTGAACTGAGTTATTTACAAGACGACGTCGAACATCTATGGTTGACACTGAGGGAAGCAGATCAATAGGGCACTTCGCCCTATGGAGAGAATCAGGGTTAATGAGGAACAACAGCCGCCCAAAGGGAAAGTTTTCCTTTCGTTCATTAGTAAGATTTCAAATCTCTTTGTATGGCGTGGGAACTGAGACACACTAAGAAGATAATGTTTAAGATCGGCAAAAGATAAACTACGTTTGGCTACACCGTGAGTATATAACATTCGTTATAGTTGTGGATTGGTTTATACTGGTACCACGAAAAGACGTGTTCTCACCCGTCTGCTTGAACACAGGAGGCACTGCCGCCTGAGACACAAGGATAAAAGGGGCAAAGCGGAACGTGATTACCAAGAGGGCGATCATGAAATAACATTCAGTGAGACGTCCGTCACATCGGAAACATCGCATTATCATTCGCGCATTTATAGAGTGGCTGTTGAGATTTGTAAACACCGTAATAATTTTAACAGAAAAGAACGAAGAGTTAAATCAGATAAAATCTGGATGTCAACGTTTCACCATAAGAATGACAAGCTCTTACTTTCAATTGAGAATGTTGGCATTACCAGAGATAGTTCCGTAGTCAACGTCATATGGTGGACTGTGGTGCCCTCTACACTGTCTATATATTCGGCGCTCTCTCTGGTTCTGATTGCAGTTCGCCACTTTACCATTGAGGATGTCTCCAGCAGTTGGAGATGAAAAGCTAGGAGAAAGTTTTATACCTTGACTATGGCCTACCAGCCCAGAAGTTCCAAATGAAGTCAGTACTGACCGTGAAAGCCTGTACTGTATGATAATATATTTGTTTTTTTTTCTGTTTCTTCCCACTTCGAGACTTCGTTAAGGTTAATTCATTGTTCATCGTATCTGTAATTAAGGTGCATTGCTACTGATTCTAAACAAGAGAAAGTGTATTTACACGGATATGTGAAGAATGATTATTTTGTATTTTAGGTTAAGAGCCATAATATTTAATATTGCTGCTTAGAAGTTTTCATTCCTTTTTTTCTGTAATAGTTACAAAATGCATGTCATAAGTCCATTACACAGAAAATAATTAAACCTTAAAGTACATGAAAATATAGGGCCGCATAGGTTCTGGAAAGAATAAAACGAGATTGTCACACTTTCTAACTAAACCTCAACATCTAAGCTATGAAGCCTCTTCTACTACCAAACACAGAAGTGTACTTCTTGTACTATGGTAAACAAAATAACTGTCTTTTATCACTTCCCTTTTGCACAGTGGTCTGAATATTGAGAACTTAGAAAGTAAATTCACATGCTCTATCAAATTTTACGTTTCTTCTTGATGTTTTCAGACTATGCCTCGCATATGTTAACCGAAGTAAGGAAGAAAAATAATCAACAGGTTATACAACATTAATGCCAGTCACAAATAAAAAGCTACCATTTTTACGAAAATTATTTATTGTCAACGCAATAAACTAACAAAGCAATAATTTTTAAACAATTCACTAAAAATATTTAGAAATATATATCATCGCAGCTTTATATAAACTACTGTAGTGATATTTCTTATGACAAAATATTTAAGGCCCGATAGTCTGATAACAGTAATATCATAAAACTTATTTTTATTTGGTAGAGTCTCTGCTGTAATGTCACAGTCAAAAATTCTCTCTGTATAATAGGTGATCAGTGTACACGGTACAGATCAAATTGAAACATACATAATAAAGAATTTGTACATTCTTTACACTTACACTAATATCACAATTAAGCCTTACGAAATAGAGGTAAGCTTTCGCATGTGTATTCTTAACACAGCAAGTGGATTCACATCACAGCCAGCTTGTCTACTCCTGAGTATTGCAGAACTTGCGACAGACAGAGAGATATTAAAACAGTGAACTCATCCACAATTCTGTCATTCTCAAACTGCGTTAATATTAGTCTGACAATGAGCATGGTATACCCCAGATACGTTCCCTGGAATGCTTTTCAACTGGAGTAAAGTAACGTGGCATGAATTTGCATATGAATTTCGTCATGGGCAGTTACAAAGCTCTTCCATTTATTTTTCAACAACGTCAGCTGTTCTTAAGCACTGTTTTGCTGTGGCCAGTCCAAACTAAGGAACGTGCTTGGAAGTAATACGGCATTGTTAGTCCAGTGTATAGAGGATTCGACATATTTTCATTCTTCACCATTTATGTCAGTGGAATACTTTATTATATCAAGTTGAACTTTTTTTATGTCAAAGAAAGCCAGTGCACCGCAACTCGTGGACTGTGGATCATTTGTACACACATAAATTCTCCCAGTGTCTTTTCAAGGTCTCCCGCAGCCTAAATATCGAAATATAAGTGTTTTAAATACTCCGTGATCTTTAAGCTGAATTTCTCTTTTTTTATTGGCTTTGAATTCTAGCCATTCACCTCTTCGTTTATCGTTTTTAGGACCCCACTTTGCAGACGGCGTGAACGACAGTCGGAATGCCTGCAACAAGATAAAAAAAAATTCCAATTAGCTCAATGAAAAATCATAATGACAGCATTGCCAAACATTTCCGTACATCATACCTTTGACAGACCATACGCCAAATACTCTAGGTGTTAGGTTAGCGTTTATTAGAGAAATGGTAATCCGAAATGTAAATAGCACGAAAATAAGATTTTATGCGACATAAGCTACAGAAAACAATGTGTCGTTATGGAAGTAAATCTTTTCGAGACAGAAACAGATTTCGAACAGTTTCTATTCTATAAGCAGACTGAGCAGTTGACACAGTAGACAATAATCCGCCTATTTATAATAAAGAATTGGAAGTACTAATTATAAGCTAATTAGGTACAAAAATAATATAAAACAAACACCACCCGAAGAAGCCTTGAAGGCCCAACGGTACTGAACGGCGGACGTGTCATCCTCAGCCCTTAGGCGTCACCAGATGCGCGTACAGAGGGGCATGTGGTCAGCACACCGCTCTCCCGGCCGTTATCAGGTTTCGTGACCGGTGTCACTACTGCTCAGTCAAGTAGCTCCGCAAATGGCCTCAATAGGGCTGAGTGCACCTCAATAAAAGTAATATAACTAAGACAAATATTTAAAAAATGAAAGTTAAAAAATAAATCTTAAAATTAGAATCATACGAGCAGTCTACTAGGGAGAAATAATTAAACACCAGGAAGTTTCGTAATTCCAGCGCTCATTTCAATAAACACTTAAAATTATGATGGGCAAGATAAAATGAATGCGAAAAAGAAGAAAAGATATTGCAATTAAGTCGCTAACGGTATTGGTCCTCTTACTTGTTCTGTACTACTGTAAAATTGTAAGGATATTCGCATTCCATCCATAGATTTTAGTGAGTATTTTAGTTCCTTTTTTGTTCAAGATATTTAATTGGAGGGATATCCTTGGTTACTTCAGTCAGTCCTGGCGAAGGATGGTGTGGCGGGCAAGAGATGCATGAGATTCGTCTTCCTTTTGCTACCTGTCAGGGAGTTCACAACACGATTAGCAAACATTCATTTTCAACGAATGAGTCCAGCTTCGACCAGTGAAAAAGGCTAAATTTCATGAGTCCTCTCCAGTTTCGTCAAGAGCGCACTGACGTGCGTAACTTAATGAAGAACGCAATTTCGCGTGATTTGTCACTGCCAAATAACATGATTACGTCGATAAAACTTGGACCACACATAGAGAGAATTGCTACAGAATAGTACAGAAGGTAAACAAACAAGTACGCGGAGAGGAGAATAGTCCTGAAACTTTTCTGAAAAGACATTACATTGAAGTTACTGCGACTCATAGTGTTCCCCTGTCCGCCCTGATAACTGAGTGGATAAGGAAAGGCATTTTGTTGCACGCCGGCACGTCAGCTCAGCGTGATCGGTCAGAGAGCCAGTTGGCCTCAGTAATAAAAAAACTGAGTGGAAGGAGCAACAAATGAACTTGAACGGATGTCATGTGACGTCCGCAACGACCAAACACAACGAAAAAAAAAAGGTGGTCAGTGTGACGGTTTGCCGTCCTACGGGCCCGGGTTCGATTCCCGGCTGGGTCGGGGATTTTCTCCGCTCAGGGACTGGGTGTTGTGTTGTCTTCATCATGTCATCCCCATCCGGCGCGCAGGTCGCCCATTGTGGCGTCGAATGTAGTACCAAGGCGGCCGGACCTGCCCCGTAAGGGGCCTCCCGGCCAATGACGCCAAACGCTCATTTCCATTTCCGTAATGTTCCCCTGGACATTACAGACGACGGGTACGGTTCTTAACAGGATGTGTAATCACCACGGACAGCAATACATGCTCTAGAAAATGCTCCGATGGTGGCCGCAAGGTTGGTAAAGAGTTCATGCGGCAGGGCGTTCCCTTTCTCCACCAGCGCGGTTGACACCTGCTGGACGGTAGTTAGTGGAGGTGGGCACGGTGTAGTACTTCTCCCCGTGACTCCCACACGTGCTCGACTGGATGCATGTCGGAGCAATGGGCAGACCGGTCTGCTCGCCGAACATCCTCTAGTTCCAAGAGCTCCTCCACCTGCGCTATTCGACGTGATCGCGCCTTATCAACCGCAAAAATGTAATCAGGGTCGAATGCACCTTGAAAAGACAAATATGGGGAAGAAGTACAGTGTCACAGTAACGTTATCCTGTGAGTGTAATGTGTTCAGAGATCTGGAGGTCAGTACCCCATGCAGTATTAGGCCTCTCCAGACCGTAACACCCTGAGCATCAATACCAACATGGTCGGAAACGTCCGTGGGTGCACTGCGCGTTCTCATTCCTCACCATACGTAGGACGTTCAGCATTGTTGAACAAGGTCGTTTTGGTGGTACAGGTGTTATGGTATCGGGAAGGCATAATGTTGCACGGGCGAATTGACTTCCAGATCTTTTAACACGTTACAATCACCCATCAGTGTAACTGTCACAGGGACTCCTTCCCCGTGTGCGTTTTTCAAGAGACTTCATTTTTAGGGATGATAATGTCGGGCGTCAGCCACAGTTCTTTGAATAATCAGCATTCAAACAACTGTGACTGACGCCCGAACAACGGGGAACTGACATTCACTGAGACTAGAAAATAGTGCACTGATAATGGCTGGGGATTAGCCGAAATCCGAATTTGCCAAATAAAACCTGCAAAAACAAAGACGACTGATTGCTGTGCTCTATAATTTATAAAACGTACTTTTTTTCTCCTCAGATTGCTGTGTACCAAAGGTAAAAAGACTTGTTATAAGGAAACTCGTAACAATACTATGACAAAATAGTATTTGGTCCTACTGAAAGACAGGGTTGTTATAGCAGTAATTACAAAACCGAGCCACATCTGCAAAGAACTTGGTGGTATGAGCCCATTTCACAATATGATATTGCAACCCCGTGGCCTGGGTGCATGCACAGTTTCCGTCGGAAAGGTAGTCTTAAAGCTCTTGTGTTCTCTTCTTAGGCAAGTTGACCCGCATCTGTGGTATCTGGTCTTTTGATATCCTGGATACCGGAAATGGGACGGATTTGACGTCTGGGATGGTCTCGTACCTGTTCTGTCAGCGAAAGATCTCGGAATCTTGCTGGCCACGGGAGTACCTCAGCCTCACGCAGCCGTTTCACAGAGCAACACGATGCGTGTGGATGAGCATTGTCGTGTTGAAAAATGACACTAGTATACCATTGCGTGAAAGGTAGCATAAGGGGACGCAGGTTGTTCGTGTCGTACTGTTGTGCCGTCAAGCTCCCTCAGTCACTTCAAGCCGTTATCTGAAGTCACACCTGATGTCTCCCAACGCTATGACGCCAGGAGTAACAGCTTTGACCCTCCCTAAAACTTTGGATGAATGGGACCTCTTCCCAGATCGCCGCCATACTCGGCAACGATTGTCATCGATGTAGTGCAGAACCGGGATTCAACGCTGAACGCAGTGTGACTCCATTCATCAGCAATCCGTGTTTTCCGGCCACGGCCCCATTCCAAACGCAGCCGTTTGTGTTGTGCTGCTAACGGGCATCGGACGTTAATTCGGTAGTGCGGCTGCTGCTAGTCTCCGACCAATTTTACAGAAACTACGAGGGTCACTCCAAATGAAATGCACACTATTTTTGTAAAAATACAGTTTTCGTTCTGCATGTGTTAAAGTTTTACAGTGTGTAGATAAATCCTTCCCGCTTGTTTTCAAATTTAGTTCAACCTGTTCCCGCGAGTGGCGCCTTCACACCATGTCTTCAAGATGGCTGCTACACTTGACGTTCGTCAGAAGCAACGTGCTGTCATAGAATTCCTGTGCTGCGAAAACGAGACAGTGGGAAACATCCACAAGAGGTTGAAAAAGGAGTATGGAGATGCTGCTGTCGATCGCAGTACAGTTAGTCGGTACAGTTATGAAGTTACGTGATGAAAGCGGGCACGGCAATATTGAGAATTGTCCTCGCAGCGGCAGGCCTCGTACTGCACACACTCCAGACGATGTACAGAGTGATAACGGATTGGTGACTGCTGACAGATGCATCACAGTGAACGAATTGTCACGCTGCGTTGGCATAGGGGAAGGAAGTGTTTACAGAATGCTGAAAGTGTTGGCGTTAAAAAGAGTTTGTGCCAGGTGGGTTCCCAGGATGTTGACAGTGGCTCATCAAGAAACAAGAAAAACGGTATGCAGCGAACTTCTGGAACAGTACGAGAATGGTGGAGATGAATTTCTTGGCAGAATTGTGACAGGTGATGAAACATGGATCCATCATTTTTCACCAGAGACGAAGAGGCAATCAATGGAGTGGCATCATGCAAATTCACCCAAGGACAAAAAATTCAAAACCACACCTTCTGCTGGAAAAGTTATGGCTACGGTGTTTTTCAATTCCGAAGGACTCTTGCTTGTGGACATCATGCCAAGTGGGACCACCATAAATTTTGATGCGTACGTGACGTCACTGAAGAAACTTCAAGCTCGGTTGCGTCGTGTTCGACCACATCGGCATAAGCAGGATGATTTGCTGTTGCACGACAATGCACGACCACATGTCAGACAAAAAAACCATGCAAGCGATCACAAAACGCGGATGGACAACACTGAGACACCCGCCTTACAGTCCTGACCTGGCTCCACGTGACTATCATTTCTTTGGGAAAATGAAAGACTCTCTTCGTGGAACAAGGTTTGAAGATGATGACTCCCTTGTGCACGCTGCCAAACAGTGGCTCCAACAGGTCGGTCCAGAATTTTACCGTGCGGATATACAGGCGTTGGTTCCAAGTTAGAGTAAGGCAGTTGAGAGGGATGGAAATTATGTGCATAAATGAAAATATTGTTCCTAAAGGATGTATATGCACACTGTGAAACTTTCAAACATGTAGAATAAAAGATGGATTTTAAAAAAATAGTTTGCATTTCTTTTGGAGTGACCGTCGTATATAATTCGTTCATAGATGGAGGGCCATATCTGAATGGGCTGCAGCGTGATTGGTGCACAATACGAAAATTCTCTCTTATAGTGGTCAAACGTTGTCGACCGGAACAATAGGCCACAGGCACGTGCGAATGTTCCACAAATCTGCATATAGTGTGATTCGATTGGTCGACCAGTGGTGACCCACAGCGATGCCCCTTCCTGACTCTGTCAGGTGTTGATAATGCTGTCTCACACGAATACGCGGCATCTATGCTTTCTTCACAGTGATTACGTAGATCTGACATTGTTCTCCCCTATATCTACCCTACAACAACATGAAACACGAACATCATTAATGGCGGCCTTTCTACACTGAAGCGCCTAAGAAACTGGTACAGGAATGCGTATTCAAATACAGAGACTTGTAAACAGGTAGAATACGGCGCTGCGAACTGCAACGCCTATATAAGACAATAACTGTCTGGCGCAATTGTTAGATCGGGTACTGCTGCTACAATGCCAGGTTATCAAGATTTGAGTTAGTTTGAAACTGGTACTACAGTCGGAACATCTCCGATGAAGCGATGAAGTGGGGATTTTCCTACACGACCTCTTCAAGAATGTATCGCGAATATCAGGAATCCGGTAAAACATCAAATCTCTGACATCGCTGCGGCCGGCAAAGGATCCTGCAAGAACGGGCCCAACGACGACTGAAGAGATACGTTCAAAGCGACAGAAGTGGAACCCTTCCGCAAATTACTGCAAACTTTCAGTGTTGGCCCATCAACAAGTGTCAGCGTGTGAACCATTCAACGAAACATCATCGCTATGGGCTTTCGGAGCCGAAGGCCCACTTATGTAACCTTTATGACTGCATGACACAAACCTTTACGCCTCGCCTGGGCCCGCCAACACCGACATTGGACTATTGATGACTGGAAACATGTCTAGCCCGACGAGTCTCGTTTCCAATTGTATCGAGCGGTTGGACGTGTACAGGTATGAACGCAACCTCCTGCCGTGGACCCGGCATATCAGCAGGGGACTCTTCAAGCTGGTGTACGCTCTGCAACGGTGAGGGGCGTGTGCAGTTGGAGTGATACGGGACCCCTGATACGACTAGATACAACTCTGACAGGTGACACGTCCGTAAGCATCCTGTCTGGTCACCTGCATCCGTTCATGTCCATTGTGCATTCTGACGGACTTGGGCTATTCCAACAGGGCAATGCGATGCCCCACACATCCAGATTTGCTACAGAGTGGCTCCAGGAACACTCATCAGACTTTAAACACTTCCGATGGCTACCAGACTCCACAGACATGAACATTGAGTACATCTGGGATGCCTTGCAACGTGCTGTTCAGAAGATATCTCCACCCCCTTGTACTCTTACGGATTTATAGACAGCCCTGCATGATTCATGGTGTCAGTTCCCTCCAGCACTGCTTCAGACATTATTCGAGTCCATGCCACGTCGTGTTGCTGCACTTCTGCGTCCTCTTGGACGCCCTACCGATATTACGCAGGTGTACCAGTTTCTTTGGCTCTTCAGTGTATCTGTCACAGAGAACTGAATCTCCGCTCATTTACATAACCTCCCACAGTGTGTAAGTGTACGAAGTTAAATTAACACTCGACCCTGTCTTCTCCGGGTGCTTCACTTTTTTGTCAGGTAGTGTAGTTCAAGAAGAGCTTTTAATTCAGAACATGATCATTTAATTGCAAATAAAGTAAAAATGAGTTACAATGGCTGTGACGAACAACTGATAGACGAAGTAAATTATCAGGCTACTTTCTAGATTCGAAACTATGATTTAGTAGCTCCAGCTGGTAGAGTATGTAACAATATGTGCGTTCCAATATATTGGCACCCGCTGCTCGATAATCTTACTACGAGCGACACCGGTTGCATAAACTTTAATGCTGGGTGGAGAAGAAAAGGGCTGTAAGAGGAGTCTAAGGAACATAACTGGCTTACCGGTCAATAGTTGCGGTGAAAATTTCTTCCGCCATAGTTTGGACAAGATGTGTACGTGTCGAGCGCCTTACTAAGATAATACGCCTCGTAGCTGAGGTCGTTTTTGTGTACAGTGATGGTCGAATCAGATGTTTCCGATTCAAATCTAGATAGCATTTTGGCCAAAGCGAAAGAGAAGTGCATAAAATTCGTGGTCGCCACGTTCTCTCCAACGTCCTGGGTTATGGACGTAATCAACAAAATTACCTACACGAAACAGTTGCAGAAGTACACCTGCTATCTTCTCATAATTTTTTTTAATTTTCTGTACCATCTCTGCCTATATTCAAAATACGATGAGATGTAGATAATATTTTAGTTCTGAAGAATTGTATTGAGTATTACGCTGATCCCAGCGCAAGTCGATTTACTTTACTGTTCGGACGAAATTTGTTGATATCCTTACTGAGCCAAGTCTCGTGCAATCATAAACGCATATGCAAGGGTTTCTGTACACTTCTGCTGACATTAGCAGATAATGTTCAAAGATTTAAAGTGTGGTGTCACCGCCAGACACCACACTTGCTAGGTGGTAGCTTTTAAATCGGCCGCGGTCCGGTAGTATACGTCGGACCCGCGTGTCGCCACTGTCAGTGATCGCAGACCGAGCGCCACCACACGGCAGGTCTAGAGAGACTTACTAGCACTCGCCCCAGTTGTACAGCCGACGTTCATAGGGACAGTTCACTGACAACTACGCTCTCATTTGCCGAGACAATAGTTAGCATAGCCTTCAGCTACATTTGCTACGACCTAGCAAGGCGCCGTATTCAATTGATATTGAGATTCTATTAATGTATCATCAAGAGCGATGTTCTACAAATGTGGATTAAAGTTAAGTATTCCAGAAGCTACGTACTTTTCTTTATAACATTCATTACGTATCCTGTTTCAGACCTTACGCCAGCCTGCGTGAGTTTAAGCGCGTGCCTTTCGGCTTCCTCTCATTGTGTCTAGGCTGTCTTGTCTAGACACAACATAAAGTATTTGTTATGAAGGGTGTAAACGTAGATAATGTAACAACGTATCTATTTAGCCTATGGTGGATAGTGTGATAGAAAATTTGCCCTTACTCTCGACCTAAATCTCAACATCATTTGCCACCAAAGACAATAAATACCAGTCTAGTAAGCTTGCATTGTATGATTTCTATAACCCTTACAGTGTAATTACACCACTGTGAACTGAATAATTTCGTTCAATTTGAAAGTATGTAATATAAATTAAAGAAACAATGTAATGAATATAAAGATTTACCTCTTTCCAAGTGCGACCAGATCTGTTCTTCGCAAGAATATATAGTATCCACAACGGACACTGCAGAACAGAAAATCCAAACACAGTCCAGGCCGCCACTGCAAACAAAAAAGCAATTTAGTTTGTCTGGAAAAGCGCTACAACGTGAACTGAAGGTTTTACTTAAGCAATAGAGGAAGTAGTGTGAGAAGAAATAAAACCTGGAGGAAGCAATCTCATAGTAATTGCACATTCTAGAGTATTTAAAGATTTTAGGAAGTAGCCAGAAATCTATATAATTTCACATGGTGCCTCTGCGTAAGTTTTGGTATCTTCTAACACGATATGCGGTGTAGATGTCAGCTGCTACAATGCCTAGCTCTGAGTGGGGCCACGCAGTGATTAAGGCAGTGGGTGGACTCGCCTTTGGGAGGACAGGGTTTCAGATCCCAGTCTGACCATCTAGATGTACGTTTTCCATGGTCTCCCAAATCATTTAAGTTACATACCTGGGTGTCTCGTTTGAAAAGGAAACGGCCGATTTTCTTCGCCATTCCCCATCTTTCCCTAACCCTGGCATGTGCGCCGTCTTTCCTGATCTTGCCGTCTGAAGGACATTAAACCAAAGTTTCGCGAAACATCTGAAGAAGTCACTTTGTACGACCGCACATAAATTATAATACCAAAATGTTTGGTAAGTGAACCTTACACAAACGTGTATAGGTTCGTGAGTATGCAGTGCAAACTGTTCAGCAATAGTTGCTGAATTTATTAAGGAAATGAATCAGTTTGCGTACATTGTGAACATTTGGTTAATAATATAGTCTAAACTGCCATTAAAATTTTCTTTCACTTATTACGCCGTTTCGACTATTGGCATCATCAGATATCAAAAAACTTAGAAACTGCAGAAGTAGAGTCGATGTCAGTATTGAAACCTACGCCAAATCGCCTCGAGGAGGCTAGGCATTGCTTTTAATACCGACTAATACCGACACTGAATCTGGTTCTGTAACTTAAAAGCTGTTTGATTTCTTATGGTGGCAGTAGCCGAAACGGTGTTACAACGAAACAACATTCTAATAGTGATTTAGGCGTTATTTTCCCCACAAAAAATCTGTTGCTAAAGCTACACAATTTTTAGGATGATAACAGTCATTTCAGACTATTTGCTTTATGTCAAGCAGCGTCTTTTTATATCAATGATGAAGGGAACATGCAAGAAACGCTTATTCGGTGTTCAGAATTCTTCAGTTGTTTGAGTATACTAAGACAGTGCACGGTCCGTTTAGTTGGAGGACGTCTGCGTCTGTCTTGACTTGATTCTTCCTGGGCGATGGATCAGTTACCTGCGGTCCTAGAACTTGTTGCCACACGCTCTTCACATAAGCCCATTACATATTTTTCTTCGGTGCTATCTGTAGAAATTGTAGATCCAGTACTGGAAAAATATTTCCAATCATTGTTACAATCTATCACGAAATGTCCAATACATATCTTTCAACTGAATACCTGCTAAATGTACTGACACCAAGGCTGTAGACGACGAGGAAGATTTATGCACCTTCTTGATCTTCGTTAAACATATTTAAATATACAACATTTTTAGGCTGGTTTCATCTCTCTGTCGTGATTTGGACAAATATAAATAAATTTTATGATCAGATTAAAGTTTTATGAACGCTCCGTTTTATGAGGAAGTCTCTACATTATGACAGCGAAGAGGAGAAATCATCATCCTTTTGCTTATGTACATGTTTTCAGTGTCGATGGAGATGGGAACGATATTTATGGGCAAGGACACAGCAAATTTGTCTTGCACATACTGTTGTGTAAAACACGCCTTTATCGGAATACTTTATTACCAGTCACTTCACAATTAGGCCTACATACTGTTACGCATACGTTTTATAGTGTCCGTGTAGCACATATGTTATTTGATAATCTCAAACACTGGGTATTTTAACTAATTCGTATCCGTATCTTTTTAGTCGTTCTATACTTACAAACTTTGATAATCATACACACATTTTTATGCGTTTTTTTTCATTTTTCTCTTGTAGTTTGTGTGATTTGTGATATGAATACTATAATTCACACTAAAAGTATTTATTTATTATTTTGTATGTTGTTAACGACCTGTTAACGGATTTTAGAGTATGATTTTAGCTATCTGTATGTGTCATTGATATTTCATTCCAACCACCCGAGATCTAGTACCATACGACCATATATCTAATCAGAGTTTAAACAACAACTTCTTCTCCTTTTTTCCACGAAGTAATTTTTTTACGTAATACATAATTTCCTGAGATATTTTTACCTTCCATACAGCAATTACCATCGGTCCGCTTCGTTCTTTGTGCTTAAAACTGCTTTAGTTCAAAATGGTTGAAATGACTCAGAGCACTATGGGACTTAACTTCAAAGTTCATCAGTCCCCTAGAACTTAGAACTACTTAAACCTAACTAACCTAAGGACAGGACACACATCCATGTCCAAGGCAGGATTAGAACCTGCGACCGTAGTGGTCGCGCGGTTCCAGACTGTAGCGCCTAGAACCGCTCGGCCCCCGGCCGGCGTTCCTGCTTTAGTGTGCAGTTATTTTAATAAGAACACAAATATTCATTTTAATGCAAATCACTTACCGTATGACGCGTCGTCGTAGTATTTTCCAGTATACGTCAGTGGAGTAGATGTAACGAGAGAGTATATCAAAACCAATATGAGCACGACAGGCGTAATGAAACCCCAACAGATCCTCCAGTACATTCCCACTCTGTGTCCCAGCATGAATTCTACATCCTGGCAGAAGTTATCCATTCCTGGAAAAGTACATCATATTTTAGTCTACTTAGTAAACATTGAAAAAAATCAAAAGTTGGAGATAAGTTTTCATTACAAACTGGGCACAACCAACTGACGGTTTCTAAGAAGTAGATATCTACTATATCGGGGACCTCTGATAAGAACAGAGTAATAGACATGGGTACTCCTTTGTGCTATTGCACCATGATGGAGCTATGTACTACTGTACAATTTCTGTAAGAATAAGGTCTTAAACGGATGGAAATTCACCTGCTCGTGGTGACGCAGGAAGAGCCATGAACCAGCCGTATACAAGGATCTAAAGGGTTAATACTAAGAGCCAAAGGGTGGCTCATTGGGTATTCTGATTTTAAAACGCATACAGTGTGTCTCAGCAGGAATGGTCAATATTTAGGGATGACCGAAATGCTCATTTGATGGAAAAATCTCCATGTAGACATCTGCCGTATTCCGAATTGTTTCCGAGATAGAACACATGTAACACACATTTGTTTTTGGGTTAGTGGAGTGCAAGTAACTGTCTTCCCCACCACGCCTCTTTCATGTTTTATTCTAGCCCAAACTACCCCGTGACTCTCAATCTCTTTCCATTAAACTAGCCCGTTGAACCTTGCCTTAAGTGCGCAGTTGTCGATGGTGTGTTGTGAGCGAAGTAGTGCCAGGGATTGTGTGTGTATTAGAGACAAGCATCCGTTAACTGTGTTATAAACGCACTTGCTAAAATGCCACACATCTACACTAATGAAGAATATGCAGATATGGCTTACGTTTCCAGCTTCTTCGGTGGTAGTACCCTTACTGCTGTCGAAGAATACTGTCGGCGCTTTCCGGTACGTCGAATTCTTGACGCGAAAGTGTTAAACGTACATATTGTCCAATTGATACTTTGTAAAACGCATGCTGTAACGTTTACTAACTGCTGCACATGAGTAAAACTGACAATATAGTGAATAATATAGAACATAAATAACACTTTAAATCAAATAAGTTCTATCTCGGATACCATAGGGCATATGTCTATATGAAGTTTCTGCTTTAAATGATCGTTCCTGTCGTATACCTGAATACCGACTACTCCTCCTGGGAAAGCCTGAACAACCCGAAAGTTGGTTTGAACACTGCAGTGACACTCAGGTCATGACATTGCTAAGGCGATACGGCCTGTCCGTCTTCCAACCTTTCAAGTGACATAACCACTCAGTTATCCGAGTGGAGGGGGGCTAAAATTCGACTTGGTCACCAAACCATGGTGTCACATAATATTTTTCATATTAAAAACAATTGACCCAGATAAAAAAAGGGCGGTACGTGTAGGAAAAAAGTCATACCAAGCAATATCACGCACTCGTCGTTACTAACTGATGCAGTCATTAGAGAAGACCGTGTTTTCCTTTATTTATGACGTTATCGGTTCGTAGAGGTCTGAGAACTGTGGGTTTCCGTTATTGTTGTTGTGACTTCAGTCTGAAGACTAGTTTGATGCAGTTCTCCATACTAGACTATATTCAGAAAGCCTCTTTATATCTGCGTAAATACCGCAACCTGCGTCTATTTTAATCTACTTACTGTATTAAAGCCTTGGTCTCGCTCTACAATTGTTACTCGTTACACCCCCTCCACCCCGCATAAATACGCCTCTTCCTATTAGTAGATTAACGATTCCTTCACGCCTCAAGTTGTGTGTCATCATCCGATCCCTTCTTATGGTATATTTGCGCCAAAAAATTCTCTTTTCCCAGTTAGATTCACTGCCTCCTCACTTGTTGTTCGATTTACCCATCCACTCATCTGCATTATCTTGTCTGAATTGCCTATCTTCCACGTTTCTCTTCCATACAAACCTCCGCTCCTGACAAATGCCTTCAGAAAAGACTTCCCAACGATTAAATTTAAATCAAATGTTCACTAATTATTAATTTTCAGAAATTATTCTCTTGTTATTGCCGGTTTATATTTTATATCTCCCCTACTTCACTGCCCATTTAGGAATACTCATCAACTACTTTTAGCGTCTCGTTTCCTGCTCTAATTCCTTCAGCATCGCCTGATTTACTTCGACTACTTTCCATTACTCTTCTTTTACTTTTATTGATAATCTTATAATATCTTTTCAAGACGCCATCCACTCCTTTCAACTGTTCTTCCTGGTCCTTCCCGATTTACATTGTTTTCGGAGATGTTTATTGTGAAACAACAAATCAGACCTAGCCACAGTTACATGCCCGTATGAAGGTGCCACTACAATACGATATAATTTATTTTCTTTTATTTCTTTTTTTCCTTTTTTCTCTTCTTTCCTTTCTTTGTATTTTCTTCACACATTTGAGAGATTTATTACGGTATAGATTTTGTAAGTTTGTTTCTATATATGTTACGTGGTAGCTATTTGTGAAATTGTTATTTTACACATTTATGATGTTCTGTGTTTGCACATGTGTTGAATTAATACTTAATTCATTTTTATTTACACGAAAATGATGATATAACAATGCGGTTTCATGTGAAATAGTAAAACATTGCACTCCGTGTAGTGCTGGGGAAGATGAGCCTGAGGATTTTATCTAGAGATCGACAGATGAAAACTATAGAAGGAGTCCACAGAGCGAGCAGGAAAGCGCTGTGTTCGTGGCCGCTGTTACGAAATTGTTTTATTTGGTGTTGTGCGTATGTTTTCGGTACTTACCGCAGACAAGTAAGCTACTAACTGAATGTGTTTCTCATCGTGTACTGACCACTGACATTTCAAACAATAATCTTGGAAATACGATGTGCAAATCGTCAAGTCGCGTGATTAGTGAGCGTACGGTATCCAGTGTGAACAGCATAAACTGATTAGTGCCCACCGTGAATTGACAAATTGAAACAGAAATATATAATTTACTTTCATATTGTAGGCCGTGGTGCATGAAGTGCTTCGAGTCATGGCCGTACGATGAACTACAAAATTCGAATTGTAATTATAAGTGGTTAACAAACGCTGTGGCGTCGGAACACCCCATGTGTTAGTTTAGTCAAGTACGTCTGATATACTTTACCAGATGCAGATACACTACACGAAAGGAATCTATAAACATCGCACGTTCCTGCTGCATCCACGAACAAACGTTCCTTAGCGCGCTTACAGTGTGAGTCACTAACTATTGTCGCCAATAATAACTCCGAAAGTATGACAGCAGCTGAGAAGTTTGTGGGACAAATGTTGCATGGGACAGTGGGGGACATAATATGACGTTGGTTTTTTGTTGCTAGGTGGGGCCGCTTCAGAGATATGAAGGCCTACTTTTTTTTTTAATGGAATGCTATAATTTGGTACTTATGGTACTTATTTTCTGATAGCAGCTATCGAGACGAATCCAATGATGTGTAACAGTGACTACAGTTTCAAGACTAAAAAGGAAATTACGTTAATTGTTACGTAAATAACTTTGAGCACTATGGGACTCAACTGCTGAGATCATAAGTCCCCTAGAACTTAGAACTACTTAAACCTAACTAACCTAAGGACATCACATACATCCATGCCCGAGGCAGGATTCGAAACGTGCGACCGTAGCGGTCGCGCGGTTCCAGACTGTAGGGCCTAGAACCGCTCGGCCCCTCCGGCCGGCTGTAACGTAAATCATCATAACTGTAATGGTATTTGTAAAATAGTCAAGTAATTATCAAATACTTATTTTAGTAACAGTTTGGATTGCACAATTTGTTGTCCTTACGATTTTTATATATTTATGACTAGTTAAAAATAGCATTGTGACTATGTTTCGTGATACGTAGGCTTATTAATATTACGACGTAGTCTTTCCCGAAGTCTTTGGTTCAAAATTCACAGAAGCTATGTAGACTGTGGCTAGAATATGTAATTTATATTCATGTAACTAATATGAAAAAATGAAATGATGTAGTATTTACCGTATATCCACGCCACAGCTGCCATTTCAATTGAAGCCAGCACAAAGCATGTCAAAGTTACATTGTAATAGTCGACGAGATTTAATATCCACTGACCAGCCTAAAAAAAGGAAAAAAAAAATAGATAAGTGCAAAGGACATATGCATTTTTACTAGACGGAAAAGGACCAAATCATACGATACTATATCAGACAGAAGCACTAGAAGAGTTAATTGCCTTTTCGATTGATCGGTGCTCTCAGTTTACACTGTTGCAAATAAAATTTATTCTGATTAAGGAATATTTAAATTAAATGGTGCTACTCACAAGGGAACCTCCCCATCGCACCCCCCTCAGATTTAGTTATAAGTTGGCACAGGGGATAGGCCTTGAAAAACTGAACACAGATCAGTCGAGAAAACTGGAAGAAGTTGTGTGGAACTATGAAAAAAGTAAGCAAAATATACAAACTGAGTAGTCCATGCGTAAGATATGCAACGTCAAGGTTATTATTAGTTCAGGAGCGCCGTGGTCTCGTGGTTAGCGTGAGCAGCTGCGGAAAGAGAGGTCCTTGGTTCAAGTGTACCCTCGAGCGAAAAGTTTAATTTTTTATTTTCAGGTTATGTGACAAACTCTTATGTTTTCATCACTTTTTTGGGAGTGATTATCACATCCACAAGAAAACCTAAATCGGGCGAGGTAGAAGAACCTTTTTACCCAAGGGTACAAGTTAGGTGGGTCAACAACATATTCTTGTCATTTGACGCACATGCCGTCACCAGTGTCGTATAGAATATATCAGACGTGTTTTCCTGTGGAGGAATCGGTTGACCTATGACCTTGCGATCAAATGTTTTCGGTTCCCATTGGAGAGGCACGTCCTTTCGTCTACCAATCGCACGGTTTGCGGTGCGGTCGCAAAACACAGACACTAAACTTATTACAGTGAACAGAGACGTCAATGAACTAACGGACAGATCATAACTTTGCGAAAATAAAGAAAGTAAACTTTTCACTCGAGGGAAGACTTAAACCAACGACCTCTCCTTCCACAGCTGCTCACGCTAACCACGGGACCATGGCGCTCCTGAGGTTACACTACCCTCGATGTTGCCTATCTTGCGCATGGACCACTCAGTTTGCATATTTTGCGTATTTTTTTCATAGTTCCACATAACTTCTTCCAGTTTTCTCGATTGATCTGTGTTGAGATTTTCAAGGCCCATGCACTGTGCACACTTATGACTAAATCTGAGGGGGGGGGGGGGTGCGATGGGGAGGTTCCCTTGTCAGTAATTAACGACTAAAATTCGTCAGTGCTATTACCATGTTCTCAGCAGTACTATCGAATAGCTGATATCTTACAATTCAGTGTGAGGTATAATAGGCGCCTGCACATGGTTAGTGGGGAAAAGTGTGGCTTTTCTCACCGGTGTGATGTAGACCAGTCCTGTGAGGAACCCTCCTACGCACGTCAAGGCAGCGACCATCCACTGCTTGATGCTGGGAAAGTCGTCGCGGATAATAGTATTGACGGCGCTGTCTAGAGCCACGGCACTGCCGACGCCCAGCACGAAGAGCATGAAGAAGAAGAGCACCGCGAACAACTGAAAATAGGAGGGAAACAGGTCCTGATGCGCCGGTCATCTCAACATTTATGCAGGCTCTAGTTCCTCAACATATTTTTTTCTCTCACCTGCGGTACGAATTCGAACTTCGCGATGGCATCAGGGTACGAGATAAAAGCTAGTCCAGTCCCACTATTAACTACTGCAGAAATGTCGTCTACTCCCATTTCATAGGCGAGGTTTCCAAGGATGGAGAATATAGTGCAGCCTGCTAAGATACTTGTACATGTGTCCAACGTAGTCACAATCAGCGCGTCTCTGAAAAAAATGAGAAACTTCAGAATGGTAACAATAAGTAGCAACAATATTAGAAGTTAACCAGCTTTCGACGTGTATCAGTGGTTTATAACCTGTGCAGTACTCCGTCAGTACTTCACTCAACAGAGGAAAGTCCACTGGGCCTCACGGGATACCAATTCGATTCTACACAGAGTACGCGAAGGAACTTGCCCCCCTTCTAACAGCCATGTACCGCAAGTCTCTAGAGGAACGGAAGGTTCCAAATGATTGGAAATGAGCACAGGTAGTCCCAGTTTTCAAGAAGGGTCGTCGAGCAGATGCGCAAAACTATGGACATATATCTCTGACATCGATCTGTTGTAGAATTTTAGAGTATGTTTTTTGCTCGCGTAAAATGTCATTTCTGGAAACCTACAATCTACTCTGTAGGAATCAACATGGATTCCGGAAACAGCGATCGTGTGAGACCCAACTCGCTTTATTTGTTCATGAGACCCAGAATATATTAGATACAGGCTCCCAAGTAGATGCCATTTTCCTTGTCTTCCGGAAGGCGTTCGATTCAGTTCCGCACTGTCGCCTGATAAAGAAAGTAAGAGCCTACGGAATATCAGACCAGCTGTGTGGCTGGATTGAAGAGTTTTTAGTAAACTGAACACAGCATGATGTTCTCAATGGAGAGACGTCTACAGATGCTAAAGTAACCTCTGACGTGCAACAGGGGAGTGTTATGGGACCACTGATTTTCACAATATATATAAATGACCTAGTAAATAGTGCCGGAAGTTCCACGCGGCTTTTCGCGGATGATGCTGTAGTATACAGAGAAGTTGCAGTATTAGAAAATTGCAGCGAAATGCAGGAAGATCTGCAGTGGATAGGCACTTGGTGCAGGGAGTGGCAACTGACACTTAAAATAGACAAATGTAATGTATTGCGAAAACATAGAAAGAAGAATCCTTTATTCTATGATTATATAATAGCGGAACAAACACTGGTAGCAGTTACTTCTGTAAAATATCTGGGAGCATGCTTACGGAACGATTTGAAGTGGAATGATCATATAGAATTAATTGTTGGGAAGGCGGGTACCAGGTTGAGATTCATTGGGAGAGTCCTTAGGAAATATAGTCCATCAACAAAGGAGGTGGCTTACAAAACACTCATTCGGCCTATACTTGGGTATTGCTCACCAGTGTGGGATCCGTATCAGGTCGGGTTGACAGAGGAGATAGAGAAGATCCAAAGAAGAGCGGCGCGTTTCGTCACAGGGTTATTTGGTAACCGTGATAGCGTTACGGAGATGTTTAGCAAAGTCAAGTGGCAGACTCTGCAAGAGAGGCGCTCTGCATCGCGGTGTAGCTTGCTGTCCAGGTTTCGAGAGGGTGCGTTTCTGGATAAAGTATCGAATATATTGCTTCCCCCTACTTATACCTCCCGAGGAGATCACGAGTGTAAAATTAGAGAGATTCGAGCGCGCACGGAGGCTTTCCGGCAGTCGTTCTTCCCGCGAACCATACGCGACTTGAACAGGAAAGGGAGGTAATGACAGTGGCACGTAAAGTGCCCTCCGCTACACACCGTTGCGTGGCTTGCGGAGTATAAATGTAGATGTAGATACATCACATTCATATACTTCGAATGTGCGAGATGTTTGCTCCATCAGAGCAAATAACGTATAGTAAATATAATTCCTAAAACTAGTAAGTGCTTCAGTATGATAGAAAAATTTTGCTGTGAGGTATAGAGTCCGCCCAGGAAACGGTGGCCGAGGCGCAGTGAGCAAATTTCGTCCAAAGCGCGGGCTAGTTCATTCGTTTTTTCGGAAGGCAAAGCTGACAATGTTTGCCCCTTTCCGCCAGTCGGTGTTGACAGAATCCAGGCCCAAGCCCTGCGATCTTTCTCAAACGATCTTATAGGAACTATTGGGTAAAAACATTTCATTTTTGCCTTACGTATAGCTTTATATATCAGCTTCGTGATTATGTACCAATCATTTCGTTCATGGTCTTAGATATTGTGATACTTGAATGGCAGTAAGACACTGCGCGAAATTAGAGAAAGTTTGCAATGTAAAAGAAAGTTGTCGCTATGAATTAGCGTTTGGTGTTGCTGCGTATCAAATTTATCCAACATACGGAATTTTTCTTTAGACTTGGGTGAAGACCCCTATATGTCGCTAATCTCGAGAAATTTAACCTGATATAAATCATTCATTTGCGACCGCACGTGCCAGCACTAAAGCCACAGTGAAGTATCCACAATATTTCTCATATTTCATAAACGGTTTGCAATATCGACATGAGATTTTAACAAATGATAGCACACAAAGAGCAGAGTCTCGCCGCTCATGACACCCCCATAGAAGCTACAAACTCAGGCGAAAATAAATCGCTGCGTCTTCGCATTTTCAGCGGAATTCCTTTTACATAGTAACTAAAGCAGAGGTGGCAATACATCCGTTTGAATGGCCACCACGCAAGAGTGGGTGTGGAGGGGCTCCACTTAATATAGGGGTCCACTTAATATTTACAACATAATATGAGCGCAGGCTGCAGTTTAGAACGGCACGTCCCCTCCAACGCTCGCTATTTCCCCTAGAGCGTCTGCCCACAGCCGACACCACTACTGCCCTCTCCACGTGTGCCCTACTGATTATGCAGCTATCCGTCAAGTTACTCCGCGAGCGCTATACTAGACCACTGTGTTTAGTTTGAGAAATGTTTTAGAAGCAATGGCTACCTCGTGTTTCGCATGGAACGTAACGTTATGACTTTATGACATTGTCAAGCAAAATAAAAGAACCCTCAACCAAGTCCTTTTTTTGTTGTTTTTCGATACAAATTATAGTTATAACAGAATCATACGTTTGCCGTCTTTATAGTGTACGAATTACTAATTGCCGTGATTCTGTACTATTCAAAACACACAAATACTGCTAATATACGAGGCCTGTTCAGAAAGTAAGCTCCGATTGGTTGCCAAATTGAAACCACAGTGAACATCAGAAATGTTTTACTTGTAACAATTAGCTACACCTTTCAGCTACTTCTCTACGTAGTCGCCGTTCTGACTTAGACTTTTGTCATAGCGTTGTACCAACTTTTCAATAGCCTCATCATAGAAGGCAGCCGCCAGTGCTTTCCGCCAATTCTCCACGCTGGCCTACACCTCGTTGTCTGTGTCAAAATGTTGTCTTCAAAGACAGCGGTTCATGTGACCAGAGATGAAACTCAGGGGGAGACAATTGCGGACTGTATTGTGGGTAATCTCACATTTCCATTTGAAAACGATGCAGGAGCATCTTCATTGCCCCTGCAGAATGCGGCTGAGAATTGTCTTGAAGAAGAAACAGCACGACAGTTACGTAATGTTAGCTGCATAGCTTCAGGCGAAGTTTCTCACCAGGCCCTCGTACTTGGCGGCAGACACTATTTTCTAGACACCTTTACGCACTCACTGCGAGCTCAGAAATGAGAAGAGCGACGTGATGCTAACTGGGGTTATACTAGAGACACTACCCAACACATCTGTGCAAAGCTTTATCGGACTTTCATAGTCGTTTCCATTTCGCGACCGATCGGAGCTTACTTTCTGAACGCCCCTCGTATAACGTATAATGAGATATGGTCATTATGAAAGTGAAGACCTGTTTTTCATCGTTTGGGTGTGAGCACACTCTACGTCAGAGTTCATTACAATGTTAAATTGTTGCAATTTGTGTGGAATATGATATGTCTAACGAATGTTTCAGCTGTTGTGTTTGATGCAATTGAAAAATATATATTCATACCTGTGAACATTGTGATTGAAGTCGTTGTATGATGAGTACATAATAAGTGGCCCAAAACAGACGGTAAGTGAGAAGAACGATTGTGTAATGGCAGCATACCAAACCTGCAAAATAAAGTACTGAAGTTCGTAAGTCAATCACAATTATTCGAAGGTAATATTTGGGTTGTGCTACAAAACTCAAGAACATTTAGATAAAGTTCGTGAACAAGGACTAATCAAAGAACTGTCTGTGAGACAAAAATAAATGGAACGTCTCTTACATATAACGATACAAATCGTCCAACTGGTTGATGTGCAAGTGTTTTACCTGTTTACCTCACAGATTGCCGAGGAAACCTCATATTGCATGACGACCTGTACAGTGGTACCGAAACAGAAAGCCACACATTCAGCACAGTAATAAAAGAACTCCTCAACCAAAGTTTACTTTTGAGAAAACCGAAACATCAAAAAAATTGTGTTCTCTAATTTACCTGTCAAAAAACTATTTATGTTCAGTAGTTGCAGATTCTGCAGCCGTTAAAAATTGGAGAAAGGGAGGAGGAGACGGGTAACTTTTTTCTTCTTAAGACTTAATTCAAAATAGAAGTTCAACAAATGTTAATAGAAGTCGTCTCAAGAACTGGTACCGTTCCAAATACATCTTAGCTGCAAAAGCGTCTTTCGAGTTTCTTGGGGGATGCAAATTAAATAGAAAAGCTTCCATTTTCAATATTTTGTCAATTTGCGTCCACATCTGCTATTCACAAGTCCTTGAGAACTTGTGTGTGTGAAATCTTATGGGACTTAACTGCTACGGTCATCAGTTCCTAAGCTTACAAACAACTTAACCTAAATTATCCTAAGGACAAACGGACACATCCATGCCCGAGGGAGGACTCGAACCTCCGCCGGGTCCAGCCTCAAGTCCTTGAGAACTTATGAAGAAAGGATTTAGTTTCGATAAGAGGATGAGTATAGCAAAAAAATTCGTTTCTTGATTTTTAAAAAGGTGTCTTAAGGAGAAAAACCTTTATTCAGTTTAGAGCTTTCTTTTTTATGTTTAGCGGGAAGGGTACCACCATTAACACGTTGTATATGTCCATGCATTACGATTCTTCTTTCTGTCGCAATTTAGTCTCAGGCAAACGTAATCAGTGAGAGTAGAATTTTCTAACACTGATATGTAGAAGATATGGATTAGAAAATCTATTTTCAGTTTAAAGTCTGAAGATACAGACCACTATAGGTACTTACTGATCAAATTTTCTTGGGCTTCCATCAGCTTTCGACCGAGTGGGGACTGTTGTGTGGTTGCTGGTGCAGTCCTTATGCTGATGCCAAGTCCAGCGCCAAATAAGGTAACAAGACCACGGCGCCCACTTCGACTTTCCAATAGCTGTGTCCCAAGTTGTGCTAAATTGCAGAGCACCGTGTTTATTCCACGCATTTTCAGAAATTTTTGTCTCTGTTGCTTCTTTTATAACCCTATTGCAGAAACCATTAATCCTTTTAAAAATAGATGTTTCGACGAACGCAAATCGATGTCCATTTTCCAGGGCATGTTCCGCTAACTGATTTCTCGGGGGCACCGTAGGCGGGAAAACTTTTAATTTTCTGTATAGCGCTGTCAAGTAGTGCGCTGTGTGTCCGACATAAAACCGTCTACATCTACACTGCATTTTGTATATTCCTGGCGTTTTGAGGCCTACGTCATCTTTCACCGGCCTCAGGAGTTGTAGAATTTTTGCAGAAGACCTGACGACAGAACTGATTTAACACCTCTTCAGGAGCTGGCTAATCTTTCCTGTTACTGAGCCACAGAGGGCAAAAACGGAAGCTTTTTCGTGTTTTCCTTGAGGGTTTCCTGCTTACGAGTCTTCAGTTATATGGTTTGCGAGGTCTGCTCCTTCGGCAGATTTTCAGTGTCTATAACGGTTACCGCTTGATGCACCAAGGTCCACAGAAAAGAACGTTTCTGTGTTGGGTGGTGATAGCTAGTAGCGTACAGATAACCGCTCGTTTGGGTATGTTGTCGGTAAGCAATAGGGCTGAGATACTCATTTGCTTTCCGGGACGAGAAAGAAAGTCACGTAATCGCAAGGCACAGGCCGTCTCAACTTCCACCGTGAACCTGATGTGGTCTTCGAAGTTGTTGATGTAGTCCAAGAACTCTTCCAGCTTTCCACGTCCAAGAGGACAGACAATGCAGCGCTAATAGCAACTAGGCTTTGCTGGAGCAAAGTATTCAGGGCGATGCCCTTAAAGTGCACCACAAATAGGCTGGATATAACGCAAGTTAATAGGTTTCCCAACGCGACGCCGTCCACGCACTTAAAATATTCTCTAACATATAAAAAACAGTGTGATGTCAGTGTGAGCTTAAAAAATTCACAACAATGACGTCAAAGCACCTTTAGAGCACATGTTTCTAACCACTTTTTGCGGCACCAGACTTGTAAGAATTGTATCAGTGTATAATGCCGTGAAACCATGCATTCGTACGAAGATACTTATTCTTCGTGCAAGGACTTCGACATATAAGGTACGCTACTTATTCATTTGCACTTGCCGAATTTAAGTGATAACAAAATTTTCTCAATTTGAAATACGTATTCATAGTTAAAGAGGCATTAATTTTTATTTTTAGTCAAAATAACGTTTCAATTTCTTGCACACCCTATAAATTTTGTCGAAACCGATCGAAATACGTTCTCTATTGTATCACTGTCTTGTTTATATTGATCAAATGTACTTATGTTCCGAGCGGAATCCACAAAAAGTAATCGCCTCTATGATTTTAGTAGCGAATTCGCCAAGGGATAACGGTAGTAAAATGACACTTACCTCAATCGTTAAGAGCCGATCCCACTGCGGCGTGATGAAGAACAGTATACCGTCCCCAGCCCCAGGGAGAGTAGCGCCGCGTATGAGGATCACGATCATGATGACGTAGGGAAACAGCGCCAAGAAGTAGGATGCCTTTCCTGAGCTCTTCACGCCTTTCCAAACCACAAAGAAGATGGTAATCCACGTAACTGCCAGACCTATAGTGAGGCGCCAGTCTGGAACTCCAATGCCCTCAGCAATATCGGCAACCTCATTCAGCACGTATTTCCTGGATGCAAAAATTTAATATTAGGTATCGCAACGTAACAAGAGTATTATCCGAAACTATTCAAAAACGTAGCTCTTAAATACGTACAGAAAATTACGGATGAAATAGGGGGAAAATCTTGATACTAGGGTCGAAAGCTAACAAGAAAATTTGTTAATCCTTTGGAAAAATAAAAGATAGACGTTACTGTCTCAGAAAAGTAAATTAATATAGTCTAAACAATGAACAAATTCAAGGCATTGCAAAATGAGGAGACAAAATTATACGGTGAAGAGGGATCCAAAATAACATTAGTTAGAGACAAGGAGGATCAGAAAAAGAAATACTGGATAAATCATAACGTTGACTTAGCTTATTAAACTTTACATGGACTGTAACGGTGCGGAAGACTAAACCCAGTCACTTATAAATGTAGCAGTTACTTATTTCACAGTATGTTTCAATAATATTACCTTCAGTTGCTATTTTTTTACAATTGAACTGACCACTTGAAATTACATGTAAGTCACTTTTCTTGGAAAAACAAGTAACTTTTTACGAACTCGTTGTG
This sequence comes from Schistocerca piceifrons, assembly GCF_021461385.2. Taxonomy (NCBI): domain Eukaryota; kingdom Metazoa; phylum Arthropoda; class Insecta; order Orthoptera; family Acrididae; genus Schistocerca; species Schistocerca piceifrons. The sequence goes on along the minus strand of NC_060139.1, from coordinate 413,658,267 downwards.
AAATATATGTTGTTGCTGTATTCCTAAGTGAATGGTGGGTTGCGGTCATACGGACTGTTATGTTTTTAATAATGCATTTATCCACTGTGTCAGTGGCTCGATGCTTTACTTTCGGAAGATTCGTTGATAAACCACTGGCTCAAACAGGTTCTTCACAAAATCCATTTTACGACATGGCGGATAGACACACTGATATATTCACAGAATAATTTTATCCGTTGCTCCGTCTGAACAGCCCTTGGAAGGCCCAAAGGTACCGACCGACTGCCGTGTCATCCTCATCCGATAGGCATCACTGGATGCGAACATGAAGGGACATGCGGTTAGCACCCGCCTCTTTCCCCGCCATTGTGAGTTTTCGTGATCAAAGCCGCTACTTCTCCGTCCAGTAGCTCCTCAATTGGCCTCGCAAGGACTGAGTGGATGTACCTCCCTTGCCAACAGCGCTCGGCTGCCCTGGACGGTCACCCATCCAATTGCTAAACATGCCCGGGAGTTCTTTCTTCGGTGAGCGGATGATAACCATTGTTACTGCTGAGGGAAGGCCGTTGGCCTAGTTTTACCTATAGGAAGACGCTAAATGTAGGACAGAACTATGGCAAAACTAAGAACGATTACACTACAGTTACAATAAAGCACTGATCGCCTGTGAAGCCGAGATAGCTAATGCAATTGAGCTGGTAGAACGAGCAAAGACGTGAATAAACATATCCGACGTTAATAGTCATTGCATATCTAATAAAGAATACGTCTAAAGATGAATGTAAACCAAAAAGCACGTAGTGGCCAGAAACAGTCCGAAAAGCTAGTGAGAGTGTTGCAGAGTAGGTTGCGCTAAGGAATGATTGTTAAGTTCGATGCGTTGCACCTTTTATGATTTAATTAGAATGGGAGTTACCAAGTCAGGTCGTTGCGCGTGCATATTCCAGTATTTACGCGCCCTAGAATGCGGTAATGCACAGACATCTGTGGGTCCGTGAGTTACCACTTGTTCAAATGTTCATTACCAGTTAAAATGTGTCTTTTTCGGAAGTGATAAATTTAAGCTAGGTGAGCAAACGCTACGTTTGTTTGGTTTGAGCAAACCAAACGAAGAATGCATTTGACGACACTGACTGTGGCAGGCTGCTTGAATTTGCGCGCTCGCCGACCTGACTGGGTACCTTTAGTACTAATGAAATCGGAAACGGCGCAAAGTAACGAATTTTTTCTTAACAATTATTTTTCACCACAACTTACCCTGCAACTATGTTACAAGCTTTTCAGCCTGATTCTGACAACCCCTGTATATGTTACGTAATGCCTCAAGATTCGTGCATGACTTAACTGGTTTCCTGAAGTAGGCATGTCAGTTTAATTAGTTATCATGACTTACAGTAAGATATTAGATAAATAAAATAGAACTAAGAAAACTAAACTCATGTTTTGCATGGTACGTACAGGAAGAACAGCTCGGACGAACTCTGCAGGTCCGTGTTGTTAGCTGTAAAGTTACCTCCACTGCCAGTGGAGTCAATGCAGTACCCTTCCCATTCAGGGAGGCATTTGGCCCAGGGAAGTTCAGAACTAAATGACAATACAAAGTACAAGGACGTGATAGCCATCAACGAACAGTAGTAAGTTAGCGTAGCAATAGTTGCCAATGCTTGTCCGTATCCGATACCTGCAACAGAGAAAAAGGTAGGATGTTAGTAGCAATGTCAAGCCACCACAAAGACCTAATCGAGTTACATTTCTCACTTGCAAAAGGAGTGTAAACAATTTTACGTCACTGGCGCATAATTGTTTAGAGTGGTGTTACAAGAGCGATAATAAGCCAACACTTAGCAAAGTGTACTTAATTTCTTGTTGATATTCTGACCTTATCCAAATAATCTTCATATATTCAGTACAAGAAGCAATGATAGATGTAATTCTGGAGAAACGGGAACTTGTAGAGTGCCTCGACCAAAGGCCCTCACGAAAATCAGAGTCAGAAGTCTTAAGAGGTCGAAGTTTGTTGGACATTAAATGTGACAGAGAGGTCTGTGTTTTTCTGAAGATACTGTCAGACATCCTGTCCAAAACATTGCTACAAAAGTATCTTAATCTTCAAAGAGGATGAGAATTAAAAACTCTGGGATTTCTAGCAGCTCTCACTGTAGACCCAGCTTCAGAGGAGGCAGTGAAAATGAAAGATGACTGAAGTCAGAATTTGGCATTGGGCGAATAATGTTTAAAGGGTGTACCAAGAGTCTCAAATCTCGAGTTCCTCACGAAACCAGCGGTGCGAACTCCAGCAGAGGTGGCCTACAGTATCAGTCGAAGAAAGAACATCAATCACATCCGATGGACGACACTTCACACGCCAGGAAACGACGACCACGTGCAAGAATGGAGGAGGTCACGTTTCCCGAGTCTGACGCCGTGCCGCGGGTGCTCCAGCGCTCCGGATGCGGGGTCATGGACTGCGGTTGGTGGATTGCCCTTCATCAAGTGCGTATAAAACAATAATAGCCTTGTGAGAATTACGACTATTATCTTACGAAATTCATTACGGTTATTCTTATCACTACCGCTATTCTCTTGTCATTATTTTTAAAGTTTGTTTGTAACTGGATACTAACTAGTTACTCTCAGTTTCCTTATCTCCATCCCCTCTATCTTTCCATCTTTCCTCATTTCTGCATCACTTTCTTTCCATTTTTTCTTTTTTTTCTTTTTACTTAGTTTAGTAGTGTAGTGTGGTGTTAGGTTTTGGAACTGTACAGATAACTATTTATAAAACAAGTGTGCCGTGTACGGCACGAGGGCCTAGGTTGGCGGTACTTCCCTATCCATGGTATTTGTAACACCTCTGGGGAGGAGGTAGCTTTTCTCTTGGACGCGCGTGATTAGGAGAAATAAAGAAATCGGCGTTGTATGTTGACAAAGAGGGTCGGTGCCGACGGATGGAGACAGGAGGAACCGTACCCTGGTCGTGGAAAGCAGGGCGCCACGATAGAGCGCTGCTCTTTATCTAGTCACGGCTAGGACGCTGGGAGAACGGTTAGCTTCTTGCTCGGAGTATATAAGAGGCATGACGACTCGAAGTAGACCAGTCAACTTTAATCTTCCTCACTTATCCAACTCCACATCAGGGCTTCTCTTTCTTCTCCACCCACCCCTCCCCTTTTCCTCTTGTGGAACTACCCTCCCCACACGCCATTCCGTACCCTCATCCTCTGTTTTCCCTCTATCCGCTTCCCCTCCTAACTACCATCTCCATCGTTACCCACCCATCGGGCTCCCATCTGTTTACCCACACCCTGCAGCCTCTGTGGAAGATATTCTCTCTTTCCATACTACTTCATACTTCTCACCCAGTGCAGGTCCTTCAGATGTTAAGTGAAAGTGCAGTGTTACAGTGCTTTCTTCGTAGAAGAATATCACCTCATCACATCTGTGTTTTAAAATTTTGGCTATTTCGTCGTTTTAGCTGTCCGTATTTAATTTTTTTAATTAAAAAGAAAATCAGTCCTCATGTGTTTTCTATGAACTCTATTTTACTTTTAAAAATGCTCTTGGCTGAAGAGAAGTGTATTGTACCGCTGACAGCCCACCCACCGCCTGTCCATATGGGGCTTGGGGGCTGAAGTAACAATAAATAAAAGAATCTAAGTAGACGATGGTGCATATAACATGTCATGTTTCAGGAGGCCACATATGCGAAATGTACATGTAGCCGTTGTTTTGATGGGAAGGTCTGCAACAGGTACTATCACTCGGAAATGTTATATTGCCATCATTTTGCTGGAATGTCACCGCATGATGCGTCGATATCATACTGCCGAACTTCGTGGTTAAGAATTGTTTCTGCTGACTGTGCAGCCTTTTACTTAGAGACTAAGCTGACTGCTTAACTAAGTGTTGTGCCAAAGGAAATTGTGAAATGGGTGTTATAACTGTTTACAGAACGATCTGATGCTCACTTGTGTTAAGCTTTTTATTAATAACGCTGTAATATGGTCCCTTGTCGTGGCCATTGCGTCATCTGACTGGTGTTGAATTATGGTCGAGATATTTTGCTTCTAGAAGTTATTGTTACTTCCAGCCTCTGATACTGAGCTATTTCAGGTGTGATAGCTGGTGTTGTCTGGTATTTCTGAGGACTCAGGTAGTATTCTTTGTAATCTTAAACATTTTCTCCTCTGTTTTGCTACGCATACTTGTACCTCATGAATCAATCTAGAAAAGGGCAGGTACTTATTAGTTCACGTAAGGAAAATGCAATTGAAATATCAAAGGGGAGAGTAGTATCTTAAAGTTGGTATAAAGAGCCGAATTTTAGGTGATAAACTGTGAATTTTAGTATCATGATCGGTATGGCAGGAATATACTCTTCAGCATTTTTCTTAAGAAAGTAATTTCACTTTGAAGAGTCTTAGGATTGCTATTTTCAAATAAGAGGAATAAAGGATAAATTAAGATGGCTCTCTACTGGATAACTCTAAGGAGACAAAATATTTGGGCAGTTTTGCTCTTCATAAATGTAAAATCTATTAATTTTGTTCCTCCTCAATAAAGTGCTCTGCCTTTTTCCAATTGTGGCCTAGTGGACTGCAACACAAAGATACAATTTTACAAATGTTCTATGGAAATACAGCCCGCAGTTGCTTCTAAAGTGCGGGTCATATGTAAAAACAGGAACTAATGAAGAAATAATCACTCATTGTGGACCCAGAATTTAAAAGGGTGTGAGACAGCGATGTAGTCCTTCGCACTACTGTTCATTCTATACGTCGAAGAAACCATGAGGGAAGTAGAAGAAATGTTCTAGATGAAAGGATGTTAATGATAAGATTCGCTGATGACATTGCTAATCTCAGAGATAGTGAAGAAGAGTTACAGGATCTTTTGGATGGATTGAGTACGGAACATGGACTGAAAGTAAATCGAAGAAAGACGAAAATAACGAGAAGTATCAGAAATGAGAGCAGCGAGAAACTTAACATCTGTACTGGTGATCACGAAGTAGACGAAGTTAAGAAATTCAGCTAACAAGGCAGCAACATGACCCATGACGGACGGAGGAAGGAGAACATAAAAAGCAGATTCGCGAATAGAAGTCTACTAATATCGAACACAGGCCTTAATTTAGGGAAGAAATTCCTGAGAATGCACTTCTAAAGCACAGCATTGTATGGTAGCGAAACATTGACTGGGGAAAAACGGAACAGAAGAGAATCGAATCATTTGAGCATTTGAGATGTGATGTTAAAGGAGAACGTTGAATATTAGGTGGACTGATGAGGTAAGGAACGAGGAGGTTCTTCATAGAATCGGCGAGGGAAGGAATATATGAAAAATACTGACAAGAAGGAGGGAAAAGTATTCATCATTTTGATTTGCAGCTCCTTGTGTGGGCCGTGTTTGCAGTTAAAATTGTTGGATGTGAGGTCCGCCAGTTATGCAAAACACCGTTTTTTCTCAGTACTCAAACATGTTTCGGCACCACTGTTCCATCATCAGTGGGTTTTCGTTTTTATTTATTCTGTAATGTGAACATTTTTGTTAAATGATTACAAAATTATGTGGATGTTTAGTTCAAATAACAGATCGTTTCTTTTTGTTTGAACTAAACACCCACATAATTTTATAATCATTTAACAAAAATGTTCACATTACAGAATAAATAAAAACGAAAACCCACTGATGATGGCACAGTGGTGCCGAAACATGTTTGGGTACTAAGAAAAAACGGTGTTTTGCAAAACTGGTGGACCTCACATCCAACAAGAAGGAAAAAGGATGTAACACATCAGTTAAGACATCACGAGTAACTTGCATAGTACGAGAGGGACCTCTAGAGGTTAAAAGGTGTAGAAAAAGTCAGAGGTTGGAATACATTCAGCAAATAATTGAGGATGGAGGATGTAAGTGCTACTCTGAGATGAAGACGTTGGCACATCAGGGCACATGGGGGCCGCATCAAAGCAGTCAGAAGACTGATGACACAAAAAGAAAGTAAAAAAAAAAACAATCAACGACAGAGCGTTTCCCCTGTGGGACACCGCCGCTTGACTCACCCTTAAGCGCGGGCACCATGTACCAGACCTTGATGGGCCCGTAGCTGGTGAACTGGCCGAGCGCCATCTCCATGTAGTAGAGCGGTTTGCCGATGACGAACAGCACGATGATGTAGGGGATGAGGAAGGCGCCGCCGCCGTTCTCATAGGCGGTGAACGGGAAGCGCCACACGTTGCCCAGGCCGACGGACATGGCGATGCACGACATGAGGAACTCCAGCTGGTTCCCCCACTGCGCGCGCTGCGGCGCGCCATCCGCTTCGGCTTCGGCTGCCACCTGCAGTACAAAGAAATTTTGGTCTCCTTCCACTTCAAAGGCTGCGTCACGGCTGCGCAGTTTCACAGCCTAATAGCAACTCACAAGATCGCCTAGTAACTTCTGTCGCAGACTCCATTCACCGCCTCCCCCACCACAGGCTTACAGGAGTTACCTAAAAATCAAATTAGAAAACCTTCAATTTTTTCAAAATTATCTCCTTTGACATTAATACGTTTTATCCAGCAATGTGCCATTCACATTATTCCATCTCTGTAGTGTTCCTATGACAGTGTATTTTCATCTACAGCTGTAGTCACTCCCTGGTTGGACGAAAAAGGCTGAGCAGCAAGAAAAAGTGCGTAGTAGGAAGAGGCAGAAGTCTGATGGAGCCAACTTTGGACAATAGCGTGCATTCTTCGATTTTCCCACTGTGAGAGACTTTCGTCAGCAGTTGGATTGTCTTGATAAAAAAAATGTCGTGTAACTAGGGCCTCCCGTCGGGTAGACCGTTCGCCGGTTGCCAAGTCTTTCGATTTGTCGCCACTTCGGCGACTTGCGCGGCGACGGGGATGAAATGATAATGATTAGGACAACACAACACCCAGTCACTGAGCGGAGAAAATCTCTGACCCAGCCGGGAATCAAACACGGGCCCTTAGGAGTGACATTCAGTCGCGTTGACCACTCAGCTACCGCGGGCGGACATGTCTTCGTGATAGGTGATTTTTCCTTCTGCAAACCAGCTACCTTTTGTCAAATTTTTGAGGTTTGCATCCATTAGAATATTAGAATAATATTCCTCTCTTACAGATTTACCTTTTTGAAGACAATCAATTAACAGAATACCCTTCGCATCCCAAACCACCAATACAACAATTTTTCCCACTGATGACATCGCCTTCGCCTTCTTTGGAGCTGAAGAAGCGCCTTCTGTTCACGGTTTCGACTGTTTGTTTTGTTTATGCGGGGAATCAATGTATAGTCCGTGGTCACACACGGAAGTTAAAAGCACTTTTGATTTTACGAAAACGCCAGAAACACTGTTAGAAAATTGTCGAGTGAGTTCGTTTGTGATCGGTCGCGAGTAGACCCATCTTTCACAAATTTTTCTTATGTGCAGCTTTTCGAGCAAAATGAAAAAACACGCTCTTTTGAAATCCTTACAGTTTTGGCAACTTCACGCATTTTCGTATGCAGGTCTCCAGGATCATATCGTGCACTTAATGGCCCATTTCTTGTGTTGCTACACTTTTCAGCTGTCCCTCACTTGGATCATTTTGGATACTTTCACGTCCTAGTTTAAATTCGGCAGCCCGTTTCCTCATTACGTAAACCGGAAAAGAGTCACTACACATTTTTAAAAATCCGAATGAATTTCAGTTGACGTCAAATATTCTTTTACTAAAAACTTTGTCACTGCACAATTTCGGCCCCTCTATTTTCGAGAATTCACACACTGTGCTTGTTTGGACATTTCCCGGCCGAATTGACTTCCAGTTTCACACGGAGCCTCTTGAAAGTACCAACTTCTGGAAACAAAAATCCCGCACGTAGTTTTGTGGCTGATGACGAGGTCGAGAACGTAGAGCACTCTCGTAGGCACTTCTGACTACACAGCAACTTGTCTTGCTTTCCACTTTGCTGTGATCTGTCTTGGTCATATGTCCACCCTAATTCCATTTTCAAGAACTGTATCTAGATACCTCTTACTTTGGTTTTTCGTTGTATGTATACAATGACGATAAAGTTTAATATTAAGGCATAACACAATTGATGATGCCAGTCGAGAAAAATCTGTAAATAACCTTAGTCCTGACTCCATAGAACGGCAACTAATCAACGACGAGTGTACGGAAGCGTGCGATGTATTTACGTTTTCCCTTTTCCTCTATCAATGTCTTCCCTTTGATTAAAGCTTTTTTTCTTCACCCCGTTGTGTTACACCAGTTACGTATAAGAGAAATAGGGCTGATAACTACGTTTGGAGCCCAAATCCCACATCATCAACTATCAGTGGCTCGTCTCCACTCTTCTTTTACATACTTTCAGCGCGTTAACAACGTATAAATAGTTTCAAGTTTGCAAGCCAGTAATATGCCATATCGTTACTGTAATGTTGCGTTCATTTTCGACTACGATACTCAAAATCGAAATCGTCGCAGTTATTGTAATTGTGAAGGGCCGGTTAGCGTCAGTGTACAAGGGAAATTAGAACCATAATTATTTGTCCTGCCTGATCCACTCCCTGACGTTAAACTTCTTGTAGCGAACTGCCTTCGAAGAGAAGTTTCTGCTCTACATATTTCGGCCTTTCATTAAGGTTGTGATTTAGACCTATTCAAATTTTATGTCGTGCTGGATTGTCTCATCGAGACGTTGAAGGCATGTTACTGATTCACTGCTGAAGACAGGCTGAAACAGTGTAGAGGAATTTAGTCTGCAGTATCTTTAGAGAATTTTTTCACCCGGCGCTCGAAGCACTAATCACCGGAAATGGTTACTGAGTAATGCAGCATTTCTCGCATTAAATATTTACTAGAGAACTGACAATATCTTAGGCAGTCGCTTGTGCTATCTACTAAATCATTTGCAAACAAAAGCGAGCGTTCTATAGTTTGGTTAGCGAAGATTGATCTTAACGTTTGTTTGTAATTTTATAGGTCTAAGATGTACAAAAACTACCAAATAATAAAACAAAGATATCGTCCTTCCCTTTCACTCTTGTACAAATCAGTACACTCCCGGACACTATACTGCGTAAAGACTTTGTTACTGAAGATGAAACACCAAGTCTGAAAATCATCGCTTGATTTACAAGTAAATTTCAGAGTTGTTTCTGACCAGTAGCGTTTTAACAACATGTCATAGTTATATTATCATACGATGCTCCTATGAAATAAGAAGTAGTTGACTTCATCATAATCTGTTTCAATAAATCTGATAACTTTTCTCAAATTACGGTGATAAAGAAGTGAAAACTGGGGAAGTGATGGGATGGCAAAATATCGTCTCACATGCTTTCACTTACGGAGGACTGGAATATCTGTGGCCTTTTTGTACAGTGATACTGATTATTCGTTGCAACCAGTGACAAACAATACTTTCGGTGCTCATCAGCCGTCTGAATATTGAAAATAAAATTATTAATTAACTCGTGACAACATTAATTCGAAAGGGATTCATGCAAATAAGGGCAGGATTATACGTGTATCCTTCGGAGAATTTGTTTACCTCAACGGAATTCCTCCTTTTGATTGCGAAGGATTGATTAATGTTAGAATGGAAGGCAAAAATGGGAAATTTTGTTTATATGGTTCCTTTCATATATTATATCTCACTATAAATTCTATATGTAACGAATTTACTTTTGTTATTCACCTTGTAGCCAACTCTCGCCTCAGAAAAAAGTCTCATGTTCTCTATTGTTTTTCTTGGAAGTTAAAGTGATCCTATGACAAACTCTTATTTTCATGACCATTATCGAGCATCAAGTTAAACAATATAGTTGTCTGAGTTGCTCTACTGCTCATGTTTGAACTGTTTCCAAAGACCCCCCTGTATCACTTCCACAGAACAATATACTTAAGCAATATGTACAACATACCTCATTATGATTTCAATATGTTACAGATTTGCTTCTGTTACTCACCCGGTTGCTGACACTCACGTCATGAAAGATTATCACGTTCTCTGCAACATTTCTTCGAGATCAAAGTGCCGTACTGAAAAACTCTTATCTTCATAGCACCAGCATTGGTCATCAAGTTAAACTACACAGTTATAGTACTTTATCCATCCTCAGCAATGCAATCGTATGTAACGAAATAGTAAGCAACCTGTTGCATTAGCTGATTACTTCCTATTCTGGCATGATGTCTGCATTTGTTGTTCCGCTTCTTTATACTAATTTTGTACAGACACTACGCACCACATGACCAGTAAATTTTGCTGTATGCATCTTATTGTTGACACTCGCAAACTATGCCATAGGTAAAACCTTCTGAAGAAGGGCACTAAGTGTGCGAACCGATAAAGAAATTAAATTTCTTTTATGCAACTGGTTGTTTATTACTTCGTTAGACAATATAGTTATGAAATTTGTTCTTTTGCTCCTATTTACACCATGTTCATAGAGCAATCGGTATCACTCCCCGAAAATAATAAATGTAAGCATTTTGTTACCATAAATCTATTGGGAAAAACCAAGAAGCCACAGTGGTATAATATGGCCCATACACGTAACCACATAGTGATATGAGTTCCTCTTACCTTTGCATCTTTTCCATTCGATAAGCTTGCGGACAATTTGGGACTCTCGTTAACGGGATCTGTGGCGTCGATGACGTACGCCTTGTTTAAAGTTCCAAGTTCCTGTAAAATTAAAAATAAACATTTAACAAAAAATGTAGCGTGAATGCATGAACGGCACTAATAGTATGGACAGGACGAAGTTCTATTTAGTATAAATTCGTATCCAGAGAGCACAGCACTCCGAAAGGTGTAAAATCACAACAATTCGAAAAATCTGCGACAATTACCAGGTAATGCATTACACTAAAATTGTACTCTTGTGAAGGAAATCTTGATACAAAGGAAAGTATACTTCCGTCATGGAATCAGAGGATTTTTGATAGCATTCGAAAACAACAGCCAACCACTAGCAGAATTAAAAGTTTACCAACCCTTTACCATGGTTTCGACAAGCATATATTTATCTTCAGAAGGGAAAGGACCATTGAACAAACTATTAAAACATAGGTGCAAATGTCAACCGGAAAAGGAACCATAGTCGGTAAACAACAAATTACAATTATTTTCTTTTTGGAAGGGCATGCTTATTAGTAGAATCACAATGTTAGAGCCAAAATGGTCTTGTCTAGTACAGCATGCATATCAACCATAAATATAAAGAGCTAAAACGCTTAACTGAAGGTAGTAGCTCAATGGCGTTGGGCTCTGTCGTAAAACTTTTAAAATAAAACACAAGTGCCATTGGATCCAACTGACATTTACTATGGCTTCGTGCGACAAAGCCCTACAGCATTGAGCTACTACCATCACTTATGCATTTTAATTGTTGATATTTGTGACTGACATGCACACTGTAGTAGACAAGAGCCGTTTGGTTCCAACATCAGTTTTTGTCGATAAGTGGTTTTCTTCTAAAAAAGAAAATTATAATTTATTGTTTACCGATTACGTTTCCTTTTCTGGTCAACATTTGAAGCTATGTTGTAATAATTTGGTCAATTGGTTCATTCCCTTCCGAAGAAGAAAAATTAATATTTATCCAAACCATGATAAAGAATTAACTCTGCAACAGTCGTATGTTAACAAGCAAGTAAAGCAGAAATATTAGAAACGTTAAAAAGAAACAAGACGTCTTTCGTTTTGACTTGGTATAACAGCATAATCGAACATGCAATAAAACAAAATCGTGCTGTTTCATTGGCAAATGCTATGGAATATGATGTGTCATTGTTTTCATGTGGCGAATACATTTTCACAATAACCTGAATTTAGAACATGAATTCCTTATTTATTAATGTGGGTCAAGTGGACTGTAAATACTACAAAAACGTTGACTAGGCAGTAGAAACGGAACGACGGAGGGCCAAGGATCTTGACTTTGTATTTCATAGCGGTATATGTAACGCCACACACCGTCAGGTGACTTGCGGAGTATGGTTGCAGATGTAGATGTAGAACCAGAGAGATACGAGGACGAGGACATGGACTAGACATGGCCTACACCTGAACAGGTATGGAAAGGGAAGGTTGGCAAAGCTTATAGGTGACAGCTTAAGTGGGGGTGGTGGGATCACTCATGGGAAAATTCCTGTACTAGTGGGTGTTAGAGCTCCACCTTTTTTAGATTGAAGTCAGCTGATAGGTATTCCTGCTTAAGGGAAGTCTCTCTAACAAAGAAACCACTTTCGACAAAGCTTAGGTACCCGAGTAATGAGGGAATCAGTATATTTCATCAAAATATACAAGGTATTAGAGATAAAGTTAGTGAACTGCTTATAGATGTTGACTCTGAAATTATTGGTATATCTGAACCCCTCTTAAATAAGGAGATAATTCAGAGGATTTCTTTACCAGGATACAGGTTGGCTGACAGCTTTTCTAGGAGCTCTTTGCGGTGTGGGGGAGTAGCCATGTATGTGAAAAACAGTATCCCATTTGAGTCAATTGATGTTCCAAAGTACTGCACTGAAAAGGTATTTGAATGTTGTGCAGGTGTGGTTAAATTTAGTAGAGTTAAACTTCTAACTGTTGTTATTTATAGATCCCCAGACTCCGATTTCACAACATTTTTGCTAAAGTTAGAGGAGGTTCTTGGTTCACTTTATAGGAAATACAAAAAGTTAGTTGTATGTGGTGACTTCAATATTAATTGTATAAGTGATTGTGCAAGGAAAAGGATGCTGGTAGACCTCCTTAATTCATATAATCTTATGCAAACCGTATTCTTTCCAACGAGAGTGCAAGGGAACAGTAGAACAACCATAGACAACATTTTTATTCATTCCTCATTACTAGAAGGGCATTCTGTTAGCAAAAAAGTGAATGGCCTTTCAGATCATGATGCACATGTTTTAACTCTAAAAGATTTTTGTGGTGCAACACATGTTAAATGTAGTTATCAATTTTTTATGAAAGCTGATCCAGTTGCTGTAGAGACCTTTGTAAACCTTATCAAGGAACAAGTGTGGCAAAATGTTTATAGTGCTGATACAGTAGACGATAAATATAATGCTTTCCTCAAGACTTTTCTCGTGCTCTTTGAAAGTTGCTTTCGGTTAGAACGTTCAAAACAGGGTACTAGCACAAACAGGCAGCCCGGGTGGCTGACTAGAGGGATAAGAATATCCTGTAGAACAAAGTGGCAATTATATCAAAACGTTAGAAACAGTCAAATTCTAAATGCAGCAGCCCATTACAAGCGGTATTGTAAGGTGCTTAAAAAAGTTCCTAGGAAGGCAAAAAGTACGTGGTATGCAGATAGAATAGCTAAGTCTCAGGATAAAATTAAAACCATATGGTCAGTCGTAAAGGAAGTGGCTGGTCTGCAGATACAGGTCGAGGATATAGAATCATTGCGTAGTGGGAATGTCCGTGTTACTCTCTCTCTGAGTTCTATGGGACTTAACAGCCATGGTCATCAGTCCCCTAGAACTTAGAACAACTTAAACCTAACTAACCTAAGGACATCACACAACACCCAGTCATCACGAGGCAGAGAAAATCCCTGACCCCGCCGGGAATCGAACCCGGGAAGCGAGAACGCTACCACACGACCACGAGCTGCGGACTCCGTGTTACTGATAAGTCGCATAAACGTACAGTAATTAATAATCACTTTATGAATATAGCAGGTGAACTAAATAGAAACCTAGTCCCAACAGGGAATCATATAGCGCTCGTTGAAAAAAGTGTTCCGAGACTGTTACCTGAAATGCTCCTCCATGATACTGACAAGAGGGAGATTGAGTTAATAATCAAATCACTAAAGACCAAGAACTCTCATGGATATGACGGGTTATCTAGCAAAATACTGAAGTATTGTTCTATGTATGTTAGCCCAGTACTTAGCCATATCTGTAACTTTTCCTTTAGGAGTGGTCAGATTCCTGACCGATTAAAGTACTCAGTAGTGAAGCCACTTTATAAAAAGGGAGACAGGGACAATGTGGACAATTATAGACCTATTTCTATACCATCGGTGTTTGCTAAAGTCATCGAGAAGGTTGTATATACAAGGTTACTGGAGCATTTAAATTCACATAATTTGTTGTCAAATGTACAGTTTGGTTTTAGAAATGGTTTAACAACTGAAAATGCTATATTCTCTTTTCTCTGTGAGGTTTTGGACGAATTAAATAAAAGGTTGCGAACGCTAGGTGTTTTCTCTGATTTAACGAAGGCTTTTGACTAGTTGACCACAAAATATTACTGCAGAAGTTGGACCATTATGGAGTAAGGGGAGTAGCCTACAATTGGTTCGCCTCTTACTTTAAGAACAGAAAGCAGAAGGTAATCCTCCGCAATATTGAGAGCGGTGGTGATGTTCGGTCCCAATGGGGCACTGTTAAGTGGGGTGTTCCCGAAGGGTCGGTGCTGGGGCCACTGCTATTTCTTATTTATATAAATGAAATGCCTAATTTGATGCTAAATCACAGTAAGACTGAGTTTTTACAGTTTCTAACTCACAATTCAACAAGAACTGATATTTTGATCAGACAGAATGGGCATATTATAAGCGAGACGGAACAGTTCATGTTCCTAGGCATTCGGATAGATAGTAAGCTGTTGTGCAAAGCCCATGTTCAGGATCTTGTTCAGAAACTAAATGTTGCTTTATTTACCATTAGAACAGTATCTGAAATAAGTGACAGTTCAACACGAAAAGTAGTCTACTTCGCATATTTTCATACACTTATGTCATATGGTATTATTTTTTGGGGTAATTCTTCTGATTCAAAAAGGGTATTTTTGGCTCAGAAACGGGCTGTTCGAGCTATATGTGGTGTAAGTTCGAGAACTTCTTGTCGACCCCTATTCAATAGTCTGGGAATTCTGACATTGCCCTCACAGTATATATTTTCTTTAATGTCGTTTGTTGTTAGCAATATTAGCTTATTCCCAAGAGTTAGCAGCTTTCACTCAGTCAATACTAGGCAGAAATCAAATATGCACGTGGAATGCACTTCCTTGACTCTTGTGCAGAAAGGAGTGCACTATTCTGCTGCATCCGTTTTCAATAAGCTACCACAAGAACTCAAAAATCTTATCAGTAGCCCAAACGCTTTTAAGTCTAAACTGAAGAGTTTCCTCATCACTCACTCCTTCTATTCTGTCGAGGAGCTCCTGGAAGAGCTGAAATATTAAGCAAATTCCAGTGTTACATTGATGATTTTCTTTATTTAAACTTTCGAATTGTCACCTGAATACGTTTCTTGTATTTCATTTTATCTGTTTCTACTATCGTGTTATAATTTCATGTATTGACTCGTTCCATGACCATGGAGACTTTTCCTTAATTTGGTCCCACGGAACAATAAATAAATAAAAAAAAGAAGGGAGAAGAATAAATAACAGTAGCGAATGAAATCTTTTAAGTACAATAAGTGTTCTGTTTCCTTTTGGTTTTTTGTCTCTGCTGTTACCAGGTGTGTGTCAAAGTGAAAATTGTTGAAACGCAACAATATGTGCTGCTATGGTCGTCTATCACTTCGTAGCAATACCACTTTACTTTGCGTGACACTTGTAAATGTTCGTGAGCTTTGTGCGATATTTTTTACCATTGTCAGTGCCCCATAGCAAGTACAAATGCAGGTTCTACTACATTATTTTCTAACTCTACGTGTGGCAGGAAGAGAAAAGAACATTGTTCCGCGCTCTTGAGAAGCACGAGGAGAAGTGATTGGGTTGTAACCAGTGCACTTCAGCCTATACACGTTCAACCTACACAGATCACTCGATTTTGGGCAGCTCTTGTGTGGTAAAACATGTTTTTTCGTGTTATAAGAAATACAATGTAACAAATAAGAATATTTACATTCCCCGTTATAACATATGACTAGATATCCTCGCAGATTTCCCCACATTTAATACTTCTAAACTGAAAAAATGTCCATCAATCGTCTTCATTTTAGGTAGAGCACTGTCGCATTGCCTCATGTACGATATTCAAGAAACCTATCGTCCACGATTATGCTGAACCAACTATGAAGTGTCACAAAGTATTAAAACAGTAAGGGTCTATATTTACGTGTCTGTAACCATTTACGGAGGGTGATTCATCTTCAGATATATGTTTCAGTAACGCTGAACAGATGTACCTTTTACGGGAATAAAGATTACAATGTGAATGCGGAATGACCTGCATCCATATTATTATAAACATGGATGCATTTATGTTTGTGTTTGTGTGTTACGCATCTTGTGCTAAACCACTGGAGCGATTTCAACCAAACTTGGTATACATTTTCATTACTGTCAGGCAACGACTGCAATGGGGGTAACAACCACCAGCCTATCACAATTCAGGAGATGGTGCCATAAAAGTAAGGAGTGAGAAAAAGCTACATTGTCCCCGACTAATGTTCTACTAATTCTATCCGCAACACATTTAGCAGGCAATGTCCACATACGTCGCTGAATGTATCCACTTTAATTATCATTGTATGACATATATGAGGAGATACGCGTCAAGATTAGTGAGATGCGCGAAAAACTGCCGCATCATGCTTGATATTTGAATTTATTGCTTCTTTGCTACAAACTCCATTAGCAACATATATCGCTGCCAGTATCCACAATGCTGCTGAATGTACCTAGACAAATATTTACATCTACATCTACATCCATACTGCGCAAGCCACCTGACGGTGAGTGGCGGAGGGTACCCTGAGTACCTCTATCGGTTCTCCCTTCTATTCCAGTCTCGTATTGTTCGTGGAAAGAAAGATTGTCCGTATGCTTCTGTGTGGGCTGTAATCTCTCTGATTTTATCCTCATGGTCTCTTCATATATCATTGTGCGACATTGTGCGACACATAGTTCAAGAGGTATCGCGTCATAACATTGAGCTACGTCAACAACGTTTCATTACACATCAAATTTTAATACATTTATCCTTTACTACTAAAACAGTCCTACAGTCGACTCTGCTTAAGTAAATCCATGACTTTTGGCAGTGCTATTGACAGCTTTCAACTGCGAAGCGCAAACGGCAGTACGCTAAAGCGATAGCCGTATATAAAGGTGTCATAAAGCTATGAAGAGGCGTTGCCACAGAGACGTTTACAAAATCGTCTCGTAGACACGTGAAACAACTGCTGCCAGCGTACAGAAACCGTACGGTATCATGTTTCTTAATTTGCTTACTGTACTTACACATCTGTGCATTATGCATATTTATTTGTACAATTACTTCAATATTTCAGTGGACATGAGTTTTTTTTCGATAATCCGCTACAGAGTTCATTTTTTGTTTTAGTTTCTAATAGAAAACTGGAAAAATTCAATACCCAGGCGATTCATGCCGTGTCAAGGCAGCGATGTTTCTGTTGACATTGGTCAGGATCCCACAACCGATTTCCAAATATGGGATCGGCGAGTTCAGGAGGGCCATACTCGATACCATGCAGCACCTCAGCAGCCCCACGCAACTAGCGCCATAGTGGACAAACACATTGTTTACTCGGCGTGCAGGTCCTTACAGCCACGTCCTGTACCTTGAGAAAATGCCCTTGTAAACGATCAAACATTTTTGACAAAATTGCTCTTATTTAGCTGCGGGTTTGCCAACCAAACGCGTACACGTTCAAACAATGTTTGTCAGCTTAACCTCCCCTTGAAGCAGACGCTGCTAGTGTTCGTGTGCATTTTGACAGTAGTGAGAACGGCCACAAATGCAGACAAAGCAGTCCTAGCATTAACTTTGTTACTGTGCTTTAAGAAGAAGAAGAAGAAGAAAACACGACAGTGGTCGAGGAAATAGCTTAAAATGACAGATTTAACCAAGAAAATCTGCTGAAGGAAATATTACTCTCAGAACCTGGAGATTACAACGTTCTGCAAATGGGCAATAAAACATTTTAAAACTTGTTAAGGCCCTCGTAAAAGAGCAAATTTGCCTGTCAAGTTCGCTCATATCTAGTCACACGGATGTGTCAAACAAGCCCGTACACGTACCAAGAAAGCTCGTCAATTTAACCTTTCTCTTGAAGCAGACGATTTTCGTGTGTGCTGTATTTAGGCAATAGTGGAAATAGCTAAAATGCAAGATAAAGCGTTTCTAACGTTGCCATTGGCGTTGTGTTGAAAGAAAAAGAAGACAAGATATTGATCCAGGAAACGGCTTAAAATGAGCAACATACAAATGAAAACCCGTTAATGTAAATGTTACACACAGAACCTGATGATTGCGTGACTTTCTGCAGATGGACAGTGAAACGTTTAATAACTTGTTCAGGTTACACACATAGAAAAAGGAGACAAAAGTACGCGAAAACTTATTCTCGTCCACTTGGTTCTCTAATGACAGTGCGTTAAAATACCACTACATGGCAACATATAGTCGTATCATCCGTGGATAAACCGGAGAACTTCGATCGTTTTTTATTTCATTCCAGTCTGCTTGTATCTTACTGTATATGTAAAATATTGATTTTGTTCATAACCTCTCTAGGCGTAATATATGGCTGGGAAAGATGTGATACCTGTATCATTTCAGTAATTGTCAACGCTATTTTTTTATACTTGATGGTAGTTTTCGTAGTAGTGGAAACTCACGATACAGTGAGATAAATTCTGATAAAATACTTTTTCGCTAAACATACGTGGCGACACACCGATAAAAACAATGTCCGCCATCTTGTCTAACTTCCCGTCGATCAAAATTGCTCGCAAACACGTCAAAGACGATCTATATTTGACAAATACGTCAAAACAGCTCCGTACACGGTCAAATGTTTGCCAAGCATGGTTCCGTTTGATAAAATGTTTGAACGTTTATGGGGGCCATAAGGAAGGCTGCTTGTTGCGACGACATCTGGACAACTATGGACAGTCAGCTTGGTGAGCATTGCTGCGGCTTCGCTTGACACAGCAGCAGAGAGAGGCTTGCCGAAAGTTTTGGGCCCAACAACAGTTGTTTTCGACACTGTAATGGCTCCACGTCGCCCTTTCAGACGAGTTCCGTTCCTGCGTACAACACTACGTGTGCGTAGGCTCTCAGGAGAACGAACGTTGCAAGATTGCACCCACCATCGCCACACAGGCCCAGCATCTGACAATACGATCATCTCTGGTTCGCATAGCCGATAATTTGGACAGTAGTCGTTACATTTCTCAAGTGTTAATGCAGGTAGCCATCTTCGAAACCTCCGTGACGTTATCTTTCATTAACGTATCGCAAGCCCGAAGGTTTCACCTTTCGTCCTGGCCTACACTGAGCAGCCAGAACATTTTGACCGCTGGCTACCGGAGGCTGAATCTTGTCTGATACTGTTGCGGAAATGCGACGCGGAAGGGATGTACACTGCCCGAAAAACAACATGGAGCACACGTAAAGGAAAGAGGGAATGAAGAGAGGCTATACGATGTTAATTCACTGATTACAAAATCGAAATAAATTTACAAAGAACTAGGCAGTATAGGATCAATTATCTGTGTGAGATTGCACCCTCTCCGCTCTGGATAAGTGCACTGATTTGGTTCGGAACGATTACATAGTCATTGTAGCCTCTCCTGTGGCACGCTGGCCCACAACTGTTGTCTTGATATGGTGGATACTGCCTTTGCCGGCCGGGGTGGCCGAGCGGTTCTAGGCGCTACGGTCTGGAACCAAGCGACCGCTACGGTCGCAGGTTCGAATCCTGCCTCGGGATTGGATGTGTGTAATGTCCTTAGGATTGTTAGGTTTAAGTAGTTCTAAGTTCTAGGGGACTGGCGGTCTCAGAAGTTAAGTCCCATAGCACTCAGAGCCATTTTTTGATACTGCCTTTGGGATGGAGTTAACGTCCAAGCTGGTCCACGTGTGCAGTATCGGAGAAAGATCTGAAATAGTTCATAACTACCATATCTGGACGAGCATTCTCCTGTTGAAAAAAGGCACCACCGTACTGTCGCGTAATAGGTAACACATGAAGACGCAGGATGTGCGTCACGTGACGTTTGTCGTCAGGGTTCCCTCAGTCACCACCAGGAGTGACCTGAAGTCATAACACATACCACGGCGCCAGATAACACCGCTGTGCCTCTCCACACGTTGAAAGAATACGACCTGTCCCCACGTCACCCCCCTACTAGACGATGATGGTCGTCCAGGGTAGTGCTGAATCACGATTCATCGCTGAAGACATTTTGAATCCATTTGACAGCATTCCATGCTTCCCGCTCAAGCACCACTCCAAATGCAGCGGTTTTTGTTGTGGTGTTAACGGCAGCGTGCTCATGGGAAGATAATTCACTAGTCTGGCTGCTGATAGTTCAAATCGTTCTGAGGACTATGGGACTTAACTTCTGAGGTCATCAGTCCCCTAGAACTTAGAACTACTTAAACCTAACTAACCTAAGGACATCACACACATCCATGCCCGAGGAAGGATTCGAACCTGCGATCGTATTGGTCGCGCGGTTCCAGACTGTAGCGCCTAGAACCGCTCGGCCACCCCGGCCGGCGCTGCTGATAGTCTCCGACCAGTGGTGCGAGGTGACACAGAGCTTGTTCTCAGATGGTAGACGCAGATGTGAAGGTATTACGATATGCATGGTGCACTATATGGTACCTTGTGGTGGTCACAAGTCGTTCACCGAAACCTTGAAGACGAGTAGCCTTGCCCTCACGTTCTCATGCAGTCCACTGTCGCGCTACTGTCACATCCGAGTGCCCCACAAACCTGGATATTGCACGATTCGAGCAGCCAGCCAAATGGAGACAAACAAAGAGACTCCTTTCAAACTATCAGTTACTGATCACACTGTCTTACACGAACGCTTCTCTAAAAGTGATCACTCAGTATCAAGCTTTGTGTACGCCCGCTATACACCTTACTAGTTCTGGCAACGAAAGTTAACACGAACAACACTAATTCACTCTGCTGGCCGTTCTGCCTGTAACAGAGAATTTCAACTGTAATCATTTACATACAGCCGACGGTGTGTACGAAATTGCATTGACATCGGACCATGTCTTCTGTGTGCTTCAACTTGTTCATCAGGCAGAGTATATGAGCGTAGCAGAGACGAATGGAGAATCATTCTATCCATTATAATGCCACGAATAGGGAAATAACATAAAAGGCTTTGACAAAGAGCATATTGTTATGGTTCATCGCCTAGGGACATGCATAACGGAAAGAGCGAAGCATGCGCGGGTGTTAGCGTGACATTGTAGAGAGCATCTGTGGAATGCGGTTGAGTAACTCTGAAACCTCGAGAATGTGATATAATGTTGGACGTCTACATGGTGACCTGTTGCTGATCTGACGACAGAATACAATGCTGGTGGAGGCAAAAGGGCTTGCAGGTACACCGTTCAATGCTCATAAACATGGGGCTACGCTGCAGAGGACCTCTTCCTATGTTGAGCGCAACGAGTTAGTCAGTGACGACTGCGGTGAGTAGGGGATCATAGAGATTGGACAGTGAATCAGTTGGGTCGCCTATCTGGATAGTCATGTTTCTAGTTATATTAAACCGATGGTCGTGGGTATCCCACCCCGTCATCCAAGCCAACGGCTTCTCGAAACATGCACGGCGCCGCTGGCGTAACCTGGCGGGGACGGAGATATGATACGGAGGACGTTCATCTGGGATTCATGGTAGAACTGAAAGCACCGTGTCAACAATGGACTACGTAAACGTTGTTGCGGATCACCTGCATTTTATGCTTGATGTCTCCCTCGACGACGATGGCATCTTTCAGCACGACAACTGTGTGCGACACAAGACTAGGACCGTGCTATAGCTTTTTGAGGAGCTTGGGAGTCAACTGATGTTGATGTCTTGGCCACCAAACTTGACTGTTGTGAACCCATTGTACAAGTAACACATCTGGGACGCTGCCAGGAACCACTCGCGTGGCAAAAATTTGCCAGCCAGTAATTCACGGAAACCTACGTGGAGATATCTGGTGCCAAATACCCCGAAAGCCTATCGAGGACTTTTAGACTCCATGTCATGTACAGCGGGTGCTGTATTAGGTTCCACAGGTGCCCCACACGTTATTAAGTGGTTGATACTAATGTTTTGGATATAATCAGTGTAAATGGATGCACAGGTCTGTTCGATTGTTGACCAATCCACCACGTCCTCCAGCTCTCTCACCCACTGAAGACATCTGGCCATCCACTACAACTGTTAATCTCCGCCTTGGAGATGCAACAGCATGGAACGACGCACTCGTATCTGTCATCCAAGGTCAACTCGACTTGACGCCCAGCCGGGGTAGAACCGTTGCTGCTACCGGGAGTGACAGGTCTGCGTACTAAAATTTTCCGTTCTATATACTTCGAAATCACCTATAAACTCAATTATGGATTCTGCCTACTAAATTTCAGGAACAAATTAAGTATAATTTCGTTGCTTGTGTGCCTCCTGATACTGAAATTGAGTGGCCAGTATTATACAAAAACAGCTGTAAATAATATTTTTCTTGCTAACACCAAGCAGAAACGTAGGCATTGAAACATTCTTCATTATTTTTGGTAATAAAGATATAAATACGGAGTTTCGTACAAAGAATTGGAACTACTGTACAGCCAACATTTCGTATTCGTATTCTTTGTTTTCACCAACACTCGACCCAAACTGTCACCTTTCAATCCAACCTATAGCTCGGGCTACGCTTCACCGCCACCTACAATCCAAAAAGTAATATACACGGTGTCCCAAAATAATGTATACACTCTTTGAAACAGGATATCTCTTTAATTAAAGGAGACAGAAATATAATTTTTGTGGGTACTAATTTAGAAGGCGGTGAAAAAAAAAACAATATTTTGTTTCAGGATTGTCAGCGAACGTGGCGTTATCGTTTGAGCAACGGAAATGGGTGCTAAAGTGTTACTGGAAAACATAGAATGTGAGTGCGGTACGCCGACGTTGGATAGTTGAATTTGGAACACCACCACCAACAAGAGTAACAATTACAAGAATCAGAGATAAATTTGAAGTCGAAGGAAAGGTGCGCGATATGAAGAAGGGATATAGCGGACGAAAGAGAAGTTCAACAGACAATGAGAGTGTTGATGCAGTAATCCAGGCATACACACGATCCCCTAAGAAATCTGTGAGGCAATGCTCTCGTGAGACTGGGATCTGCAAAAGTAGTGTTCGTAGGATTTTGCGATCTCAGAATTTTAAGCCTTACATTCCAAGACTTATCCATGCTCTGAACGAGGATAATCCTTATAGGCCAAGCGAATTTTGTGAGTGGTTCATTAACAGATGTGAAGAAGAGCAACGTTTCCAAGATCGGATTCTTTGGTCAGATGAAGCGACGTTTAAACTTGATGGAACAATTAATTGCGTGTACTGGGCCAGGGAGAATCCATAAGTAACCGAACAAAGACATGTTAATCCACCAGGAGTAACAGACTGGTGCGATCTGTCTTCTAGAGAGTTAATCGGGCCGTAGTTCTTTGACAACGCT
Source organism: Schistocerca piceifrons (assembly GCF_021461385.2). Classification (NCBI taxonomy): domain Eukaryota; kingdom Metazoa; phylum Arthropoda; class Insecta; order Orthoptera; family Acrididae; genus Schistocerca; species Schistocerca piceifrons. The sequence continues at coordinate 413,634,791 of NC_060139.1, read as the reverse complement.
GTCATGGGCGACTCGTCCTTGGAAATGTCGGAAGTGATAACTCTTGGTCTTAGCGTTGTGTTTGTAAATGAAGATTATTAATTTCAACACCTCGCTTTCACCTGGATTTGATGGCATTTCTCAATCGTACTTTCCCTGCCAGATGGATAATACGAGGAGGGAGTGTGGAGTATCCCGCTCGATCTCCATATTTAACTCCTCTAGACTTCTTTCTGTGTGGTCCTCTCAAGAACATAATTTTCGCTGCAAGACCGCACACACTGGATGATCTTAGAGAGCGAATTGAGCAAGCCTGTGATGCTGTTCCGTTGGAAACAATAAAGTTGGTATGTCTCTCAGTCATAAGTTGTTGTCGACGGTGTATTGTGATGGACGGACACCAGTTTGAACATTTGACACCTTAAGTCGGACCATGAGTCACCTAGCACCACTAAAATTGTATTTCTAGCCCCTTTCATGAAAGAGATGTTCAGTCTCGAAGAGTGTAAGCATTATTTTGGGACACCCTGTATATAGAAAATAAATTTTGTCAGTGTTCTGTTGTATCTCTGTTGGCGGAGTATGACGTCACACAACACAATATTACGTCACGGGTCAAAACTGTCTTCTGGTGTCGGTAGTATTCACATACCCCAAAAAAAAGAGGTAAACCTATGAACGGCTCTATCCTTGTGGTGCAAAAAAAGACGTAGTTCCACTTAATGCCTGTATATGTTGAGGCCGGTATGTGTGTGATTAAGGTGCGAAAACGTGTTGATCTCTTATTAACCTATGGTCAGTAATCGTCTAATTGATGAGAGATTTGCAATCTCTTTAAAGACTCAGAAGTTATATTAGACGAAAAAGTTGCGCACCTCAGCCTGTATAACAAGAACACGAAATTTCTATTACGGCTGATTCCTGCTAGCACATTTCGTAGTAGGTAGTATCACCACAATGATTTCTGCACCAGTCAGCACTTTAGTTCCATAGAACAAATAAATCTGTAGCAGCTATTGGCCAGGTCTATATGTTTCGTTTCTTCTTACTATTGGCCATTCTGAAGACCGAACCGATGTAGTAGTCTCTGCTGTTTCTAATCGTAACTCTGCAAAAGAATTGTATGCATGTTCTACATTGTGCTGCAGACGTTAATATTTTAAGATACATGTAAAACACTACCTGAGTTGCTTTCACAAAATGCTTTAATTTCCATCACCGGTGACCGTCATTGAACCTATTTAGGTTACCTGTGAGCTGGAAATGTGAAGGAGATGAAATACTTATTATCGGTAGCTGTAAGTAGGCTATTTAGGTTTTTATATTGGTAACACCACGTAGCGCTCTGTATGAAAATCACTGGCTGTGCTGTGTGCAGTCTGTGGCTGGTTTGCATTGTTGTTGGCCATTGTACTGTTGGGCAGTTGGCTGTTAACAGCGCGTAGCGTTGCGCAGTTGGAGGTGAGCCGCCAGCAGTGGTGGATGTGGGGAGAGAAATGGCAGAATTTTGAAATTTGTAAGACTGGATGTCATGAACTGCTATATATATTATGACTTTTGATGACTATTAAGGTTTGTTCTCTATTAAAATCTTTCATTTGCTATGCCTATCAGTAGTTAGTGCCTTCCGTAGTTTGAATCTTTTATTTAGCTGGCAGTAGTGGTGCTCGCTGTCTTGCAGTAGTTCGAGTAACCAAGATTTTTGTGAGGTAAGTGATTTGTGAAACGTATAGGTTAATGTTAGTCAGGGCCATTCTTTTGTAGGGATTTTTGAAAGTCAGACTGCGTTGCGCTAAAAATATTGTGTGTCAGTTTAAGCACAGTCATGTATAATTTTTCTAAGGGGACGTTTCACAACCAACAGTGTCATCATATGATCGATAGAACTGCAATAATTATAATGGAGTCTCGTGAGCAAAGAGTCACTGTAACTGGATTGTCGGTGCTAAATACGACCAGTGAAGAACTCAACAATTAGTTTTTGCAGACTGCAGTAACGCAGTAACGTCACGATGAGGTGAAGTTTTCTACAAATTTCTTAATTCCCGTCTTTTGTCCACATAGCACGGAAAAGGAATGACGCATGTAATTCACCATTTCTTGAAATCTCTACCCGAATAGGTGTTAGTAGCGTTTTTGAACTATGTTCGCCGGCAGTGCGACATTTCGAGCAATAGATGCTGTTTTCAGTATATATAAAGAATCTTTAACCATCGAGGGTCTGAATGGAACATTTTTAACGCCTTTCAAAAGTTTGTGGTGCACGATACATGACAAAATTCAAGCAATGTTTAAACAGTTGTAACGGGCCACAGAAAATAATAATGGCAGAAAAGCTTTCGGACACTGAAGCTGGAACACACACTAAGAAAACTGATTATTATGTTGAATAAAGTGACAAGAAAAACTTCAGGTTGAATGGTTCCAGGGATGTATGACCTCAGCGTTACGTTGACGGTGACAACTGCCGTTGAAAGAGAAGAGCCGACTCCAACAAACAAGGCAATAAGGCTGACTAGCCGAATGTGTTAAGAGTGCCATTGGGCGTGACAAGTAACGACAAAAAGGAACTTGTTGTACATTGAGAAGGCACAAACAAATATAATGATGAAGTAACGAAAACTTTTGGGGAAGCTTGAACTGTCGCGAATCACTAGAAAATTTTTAGTAGTAAATACAGTACAAGGGAAATCAGGACTTGCCGAAGAGGGTACTTGGTCGGCTTCCTGATGAATGGTGAATCCATTCGATTAGTCAAATATACAACTGCAGCCTTGAATTAGCTCAATCTATGAATATCAACTTCATTGATTCTACAAAAAGAGTATTAGTGATTACAAATGTGAAGGAAGTGGAAGAGAAAAAGCACTAAACGGCCTTGGTGAAAACTTTCTAAAGCCAAGATCGCGTAAATATTTCTTTATTTACATACAACCGGTTTCGACAGACTTTGCTGTCATTCTTTTCTGTTGACCTCACACGAAGTTATCATTTAGATTATATGTAGCACATAATATAAAGATTTGACATAATTAAAACATTTCTTGATTTTAAATGTTTTATTTACGACGAACCTTTATATTTTGAGCTACATTTATCTACATGACAGCTTGACGTGAGGTCCAACTCAAAATGAACACATTTTACAACATAAATTTTTGAAGACCTGAAGATGACAGCAAAGTCTGTAGAAACCGATTGTTTGTAAATAAAGAAATATTTATCCGAATATGGCTTTAGAAAGTTTTTACCAAGTAAAACAGATCACTCCATCTAATTTCTCAGCACTAGAAGCGTCAACCAAAAAAAATCGCTTTCAGGATTTCTTCAGAGACCTGATAGAATCAACAGTAGTAATTTTCCTTAAGTTTTATTGACAGATTTATCTGTAACATTTAAAAACCTAACTAGTTGTGGAGTAAACAAACTACTCTCAAATACGCCCAAGTGTACGGTGACCACAGATGGAAAGGTTTTGTGCGAAGTGTGGCTAGAGCAGAGTTGGCCACCTTACCTGGTCTTTGGCTTGAGACATGGTGGAAGGCAGGCAACTCACGAAGCCTAATCCGCGGATGAAAGCCTTTTATGCGGCGCCTTATCGTGCCGTCCATGCGGCAGGTGACTGCGTCTCAAAGTGCGAGCCGACTGACGCCCGTGGCGGAAGATGCAAAGCTGGATGGGGGGCGACCTTGTGCTATCAGTCCTGACAGCTATAAGCCCAATGCAGCTTGCCATTTGGTGCGGGGCCTGCTGGGAGCGACTGTAAGGAGTTCTACCTGTTCCTTCACTCCCAGCGGTCCCGTTCAAAGAGTTACACTAAACCAACAATAGACACATCAGATCAAGAATTAGACACCTCCGGAGACATCATGATAATACCTCGTAACCACCTCTAGCCTCGGTATTGGTCTTGGTTCGGCGTTTTTGTTCGCTCAGGAGCTAGAGGGATACTTTTGTATTCACCGACAACAGCGATTGCCGTCGGGTTTTTGACAAGCTCGTATTACTCGTCTCTGCTTGCTGTTAGCTAGGATATTTTTCGACCACTATTCTTACGGCTGTTATGTAACTGCGAGTGGTACACCATTCCTTGTAGACACACTGGACAGCCTGCGTTCATATGCAAACAATTCGGGCAACTTCATTCACTTTATGATCATGGGAATATCCAATCATGAGAGATCCCATTTGTCGCATCCCCACGTCGATCTGTCTTCCTGTGATGATTCCGTACAATACATACACTGGTACTTACACACCACTTCACTTCCATGACGTATGTTGGCGATGAAGAGTTAACATGAACGTCTGGTACCTGTTCTTCACCAGCCACAGAGCTTCGACGATCAGTGTGTGTATGTTTTTTACTGCGGGAATCAAATTTCGTCCGATGAGCTTAAATGCGCATACTACTGGTGTTAGCTTCCTACTTGTTTGACGAAATTGTTATTTACTTTCACACTGAATTGTTCTCACTGGGATTTGGTATATTATCAAGTGAGGAAGAATAGTTGATGTCACAGTGGACACTTCTCCGGGACAAGCATTCAGATTCCCGTTCGGATATTTTGATTAAAGTATGTTTTTTACTGCGGGAATGAAATTTCGTCCGATGAGCTTAAATGCGTATACTACTGGTGTTAGCTTCCTACTTGTTTGACGAAATCGTTATTTACTTTCACACTGAATTGTTCTCACTGGGATTTGGTATATTATCAAGTGAGGAAGAATAGTTGATGTCACAGTGGACACTTCTCCGGGACAAGCAGACTTCAGATTCCCGTTCGGATATTTTGATTAAAGTTTTTCCATATTTTACTGGATTTCACTTCTATTGTGCAAACAATTGTTGTTCATAACTGCCTGAATACACGCCAGTATCTTCGTGACATCAACAGTGGGTACTACTATTTAGATCTGTAAAATATAAACACTTTTAAGTAATAATTATTCTATAGAACCTAGGGCTAAAACAGCTCTTGTACTTTGTTGTCATTTCCTTAACATTTTTCTGCGTTGTTGGGTTCTGCAGACCCTGCCTTTCATTACTGTACTGTGCTAGTTTGTCATGCGCAACTAAATGGTTGACCAGGTAGCAGCTCACTATATCTACTCATATAAAACGTAATTTTGTTCCGTGAAAATGTTTCGTGATTATATTTTCCTATCAATTACATTTCTGAAGTAACCCTTCTCGTCTGTTATGAAAATCACACACAAACACGATACGTGGTACGGCGAAAATGCATTCGTAAGCTAAACTTCATCACTTAAGCAAACTCAGTTACTTTGCAGCTCTGTGACCAGTTACAGTTGATGTTGACTGCTTTTTTAACATCAGTTTGCCCCCCCCCCCCCCCCCCCAATTTTAACTTCATTTACTTTCGCTCTTTCGCTCTTCCTCTGTGTGCGTATCTCATTGTTCTGTGTGCATTTTCTTTGTCGCCTTTTCTGTCCAACTCCTTTAATGTGTCAAATAGTCTCCCATTCATAGTGTACTCGTTTATAATCTGTTTTTTCTTGATGCTTTCTCTGTATAGAATTCTTCTTCTAGTTTAAGCATATAGCTTATCGTTGCTGGATTATAGAATTATCAAATCTTTTCCTAAATTAGTTGAGTGACGGTTGTGGACTATGGCCAGCAAATATGTTATTGAGATGCTACTTTTTAGAGCTTTGAGGCGTTCTGAACATCTTGTTTTAAACTTCGTGCATGTTTTCCTTCGTATACTGACTGACAAAAGTAGCAAGTACGCTGATGAGCAAAAACATTATAACAACCAGTTTAACAAGCTGTTTGTCCGTTCTCGGAATGAAATACATCCCCATTCCCCCTGCGTATCAGGGATCCGACAGTTTGTTGCTAGTTTTGTGGAGGTGTGTGGCATTAGATGTCTACGTACAGGTCATATAAATCGCGTAAATAACAGGCCCCTGATTTGCGTACGCGGTGACGCCGCCCCATAGCTACCCAGATGGGTACCATAGGATTTACGTCAGGCGAATTTGGTCTAGTCTATGTACTCCTTATCATTCATCACAGCCATTATGCTGCCTTTGTCTGCCTTCGGTATTATGGGATTGTATTGTTTTGGCTTCTGTTGCAGCTATTAGCCGTGATTTCCTCAGATGTTCTGCTATTTGAGGTTATTGTGGATTTTGTGTTATTTCTGCACTTTCTAATTCTCTTGTCAGATTTTCATTAAAATTTGTTGTGCTGAGTATTTCTTCTTTCTTTTATGAGGTCTTCTATTGTTCTCTGTGATATGTGTGTTAATGTTGTGCTTTAGACAGTTTCCTTGTTGATGAGATTTACGTTAACAGTAATATCAGAAAATAGAGTCCGCCTTAATGCAAAACACCTTGTTATTCGCTTATTTCTTTATTCTCCCAAACTAGTTTCGGCGACAAATATCACCATCATCAGTGGGTTTGTTTTAATCTAAAACATGCAGAAAATAGCATGGTTATACAAACACAGTAGCACGTTATTACATTTTTACTATTCGTTTTTTAAAATATAGTTTTCTATGGACACTTTTATACCACCTTATTTATTGTATGTTACAGCACGTTTTAAGAAATTATTGTCGTTGTCTGCGACATATTTCCTGTGCGCTTTTTGTTTCGGTTGCCGTTTTTTACTTAATGAACAAAATGCCATCTGCAAACATGTGATCGGCTGTTAGTAAACAAAATACTAAAAGGTGAACTTCGTATGTCAGCTATATGTACTTGGGGTTGTGGTAGTCTTGTGGAAAACGAGTTACTTGGTGTGTACTGAGCTGTTACTTGGCTATTCGTGTACTCACGTTCGTTGGATGGTATTTGGCTGCTTTTTTACACAGGAAAACCAAACTTTCGCACTCTGTTTCTGATCCAGAACATTACGCCATCTTGCTGTTCGCGAGTGTTACGAGAGGTGTATCGCATGTGGCGAGAAAGGCAATGAAACACTGGAGCGCGAATTACGACAACTTCTGTTCATTGTTTATGTCTCTGTGTGTGATGAGGAAGTCGTTCTTTTGTGTGTGTTTACTTTCTGTTCTGTGTCGTTGGTCAGTTCTCTCACAGCAGTAAAGAGTGTGTTGTCACAAAGTGTCGTGTTTTCTTTTATTACATTTTTCCCTTCTATTATTAGTTGTCGGTATAGGCTGTTGCTGTTTCTCAGAATGTGTAGATCGTTTTCGATATTAGACGGGTTATGGTTTTTGTTCATTAGATCTTCTGCAAAAGTTGAATGTGTGCTGTCACTCTTTAGAGCTCTCATGTGCTCTGTGTACCTCGTTCGGAAATTTCTGCTTGTTTGTCCTATGTATTGGGCCTGACAGGAGTTACAAGTTAGTTGATATATTCCAGCATTGCTGAATTTGTCTGATGTTTTTCTGATTGGTCTTAGTCTTTTCTGAACTGTATTGTTTGTTCTAATTGTTATTGGGATCCCTTGCTTTTTCAAGATGTTTCCTATTCTATGCGATATTTTGTTATTGTATGTTAGTGTGTACCATCTCTCTCTTTTTTCCACTTCCTCATCACACACAGAGACATAAACAATGAACAGAAGTCGTCGTAATTCGCGCTACAGTTTTTCATAGCCTTTCTCGCCACATGCGATACACCTCTTGCGACACTCGCGAACAGAAAGATGGCGTAATGTTCTAGATCAGAAACAGAGTGCAAAAGTTTGGTTTTTCTGTGTAAAAAAGCAGCCACATACCATCCAACGAACGTGAGTACACGAATAGCCAAGTAACAGCTCAGCACACACCAAATAACTCGTTTTCCACAACACTGCCACAACCCCAAGTATATATTGCTGACATACGAAGTTCACCTTTTAGTATTTTGTTTACTAACAGCCGCTCACATGTTTGCAGATGGCATGATGTTCATTAAGTAAAAAACGGCAACAGAAACAAAATACAATAAATAAGGTAGTATAAAAGTGTCCATATAAAACTATATCTTAAAAAACGAATAGTAGAAAAGTAATAACGTGCTACTGTGTTTGTATAACCATGCTATTTTCTGCATGTTTTAGATTTTAAAAAAAAACCACTGATGATGGTGATATTTGTGGCCGAAATTAGTTTGAGACAATAAAGAAATAAATGAATAACAAGGTGTTTTGTATTAAGGTGGACTCAATTTTTCTGATATTACTGTTTTCTATGCAAACACGGACCAAATGGAAGAGTTACAAGATAAAATCATAGATTTACGTTAGTTAGGTTGATGATTCTGTCATGGAAATTATACAGTTGACTCTTATAATTGTTTGCAATGTGTATGCTTATGCTGTTTATGATTCTGGCGAGTTTCTTGTTTTCTATCTTCTGTTTTCATGCATTACATCCTATTTGTTATCTTTAATCTTTCTGTTAGTCCCTCAATTTCGTTTTATTGGCCATTTCTACATCTTTTATATTAAGTTCGTTGTTGAGCAACCAATTCACGTCCCACGGTAACGCATGAGCCATTGATTAATAAGAATTTTGTATTCTCCCCTTTCTTTCTAAAAATAGGAGAATCCAAATCGAAGGAACTGCAAGGAGAGTCATTTTAGCAGGCATCAACAGACATGATAGTGTCTTTAATAGCTGTCTCCTGACTTGTATGTTTTGATTTCTTGATGTCTCATCGCAGTTTCAATCTAGTTTTCAACCTCTGACTGGATGGAGGCAATATTTTGTGTCGCTTGTGAGCCTTTTCCTGAGTGCGATTACAAAAGATGCAATTATAGAAGACTGGAGAGATGTGTTGATATTTTTCGCCTTGGCGTGTGATATACGCGTAGCCACCTTAAGCTGTTGGATTTTCAGTTTTTTCCTGGAAGACGCGCAATTTCCTGCTCCGAAGTGAGTGTTTACACGAGCAATTATCACAGGCTTAACGTAATGTGCGTGTAGTTCCTCTGGCGCGTGGTTGCCAATACGCAATTTCTGCATGTTGCCTGTCCTTTACATCCAGCTGCGAGGTGATACGAATGATGCCTCTAGATAAACCTCGTGAGGTTTTTAGACTACGTTCTATTCGTCATCATCATTATCATCATCATCATCATCATCATCATTCCTCATCATCATCATCGTCACATTCTTCTTCTTCTTCCTCACGGCAGTTTTAGTTAAAATAGGAAGCTGAAGGTCATCCATCTCTTCTGGTTTCCAGCCTCTCATTCGTTTTATAGAACAAAGCTTTTATAAAAACAGGAACATCTAAACCAGGTAAGATAGTAATAGACGAAGGTGTCGGACAGGGATGAAGCATGTCACCGACTCATTTTAGTATTTATATAGAATACCTCATAAGAAATTGGAAGAAGTAAGTTCATGAAAGCATACATCTGAAACGTAATTACAATCTAAATGTTATGCTGCATGCAGATGATGTATTACAAAAGGTAGAAGTAGACTTAAAATGCTCTGCATAAAAGAGTTGGGAAGAAAAATTATCATCTAAAAATGTCTGCTACGAAAACAGAGTTGTGGCCCACGCAGGAAAATTCCTAGATGATTAAAATTGTTATCGAAAGCAAGGTACTTGAACAACTTTCCAGTTTCAGTTATTTAAGTAGTAAAGTAGGTCTGATCACAGAGAAATACATAGACAAGAAAACCAGCAAATTTCAATGTATATGTGAAACTATAAACAAATATAACAATGAACCACATAGCCACAGCAATATGCTACATGCGTCTTGTTTTTGACATTCGCAAGTAATGCGACAGTTATAATCTTCTGAGGAAGGCAACTAGGTGCTTGAAACCTGATAAGGAAACAATTTTTTTTTCTGCAGCTGGTTGCCGATTGTTTCAATAAATACGAATACAATTGCTGAAGATGGATTAAAGACACAACTTTCTTCCTATTCGTCCTTACTTAGTTAAGGCATTTTATGGGCAGCCTGTTGCAACTTGGTACTTATGCTAAGATTCCTTTTAAAACTTACGGGAGATTTACTTTTCTGTACTTGTATGCATAACACTGTTCTTTCACACCGTAAGTCAGCTTCTGTCACTAATTGAAGTTGCCTTTTAGAGTAACGGTACTGTTTTTTTCTTATATATTATTTACTGTATATTGAAATTCCAGTGCCTTCTTCTTCATTTTAAAGCCTTCATTATTTTTTTAAATTTTCATGAGTGTTTTAAATTTTTTTAACTATTGACAGTTTTGGATTAACTTCCCTGAGAGTTTTTGCTCTAATTTCTGCCTACCTCCCATACAACCTCGATATAGAGGGTGTGAAATTTGGAACATAGGTCTACAATCTGTGTCAGCAACAACGGCTCAAACGTGGCTGGAAATCGAGTCGAACCGAACTAGAATGGCAGATGCGGGTACGTCATTCCATGCTCCTTCAACTCTGTGACAGCATTCATCTGTAGTAGTGTCTGGCGAGTGACAGAGCAGAGTAGCTCAGCCTGTCACCGTTTTCTCTACCGTCGTATTAAAATACCTCACCTGCGAAGCTTCTGCTCCCTGGACTGTAAGAGACTCCAGACAACCTCTGGTACAGCAGGGAATTCGATTGTTGAGATAAATAACTTGATTAATGAAGGTAACAATGAGAGATTACAGACCAGTAACAGACAGTTATATTATTGAAAAAATTCAGTTATACAGGGTGGTCCATTGATAGTGATCGGGCCAAATATCTCACGAAATAAGCATCAAACGAAAAAACTACAAAGAACGAAACTCGTCTAGCTTGAAGGGGGAAATCAGATGGCGCTATGGTTTACCCGCTAGATGGCGCTGCCATAGGTCAAACGAATATCAACTGCCTTTTTTTTTAAATAGGAACCCCCATTTTATTACATATTCGTGTAGTACGTAAAGAAATACGAATGTTGTAGTTGGACCACTTTTTTCGCTTTGTGATAGATGGCGCTGTAATGAACACAAACGTATAAGTACGTGTTATCACGTAACATCCCACCAGTGCGGACGGTATTTGCTTCGTGATACATTACCCGTGTTAAAATTGACCATTTACCAATTGCGGAAAAGGTCGATATCATGTTGATGTATGGCTATTGTGATCAAAATGCCCAACGGGCGTGTGCTATGTATGCTGCTCGGTATCCTGGACAACATGATCCAAGTGTCCGGACCGTTCGCCGGATAGTTAGGTTATTTAAGGAAACAGGAAGCGTTCAGCCACATGTGAAACGTCAGCCACGACCTGCAACAAATGGTGATGCCCAAGTAGGTGTTTTAGCTGCTGTCGCGGCTAATCCGCTCATTAGTAGCAGAAAATTGCCCGAGAATAGTGAATCTCAAAAACGTCAGTGTTGAGAATTCTACATCAACATCGATTGCACCCGTACCGTATTTATATGCATCAGGAATTGTATGTCGACGACTTTGAACGTCGTGTGCAGTTCTGCCACTGGGGTCAAGAGAAATTACGGGACGATGACAGATTTTTTGCACGCGTTCTATTTAGCGACGAAGCGTCATTCACCAACAGGGGCAACGTAAACCGGCATAATATGCACTATTAGGCAACGGAAAATCCACGATGGCTGCGACATGTGGAACATCAGCGACCTTGGCGGTTTAATGTATGGTGCGGCATTATGGGAGGAAGGATAATTGGCTCCCATATTATCGATGGCAATCTAAATGGTGCAATGTATGCTAATTTCTACGTAATGTTCTACCGATGTTACTACAAGATGTTTCACGGCATGACAGAATCACGATGTACTTCCAACATGATGGATGTCCGACACATAGTTCGCGTAAGGTTGAAACGGTATTGAATAGCATATTTCATGACAGGTGGATTGGTCGTCGAAGCACCATACCATGGCCCGCACGTTCACCGGATCTGACGTCCCCGGATTTCTTTCTGTGGGAAAAGATTTATGCTATCGTGATCCACCGACAACGCCTGACAACATTTGTCAGCGCATTGTCCATGCATGTGCGAACATTACGGAAGGTCTTATGTCAAAGCGGTAGGGGGACCAAAACAAAATGTCCAGACACTCTGTGACCAAAATGGTACTGAAACAGAGGATGGCAGACTAAAGGCCGAAATACTAAATGTCTTTTTCCAAAGCTGTTTCACAGAGGAAGACTGCGCTGTAGTTCTTTCTCTAGATTGTCGTACAGATGACAAAATGGAAGATATCGAAATAGACGACAGAGGGATAGAGAAACAATTAAAATCGCTCAAAAGAGGAAAGGCCGCTGGACCTGATGGGATACCAGTTCGATTTTACACAGAGCACGCGAAGGAACTTGCCCCCCTTCTTGCAGCGGTGTACCGTAGGTCTCTAGAAGAGCGTAGCGTTCCAAAGGATTGGAAAAGGGCACAGGGCATCCCCGTTTTCAAGAAGGGAAGTCGAACGGATGTGCAGAACTATAGACCTATATCTCTAACGTCGATCAGTTGTAGAATTTTGGAACACGTATTATGTTTGAGTATAATGACTTTTCTGGAGACTAGGAATCTACTCTGTAGAAATCAGCATGGGTTTCGAAAAAGACGGTCGTGTGAAACCCAGCTCGCGCTATTCGTCCACGAGACTCAGAGGGCCATAGACACGGGTTCACAGGTAGATGCCGTGTTTATTGACTTCCGCAAGGCGTTCGATACAGTTCCCCACAGTCGTTTGATGAACGAACTAAGAGCATATGGACTATCAGACCAATTGTGTGATTGGATTGAAGAGTTCCTAGAAAACAGAACGCAGCATGTCATTCCGAAGTAAGAGTGATTTCAGGTGTGCCGCAGGGGAGTGTCATAGGACCGTTGCTATTCACAATATACGTAAATGACCTTGTGGATGACATCGGAAGTTCACTGAGGCTTTTTGCAGATGATGCTGTGGTGTATCGAGAGGTTGTAACAATGGAAAATTGTACTGAAATGCAGGAGGATCTGCAGCGAATTGACGCATGGTGCAGGGAATGGCAATTCAATCTCAATGTAGAAAAGTGTAATGTGCTGCGAATACATAGATAGATAGATCCCTTATCATTTAGCTATAAAATAGCAGGTCAGCAACTGGAAGCAGTTAATTCCATAAATTATCTGGGAGTACGCATTAGGAGTGATTTAAAATGGAATGATCATATAAAGTTGATCGTCGGTAAAGCAGATGCCAGACTGAGATTCATTGGAAGAATCCTAAGGAAATGCAATCCGAAAACAAAGGAAGTAGGTTACAGTACGCTTGTTCGCCCACTGCTTGAATACTGCTCAGCAGTGTGGGATCCGTACCAGATAAGGTTGATAGAGAGGATCCAACGGAGAGCAGCGCGCTTCGTTACAGGATCATTTAGTAATCGCGAAAGCGTTACGGAGATGATAGATAAACTCCAGTGGAAGACTCTGCAGGAGAGACGCTCAGTAGCTTGGTACGGGCTTCTGTTAAAGTTTCGAGAACATACCTTCACCGAAGAGTCAAGCAGTATATTGCTCCCTCCTACGTATATCTCGCGAAGAGACCATGAGGATAAAATCAGAGAGATTAGAGCCTACACAGAAGCATACCGACAATCCTTCTTTCCACGAACAATACGAGACTGGAATAGAAGGGAGAACCGATAGAGGTACTCAGGGTACTCTCCGCCACACACCGTCAGGTGGCTTGCGGAGTATGGATGTAGATGTAGATGTAGAGGCGAACTACTCGCTGTTGGAGGAATGTCGTTACACGTCTTGCCAAATGCATTTTATTGCATTAATGTGGTATTTGCAGGTAATCACGCTGTATCAGCATGCGTTCTCAGAAATGATAAGTTCTCAAAGGTACATGTATCACATTGGAACAACCGAAATAAAATGTTTAAACGTACCTACGTTCTGTATCTTAATTTAAAAAACCTACCTGTTAGTAACTGTTCGTCTAAAATTGTGAGCCATATGTTTGTGACTATTACAGCGCCAAAGCGAAAAAAGTGGTCCAACTAAAACATTCATATTTCTTTACGTACTACATGAATATGTAATAAAAAATGCGGGTTCCTATTTAAAAAAACGCAGTTGATATCCGTCTGACCTATGGCAGCGCCATCTAGCGGGGCAACCATAGCGCCATCTGGTTTTCCCTTTCAAGCTGGACAAGTTTCGTTCTTTGTAGTTGTTTCGTTTGACGCTTATTTCGTAAGATATTTGGCCCGGTCACGATCAATGGACCACCCTGTATATGAGACATTCTCGTTTCAAAAAGTGGGAAACATCCAGTCCACAAATTTGGTCTGTAAGGCGAGACAGTCGTGCTACGAGTGAAGCCAAGCATACATGTAAAGACATAGAAGAAAATGAGAAATAATGATAACTTTTCAAGTCGCTAGACAGAATATGACCGCGAAACCGAAGATGAATCTCAGAAATTTAGAATCATGAACGAAAGTAATGAGCCAGGAGTAATTTAGCATGCAGGCGGGACAGTGCGAAAAGGTTACCTCTACGACATTGATGGTTCTGTAATGCTGATTTCTCGCGATTCAGTTTGCCTATTTGCACCTTAAGCAAAGATGGTTTTGTTACTAGTATTCTATCGCGAATCCCTTGAGAAAAGCTGTATGTCGCAGTGCAGGGTTACTTCCTGTGTGGTGGAAACCAATAGGCGACAACTGCCGAATTGCTGTTAGACAGGGAGTGTTCCATGCCAAGAATGCAACGAACTGGGGCTGAGAGAGTTTCTCTCAGTAGTTTTGTTTCCTCGGATGCGGAACTTCTGTGTGCTTTCTCCGATACAAAAAGGTTCCTGTAGCAAACATGACTGGGGGTGACATTGCAGATGGTTACTATCGCAGTACGGCCTCCGCAGCAAGCGCGTTAGTGGCCCTATGGTCGCGTCAGAAGTCAGCATTTCTACGCACCCCAGTTGCTTTGGATAGAATTTGAAAGTAACGGCCCCTGGAACTTCTGCAGATTTTCGCCATCTTGTGTATTTTATGAATTAAATGATAGGTGATCATGAAAATTCCTCTGCCCCCACCGTTTGATAGTCCACTGCTTAGGTAAGCTATCGGTGATTTCAATTGCCAGGGAAAAATTACTTTTATTGTATAAATAATCAGATTAAATTGATTGGCTTTTTAATTCACTGATTTAGTAGCCCCCTACTATTGAAGTCGTAATTGCATAAGCAGTCGAAACTGTGTCCTTGTAAGGGGACAAGGATGCTATAAACGTCTCCGAAAAATTTCTGAGCTACAACATACTCGACAGATTAGCAGTCGCACGCCCTCTGCATCGAGGTAGGTCAGGACGGCAGGGCCAAATACGGTCTTCTGTTATATTGATGGAAGATAACGACAAAGAGACTGTCGTCATTGGCCTAAGCACTTGAGAAATGTAACGTCTGCTCTCCAAATTACCGGCTATCGGAATCATAGTTGAAGGTGTTTCGTACCCAATGGCACGCCATGCGATCAAGATGGGTGATGGACCTGCAAGACTATTACAAATGCGTTCTCGCAACGTTCATTCTCTTCGTTGCCTCCACACAGGGGACGACCATCGCCATACTGTACACAGATTCGGGATTCATCTGAAAAGATAACGAGGAGCTACTCGTGGGTCCAACGATTTTGCGTAAATAACATAGTCTACATCATAATTTCTGTAATTTTTTATTCACTTAATATAGCAGTTATTGATAGCAGTGAAATACCGACTGACGATGTATCTTTACCTAAAGAGTGTCTAGTTTGCTGCGGTGTTCATGCATGCTATGCGTCGTGGTGCATACATGGACGGGACAGACGCCAATAGATGCGTCCACGCTGCCGACATAACCAACACTGCGCCAGTCCCCTCTTGCATCCATCATCAAGTTATTGATGCACTGTTTTCTTGATTATATGAGTTTGAAATCTTTTCTGGGAGTAAGTGTTTACTAATTTGAAAATCATTGACGACACAACACCTCATCCCAAGTACAAGACTTTTTACATTTTGAAATAAGTTTATCTTATTCTCCATAGTATAATGTACGTGCGTGGGACAAATAAGTTCGTTTCAGTATGTACGTGGCTTTGCATTTAACGTTTTCAGCGACGCAGGCGCCACTTTGGACATTTTCGCATTAGATAATCATTCAGTACTGCAGTACTGGTGATCAAAAGCAGACAGTTTCTGAGGCTTTTAGATAAGCGGGTACATTCGCATACAATTTATTTTATTTATTTTATTTCACTGGCCGATACATACACTGTACGTGATATACTGCATATCTAGAATGTGTTATTTATACAGTTTTAATACACACATTACTGTGATGTCAGACGACAGCGTAATGCCCTCTTTTAGAACACGGTTATCGTTGGTCGCTGCACTGTACCGCGCACCTCACGTTACTGCTATGTCAAGGGAAGCTGCAAAAATGTTCAACGTTGTGCTCCAGCCGTCCCTGTGGAGACTTGCCTTGCTGCAAACAAACCTAATTCCAGACTAACAGTACGTGACATGGCTGTTCCGTTCCGCACAGCCGAGCAAACAGTATGTCTCTTTTCTCGTGTGCTAGTTGCGTCCTGTCAGAGCGATCCTGCTTGGCTCTTAAGGTGACGCTCCTGAGCAAGTCGATTCCATATCCGCACGACAGTCGTGTGATTCCGTCCAACGCCAGCAACGATAGTGCAGATTGATAAATCACCGTCTCGATACGCCTCGAGCCGCTGTCGATATCCGGTCCATGCTGGCAGATGTTTCTCCTCCATGTATGAGGCATAAAACAATTTTCCCTCAAAACATCACCATTGAAATGCTTTAATAAACATAAAGCCTGCCGCCTAATACTTTCCCATATGCAGCACGTAGACAGCGTTTTGTCTTGGTGTGGTTGTGCTGAAAGATTTGTCATTTGCATATCCAAGCGTACAGTACACGTCACGCCAATTTGACGCTTGTTTTCGGACACTTTCACGATTGTTGCAATTTTAATGGCCAGTGATGTAGTCTATGACCACTTCTGTAACCGAGTGGTCAGTGCGGCTGTCTGCCATTTGGAGGAGCTGGTTTCGATTCCCGGTAATGACAGGTTTTTACCTTGGTGGAAGGACTGGCACTCAGCCCCTTCATGCTCACTGAGGAGCTTCTTGACCGATGGCAGCGGCTAGAGATCACGTAAAAATTCGGGCGTGAGAGAGAAGTGCTGACCCCACGTTGCTCCATGCCGCATCCAATGACGCCATTGACGGAGCATGACACGACGATTGATCGGACCGCCATGGTCAGTGGATGAAGTTGACGTTTACGATTTGATGTATACTACTGGACAGAGGCCCATCCCTTATGAAATAGCTGGTGATATCATGTGTGAAAGCACAACTCATTACTGAACCACATGTATCTCCAACTAGTGTGAAGCAGTTTATTGATACCTGTGTGAAGGTAGTCAACGAGTTCGGAGCTAATATCTCGCTATAGTGACGTGAAGATTTTTGTAAGCAATTGAGATAAACATAGGTGAGGAATCTGCTCTGGGCGAATGGGGCAATGTTAACAGCGAACAGAACCTCCAAGGACGCAACGCCAGCCAACTTGAATGCATACAGAAAATAATTAACTACTTGAAAGAGACTGTAATTGAGCGCCTTTATAGAATTTCATACTTAACCCGTTAGCGCCCATTGTCGTCGATTGAGGTTGGTCGGTTGTTCGTTTATTATTACAATGTAAGCTGCTTCAAACAGCAACGGGCTTTTGTTGTGATAAAGTGAGGTTTACTTCAACAATGGGTATTGTTGTTATCTCTCTGCTGCAGTTATTCACTTCAAGAATTTTAAGAATAGTTGAATATTTTTGCAGACATTGATGGTTTTTTTTTTCATTTTTATTACTATGGCTGTGTCTAAGGTAAGTTCACTGTCATTTTCTGGCTGCTGCATAATGTAATACTGTAGTAAGTTTGATATTAGTGAAGGTCAAATACTTTATTGCATTTTGTGTTCCTGTCTTCATTAGAGGACACTGGCCACTTCCGTGGTAAATGCTATGTTTTTCAGTCTTTCCAGATTTCTGAAAGGTATGCATGGAAGCGTAAAAATAAAATACATTTTCAGCTGTACCTGATAAAATTCGTTTATTTGTTGAGCTCTTGATCTTTACTACTTATCATAAATTGTCCAGTGAAAGAGATTATTGGTCAAAGGATGACCATCTCGATGTCCAAATAGTGATAGATTCAATGAGTCATAACAGTTATTTGGAAATGAAATCTGCATTTGCCTACATTTCAATGATAACAGAAAGCCCAATCAAAAAAATTGACAAACCTTTCAAAATAAAACCATTAACACAGGCTCTGATACAACATTATCAAAGATGGGGAGAATTTCAGGGATATCTAGCAGTTGATGAAATGATTGTGCATACTACGGACATCATTATATAAAGTAGTTTACCAGATCAAGCCCATCAGCTTTGGATATAATCTGCAACCTTATGTGGTACTGATGACTACTTTTAAAACTTCTTACTATATTGTGCGAAGGACCAGGAGGGTGACAATGCGAATCTGCTACTGGGTTCCAAAGAAGTTTTGAAAATGATGTCCATTATTGATTAGCCGAATAGTTGCAAAGCATTTAAAAGCACTAATTTACTACTCGTGACCTGCTCGCCCGACTGTAAGAGCTAGGATTCCGTGCAAGTGGAACCATAGGAGAAAAGAGAACAAGAAAGTGCCCCGCATCAGGAGATAATGTAATGAAAAAGAAAAGAAGTTGATAGTCTGAGTTCACATTTGATAAAGACAAAAAAATTTTTGTTACAGTATGGTAAGATAACAAGCTTCTTGCACTAGCAACTAATTTTGATACAGTGCTGCCTACCACCAAAACCCAAAGTTGGAATTCATGCCAGAAAGGAAACTCCGGAACCACACTTACTGGAGACATTCAAGAATTTCATGGGAGGCGGCGATCTTCACGATTGTCTAATAGAGAAACGTTCAATTGCTGTAGGTGGTAAAAAGTGGTACTGGTGCCTTTTTACAAGGATGGTAGACACGGCTGTTGCAAATGCATATCTGGTTTTCAAGAGGTGCCATGCAGACATTTCTGTTTCAGTGGAAGAATTCACAAGACGGATTGCCAGAACATACGTGAAGAAAGGTCTTGAAATCAGGTCAACTAACGAAAGGCAACCAAAACTATCTCCCATGACTAATGTACCAGACATATGATATGACCAGAAACCGCACGTCATTCAGATATGTGAAAAGTAAGGAGGTGCCAGTTTGGGAAAGCGTAGAAATATCGTGGGAAGTGTAACTCCACGCTCTGTATGGCATGCTTTCCCAAATATCATATTAGGCCTTAAGTAAAATTAGGTTTTGGGAAGTTTTGAGGTTAACACATTTGTAAATGTGAGTTATTGTAAAGTAAATAACAATTATTAAATAATAATTGTTATGAGTTTAATATTATTAATTTCCTTATCATTGTCATTTCCCTAGTACGCAGTGTGAGGATGAAGCAACTGCCAAGCGTTCAGTGTCGTCAAATGAGTATATCCCATTTTTTTTTTTTGTGCATTAGTGCGTATCAGCAGAATTACGAGATTAATCTGACTTTCCCAAAAATGTCAGGTACTGCAGTTGATGTACAACTGCCAGAGAGCTAATTAGCCATGTCCAGACTGTAGTACAGCTACAAAGAGAAAATATTTATTCCGTCACGTAGTCGTGTTCCCACCAGAAAACTACACATCAGAAAATGATGGTACTGAACCACATCACAGGATAGGAAACGTACAAGACCTTTAATTAACGTGCACCAGATATTAATACAATCAAAAATAAGCGAGCCTTTGTACCTTATACAGAAGCGACAAAAAAATGAACTGGGCGTCCTACATCTTCTCTCACAACGTTGAAAGAGTTTCTTTCCGAAGAATCCTATGAACTTCGATCGGACGTCATTATGGATTTATAGGATTTATACACGTCTTCAAAAGAATACAGCCTGCTTTGAATGCTAAAGCTGGTCACTAATTTCATAATATGAGTGCTCGCAGTATGTTATTCAGACAAGATAAATTGCCGTCTTTAGACGTAGGCAGGGTGCGTTACTACCGAGCAAGACTTTTATGTTTTGGATTTTTCTGTGGATGCATGCCATGGTATCAGTAAACAACTTTCCCTTTCGTGCATTTCCCTGAAGCTGGCCCCGCAGTTACGATGGATCCGCACGAAGCGTTCTGTGATAAACGTTATCTCACGCTACAGTGACTAATAATGCAATATTATAGCCCATAAATTTTATGTGAGGACTAAAGCAGCAATAAAACACCGGAATATTCTTGATCAGTGTACTGTTCCAGCCATGTCATCGTTTGTCATAAGACAAAAACTTGATATCGGATGAAAACATAAAAGAAACATGCAGAAATACGCTGAATTTCCTCTTGTACTTTTTAAGATTGGTGACTAGTAGTAGGTAGCAGGGAAGTTTGTCATTTTTTATCAAACATAATGAAAAAACAGATGTAGTCGTCTATAGGCGAATGGTGATCTTTAATGCGACTCTAAATTAAGATCAGATGGTTGACTCTGAAAGAAAAGTGGTTTCTGGATGACCGAATAAAATGAAAGAAGAAACAATTAGCTAATGCTAATTGAAAAGTAACAGCCAAGCCAGGATTGCGAATTTACAAGCCTGTTAATACTGTGTAAATTGATATCCTAGATTCAATGTGAGCAAAAAATTGACGTTTGTTTCAGCCTTCCTAGTGCAGAGCAACACTTCAGAAGCAACAGAGGCCAGATTTTTAGGGTATTCGTAGGATCAGACAACGGTTTGGAAATTTTGATGTATGCTGCACAGTGTTATGAGAAGGAGTATACAGTACGGCACATGGCGCATGGGGACAGAAGAAAACATTACAGATCTCTTAGGGCCGCTGACTCGATAGAGAAACACGAAACCGAGGTCAATGACCTTCTCAACCTCTGCTGCCGCAGTGCTGCGTGCTCTGATGAAGTGAGAGATTAAACGGGAACAGTGCTGCTGTGAACTGTGGCGTAGGAAAGCGATACTTTGCAGACCTTATACTGTTCGTGCCGGTGACAGCGTGCAGTTTCTTTGGATTAAAGACTCACCTACATTTTCAATTGTAAATGTGTTAGTATTTGTAGTTCTTAAACAAACAGCCCCAGAATTCATTAGATTTATTATTGATGTTAAAGACATACAAGAATTTTCATTGTCACTAGATTTCAAACGGGACTTTAGCGACGCCTTTAAAGTAAAAAGAATCACGATAAACTGCCCCCGTTCAAACGCTACATTTCTGTATTCTGGTGTAAGTTTGTTGGAGGCGTTGTTGTGCAGCCTCCTTCCTATCTGGGAATGGTTCAACGAATGATATAACAGGAGCAAATACAGGTTAACGTAGGACATAGAAATACCATAAGTTTGCATATGTCTGTATAAAGATATATTCATCTGTTACGACAGTTTCTTTTATTTGTATTAACTTTTTGGCGGAAGAAAACGAAATTAAAAGAAAGAATGGTGGATGAGAGCAGCAGTGCGGATTGTTTTTAAACGAGACTAAAAGGAAGCGTGCAGTGCAAGAGAAGAGTGCCTTGGGAGAAAATTGCAGCTGGCTGAGGCAAGAGGCATATGTCATGATATTACACGGCGATACAGTGAACAAAACAGAAGAAATTGTATGGCGTTGTTGGCTAGGACACACCGAGCAGTAGGTGCAGCTGTCTAATTCGGAAGTTTCCTTCATCGCAGAGTGTGGAATTGCGTCTCAAGTGTGCCTGTTGTGTGAGGATGACAAGAATGGATAAGGGTATGACATGGTGTCAGTTAATTTGTTGTATAAGGATGAAATGTGACCATCAACAGTCTTGGGTCTTACACCATGTGGAGAGGTTTGAAACTTGATGCAGGACATTAGCGCAAATCTAGTTATTAGAAACTTTATGTCTTGACCCCTCCTCGTAACAATGGACAAATACAGGGTGTTTTCAAGTAGGTACGACACTAGCACATGCCCGCAGGTGGTACTGGATGTGCACCGGCTGGTTTTTCGGCAGCTGCCGCAATACACAATGCTATGTAAACAAAACGCATTGTGACTCAGTTAATTTTATCTTCATATACAGCACGTGTTCTCTAAATGATGCCTCACTATCGCAAAGCGTCCAGGCACACTGTCAAACCATCGTCGAATTTCAGCTGCCGAAATGCTTGGAGTCACAAGCCGAATCCTACCTCCTAACTGCTAAAGTTGTTTTACATTGCTTTATTATAGGAATCATATGGATTTAGATTTGTGGAAGGAAGGGGCCAGTCCATTGTCGTATCATCAACAGCTCCACGGAATACTGTCGTACGTACGTAGGTGGTGGTAAATTGTAAATTTGTGGTAAGATGTTGTGGGGCCGAATTGCTGAGGTCATCGGTCCCTGAGGTTACACACTACTTAATCTAACTTAAACTAACTTACGCTATGGACAACACACACACCCATGCCCGAGGGAGGACTCGAACCTCCGACGGGGGCAGCCGCGCGGACCCTGACAAGACGCCGCAGACCGCGCGGCTACCCAGCGCGGCTGTACGTAGGTGGTGTATGCGCTTAGTGTCCTGCATAAAACAACCGTGGGTCCCCTCGCTGTTGGTAAAAGGTTGCAATATATGGTTCATATAAATACGAGAAATGATAGTTTCGAAGATCGGTCGAATAAGTAGAGTTGCGCCAATTGAACACCGCACTCCTTAGTTTTCCACATCATGCAAACCTTCTTGATGTAAATGATAAGGACTTTGAAAATTTTAACGTGGACTGTTGTGCAGGCTGATGTAACCCGATAAATCTACATCTACATCTATACCTCGCAAGCCAACTTATGGTGTGTAGCGGAGAGTACTTTGTGTACCACTGCCGAACCCCGTTTCCTGTTCCAGTTGCGAATAGTTCGTTGGAAAGCTTCCGCATGAGCTCTAATCTCTGTAATTTTATTTTCGTGGCCCCTTCGCGAGATACATGTAGGATCGTACGCTCTCGGAACTTTAACAATAATCTACATCATGATGCACAACGCCACTACTGCAGCGTCTACCACTGGAGTTGATAGATCATCTCTGTGACGTTGTCGTGCCTACTAAATGTGAACCAGTAACGAAACGCGCCGCTCTTCTTTGGATCTTCTCTCATTCCTCTGTCAGTGATATCTGGTACGGATCCCAGACTGACGAGGAATATTCAAGCATTGGTGGCACAAGTGTTTTGGTGTTTTGTAAGCCACTTTCTTTGTTGATGGACAACATTTCCTCAGGATTCTTCCCGTGAATCTCTGTCTGGCATCTGCCTTACTCGTGATTAATTTTATGTGGTCGTTCCATTTCAAATCGCTTCTCACGCATAATCATACGTATTTTATGGAATGTCGTTAATATATATCCTGAAAAGTAATAGTCCTATGACACTCGCCTATGGAACACCCGAAGTTATTTTTACGTCTGCAGAAGAATGACGTGTTGTGTTCTGTTTGTTAGAAAGTCTTCAATCCAATCACACAGTTGTATTTTGTTCGTTAAGAGAGACTGCGGAACTATATCGAATGCCTTCCGAATGTCAAAGAACACGCGTCTACTTGAGCGTGTATATCCACTGCTTTGTGGGTCTCGTGAGAGAACAGGGCGAGCTGGGTTTCACAAGATCGTTGTTTTCGGAACGCTTGTTGGTTCCTACAGAGGATATTTTCGGCCTCCAGAAATATCATAATACGGGAGCATAAAATACGTTCCAAAATTCAACAACTGACCGACGTCAGAGTTAAGGGTCTTCTGCGTCTGTCCGGAGACCTGTCTTGAAAACGGGATCGACCTTTGCTTTCTTTCCGATCATCAAGATCATTACGCTCCACCCAAGACCTACAGTACGTTGGTACTAGAAAAGGGGCAAGTTCTTTCGCATACTCTATGTAGAATCGTATTGGTATCCCGTCGGGTCCAGTGGCCTTCCCTTTGTTGTGCGGTTTCAATTGCTTTTCTATTCCGTGGTCACTTATTTCGATATCAGCCATTTTGTTGTTTGTGCGACGATTTAAAAGAAGCACTACAGTGCCCTCTTTCTCTGTGAAACAGTTCGAAAAAAGACGTTTAGTATTTCGGCCTTTTCTGGGTCATTCTTCGATTCACTGTCGTTATGGTCCCCGAGGGTGTGCATAGTTGGCTTCGATCCATTTACTGATTTAACATAAACCAAAACTTCTTACGATTTTCTGTCAAGTCGGTTGACAGTGTTTTACTTTCGAATTCGCTGAACGCTTGAGCATGGCTGTCCTTACGCTAATTTTGGCTAGGCATGTACCTATCTAAATCATATCGTCCAGTGCACTTGAACTTTCTCCATTCATATGCAATGTTGTTAGTGCTGGAGATGAAATTTTCGTGTTGACCTCTCAGGTAATCTGACATTTGTTTTTTGTCACTCTTACTTAGCAGAAAGACCTTCCTACCTTTCTTTGCATTAATCTTCAAAGCCGTATTCATTGATGCTGTAACGGCCTTGTGAGCACTGATTTCATGTTCTACACGAACTGAGTCGAAAAGTTAGGGTCTGTTTGTCACTAGCAGGTATAAGATGTTATCTTCAACATTCGGTTCTCTGATTAACTGCTCAACAGTTTCACATGATTAGTTATCCCTACCACCCGTCTTAAACACATTAGTCTTCCAGCCTATAGCTGGTAAGTTAAAATCTCTGCTTATAGTTATAAGATGCCCAGGAAATTTACGCGTAATACTCTTCAAGTTTGCCCTCAACTGATGCGCCACTGCTGCTGCTGCTGCTGCTGCTGCTGAGGCAGAGGATCTATCAAAGCATCTGATGAGCACGTTTGATGCACTTTTAACTCTCGTGCTCACCCAAATTATTTCGTATTCAGAATCTTTACTTATCTCATTAGACGAAATCGTATTTGTTATGGCTGAAAAGACGCCTCTAGCTTCAGCGTTCACCCTTTCTTTTTGATACACATTTTATTCGAAATTTAGGATCTGTTTTCTGTCTATAACTCTGTTGTTATTGGAACCGTTTATAAGGAAGATTAGTTCCGGGACCTTTCCATAGATTCGCTTGCAGTTAACTAATACTGTATTAATATTTTCTTTCTCCGATCTTCTGTGACGAACATCACTCTGTCTGGACTCAGAAGGGATCTTATCAGGCCTGTGGAGGGATTTCTCTATCCTGAAAAACCCACATGTGCACGCCTCGCGGGGCCAGGAAGCTGTCATGCAGTCATGAGGAAAAAGAAGCATTTTAAGATCAGACTCTCCATCAAGCATGGACTACAATAGCGAGTTGCAGTACTAATGTCGACCAACTACATCTCAACTGACCAGTATTTTCAAAAGTTTCAGTTTTTCTTTGTGTGCTCTGTTAGATTTTACTGACAAATCCGCTTGAAGTGCTAAATTGCTCAACTATTTTCTCGGAGTTCTTTCTAAGACCGCGCATAATTTGTCCAGCTTATTCTCGGTTGAAACACTTGACTTTCTAAACTTCTTTTTGTCCCAGTCTTGTGAAATACCTTTTCCAAGCTATGTATTATCGAGTCACTGGGAACGCGTGCACTGAAATTTTTGTATCAGAGCAAGGTTTTGGGGAATAGAGGTTAGTACTGTATAGAAAATTGCAGACTCTGCTACCCTCCGTAGAGCGTGTATGTAATTGTAACGGAGACTGCGATGGACGCTGTGAATAAATGTATGTGCTGAAAGTTACTGTGTTGAATTCCTTTAAATATTAGTGAGTAGCAACACAAGCCAACATTCCACATATGACTATTGTACAGTTCAACCCGAGAAACACTCATTGATCTTCGTGTATACTACCGGGAGCAGAAAATGCACCACAACACCAAGTGGAAAACGACGTATGTCCGGTCGCACGCAGTAAACTAATACGCCATCTATCGCTTGTAATCGAACGCACGTAGTAAGTCATTTAGTTCAGTATGGAACGTTGTACAACGCAGCTGCGTAGTGAGGCAGCGGAGGAGTTTTCTCGTGTGTACAGCGTTGCGGCTGTCCACAATACTCCGTGGCCGCCATTTCCGTTTCTAGGCAGAAAGGCAATATCCAGGTGGGCGAAACAATGAGTGAGACATGTTCCGTAACCAGTGTGAAATATAAGGGAACTGAAATGAAATCTGAACAGCAGAAAATATTCGACGAGCTGATGCAGCTATTCAAGGCAACCAACAGTGATGTGTCTGTCGCTATTTCACAACATTACAAATCCCTTACACTTCTTTGCAGAGGGATTTAAAGTTTGCTCACAAATTGCAAATCACGCAGCAGTTACATCCGGGAGAGAAAATGAGTAGGCACGATATCTGCACATTACTGGACAGAATTGACCTGGATGACATACTTCTGACAGTCTTGTGATGTCTGATGACGCAAACTTTTATCTGAATGGTTTTGACAACAAACAAAACGTTAGATGTTATTCGGACGCAATCTCACAGCTCACTCCTGAAAAGTCTCACGGTTGCCAAAGTTCGTCGTTTGCTACTGGGCAGCCCATTGGAATACTTGGTCCGTATTTATTTATTCTTTCCAAGACAACGGTCAGGCGGTAGTATCAGTTCTTAAGGGTATGCGACCATAAAATAAAGATTTTCTTATTCCCACTGCTGCAGGAACATCACTGTCTAAACACAATATGCACTTAGTATGGGGGGGGGGGGGGGGGGGAGAGAGAGGCTACAGACAGTACTGTCCGTAATTCAATTAGTACAGCGAGACGCCACTTTCCACGTAGATTACTCTCACGGTTCGGTGATATGCCATCGCCGTCGAGACCGCCTGATCTTTCAGGTCCCTGATTATTTTTTCTTTGGGTCTATTCATTCACACAGTGACCATACTGGCACCGAAACAGAAGATAACAGAGAGAAGCCGAAATACTGAATATGGCCTTCCGAAATTGTTTCACCGCGGAAGATTGTAAGATGGTCCTTCCTTTCAATCGTCGTACGAACGTCGAAATGGCAAACGTTAAGATAACCGATTGCGAAATAGAAAAACTACAATCGCTTAGTGGTGGAAAGTCGTCAGGATATACACTCCTGGAAATGGAAAAAAGAACACATTGACAACGGTGTGTCAGACCCACCATACTTGCTCCGGACACTGCGAGAGGGCTGTACAAGCAATGATCACACGCACGGCACAGCGGACACACCAGGAACCGCGGTGTTGGCCGTCGAATGGCGCTAGTTGCGCAGCATTTGTGCACCGCCGCCGTCAGTGTCAGCCAGCTTGCCGTGGCATACGGAGCTCCAACGCAGTCTTTAACACTGGTAGCATGCCGCGACAGCGTGGACGTGAACCGTATGTGCAGTTGACGGACTTTGAGCGAGGGCGTATAGTGGGCATGCGGGAGGCCGGGTGGACGTACCGCCGAATTGCTCAACACGTGGGGCGTGAGGTCTCGACAGTACATCGATGTTGTCGCCAGTGTTCGGCGGAAGGTGCACGTGCCCGTCGACCTGGGACCGGACCGCAGCGACGCACGGATGCACGCCAAGACCCTAGGATCCTACGCAGTGCCGTAGGGGACCGCACCGCCACTTCCCAGCAAATTAGGGACACTGTTGCTCCTGGGGTATCGGCGAGGACCATTCGCAACCGTCTCCATGAAGCTGGGCTACGGTCCCGCACACCGTTAGGCCGTCTTCCGCTCACGCCCCAATATCGTGCAGCCCGCCTCCAGTGGTGTCGCGACAGGCGTGAATGGAGGGACGAATGGAGACGTGTCGTCTTCAGCGATGAGAGTCGCTTCTGCCTTGGTGCCAATGATGGTCGTATGCGTGTTTGGCGCCGTGCAGGTGAGCGCCACAATCAGGACTGCATACGACCGAGGTACACAGGGCCAACACCCGGCATCATGGTGTGGGGAGCGATCTCCTACACTGGCCGTACACCACTGGTGATCGTCGAGGGGACACTGAATAGTGCACGGTACATCCAAACCGTCATCGAACCCATCGTTCTACCATTCCTAGACCGGCAAGGGAACTTGCTGTTCCAACAGGACAATGCACGTCCGCATGTATCCCGTGCCACCCAATGTGCTCTAGAAGGTGTAAGTCAACTACCCTGGCCAGCAAGATCTCCGGATCTGTCCCCCATTGAGCATGTTTGGGACTGGATGAAGCGTCGTCTCACGCGGTCTGCACGTCCAGCACGAACGCTGGTCCAACTGAGGCGCCAGGTGGAAATGGCATGGCAAGCCGTTCCACAGGACTACATCCAGCATCTCTACGATCGTCTCCATGGGAGAATGGCAGCCAGCATTGCTGCGAAAGGTGGATATACACTGTACTAGTGCCGACATTGTGCATGCTCTGTTGCCTGTGTCTATGTGCCTGTGGTTCTGTCAGTGTGATCATGTGATGTATCTGACCCCAGGAATGTGTCAATAAAGTTTCCCCTTCCTGGGACAATGAATTCACGGTGTTCTTATTTCAATTTCCAGGAGTGTACTTACAAAATTCTACAAATATTATGCGAAATAACTTGCTCCCCTTATAGCACTAATTTATCGTAGATCGCATGAGTAACGAAGCGTATATAGTGACTGGAAGAAAGCACAGGTCATTCCCGCTTTCAAGAAAGGCTGTAGGACAGATGCACACAGTTATAGACCTATATCGTTGACGTCAATCTGTTGTATAATTATGGAACATGTTTCGTGCTCAAGAATTACGACGTTCTTGGAGAAGGAAAATCTCCTCTATAAAAATCAACATGGATTTCGCAAACAGAGATCCTGCTGAACTCAGCTCGCTCTTTTCCGCCATGAGATCCAATGTCCCATAGACAATGGCGCTCAGCTTGATGCCGTGTTCCTTGACTTTTGGAAGGCATATGACACCGCCCAGCATTGATGGTTAATGAAAAAAAATACGAGCTTATCGACTTCGGAGCAGATTTGCGACTGGACCTCCAGAGAATTGATGAATGGTGTAGGCTCTGGCAGTTGACCCTGAACGTAAGTAAATGTAACACATTGGGCATACATAAGAAAAGAGATTCACTACTGTATAGCTGCCGGTGGACACAGTATCTACCGTAGGACACAGAAGAGAAACTATCCAGAGAGACCTTTAGTGAACCACATAAAACAAATAGTAGGAAAAGCAGATTCCAGACTCAGACTCATAAGAAGAATATAACTCATCCACGAAGGAAGTGGCTTATAAGGCGTTTGTTCGACCGTTTCTTGAGTATTGTACATCTGTCTGGGATTCTTACCAGGTAGGACTGACAGAAGAGATAGGGAAGATCTAACGAAGAGCGGCGCATTTCGTCACAGGATCGTGATTTATATCAGTGGAATCCTTTATCTCCCACTGTACATAACATTTTGGTACATGATGCAACTGCTATTGATGCCGCAGTGATCACTAAGTCCAGAAGAATTAACTCAGTTATCGCTTCCACTTCTTTCCCAGCTGTTGACTACGAGCTTATCTGGGTGTTCATGAGGCTACTCAGGTCACATAAATTCATCCCAGCTGAACATATTTGGAATTCCATTAATCGCTGTAAGTTTAGCTCGAATGCAGCTCCAAACGAGTTCTGGAGTTATGAACAACTGCTGATAATTCAAGGATCAGATTGACTCTCCAGCTCCTTCAGTATCTCGTGGAGTTTATGCTACGTAGACCAGGACAGAAGAAGGCTCTACGTGCTACTAGGTATCTCATTCAGTTGCTTGCAGATGGGTGAGTTACATGATTTTCGCTTATTACTTACATGAAGATGAGGTGCATGATAGTGCAGAATCTATCTCAAACCGAATTCTTGGAGGGTCAGTACTTTCTAGATGCCGCGTCAGGTTGCAATCAACAGCTGGGAAAGAAGTGGAAGTGACAAATGAATTAATCCTTCTGGAGTCAATGATCATTGAGTCGTCTGCTTAAGGAAACAGGTATTCGCCTCTCAGAAGAAAGGCTTTGACTCTTACTGACAGCCTAATCAAAAGCTGATACATAGTCAACTTCGAATGAATTATGATTATTCGAGCAGAGACCTGTGACTGTGAGACAAAGATAACTGGAAGGCCTAGGCGACGAGGAATCCATACAATCGAACTCTACTTTTGCAGAATATACAGAACATGCTGCATAGCGAGGAAGTCAAATGGCTCTGAGCACTATGGAACTCAACTTCTGAGGTCATTAGTCCCCTAGAACTTAGAACTAGTTAAACCTAACTAACCTAAGGACTTCGCAAACATCCATGCCCGAGGCAGGATTCGAACCTGCGACCGTAGCGGGCGAGGAAGTCAAACGCCTGTTCGGAAGTACATCGCCAGCGGTTACTCTCAATAGTGTAAATTTTAGACGTTAAGACCCCATCATGCTCGAAGCTACTGGTGGGACAAGTGATAAAGGACAGCCTAGAACAAAACGAAATTGTGTTAGTGAGAAGCAACCGCACGCAACGTGGAGTCCTTTCGGGAAGCAATCCGAGACCGCAACACATGCTTCATACTCATCCACGGCACGGGATTACTGAAGAGTGTCAGTCTTGCCATGGGATTATTACCGTCGTTTACATGTTTTGTGCCATCAAGGATCATAGTCTGAAACAGTAAAATTTGTATTCATCAGAACGCGATTACTATTCGCAAGAGGAAACATTTGTAACTCAACAGAAACTTGTAAGATAGATTTATATTATTTAATTTCCTACATAAGTTGGAACAATAATTAAAAAAAGAAACTAGACTGGTCTTCGGGAATGCAGCTGCTGAAATTCCCGTCCGGCTATTTGGGATAATTAAAATATCAGAGGAAACAATGAGTTCTAGATGAACTTTGAGACGCCTCGTTATACACTGAAGCGCCAAAGAAACTAGTAAAGACATGTGTATTCAAATACAGAGAGATATAAACAGGCAGAAGACGGCACTGCGGTCGGCAACGCTTACGTAAGGCAACAAGTGTCTGGCGCAGTTGTTAGATCGGTTACTATTGCTACAATGGCAGGTTAAGTGAGTTTGAACGTGGTGTTATAGTCGGCATAGGAGCGATGGGACGCAGCATCTCCGAGGTATCAATGAAGTGGGAATTTCACCGTGTGACCACTTCACGAGTGCACAGTGAATCTCGGGAATCCGGTAAGACATTAAATCTCTCTGACGTCACTACGGCCGGAAAAAGTTCCTGCAAGAACGGGACCAACGACGACTGAAGAGAATCGTTGAACGTAACAGAAGTGCAACCCTTCCGCAAATTGCTGCAGATATCAGTGCTAGGCCATCAACAAGTATCAGCTTGTGGAGCATTCAACGCAACCTCACTGATATGGGATTTCGGAGCCGTAGGCCCACTTGTGTCCCCTTGATGACTGCACGACACAAAGCTTTACGCCTCGCCTTGGCCCGTCAACACCGACGTTGGACTGTTGATGAATGGAAACATGTTGCCTGGTCGGACGAGTCGCGTTTCAAATTGTATCGAGCGGATGGACTTGTACCGGTATGGGGACAACCTCATGAATCCATGGACCCTGCATGTCCGCAGGGGACTGTTCAAACTCGTGGAGGTTCTGTAATGATGAGGGGCGTGTGCAGTTGGAGTAATATGAGACCCCTGATATGTTTAGATACGACTGTGACAGGTGACACGTACGTAAGCATCCTGTCTGACCACCTGCACCATTCATGTCCATTGTGCATTTCGACGGACTTGTGCAATTCCAGCAGGACAATGCAACACCCCACACGTCCAGAATTGCTACAGAGTGACTCCAAGAACACTCTTTTCTGTTTAAACACTTCCGCTGGCCACCAAACTCCCCAGACACGAACATTATTGAGCATATCTTGGATGACCGGCAACGTGCTGTTGAGAAGAGATCTTCGTCTCGTTGTGCTCTTACGGATTTATGGACAGCCCTGCAGGATTTCTTGGTGTCAATTCCCTCTAGCACTACTTCAACCTTTAGTCGAGTCTGTGTCACGTCATGTTGCGGTAACTTCTGCGTGCTCGTAGTGGTCCCACACGATATTACGCAGGTGTACCAATTTTTTTGGCTCTTCACTGTAGATCTTCTTGCACTTACCTGAAGCAAACGAGTAGTGACTTATTTCAGATATAGCTGGCGATGTAGGTGACGTAATATTATGAAGGAGTACCAATGTCGGGAAAAAAGACGGTCCACAGCTGTAGCTTCAGGTTGATATTTTGCTCAATAGCATTAAAGACAGGTTGCTGCCATATTATTAAACTGATTATAAAATTCTCGATATGTAATGTTGTGTGTATGCATAGTTTAACCGTAGTTCCTGTATTCATACGTACACCGATTAATTTCTGACGCGCTTTCAGCGCTAAGTGTGTGTGTGTGTGTGTGTGTGTGTGTGTGTGTGTGTGTGTCTGTATGTGTGTGTGTGTGTGTGTGTGTGTGTGTGTGTGTGTGTGTGTGTGTGTCTGTGTTTGTGTGAGTGTGGATATGTGTGTGTGTGTGTTTGCTGCAGTGACAACAGCGTTCTTCCCATTTCTGCACTTAGCGTTCTTCTCACAATCTGAGGAGAAGTAAACCAGACCTGTTAAGTACTATTACGAACAAATCATTCAGCCGATAAAGAGCAGTCTTTCGATGTCTGACCATATTATACCTGTTTTATCAGCGATTGTATTTGTGTAGGAAATACAGTTTATATACCTTTTATCATCCTTAATTGGATTTGTGTAATGTAACTGACTCCTTGCGTCGTCGTTAACGTATTAGCTGGTCACATACGTTAGTGTGCTTAGAAGATACACAACACCTTTCTCATTTATCTACGTTTAAATCTATTTTCCAGAAACTGCGCCTCAAAATCTTATACGGAGTGTTCAAAAAGTCTCTTCGCAGTGCCGTATGACTGTCAGCCGCACGTGCCGTACGATTGTTCGCCTGCCTGGATTTTTCAACGAAACAATAAACGCACAACGACACTCCAGTGATATTCTGTACCCATTCATAGGAGAACTTGTGTTAAGTGAAATACTGAACGGTTATTTTCAACAAGATGGTGCAATCGCGCATACAGCTCGCGTTTCAATGTTTTTGGTGATCGCACAATTTCACAGGGACTTTGGCATCCACAATCGCCTGACCTAACACCACCTGACTTTTTTCTTATGGGGTGCAGCGAAAGCAACTGTCTATAAAAACCGTGCAAAACCCATCGACGAATTGAAAACTGCAGTATCCACTTTCACTGCTTCTGTTACAGAAGAAATACTACAGCTTGTGTTTGGAAACATGATTAGACCAATTGAATTGTGTATTCAACGACAGAGGGGACACTTTTATCATTTAATGTGAAAATTTATAAGTAAAAATGAATATTCAATAAATTAATAACTTGTATTTCACTGAGTTTCATTTCTGTGTATTCTCTGCGGCATACGGCACGCGCGCCTAACAATCATACGGCACTGCGAAGAGAGTTTTTGAACACCCCGTAGAAATACACAGAGTTTTAAGCGTCTCCCACCACACCTTACACCGAAGACAAAAAAAATGACTTTTTAGAATTCTTCTAGTCGAGCGGCTGTGTTGCGGACAGTCTAAAATAGACTCTTGTCGGCACTGAACTGTGCCGTTTGCGGCTTTTAGCGGCTGTGCGAAGAAACAAAAGTAGAGACTGATATCCAAGCCCCCTACACTGAAAAGACGGTTTGACATTTAACGTCACAATATGGTAAAACATCCAGTAGCCAAACGTAGCCTTAGCCGTTAAATCATGTAACGTTCAGCGGCGGCTGTAAACGCCCACCTTTACGAGAGGAGTAGACCTGTCAAACAGTATTTGGTATTATTGATTCACTGGCCATATTTACCAACTGAGTACAGCCTTCCTGGACATTTAGAGCTAGGTAACAAACTCAAGTGGACGTTATCTTCGAGTGACTCTCTATCGAAAACAGCATCTTTTGCTGTAAGGACTAGATAACAACTAATATTATACCATGCCACATGATTGATTCGCGAACTGAGAAATCAGTTTATTAGCGACACATGAAAATTCGTATCGGACCGGAACTCGAAACCGGTTTCCCACTTGTCGCCTTAGACACTTGGGCTAACTGGCACGATCCCTGGACTGATCGACACTGCCACACTCACCAAATCCCCTAATGCTCACACGGTATGTGATTCCCGCAATAGGAAGAGTCGATGTTGTTATCGTCGTTTTCAGCCGTCGAAGCATGTAATACACATTTTAGTTTATTATGCCTGTGGTCTACAATGATCATCCTATGAACGTGCATATCAGGAGGACATTGTATAATAACAAACAGGCGTTGTAAAACACAGATACTGTAAACTAAAATATGTAATATTATACAAGTCATTAACATATCACCATGGTAGCTGAAGGTGTATCTTTGTGTGCTCATGTTTGCACATAATTCTAGTCACAAGAAGAGTTACACATTTCATCTGAATGAAAGCTATTTAAATTAGTAAATATTGATGACGACTGCCTCGACATTCAAAATACGCAAGTTCTTCTTGATGGATGCAGCCTTGGCTTTTAGAATATTGTGTACGGCTAAAATGTATTCTTGATCGCTGTCAGCAAGAAGACTATTTCGTTCAAGGTAGGACAACGTAAGAGAACTTCCAGTACGTTTTAGAAACATGATACACACATATGCCTCTGATATATTGTGGCTTTCTAGTGGTGCATCACTGGATACACATACATGCCTCTGATATATTGTGGCTTTCTAGTGGTGCATCACTGGAAATAATTTGGAGACGTGCTATAAATTAAGCTTACCATGGCGCCAAATTAAGGTAAAGAAATTACACACCTTGACAGACATGTTTCTGAGCTCGTGGACTTTCTGCTGTCAATGATTTCACGTAATTTTTAGAAAATCTCATACTAATATCAGTGTTCACAATCTTACAATAGATAAATTTGTTGAGAAAATGAGATTTCATATTTTTTTATCTGTTTAGTAATTTCATTTCAGTTTCAGCAGGTATTTGATTACAAATTGTTACAGCACTGAAAAACACATTACATTTCCTAGTAAATATACGGTTTTAAAACCTAATATTTAAATGGTAATTTTCTTGTTGTGTTCTATGCAAATATTTCCAACTGTTGTGATTGTTCAGGTCATAAAGAATTTAAACTGTCTATTGTCTTTAACAATACTTTCTGGTGATTACAAAGAGTAGCATCAATTATTT
The DNA here is from genome assembly GCF_021461385.2 of Schistocerca piceifrons. NCBI lineage: Eukaryota > Metazoa > Arthropoda > Insecta > Orthoptera > Acrididae > Schistocerca > Schistocerca piceifrons. Next base: position 413,599,583 of record NC_060139.1, on the reverse strand, counting down.
ACAAAGGAAAGAACACTGGTACCATATCTTATGCTATCCACCTGAAACGAATACCTGCAAGATATAAGTTGTACGTGACCTTGTGGCAAGATTTCAGCAGTTGACTAGAACGTCAAAAACAAAGACCGACACATGTGGACTTTGTGTAATTTGTCAGAAACGTGAGTGGAGAGCTTAAGATTCAATGAGCCGAACATTATCTCTTCATGTGTCAGACTCTTATTCCCAAGGTTAGCGGGATAAACATACAGTCCGACTCGGAAATTTTTGGTGTTAATTGTTACTGGCAATAAAAGATCACAATGCTACACCCTATTTGAGGCCTCTGTTTTGACGTAACTTGTGTGTACTAATGCGTAAGCTTGTAGTTTTTATCAGTGTGAAAGGGCGTTCTGTAAACTAAGTACAGATATAATACATTCATACTTATCTTGTATGAACGATGATTTTGCTAAAGGAGACCCACCGACTGAGAGGAACGAACAATTAGAAGATAAGGAGTAGAAAAGATCATATGGACATATGGCCAGAAATGTTATCTAAGGTACATACACGCACTTGATGGTAGAGACAAAAGATGACAGTTAAGATTTCAGCGATTGAAAGCACAGGTAAGGACACACCAGGCAAGTGATAATGATCTGTGTCTACTACCGTTTCAGCTACACACGCAAGAGGGCGGTGAGCTGGAGCACCATTAGGTAGTAGCCACATCACCCTCCATTCCACCACTTTGGTCCACAGCTCATAGTCTAGGGATTAGCGTCACTACCTCAAATCAAAGGGTCCAGGGTTCGATTCCATTTTCTTCGTGCAGTGACTGGACGTTTGTGTAGTCCTAATCATTTTCATCCCATCTTCATCTCAAAAACCCACAAGTTCCCAAAGTGGCATCAAATACAAGGATACAGCGAGTCAACACCAGACAGCTTCACCCAGACAATAATACCACATGGTCATTTCCATATCTTATCATCAAAGGCAGGTCTTCCAGCAGAGTAGGAAGGGTGTTCGGAAGGCAATATGCATCCAGGAGCAAATATGCACGCTGGTCGTTCCTTGGATTGTGACAGGAGGAGGCCAGAATCCTCTTAGCAATAGTCCTCATGATGTCAAATGCAACGCCCCCCCCCCCTTATCGATCATGTGACAAGCTACACCCCCCTTACGAATGACGTCTTAAACCAAGATGGCAGTAACCCACGATCCTCCACTCCAGATATATAGTAGTAATTTAACAAAACAACCGGTTCCATTGCAGTAATTTACTACCAACTAAAATAAAACGGGTCAAGAAGAATATAGCCACCAACTTCAAAGATATGCATCATTCCCTTATTGAAAAAATATGTAATCTTCACTTGAATTGCGTAAAATGGGGCAATGTTATAAAAATTATGTATGTTTCACTTGAATTTTGCAGTAAATCATGTAAAGAGTATACCTAGCAGCACTTCTGCATTTATCAGAGTCAGAAAGGCTAATCATGACGTTCAGTAAGCAAGCTGATACTTGTGCCAGCAAGCTAAAACTTGGCCCAACAAACAAAAATAAATAGTCAGCAAGTGAGACTTCGTGTTCTACTGGTCATGAAGACTAAACATTCAACCACAGTTTAGTATCTTAATGACCTTTAAGAGAAACACCACCACAGTACCATGGATTCTACCATCTTGGGTTGTGACGTTATGCGGTTAATGTCAATAACCTGTATGTGATATAATGAAGATGTCATACTGAGGAAGTGTGGGTACGACATCATAGGCTCCTACCCTATGCGCTTGATCTCATGACTGTAAGTATTTTAGTTGTTGGGACAATCTTTTCACTTGTTGGCGTCAGGTATTCTAAATTTGCAGACTATTCATTTTTTCTTCTTGGAAACGGTAGCAGCTTTCCGGAACAAATCTCAACTAGCTCAATTGACCTCTGCGTATGAACATTGACAAACCTGCAGACATATCATATTTCGACAAGTCAAGATAAATGCACATGCTACGTGATGACGGTCCACATGTCAACTGACCATTATTGCCCCACCCAGTAGTATCCGTGATCACACTGAAACAGTAATGCACTGGAGAACGGCTACACCAGAAGTCAGCTACACTGTAAAACTGTTACTTTGGAAAACGGTTACACTAGAAAATATTTACATAGGAGGGCAATTTCGTACAGTTTAGCTGTAATGTAGGTCAGTTTGATACACTTTTGGTGTAACTTAACGATGTGACTTGTTGTAACTAGTTAGAACTATTCAGAACTTGCTGTCAGGCTATACTGCATGCACTGTCAGTTTCTGGTGTTGGAAGACTAGTGGAGATCCAAGAGCTGACACCTTCTGTGAGGTGATGGCACATACACTGCCATCATGTGGTTAGGGAAATGTTAGTCGACATGACTGAGGTAATGGCAGTCACCATGTCAGCTGACCCTTATTAAACCCAGCAGTATGCTACGTGCATTAGGGATAATGGTAGTCAACATGATTGGGGTAATGGTAGACACACATGTGTTCAGTATGCTTTTTTGTCAAAATGTCATGTAGTTACCGCTGTATAACAGCATAATTTAGTATTATCAGCAGAAGATGACAAACGTTTTATATTGTAATACGAAGTTAATACCCTAGCATGAGGTAACTGTCCTGATGAGTACAGCAGTCCTCGATTTTTATCTAATCGAATGTATATTACTGTTGTTTGGTATCCTATACTATTTGGGGAAAAAGTTTCAATAGCTCCACCCTTACAGAGGCTTTGTCACTGGTGTGGATCAACAAAATGCATTTGCTGGTTTAAGCAAGCTCACCATATTGCTACGCTAAATGCATTCCAAGGATGGGAGGATGCGCACGTGAGTGGTGAACTAGCTGTTGTGAGTGCCAACATCATGGAAATAACATTGTTTACTTTCGTACGCCTGGTCGACAACTGCACTTTATGATTTAAGTTAGATCATCAGTACATCACCACTATATTTCGCAATTTATAGAATAAATTTTTATATGTTTTAATGAATTTCATGCATGGTACGAAGAGCAGATTATGATTGTCATCTAGTCTCCAATTTATTCCAGTAGTGCTAATAAGCAAAACACAAGTCTTTTTATTAGTAATACCAACTATTTAAATGTGGAAATATTTAATATAAAGGTCCGTTGTACCAGCCAAATATTGTACAACAATCAAACTGTAGACGTTCATAATCACCGATCGTTCTAGTAGTTTTATTAGTTTTGCCAATATACAAGGCTTATCAATTTTTATTTTTATTTTTTTAATTTTAGAACACAGTTATTATGGCAGTGCTGTATGCGTTTTGTACTTGATATCTAACATATATTCATTTAGAAGATAATTTCTATTTGGTGCAAAATTCGAGTTATTGTTCATGTTGAGAGATCCATTGCTGTACTTGTGTATTACAGTAAACAATCTGTCTGCCTGTGTGTGTGTGTGTGTGTGTGTGTGTGTGTGTGTGTGTGTGTGTGTGTGTATGTGTATGTGTGTTTGCAGACACATGAATTACTGATGTACTGTAGTTGTGGAAAACTGCTACCTTTACTTTTTGCTTAATTCATTACGGAATTCATGTGAAACTTTTGTAGCTTTTTCACATTATTCACAACTTAGGTAAAGATTGTGTCTTTTTATGTGGAATTACCATATAAATCTGAACATGGTGACTACATACTGCTTGACCTGTTTCATTTCAATAACTGGAAAATTACTGCACTGTGAGTGGCTGTTTCAAGGTGAAATACAACATTGTGATTGGAGGAGAGAGGGCATGTTTTAGCACCACCTTGCTTTATGATGTTATAGACAAGGTGCGTGTGGCTTCATACGTAGTAGGTAACTGATGGACAAGGCTTCTGAGTCACAGGTAGGTAGGTATGGTGTTTCTAGATTCCTCCTGAGGCAGTCCGAGGAATGGTCAGAATGCCAATTACCTTCCAACACAGAGTCACCCTCAGGAAATGCAGATACGCCTCATGTGTGAAATGACTGGTCCCACAGGGTGATCTCCAATTATCGGCACCCACACAGTGAATTTAAACTGATGCTGATTGTTTGCTGCCATCATACGATGGAGATTCGCCACAGCCCACAGCTGAGTGCTGTGAAAGTTGTTGATACCGCTCCTCATAAAGCTTGCCTCGTCTATGAATACAATGGATGACAGACATTTCAACACCGTGGTGGCCTGTGCGACAAACCAGAGTAAAAACTGCTAGCACAGAGGCCAGTCCGTAGGTAATAAGGCGTGCACACAGATAGTGGCAATTGGTTTGGAGAATTTTCAGTTTTTGTTCACACAGTTGTCTGGCTTATCCCATATTGGCGGGCCATCTGTGTGGTGCTGGTACGGAGCTCGTTGTGAAAGATCTTTTATCCGCACCAACAAGTGGGTGTGCCTCCCCTGGAATGCATTTCTGACCACATGTCCACTCGGCTTTTTTCTCTTTGCGCTCTGAAGCTATTTTCCTGCAATTTGTCCCCATTTAGCAAAATTTTCCTCTATGTCTTGCAATTGAACCCGTTCATATCCGCTGCAAGCCAACGAATCAGCGTGGTGGCTGTCCAGCCAATAGTGCAAGAAGTGGATTGTATGCAGAGCACCTGTACACTGGATGGCCCGTTGCCCGGATTTGACGCCTGTAGATTTTTTTCTGTGGGGGAAGTTGAAAGGCGCTGTCTACACGGACACACCAACTACACCCGATTATATCCAATGACGTATTACCGCAACCTGCTCGGAAATCTCCGCTGAAATGCTAGCACGTGTGCGGCAGTCTTTCTATTAGCAGACTGGAAGCCTGTATTACCACTGACGTTGGTAAAAAATAAATAAATAAATAAAATAAAATAAATAAAGGGACCAAACTGCATTGGTCCCTAGACTTAAGCTAACTTATGCTAAGAAGAACACACACACACACCCATGCCCGAGGGAGGACTCGAGCCTTCGGCGGGAGGGGCCGCGCAATCCGTGACATGGGGCCTCTAACCGCGCGGCGACTCCGCGCGGCGCCTGTGGTCATTTTGAACACAACCTGTGATCCTGTGATGATCATCTGTCTCGTTACTGGTCAGAATTCACGTAACTAGTGTATGCACTTGTGTTCTTCATTATTTTGTGCTACCACAGGCATTGCACAAGAACGAAATACATTCTTCCTACATCCTCCACACTCCACGAGGTTGTCGGCTTTTCCTAAATTGATAACTCGCATCGTCCACTTACGACCTACTGCTTGGACTGTCACACACTAACTGACTAGCAAGTTGCAATGCACTCAAGGAACACACAAGCTACTACCCAGAGTGAATGGCACAGATGAGAGTCTGTGGAAACTTTTCAAAATACTGTATCTCGTATACGATTCACACTTGAATCCTGCAATAAACACCACTGACATTCTAATCTACCCTAAATTTAGTTTTATTTAAGAACATGAAAATTATTTCTGCAAGAGGACATGATACAGCCATATCGAAAATCGTACTAGGTTACAACTTTTTAGAGCAAGTATAGAATTTTGAATATCTTGATTGTGACGTAAGTCTTTTTATAACGAAATTGAGCAAGAAGTTACAAAATGTGAAGCTTTATGTGGATCCATTCAAAGAACTCAAAATTAAGTTAGTAAAGAAAGGAAAATGAAACTTTATAAAGTAATGGCATTACCTCTCATTGCATTATGGCAGCAAAGCATGAGTTGACTCCTCAAAAGTAGCTGAGTAAAATAAAATTGGCAGATATGAGATTTTTTAAGGGATGTTAAAGGATGCACTAGGATGAACAGGATAGCAAGTGAATATATCAGGAAAGAATTAAATACAGAATCCACACATAATAAAATCTAAACAAAGAATGGAAAATACCTGACTTGTGAAAGCAGCGTTGGATTGATTACATACCAGGGGAAAGAACATGATCGAAGACAAGCTGGAGACAACTGCAAAGCCGAATAGGCAAGAATGCCTAATCCATGAAGTAAAGAAGAAGGAGAACGAAAAGAAGAATAGAATGGAATTTATAGAACTCCTTGCAATTTGCGTGGCGACTGTGAATGTAATTTAGTCAGACAGGGCTGTAACTACATACACAAATTGAACATGAAAGGAGTTAGCGAATCGAAACGAAATGTTCCGTCTTTACTGAACAAGCTTCGATGAATGCCATTCTTATAATATTACGTGTGATGTCTCCCATAGAGCAAATAAAGGCAGAAACTAATGGTACTTGAAATTCTGGCTATCAATAAACACTGTTCACGGAATCCTGACCTAATCCTTAATGATCAAATACAGGTCCATTATGCACTCTTGTTAAAGTAGCATCAGTCAGTTAAAATATTTCTCACCATAAGATAATGTGCTTCGTGCAAATAGTACAGCTGTTCCACACTCCCACAGTCTTCCTTTGCTCCCTTCTTAGAAATATAGTCTTCAAAGGTCACATATCTTTGGAAAACAATCTTTGTAGAGCAATAAATTCTTGCTGGCGGTGTGTGGACTATCTGTTTAGTATTAAGTTGTCTGAGGATGGCCTAGTAAGCAGAAAGCCGGTTTACAACGAACTATAAAACAAATACTGTGTGTTTAGGTTTGTAATATGCCTATGTTCTGTCAAGTCTAACGAAATATTCTGTGAAAAAATTAGTTACTATGCAGTGTTATAATCATAATTATGTTATCAATTGCCTCGGTCTAACACTTGATCCTTACCGGTTTTGATGTGTGGCAGATAGTTATTAAACTGCTAATTCTCAATAATCGTTTATTAATTTTACTCACCATTAAATCGAATGCTGTGATAAACAAACTCTTCATTTAATTGTGTTTGTTTCACAGCTCTATTAATTTTTTCTGGCCGTTTCCTGTTAGAGATACAAAATAACTGTCATTGCTAGTAAACTACGATATGAGTTTATAGTCGGCCTCCTTAAGAAACTAACTTGAATCATTGAAAGTTGAGAGTTTGGTATCGAAATCTGTTTTGCGATCCTTCATAATTTTAATGCAATGTGCTGAGTCATACTTCGTAATCTCCTCTGCTGACATTTGTTATCTCCACAGAATGCTGTAGCTTGCTCCAAATGATTCGACGCTGCTAGCTGATTTAAAATAGAATTTGTCTTCACTATTGATAATGGCAGTCACACAGAGGTGAAGAACTTTCATTTGTCATTTGGATTATTTGATACGTATTACAGTTATTCATTACCAGGTGAAGTGGCACAATTGTGGACACTGCATTCATGTTTGGGAGGAAACGCATTTATATGTCCATATTTACATCTCATGCGAATGCAGGTATGGATCATTTATACTACTCCTCTCTAAATTCTTATCCAGTTTGAGCTAGTGCTCTCACTCTACCTAATTACCTCCTTGTCAAAGAAATGCTAAACACTGCCCCACTGACCTTCCTTCCATGTAGTTCGTAGTTTTAGAGTTAGTGCGTTGTTAATAAGGCCAACCTAGATTCCTGTCCATTTGGCGACACTGATGTGACAATCCTTAGTACACGATTTCTGTTAAGTCTTCTGATTGGTTGTGATGAGTATCTAGACAATCTCAGTTCAGTTGATTAATGAAACTACTTTTATTTTAGTTTTTCAGTCTGGATGTGAGTGCAAATAACGGCGTTCGTTTTTGATTTTCGCTTAGGAATGTGTGGAACGTTTGCGTGTGCTGAATAATAAACTTATTCTTGCCACGAATCACACCCCAGTGAATATTTTGTGGAATTTGGAGAAATGAAAATAGTAAGAGATTTGTGATTAATTTAAATATGTCTGTTGTAGTGAAAATGAATTTTCTCACAACTTTAAAAATAAATAGAGTTATCATATTATTACCCTGTGTCATTTACAAAAAGGGGAAGATTTAATATTATTAGAATCAGAAAGAGTAGGTTGATATATATAGTGTTTCGTGTGAGCATAAACAGCAGTTTGTTTGGAGCTGAAAGACGAAGAACATCTCGACTCACCAAGTCAGCGGAACGGTGTCCAAGATCTGAGCCCTTCGTGGGGACCCTCATTCTCGTCTTAGTCTTCTTTCGAGATGTGTGTGCTTCACCAACCTGGAATAGTGAATCTGTCAGCGGCATGTCATGGTGCTAAATAATTTACGAGAATTAGGTGTTACATTAAACAGCTATTTCCTCTAAAGACAGCGCGATTATAAAACGGTCACTCTATTGCATTTATGTAAACCGTATTTTTCAGGCTCTGATGCAGTCCTTAAATTCCTACGTAATGCAATTTCCTATCTTTTTACGCATTCCTGAACCACTATATTTACTGATGAGCATCTCGATCTGCTATCGTTTCCTAACGGGTTGCTGTAGCATTTCCCATTCCATTACCCAATTAATGTGCTCTGCATTTGTCAGCTTCTGCTGCCAAATATTCTCAAGGCAGAAGAACCGAAAAGGACGATCGTGGAACACTGCTGGATGTCTTACGAAGGACAGAAACCGATGTTGCCCTCCTGTAGTCCAGTGCAGGAGCATGCTGACAGCGCAACTCACAAGCAGGGCACCTTGGTTTCACACATTTACAAAAATATCTCAGTTTAACGTGGCTCTTAGAAAGAAAAGAATAAGGGTCCATGTTTACGTAACATAGTTTCGTGTATTAAGTTACAAAATTACTGAGGTATTTCATCTTTCATTTCAGGGTAAGAGATCTGCGAGGGGCGTTCGATAAGTAAAACAACACTTTTTTTCTGAAAGCGGGTTGGTTTTCTTCAGGATTACGATACACCATATTATTCCACAGTCTTCTGGCTAAAAACCATATTTTTCTACATAATCTCCATTCAATGTCTCAGCCTTCAACAACCTTACTGGGAGGGCCTTTACGCCCATATGGTATCACTCTAATGGCCGACGTCGGAGCCACCGTCTTGCTGCATAAGTAACCTCCCCATCATTCACGTACTGCTCTCACGGAGTGCATTCTTCATTGGGCCAAACAGATGGAAGTCGTAAGATGCTCCGGTTGGGTCTCTATAGACATTCTGCAAGCGCCTGTGAGTATCTGCGATGCTCTGGTTTTCCGCCAAAAGAAACTCAGTGCCAGCTCTTCGCTTGGAACAAACCCCAGTTACAGACGTTTCTTTGAAAACTACTTAATAACGCAACCATCTATCGTAACTTTGTGATCTATAGGGTCTGATGCGGGAATACTCTAAGACGTCCCACAACAAATCTCATACGTTTCCAACTGAAATTGGCCGAGAGAAAAAATGTGTTGTCTTAGTTAGTGAACGATCCTCGTATTTCGAACGTTGGTGGCATATGGCTGAGTGGTGGAAGAACTCTTTATAGAAGACAGGGCTTCAAATGGTATCTGGGAACATCCAAGTTCATAAGACATATTTTAAAAGCTGCCTCCCTCACGGCGGACACAGGAGTTGAAAGTTTCGTTGGATAAAAGCTCAGAGGTCTCGCAACCCGTTTTCAGCAGACTACTGGTGAGCCCACTGGCGAATATGTTTATGCGCAAAACACGCAGGGCCGCTGCACTGGCAGGCTGACATTTGTCACGGTGTGCGCGCCGGCCATCCGGCGTAGATGGCTGTCATTGTCGGTGATGACCAGTCCTTCAAGGGCTTATTTTTCACTGTCATCCATTATGACCATCGTCAGTGTCACGTGCACTACTCTGTAGCTGCCTCCGCAAGTCAAATCACGATGACAGAATGTTCCAGATTTCGCATTCCATCAGTCCTGAACATCTGGCCATCATCATTGGTCTGCTCCAGGACTGTTAGATTCGCAACTCAACTGTTTTGAGCTATCCTCACAATGTCTTTATTGGGTCGAAGAAGAGAACCATTGGGCCACTGTACATACACAGTATGATTCCGTGATGATACTAAAAACTTTCAGGGATGATGGTGAAGAGTAAATGTATTAATTTGAAATAAGGGACCCTTGTCGAAAGTTATACATGAAAATCGTTCTGATACCTCTGACAATGAAATGAATGTATCGGTACTGTTACTGCAAAGATTGTAGTATAGGCAATACCGACAAGGACCTATGTGTAGAGGTTGCAGTAATAGCTCTAGCAATCCATTGCTGGTGACTTACTGTGTACTGACGTGATTAATCCTCGCGTTCAATATCTGAACTGTAGTAGACTGTCTTTACAACTTGAACTGTTAACGTCGATCAGTCCTAAATAAATGGAATAGTGCCCGGCGATGGAACTTGCAGACATGATTTTCGTGTGTGGACAGGCAGATGGAAGCATCGGGGAAGCGGAAAGTTTTTACAGACGCAGATATCCGCGTGGAAGGCGTCCGTCTTACACCACGTTCCGAAGATTGTTCCAACAATTAAGCGGAACGGGGCAATTGGTACCACAGTACAACGACAGAGGAAGACGACGAACTACAGTGACTCCCTACTTAGCATATGCAGTGCATGACCGTGCGAATGAGGCGCCTGCAATCAGCATTCGATCAGTTGTACGTAAAATGAATGTTTAGGAGACTACTGTATGGAAGGTTACTGGAAACGCAGCTACACTCCTCTCGTCCTCAGAAAGGGAGTGTTTTGACTCCTGTTGACTTTGGAGCTCATGCCGTTTTCGTAAACTGGTTCTTTCACTGTCTTACAGTCGATCCTCAGTTTCGTGCGTACATATGATGGATGAAGCCTGTTTCAAAGGAGACTGAATGCTAAGCAGTGGCAGCTGTCATGTTTGGGCCGATGAGAACCCCACGCTACTGTTGTCAAAAGCCATCACAAGTGCTGTCAGTCTACGTGTGGACAGGTATAGTCAGTCATTATCTACTAGTCCCGTTTGCACTTCCTCCAAGCTTAAATCTGCCAGTGTAGAAATCGTTTATCTGAGACGTACTACCCAGGTTCCTGGAACGTACCTCACTTGTTATTCGTCAGCGGATGCGGTTCCAACATGATGGAGACCCACCTCACTTTGAACTATGGATTCGAGAACAACTGGCTGCGACATTTCCTGAAAAGTGGTTAGGCAGAGAAGGTTCTATTTCGTGGTCAGCACGTTCACCTAATCTCACTCCTCTTGACTTCTTCATGTGGAGCCATGTGAAAACTCTTGTGTACGAGACGCCAGTCGAGACTGAAAAGAATCTCCTGGGAAGAATTCTCGCTGTCTGCCACACTGTTTAAATGACACTTGGGATATCAGAACGGGCAAGACGGTACCATGCCTATAGTGACGCTGGGCGATACCTTTTTGAAGAATTGTAGTAAATGTAGCAGCTTGTTAAGCTTGTACATGTGAATGAACTTCATTATTAATATACCGTAGACTTGAAATTTTTCACTCGCTGACATTAAGCTGCGTGTGCCGTTACTCGTCGGTCGATAGGGTAAATGATCTGAGTGTATTGGGTAATATTCAGCGGGAATCCTGTACAGCATGATCAGGGTTCCGAAGGCGGGGCCTTTAATTGGATCAATGCGAGAGGCTAAGGTGGAACTTGATAGATTTTCGCTTATACCTTTCTATTCGGAGTAGAGTTCCTTAGTTCAGACATACATTTACCCTTCTCCACCACCCCTGAAATTTTGTAACATCATCACGGAATCATCCTGTAAAGATGTATGAGGGCTTGCTTATCACCTTGTGGGAATAATGCCTTTGGATGAACACGATTCGATCGAATGAGAAATCAGCTGATCTTGTGGAACACTCTGATGGTAAAACTGAAGACAAGAACTAGAAAAAAGAAACATTTAATTCGGTCGCAAAACCTGCCAAATGGGAGATATCAATATTAGCACGCCTGTTATTATGAACAACCAGAAAAAATAAAAGCGAATAAAGTAATAAATGTTGACGGAGTTCCAATTATGTTTTACATTAAATACGCTGCCGAATTATCCTACTTCCTAGGTCATATTTACCGAGAATCTCTTGACCAGCGAATATAGTTCAAATGGCTCTGAGCGCTATGGGACTCAACATCTTAGGTCATCAGTCCCCTAGAACTTAGAACTACTTAAACCTAACTAACCTAAGGACATCACACACATCCATGCCCGAGGCAGGATTCGAACCTGCGACCGTAGCGGTCGCGTGGTTCCAGTGTGCAGCGCCTAGAACCGCTCGGCCACAACGGCCGGCCAACAGCGAATAGTACCACCTGTCTGGAAAAGCATGCGAATCACCTCTGTTTACAAAAACGGTAAAAGAACGGATGCACAGAATCACAGCGCAATAACGCTGTTGCTGGATCCTAGAACATATGCTACACTCAAAAATTATAACGTTCCTGAAGAAAGTAAATTTGTTTCCAAATTCCAGCACCGATTCAAGAAACCCCACTGGTACAAAATACAGGTCGCTTTATCTATACACGACATCTTCCAAAGGGAGATTCCACTTTATTGCATTTCCGATAGGCCCTCAAGGCCGGTCCACATAATCCACTAGAAAGCTAGACATGATCACAAAGAATACAACTGCAGATACCCGATTAATCTTTATCTAATGCAAACTGCACAGTCGAAGGCTAGTGTTCAAGAGAAACGAAAGCAATATAGGACGTGGTCCTAGAAAGCGTAAAGGAGCCTCGTACGTTCTCAATTTACATAAAAGGTTTAACAGCATCAACAGCACTGTCAGACTGTTCGCTGAAGATTTTGTAGTCCATATCCTTAGGTGGTTATACATCCAGAATAATATCGAAAAGTTCTTGTGAAACCCCTTTGAGTATTTTAGGGAACTGTTATTCGATGAAGAATGTGCGACCATTCTCCTACTAGCATCGCTTATCTCGCATACGGATCAATAGAATAAGATAAGAGAGATAAGGGTACGTACAGAGGGAGACAGGCAGTCATGTTTTCATCTCTCGTTATGTGCATGGAACAGAGCGAACAGAACAGAAAATAGCTAATATGGTACCTTGAAATGTACAGCGGCTTGCGTCTCGTATACAGGGGTTGAACAAAAATACGGAAACACTGCGAGAAATGTGCACTTGTCCATAAAAGCAGAAGCGCTGTTGTATTTCACCACGAACGACACGTGTACGATGTCCTCAATAAATAGCAAGTATCAGTCGTGGTTGTAACAGTGTCCTGCGACGTTGTGAGTGCATTACGTTGAAGCTAAGTGAAGCGGAACGTAGTATAATTCTTGGTTCTCATACGGTACATGCTTCCGCAACGAATGCAGCCGAAGCATTTAAAGTTTCAAGAGACACCTTATAGGACGTGGTCCTAGAAAGCGTAAAGGACGCTATGATGTTCTCAATTTACATAAAAAGTTTAACAGCATCAACAGCAGTGTCAGACTGTTCGCTGATTTATATCGCATACTGAGAAAACATCCACTAAGCCAGATCATGGACGATGTTGTGCACTGATGCATCGTGACAGACTGTCACTGAAGAGGACTGAAGAGGACGACACCTTCAGAGCACGCTGCAGAACTGGATGTTGCACTCACGAACACTATCAGCACTAAAACAACAGTAAGGCAGCTCCATAAGCAGGGAGTTGCAGGGTAATGGAATTGCAAAGCCACTCATCAATGATGCCGAAGCCATAAAGCCTGGACTACGCAGCAATGAAAGAATGTGTTGCTTCACACTGTTTCCAACTTCTGGACGAGTTTAAGTCCCAAGAGAAAAATGTGAAGGGATTTCGGTGATCACTTGGACAGCCATACCGTGGTATTCCATTACCCCCATGGTTACTCTGCGAGGTCGTATTACTGCCAAGAAATATGTAACCATTTTGGCTGATTAGGCCCATCCCATGATACAACATTTGTTCCCCAATGGCGATGCTATGTTCCAAGACGACAGAACCCTGCTGAATAGCTTACATCATCCAGGACTGGTTTTGTGATCATGAAGATGAGTTGTAGCATCTCCCCTGGACCCCAGTCACCAGATCTCATAATTATTGAGCCGTTGTGGTCTGCTTTGGAGAGAAGGGTGCGTGATAATAGTCCGCCTTCCTTAGCGTTACGTGATTGGACAGTTTCACAGGATGAGGGGTATAATATTTCCTTGCAAACCATACAGAATCCATATTTGTAAACTCTGGGACGACTAGAAGCTGTTTTGAATTTCACTGTTTTCCTGCACCGTATTAGGTACAGTAAGTTGTCGTGTTTCTCGTGTTTCTATATTTTTGTTCACCCACAGTGAGTAGATGTAGAGAGAACGTGGAACGTGAGTGTAGTGGAGTAATGGATAGTGGAGCAATAGGTATTGGCTGGGGCATGGGTGGTGTGAGGTACTGTTGTGTGTGAAGTGGTGGTGACTGGTGATGTATGTCTTCGTGGACCCACGTGCATTAGTCTGCGGTAATCGAGACTGTTTTATTTTTTATAGCATTCACGCATTTTTGCCGTCAGAGATAATAAGCATCAACGGCCTTGCCGCGGTAGGTACACCGGCTCCTATCAAATCAGCGAAGTTAAACAACGTCAGGCGTGGTTAGCCCTTCGATAGGTTACCTTCCGGGCCACCATGGATTGTTACCTGCCGCGGTGAACTCATCCTCATGATGACAAGTGAGCAGCTACTTGACTGAGTAACAGCGGCTCCAAGTTAAAAAACTGACAACATCCGGGCGAGGAGTGAGATGACCCTATATCCCTCCGTATCCGCATCTTATCACGTTAGTCGATGAGGATGACACGGCGGTCGGCCGGTGCCGCCTGGCTTTCCGAGGGCTGTTCGAATGGAGCTAAAAGGCATTAGTGCTTTCCCAGTCTTCTATCAATAATTGTTGCTGTAGTGGACAACATACTTTTTTTGCTTTGTGTATTATTATAGTCTAATTTTGTCCTTACTACTAACACTGCATATCCTAGCTGAAAGAATATACCTTTATCTTAATTCTTGGCTGTTTCAGTCCAGTATTAATACCTACAGGTTCATGATCTCTGTAAATGTCTCCTACTCTACTCCAGCAAGTATAAGTTTCCTCGAACGTCACCTAGCAGTGATTTGCTCAGTTTACAATACTTCTTGCCTCCCAGTCGTTTACAACATTATTCACACATTTCGTTCTTGTAATTTTGGTAGACAATATTTCCGAAGTGTTGATAAAAATATTGAGGCGTACACCAGCGGAGTCGTTATTCCTAGTCTTGGTAGCAGTGCTGAATGGCTTCAACTGGTAGAGCCTTTAACATGTAAGTCACATTCTTTTGAATGTTCTTCAGAGTCCCAAAACGACGCCCTGTTAAGAAATTTTTCAACTTCAGGAAATGAGAAAAGTCGCAAGGACTCAGATTAGGTGAACAGATGGGCTGTGGAACAGCAGGAACGCCTTTTGAGAGCCAAAATTCCGTGACGGAAGTGGCCGTGTGATATGGTGGCCCTGTAATGATGTAGCATCCATTTGTCTGCAATATCATGTCCCACTCGATTCAGCCTTCCTGAGTCTTTCAAGGATATATTTGTAAAACTATTGGTTGACAGTTTGTCCTGGAGAAACCAATTCTCTGCACACGACCTTTCTACTGTCAAAAAAGCAATCAGCATTGTTTTCATCTATGGTTTGCTCATTCGAACTTCCTCCGGTCAAAGGGATGTCGCAGAGTGCCACTCCTCATTTCCCCGCTTTGTCTCAGAATGGTATTCAAAAATCCAGAATTCGCTACCTGTGATCACACGACTGACCAAATCGTGGCCATTGGCAATTCTCTCAATAAGATCAACGCATACGTTTCCTCGGTTGTCCTTCTGCTCAGTTGAGTAGTGTTTCAGCACCATTTTGGAACAACCTTTTAGCAGGTGCAAATCCTTGGTCAAAATTTGATGTATGGCGAAAGAGCTTAACAGATCACTCCTCATCCTTATTGTTAAACGTCAATTCGATCCCACAAAAACGCACACGTTCGACGGTTTGCAAACATACGCCTGATCCATGTGGCGTTCACGCGGCTGCGGTGTGCGGGACAGTTTGCATACCTAGGCGGAAGTTGCCGAAGATTACCGATGCTGATTCCCTTAATGACAGGCGAGCGAGCACTTGTACACTGCCACGAGGATGGCGCAGCCACATGAGCGCCTGTTCACGGCCACGTATGTCACACGCTTGCTTTCACTTGCACATAGGCTGCGAATTGCAATGTGTGCATGCGCGATGCACTTCGTTTGCTACCAGAACTGGGTGAAAGATAAATACAGATAAAAATTATAATTCGTTATTTGTGAATAATGTATATTATCCGAAACAGTATTCACATACATGAATAAAACATTTTTTCATCACTGAACAAAAAATGTTACGAATAATAAATATATGGGGAATAGAATGACACTTATTGTTTCAATTTTTTGTCATTTTTTAAACGTATGCATGGTTTTTTTTTCTTTTTTGCTGTTAAATTGGTCTTCAGAACAATTCTTCTTGCCAATGGCAGCTGATGGCTTCAAGAAATCATACAAAAATGTCATTAGAGACATTATTTCACTTTTGAAGGTAGTTAGGTTTTTGAATATCAGCGTATTAATAGACAGAGTTTGTGGTTTTTCGACAGGTTCTACAGTAGAGATACGCAACACGTGCCGATACTCCGTTTATCTGCACAGTTTAGTTTTCCACGGTCTTTAGTATGGACACGGACTGCGATTGTCGTGTGCAGATGTGAGCCAAGTGGCTGACACTTCACTCTCAGCTTCAAGTTGTGGTGGCTTCGGTTACACAGCTTGAGGCTGCAGTGGAAGGGCACCACTGTTGTGGGCCGGACGTGGGGATCCAACGGACGTCCAGCACGTCAGAGTCCCCCGATCGGTCCTCACCGGTCGCCAACCCAGTTACTGCTCGCACTGAGGCTGACTCCAAACCTGTGGTCGAGTTGGAGGTCGCCCCAGGGTGAAGCAGGCGTCGAAAGACTTCCCAGGCGGCCGCACGTAAGGCCTCCCCGGTTTGTCTGACAAATAGGTTCCGCGTGTTGTCTGTGGCTGACACTGTCGCTGAGCCAGATGCTGTCTCCTGTCCTGTTTCAGAGGAAACCACTCAGCTTGCAAGATCTGGGCAATCGCAGAAGCTGGGATTATTGGTAGTTGGGAGCTCCAACGTTAGGCGCGTTATGGTGCCCCTTAGGGACTTGGCTGACAAGAAGGGTAAGAAATCCAGTGTGCACTCCGTGTGAATACTGGGTAGAGTCATTCCAGAAGTGGAAAGGGTCCTCCCGGATGCCATGAAGAGCACAGGGTGCAGCTAACTGCAGGTGGTGGCTCACGTCGGTACCAATGATGTGTGTCACTTTGGATCAGAAGAGATTCTCTCTGGTTTCGAGCGGCTAAGTCGTAAAGGTTGCCAGTCTTGCAAGATGAAAGCAGAGCTGACCATTTGCAGCACAGTCGACAGGACTGATTGCGGACCTCTGGTACAGAGCCGAGTGGAGGGTCTGAATCAGAGGCTCAAACGGTTCTGCGACCGAGTAGGCTGCAGATTCATAGACTTGAACCAAAGGGTGGTTGGGTTTCGGGCTTTGCTGAATAGGTCAGGTGTCCACTATATGCAGGAGGTGGCTCCACGGGTATCAGGGGCCGTGTGGCGTGGACTGGGCGGTTTTTTAAGGTAGACGGTCTCGGTAAAACATAAGAAGGGCTTCAGTCACAAAGGATGCAGGCTGAACACAGGAAAAACGTAGATACAGGAACCATTGGTATAACAGTTATAAATTGTCGCAGTTGTGTTGGGAAACTACCAAAGCTCCAAGCCCTAATACAAAGCACTGATGCTCAAATCGTTGTAGGCACTGAAAGCTCGCTAAAGCAGGAAATAAGCTCAGTCGAAATTTTTGCGAAGAACGTAATGGTGTTCCGAAAGGTTAGGCTAAACATGGTTGGGGGTGGCAAGTTTGTTGCTGTCAGAAGCAGTTTAACATGTCGCGAAATTGAAGTAGATACTTCCTGTAAGTTAGTATGGGCAGAGGTTATTGTTGGCAACCGGAATAAAATGATAATTGGATCCTTTTACCGACCTCCCAATTCAGATGATACAGTTTCTGAAAGGTTCAAAGAAAACTTGAGCTTGATTTCAAACACGTACCCGACTCATACGATAATAGCTGGTGGTGACTTTACTTTATCCTCGATGTGCTGACAAAAATATATGTTTAATTCCGGAGGTACGCATAAAATATCATCCGAAATGGTGCTAAACGCAATTATTTCGAGCAGTTAGTTCATGGGCCCACGCGAATAGTAAACGATTGTGAAAACACACTTGACTTTGCATCACGCATGCGCACCCTGCAAATTCACAGCCTATGAGCAAGTGAACGCAAGCATGTGAGCTCCGAGCGGCCGTGACCAAGAGCTCACGTGGCTGCGCCACCCTCGTGACTGTTTACGAGTGCTCACTCGGCTGTCATTAGACGAAGCAGCTTCGGTAACCTTCGGCAACTTCCACCAAACCATGCAAAGCGTATTCATGCTCTCTCTCTCTCTCTCTCTCTCTCTCTGTCTCACGCCGTAGCCTCGAGAACACCACACAATCAAGCACGTGCTTGGAGTTGGTACAAATGGTTCTGAGCACTATGGGACTTAACTTCTGAGGTCATCAGGCCCCTAGAACTTAGAACTACCTAAACCTAAACTAACCTAAAAACATCACACACAGCCATGCCCGAGGCAGGATTATAACCTGCGACCGTAGTGGTCGCGCGGTTCCGGACTGTAGCGCCTAGAACCGCTCGGTCACGTGCTTGGAGTGTTCTGTCTATTGGTTCAAAATGGTTCAAATGGCTCTGAACACTATAGGATTTAACATCTGAGGTCATCAGTCCCCTAGAACTTAAAACTACTTAAACCTAACTATCCTAAGGACATGACACACATCCATGCTCGAGGCAGGATTCGAACCCGCGACCGTAGCGGTCACGCGGTTCCAGATTGAAGCGCCTAGACCCGTGGTCTAGGGGTAGCGTCTTTGATTCATAATCAAAACGTCTTCGGTCCCGGGTTCGATCCCTGCCACTGCCTAAATTTTGATAAATAATCAGCATTGGCGGCCGAAGACTTCCGGCATAAGAAGTCAGCCTCATTCTGCTAACGGCCTTGTCAAAGAGGGCGGAGGAGCGGATAGAGGTTCAGGGCACTCTCTTGTCTTAGGGGTGGGAAATTGCCCCTAAAGGCGGAAGAATCAGCAATGATCAGCGATGATGACGATAGCTCAGGTATACATGCCGACGTCGCAAGCTGAAGATGAACAGATAGAGAAAGTGTATGAGGATATTGAAAGGGTAATGCAGTATGTAAAGGGGGACGAAAATCTAATAGTCATGGGCGACTGGAATGCAGTTGTAGGGAAAGGAGTAGAAGAAAAGGTTACAGGAGAATACGGGCTTGGGACAAGGAATGAAAGAGGAGAAAGACTAATTGAGTTCTGTAACAAGTTTCAGCTAGTAATAGCGAATACCCTGTTCAAGAATCACAAGAGGAGGAGGTATACTTGGAAAAGGCCGGGAGATACGGGAAGATTTCAATTAGATTACATCATGGTCAGACAGAGATTCCGAAATCAGATACTGGATTGTAAGGTGTACCCAGGAGCAGATATAGACTCAGATCACAATATAGTAGTGATGAAGAGTAGGCTGAAGTTCAAGACATTAGTCAGGAAGAATCAATACGCAAAGAAGTGGGATACGGAAGTACTAAGGAATGACGAGATACGTTTGAAGTTCTCTAACGCTATAGATACAGCAATAAGGAATAGCGCAGTAGGCAGTACAGTTGAAGAGGAATGAACATCTCTAAAAAGGGCCATCACAGAAGTTGGGAAGGAAAACATAGGTACAAAGAAGGTAGCTGCGAAGAAACCATGGGTAACAGAAGAAATACTTCAGTTGATTGATGAAAGGAGGAGGTACAAACATATTCCGGGAAAATCAGGAATACAGAAATACAAGTCGCTGAGGAATGAAATAAATAGGAAGTGCAGGGAAGCTAAGACGAAATGGCTGCAGGAAAAATGTGAAGACATCGAAAAAGATATGAATGTCGGAAGAACAGACTCAGCATACAGGGAAGTCAAAACAACCTTTGGTGACATTAAAAGCAACGGTGGTAGCATTAAGGATGCAACGGGAATTCCATTGTTAAATGCAGAGGAGAGAGCAGATAGGCGGAATGAATACATTGAAAGCCTCTATGAGGGTGATGATTTGTCTGATGTGATAGAAGAAGAAACAGGAGTCGATTTAGAAGAGATAGGGAGTCCAGTATTAGAATCGGAATTTAAAAGAGCTTTGGGGGACTTACGGTCAAATAAGGCAGAAGGGATAGATAACATTCCATCAGAATTTCTAAAATCATTGGGGGAAGTGGCAACAAAACGACTATTCACGTTCGTGTGTAGAATATATGAGACTGGCGATATACCATCTGACTTTCGGAAAAGCATCATCCACACAATTCCGAAGACGGCAAGAGCTGACAAGTGCGACAATTATCGCACAATCAGCTTAACAGCTCATGCATCGAAGCTGCTTACAAGAATAGTATACAGAAGAATGGAAAAGAAAATTGAGAATACGCTAGGTGACGAACAGTTTGGCTTTAGGAAAAGTAAAGGGACAAGAGAGGCAATTCTGATGTTACGGCTAATAATGGAAGCAAGGCTAAAGAAAAATCAAAACACTTTCATAGGATTTGTCGACCTGGAAAAAGCGTTCGACAATATAAAATGGTGCAAGCTGTTCGAGATTCTGAAAAAAGTAGGGGTAAGTTATAGGGAGAGACGGGTCATATACAATATGTACAACAACCAAGAGGGAATAATAAGAGTGGACGATCAAGAACGAAGTGCTCGTGTTAAGAAGGTTGTAAGACAAGGCTGTAGCCTTTCGCCCCTACTCTTCAATCTGTACATCGAGGAAGCAATGATGGAAATAAAAGAAAGGTTCAGGAGTGGAATTAAAATGCAAGGTGAAAGGATATCAATGATACGATTCGCTGATGACATTGTTATCCTGAGTGAAAGTGAAGAAGAATTAAATGATCTGCTGAACGGAATGAACAGTCTAATGAGTACACAGTATGGTTTGAGAGTAAACCGGAGAAAGACAAAGGTAATGAGAAGTAGTAGAAATGCGAACAGCGAGAAACTTAACATCAGGATTGATGGTCACGAAGTCAATGAAGTTAAGGAATTTTGCTACCTAGGCAGTAAAATAACCA
The DNA here is from genome assembly GCF_021461385.2 of Schistocerca piceifrons. Lineage (NCBI taxonomy): Eukaryota > Metazoa > Arthropoda > Insecta > Orthoptera > Acrididae > Schistocerca > Schistocerca piceifrons. The sequence goes on along the minus strand of NC_060139.1, from coordinate 413,578,398 downwards.
ATGACGGACGGAGCAGAGGAGGACATCAAAAGCAGACTCGCTATGGCAAAAAAGGCATTTTTGGCCAAGAGAAGTCTACTAATATCAAATACCGGCCTTAATTTGAGGAAGAAATGTCTGAGGATGTACGTCTGGAGTACAGCATTGTATGGTGGTGAAACATGGACTGTGGGAAAACCGGAACAGAAGAGAATCGAAGCATTTGAGATGTGGTGCTATAGACGAATGTTGAAAATTAGGTGGACTGATAAGGTAAGGAATGAGGAGGTTCTACGCAGAATCAGAAAGGAATATGTGGAAAACACTGATAAGGAGGAGGGACATCTGCTAAGACATGAGGGTATGACTTCCATGGTACTAGAGGGAGCTGTAGAGGGCAAAAATTGTAAAGGAAGACAGAGATTGGAATACGTCAAGCAAATAATTGAGGACGTAGGTTGCAAGTACTACTCTGAGATGAAGAGGTTAGCACAGGATAGGAATTCGTGGCGGGCCGCATCAAACCAGTCAGTAGACTGATGACCAAAAAAAAAAGAACCGCAAGGCTACATCGGCCGGCCTCAGTAGTGACCTCTCCCCCAAGTAGCTGACACAACTAGTAGCTGACACCCCACAGCAAGTGCTAGTAAATTGTACAAAGTTCTCAGAAAAACTGTGATGGATAAAATTCCGGAAAATATTTAGTCCTGCCAGCAGTTTCCACGGTGTGTTGCAGCAAGATTTATCATTACGATAGGGAGATGATAAAGCTTTTGTACTGCAAGATAAAATTAATATCTTCATATGGAGTCACTATAACTTTTAAAGTACAGTGATCTTAATTTGTTGCCTAGGCGAATGTGTGTTACTTTTTTTTATTTGTCTGATAGAGTTCTTCAAGTGAGAAACTATTTAAAATTTCTCACTGCTTTGAAACAAGTAAAGCATCTGCCTTTTTAACTTTTTGATCGGTCAAAACCCGGGACCTGGCCATGATGGCTCTCCCTTCCCGTTACTGAGCTGCATCCTCACACGGCTCCTTTCCTTTTTTTTCACATATATACATTGGGGAAACACCCGGAACCCTGAAAACCTCGCAAAGCGATAAATAATGGCAGGTGGAGAGAGTCCAAGAGGTAGGAGCGTAATGTTTCGTTCCGAATAAGGGGAGGCGCCTACCACGCGTTGAACATACAAACTTAGTTGGCGCGTCGTAAAAACAGTATTAAGATAATTGGCAACATAGTGCGATAATAGGAACAGCGCGCAATCTTCGCACGTGCAGTCTGCAAGTGCTATCAAAAATCGAAGCGCGACTGATGAGCATCTCCTTAAGATATGCTACGGTCCTACCCTTTATCCAGAGGACCTCCCGAGACTTTGTGGCAGGAAAATAATGCACTGCTGGATAAAGAAAGGACTCTGGGTCAATAAAATGCGGCGGCACTCGCGGAAAACAAGCGACCAGTTGCCGCCCTAACAACCAGACATCAGACAACAGACAACCAGACAACCAGACATCAACCAGACACAGTTGCAGCCGTGGTGATCATCGTTGACACTACGTCAGACAGCGAAGAGAGAAGAGTCCACCAGTCCTTACGGGAGGGAACCGCTGATAAGTTGGATACTATCCACAGGACGCATAGTAACAAGTCGATCTGACATGAGTCAGAAGGAAACTGTGATGGATGTGCCGCCAAATCATGGTACAAATCACCATTCTACTATTTTACAGGCGACGCTACGGAGGTAAAGAACGTATTAGTCCTTTGCCAGCGGCCGGCGCATTCGTGGGAGTTCGATGCGAGTGTAACAGACTTCCACAATGACCGACGCGACGTGTGATAACACCGGCACGATGCTACCGACCAGCGGCTAGCGGCACAGGAACGGCACGTAAATGGCGCGCAGTGGAGACCTTCTCACCGCGCCATTGCTTATACATCGTCAACATGTAAAGTGCCGCCGAAAGGCAGCGTACGCGCGTAAGACAAAGTCCTCCAGCAAGCGGGGGACGATTGTGTCACAGGGGATTTTGCAGATGGACCCGGTGGTCAGAAAATATCCGAATGTCGCCTGAAAACAACTTCCTACAGTAATCGGCAGCGGTAGAAACTGCGCAATATGAGCCATTCTGGATGCGACATAGGCATTCAGGTTGATGACATGTTGCAAAGGATCTATCCGGCTGAAGAAGATGTGACTGATCATCATACGGGTGATTCTCAAAACCTGACGGAAGTTGACCGCCGCTGTACGGCGCGTTGACGACATAAAGGTGATCCCAGGATAGCTGAGACGCAGGATGCAGGGCTGGTGCGCCAGATCTTCCAGGGGGTAGTTCGCGACCAATAGACGGCGCCGAGAATTTGCGCACATTCATCGCACTTCCAGGCGCTCTGCCATGAGCCGCAATGGTATCGAGAATCTGTGCGACCCACTCCCGAGAACGAACCAGCAGCAGGAGGTCTTCTGCGCATGCGCTACATCGAAATCTGTAACCACGTAAGGAGACTCCAGACAAGTGTGCCGTCAGCAGGCATATGAGCGGCTCCAGCGCCACCTCATGAAGGTGCATTGAAAGGGAGCAGCCTTGGCAGATCGACCGTTGGAATCTGCAGCGATCCACCACTATCCGATCAAAAATCTTATAGTCAGTAGTTAATATGGTGATAATGCGGTAATGGGCCGTCTATTTGCAGGTGTCGGTTTATGGACGGGAGCAATAATGCCCGCGATAAAAGCTTGCGAAATCGTAGCTGCAAATTTGATCAGTTCATTATACATCTCCTTCCATCGTGTAGACATGAGACCACAAAACGGACGATAAAATTCCATCGATGACTGGCGACTTGCACAGCACACACATGAAGATAGCAGCAGTAACCTTCTCGGACGTGAAAGGTTCCATTAATCAACTCCTCAACCGCGAGGGCGCGTGGTACGTTCCGGATGGTCTCATCATCGGCACGGTAGACTCAGCGATAATGTTCGACGAATGGTTCAAATGGCTCTGAGCACTATGGGACTCAACATCTTAGGTCATAAGTCCCCTAGAACTTAGAACTATTTAAACTAACCTAAGGACATCACACACACCCATGCCCGAGGCAGGATTCGAACCTGCGACCGTAGCAGTCCCGCGGTTCCGGACTGCAGAGCCAGAACCCCTAGACCACCGCGGCCGGCAATGTTCGACGAAGCTATCGACTATGTCTGCTCGGCAGGTGACAGGTGCGTACGATGATAGACGAGTTCAGTGACTAAGATTTGCTTGTGGTGTCTGCGATCGTGCACAGTATGATGCATGGAGGGATTCTCCCACCATTTATGCGGGCACTCACCACAGCCCCCTTTAGTTCCCAGCTAGTAATCGCTAGCAGCTTGTCATGAACCACAGTATATTCAGTTTGCACTTCCGGGGAAGGCGGCTGGCCATGAAGGCTGCGGACTGCGTTGAAGATGAAGTCTCTAGTGTAGTTATATCAAGCGGTCACCTCCCAACTTAAATGAGGAACAGGAGACGGAGTATCGGTTTGGCACGTTCTAACCACAAGTCCACCACTGATGCATAGGATCAGACACGCCTTTCGCAACATGTCCACGTCTCAGTGATACTTTAGCAACAATCAGGAACCTGCAGATGCTAAGTGTTCAGTGCTGACTTCCATGGTGCCCGGCTCTTTCTGCAGGTGAAGGAGAAGTGTACGCATGTGCGCGCAGTGATCAGAGAACACCAAAGACCAGCGCTCTATATCGAGCATCGCATCAACGAACCCACGGGAGATGTAAATGAGGTCCGACAGACTCGCCAAATGGCTCGTGTGAAACGTAAATGGTGGATCTTTTGCGGTCCGTACCTCCCAGTTATTTCGTTGGGCCGGATCGCGAACAATGAGATACAGTTTCTGTCACGTTGTAGAAGTCGGGTATTGATCTTTCTGGCCGAGTACACAGACTCCCCTCCAAAGAGATGATATTCATGTTGACGTAAGATCAATGGGCAATCTCATCCACATAAAATCGCGCCCTTTCACTCCAGCGTCCGGTGTGTGTGTGTGTGTATGTGTGTGTGTGTGTGTGTGTGTGTGTGTGTGTGTGTGTATGAAATCTTATGGGACTTAACTGCTAAGGTCATCAGCTTACACACTACTTAACCTAAATTATCCTAAGGAGAAACACACACACACCCATGCCCGAGGGAGGACTCGAACCTCCACCGGGGCCAGCCGCACAGTCCATGACTGCAGCGCCTGAGACCGCTCGGCTAATCCCGCGCGGCTCCGACACCCGATATCAGAATGCGCATAGACATTAAGGACAGACATAGAGTGAAACGTAAGCGCCATACTCCTGGCAGACGGAAAATAAGTGATTCGTCAATCAGGATGCCTTCGCGCACATATGCCGCCACTTTCGGCTAAGGTGATCGCCATGAGAGGCATAGAATTTGTATCCTGCTATCTGTGTTAACGCTCCTGTAACAGTGCAATGTCTAGTTTGAAAGTCGATATCAGTTATTTCAGGAGATGGATCTTGACCGGGGGGGGGGGGGGGGGGCGTGACATTGTGTCGTGATTTGTTGTTCCTTCAGAATCCTCGCTCCAAGCCAAAGGTGACTCCGTCGCGGTGGTATCCATATGTTCAACGCCTGTCAACACCGACAGAGTGGCTGGCATCGTTCCTTCTTCGGTAGGGACTTCAGAGGCACGAACATTCCGTTCCGTCGATGCGAGAATCACTGAGGGCCGCCGTTCCACAGACCAACTGACGACGCTGTCGTCCACTGACTCAGTCGCTGAAACGTTGGTTTGCCCAACAGGTGGTGATCGTCAGACAGGTAGAAAAGTCCTGACGTCGTATGGAACATCTTTTTGCGTCTTTTAGGTGGGCGTTGTTTGTACAATCGTCCTTCCGTGTCGGAAAGCGGGAGGAAGTCGCTCCAGTCAGGCAGAAAGACCGCCGTCAGGAAACGAGAGGGTCGACCGAGGAGTCACGTTCGACATCAACATTGGCCACGAGAGCAGCCGGAGCAACCACCGGAACTGAGGACATGGCTGAAGTCACATCGTCAGGCAGCTTGTCCACAACCGGATCCCACATTCTATCAGCTGCTCATGTGATTCCGGCGGGTGGCGACTTCAGTGACGTCGCATGTGTGATCGCAAGCATTGTAAACGACGGGTGAATTATCACTCCTCCATTCGATAACAGCGTTACGAGTCGCTGCAGTCATTCATACCTGGTGAGGCTCTGTTTTGTACATCCAGAACAAGTACGCTTCTGTCCGTCGTACATGATTACGCCCCAACATCAGCTGATGGTCAGATAAGACGAAACATGGCTGCGCAGATCAGTTGGAATCTGACTCATCCCTTTAAAACAGGGTATGTGCGAAACTGCACCCTCCGTTTTGTCTTACGATCATGTGAAGGACCGTATGGCCGAAAGGCCCCTGTGATGTCCTCTGCAGGTACTCGATCAGAAGTTCAGTCCCAAATGTTCGGCTTTGACCACGCCTATGTTACCGCCAGCGTGGTGCAAACGGAGTCCCTGATCACGTTTTTTACGCGCTCGCACCCAGTGTCTGATAATTCTAACGTAAGGATGTTACTGAGAATCAAGAGAGGTATACCTTGAAGTTCCGATGGCGGAATCTCAGACTCCTCGCGGAGAAAATCCACAGCGAAGACTTTCGGTAGTGCATATTCTGGACGAATGTTGGAACGTAATGTTGATTTTCCGAACTTATTTGCCATTATCGCATTTCGCAAAGTCCGCGTGCAAGCTAAGTCGCAATGTAAACAAACTCAAGCTTGCACGCTCCACAGCCGGAAGTACGTCACGTCCTCTCCGGGAGACCGCCGAAGCCAAACTGTCCAACTGAGCTACCCAAGCACGACAGACGACACGTCCTGCCAAATTTTAGTCTCTGGGGATGGCAGTGACAGCATGATGCCTTATGCTCAGGGCTAGGAGAGGTACCGGCTCTGCCTATAACAGTACTTACTTCTTCGAAAACCATCCAGCTCCCAGGGGACCTTCACCCTACCTAATGAGATTTACTGACTGCCTCCTGCCTACAAAGAGGGCCCACCGAAGACACAGGAAGAACCATTTCTCAGAGTGTAAAGCGCAAAAGTTTCCTCCCAGTAAATGTGATCAGTACGCTCTAAAAAAATTAAACACGAAATGGCGACAAATTGAACTAATATCGCTTAGTGATATGTGTCAGTAATTTCACTCGATATACTACTGACTTACCTTAAGGAAGCATAGCTCCTAATCAAAATCACCACATACTCAAGAATCCTACTTATATGAATCGCAACTTGCGCTTTTCACACATGATATCTATAAAATCATGGTCGCAGGCATACAGCTGTATAGCACACCTAAATTTCCGGAAGTACCACCCACAGCTAAGAAGGAGTAGTCTACATACAGTATACATGTGTACATAAATGAATGCAATGCTACCATTAAGCTATCATCTTTTTAGAACGAGGGTAGCATAATGACACAAAGAACCTTATTTCTGTAGAACGAGGACACAATGACTCAAAGAACATTAACCACTAACTATTGCACTGTTTCATCAAATATCCTATTCCCTGTAGTGTATATCACGATGTAAGCGTAATATACAAAACATAACATTGTATGAGGAAACCTGGTGGTAAGAAACGAAGAGAAAAACCTGAACACATTTCTCAGTCTGAGAGAAAAAAAAGAAGAAACGTCTTTTAAAGCTAAAATGCAAAGTTAACACGAATCACGAAACATGTTACGTTCTCGACTCTCATGAAGCCACAGAAAGGGCGTCCGGTAGATGTGAAATAGAACTATTGTCAAGTAATGGACAGACTACTGTTCTTTATTAACGAACTTGAGCAGCAGGACATAGGCAGAAGCTAAACGGCTACAATATTTGATTGTTGTCTATAAATACTCTATAACGAGAGAAGCATATTTATGTTATCGTGACTGCTTTCAAGTTGTGACTTGATGGTAAGAATGTAGATAAGATACATACGTGACGATATAAATCGTAAGTAATTTGGCTTTACGTCTTCATTTTTTAACAGTAATCTTCGGCATGAGGGCTGACAGCAATCTGAAGGTCTGCTCGCTTTCATAAGCTCACTGATAACAAACGATAAAACACTTTTTGGAGCACAGAATTGTATGGTAGTGAAACATAGACTGTTTTAAAACCGGAACAGAAGAGAATCAAAGCACTTGAGATGTGGTGCTACAAAAGAAAGTTGAAAATTAGGTGCCTGACATGGTAAGGAGAGAGGAGGTTCACCACAAAATCGGCGAAGAAAGCAGTGTGCGGAAAACATTGACAGAAAAATGGACACGATAGTAGGACATCTTTTAGGACATCACGGAATAACTTCAGAGGTACTAGAAAGAGCCGTACAGGGTAAAAACTGCAGGAAAAAACAGAGAACGAAATATGTCCAGCATATAATTGTGGATGTAGGTTGCAAATCCTACTATGTTTGGTACACGAACGAATTCGTGGCGGGCCGTTTCAAACCAGGCAGAGTACTGGTGACTCAAAAAAAAAAAAATTGTGCCAGACTCGAGAATAGAAAAGTTATTTATTTCAGGCGTGGTATAGATCCAGTATTAATCGTCACATTACCCTCAAATGATGTGTCCAGGTTCCGCTCCCTTTTTTTTACTACCAGTGATCGCATTGTGCCTTACCGTTTCCTCATACAATATTTTGTCTAGTTGACCAAGATGCTAGTAAGCGATTCAGACCATTTTCAACGTATAAAATGTCAGATTGTGGAAAATTTCCAGTCTAATTTACTATGCACTTGTTACAATACAAATGGCTTCTTAGGTTACATACTTCACGAACGTATCACACAGCCATCTGTTACATATTACTGGAAAGACAAACACGAAACGCCGTGACAGATTAAAACTATCTAGCCAACCGGGACTCGAACCTGATTGAGCAGTCCAGTAGTCTGATAGAAATATATGACTGGAGGCCTGTGTATTCACAATGTTAAATAAACGAGGGCATTCATCAAATTAGCCCATATTCCTTACTCTGATAAAAAAAATTAATGCAAGAAAAATTCTCAAATGCATACAATGTATGGCTAATGTCTTTAAATTTAGCTGTGAAGAAACATGACACGTCACTGACAACACAGGAAAACATTTTTTTCAGATGAAGAAGTTATATCCGATTATATTTTAGCAACAAGTGTGATCCTTTGGTACACTACTTAAAGAAATACAACATGATGCCCTCCACAACAATGAATATTTTTCTTGGATTGTTCACCTCAGCGTGGCAATGAACAAGACACGACGACTGTAAAACGCTTTCGGAAATCATTAAAAATACCCTCTGGAGTAGAGGACTTATTTCAAGCGTTGAACTGGATACTGTTGAAGATATTAGTCCACAGCTCGAACCTTTTGATGTCGAGCGTACTATGGAATCCTTATTGCACTTGCCGTAATGACGTAATGAGCATAAAGTTTTTAATCTCTACAGACCTACGCCGTCACATACCCACGGAAACCATTGACGTCATCTAAGGCATCCCAACGCACTTCCAGAGAAATTCGTTTCCTGTCTGTCTGGTAGGCGATAAAGAGGTCCTGCTTTTCACCAAATGGAAACAGGTAAGTGATTCCTTTTCAAGCCTGAAGTGCATATTTGATATCTGCGGAGAGCTGGTGTTGTTCTACCGATAATTCGAGTCGCATAGAATGTAATCAATAGACCTGCGTATATCATTCTAGGCCAAAACTCGCATAACGACAGGTACATTAGTAGCTGATTGCTTCGCTTTCTTTGTTCGAAGAGTAGTGCAGTCTTTTGAGCGTAGTCCCAATCTGTAAACACGGCTTACACGCAACGTTCGTACAGTTAATTCAGTTTCACAGATTTTGCACTATGGACCGGCAGGAAGATGCCCTTCCGAAGAACTGCCCAGCAAACTGGACACGAAGTGTCTGCATCGGTTCAAGTAAGTTGCTCGTCGTCCTGGTTAAGAACTAAAGAGACAAGCAAACTGAAGACGGATTGCCGCTTCAGACAAGCTGCTTTCGCTGTTCGTAAATAGGCCACTACACAAATGAAAACCGCAGTCATTTAATACGGACAGATATATAGACGTACCAGGATGGAATTATACAGGGTGGTCCATTGATAGTGACCGGGCCAAATATATCAAGAAAAAAGGGTCAAACGAAAAAACTACAAAGCCGAAACTTGTCTAGCTTGAAAGGGGAAACTAGATGGCGGCATGGTTGGCCTGCTAGATGGCGCTGCCATAGGTCAAACGAATATCAACTGCGTTTTTTAAAATAGGAACCCTCATTTTGATTACATATTCGTGTAGTACATAAAGAAAAATGAATGTTTTAGTTGGACCAATTTTTTCGCTTTGTGATAGATGGCGCTGTAATAGTCACAAACGTATAATTACGCGGTATCACGTAACATTCCGCCAGTGCGGACGGTATTTGCTTTGTGATACATTACCCATGTTAAAATGGACCGTTTACCAATTACAGAAAAGGTTGATATCGTTTTGATGTATGGCTATTGTGATCAAAATGCCCAACGGGCGTGTGCTATGTATGCTGCTCGGCACCCTCGACGACATCGTCCAAGACTCCGGACCGTTCGCCGGATAGTTAAGTTATTTAAGGAAACAGGAAGTGTTCAGCCACATGTGAAACGTCAACTACGACCTGCAACAAATGATGATGCCCAAGTAGGTGTTTCAGTTGCTGTCGCGGCTAATCCGCACATCAGTAGCAGACAAACTGCGCGAGAATCGGGAATCTCAAAAACGTCGGTGTTGAGTAAGCTACATCAACTTCGGTTGCACCCGTACCATATTTCTGTGCAGCAGGAATTGCATGGCGACGACGTTGAACGTCGTATACAGTTCTGCCACTGAGCACAAGAGAAATCAGCGACCTTGGCGGGTTAACGTAGGGTGCGGCATTATGGGAGGAAGGATAATTGGTCCCCATTTTATAAATGGCAATCTAAATGGTGCAATGTATGCTGATTTCCTACGTAATGTTCTACCGATGTTACTACAAGATGTTTCACTTCATAACAGAATGGCGATGTACTTCCAACATGATGGATGTTCGGCACATAGCTCGCGTAACGTTGAAGCGGTATTGAATAGCATATTTCATGACAGGTGGATTGGTCGTCGAAGCACCATACCATGGCCCGCACGTTCACCGGATCTGACGTCTCCGGATTTCTTTCTGTGGGGAATGTTGAAGGATATTTGCTATCGTGATCCACCGACAACGCCTGACAACGTGCGTCAGCGCATTGTCAATGCATGTGCGAACACTACGGAAGGCGAACTACTCACTGTTGGGAGGAATGTCGTTACACGTATTGCCAAATGCATTGAGGTTGACGGACATCATTTTGAGCATTTATTGCATTAATGTGGTATTTACAGGTAATCACGCTGTAACAGCATGCGTTCTCAGAAATGATAAGTTCACAAAGGTACATGTATCACATTGGAACAACCGAAATATAATGTTAAAACGTACCTACGTTCTGTATTTTAATTTAAAAAACCTAACTGTTACCTACTGTTCACCTAAAATTGTGAGTCATATGTTTGTAACTATTACAGCGCCATCTATCACAAAAGCGAAAAAAGTCGTCCAACTAAAACATTCACATTTTTTACGTAGTACACGAATATGTAATAAAAAATGGGTGTTCCTATTTAAAAAAACGCAGTTGATATGAGTTAGACGTATGGCAGCGCCATCTAGCGGGCCAACCATGGCGCCATCTGGTTTCCCCCTTCAAGCTATACCAGTTCCGTTCTTCGAAGTTTTTTCGTTTGACGCTTATTTCGTGAGATATTTGGTCCGGTCATGATCAATGGACCACCCTGTATAGGTAACTCCTAAATCGATAACGTAATAAAATATGAACATCGTAATGAAGACAGCTGATTGGAATGTAGCTTATTTCTTTTATTATTATTGCGAAAGTGGTGGGATTAGTGTTAACGTACCGTCGACAACGAGGTCATTAGATGCCGAGCACAAGCTCAGATTAAGGAAGGATGGAGAAGGAAAGCCGCCGTGCCCTATCGGAGGAACCTCCCTGATATTTGTTAAGCGATTTAGGGAAATACTGTGAAAGTGTCTTGATTTCTCTCGAGTCTTCCTTCGGTTACAATGCAGAATTTCAAAACTGCCTCTCTGATGCGAGGCTGTTCCTAAAGCCTGCCCCGCCAAACATCGTCTAACAAATCCTCAGCTTTCATCTCCATTCTTGCACGGCGTCCCAGGAGGAATGGTCAGTATTGAGGGATATGACAGTAACAATCATTCGAAGCAAAAAAATTTATCTCTAAAATCCACGTCTTGATAGCTACTAGCATTTCTTCATCTTCGATAGTGTGAAACGAAATTTCTTCTATGGCAGGCATTTTGCTTTCTATATTTTGAGAGGAGGTAGTATGAACCATAAGAAGAAAAGAACGTCCACTAACCATGGGCTCGAAAGTGCATCCCCTAAGAGATATGGGCACTTGTTCATCTTTTCTACTGTAACTCACGCGTGTTCTACTGAGCCTCGTATTGTCGCAACTTCAAAAAACTTTGATGTTAAATCTGCATCCCCTATGTCCTCCACAACTTCATCATTTATTATCCTACCATTTCAGCAGACACTTCCTTTGCCTTGTAGGGGCTAGAGGCTGTCATTGTTCTCTACCCCTCATCTGGCACCTCTTCTGCCTTCAACACCTGAATTTCTTTCGAAATTTTAATGTTGACATATTTAATTTTAAATTCTCCGTAATTTATTGTGGCTTATCTGCACTCTAAATCTATCCAAATACCTTTGCTTTGCGTGTTCTTCACACTCTTACTGCAGTCATTTCACATTAGTTTACTTGCATTTCCTTCTCAAGTGATATATTGTTGTACACTTTTCCTGTCCTAAACTTTTTTTTCATTTGCTTCTTTCGTCGATCAACTGCGGTATTTTTTGTTAGACGATTTAATCACAGTTACTTTTTTTATACTTTGATTTGTTCAATGTCCGTGGTCACCATTTTTAAAAATATCCGTTTCCTCTATTGTGCTACTTATTATTGTGTATCTTATGGCGAGACACCGTAAAACCTATATCATTCACCAATACTTTGCTATTCCACTTCCCTGTTTTTTGCTTCTTAGTGGATATTCTCTTAAATTTCAACCTACTCATTATTAAATTATGATTTACATCTAATCCGCACTAGTAAATGCTTCAATATCAAATTTGATTTCTGTGTCTCTGTCTCATCATTATGTAATCCAGCAGGTCTCCTGTGTATTCTGGGCCATTACAAGAATAGCCCCTCCTCTTGTGGTGTTTGAACAGTGTATTTGCTGAAACTACCTGTCAGGTTAAAACTGTGTGTCGGACCGAGACTCTAACCCGGGGCCTTCGCCTTTCGCGGGCAAGTGCTCTACCATCTGAGCTACCCAAGCACGACTCACGACCTGTCCTCACATCTACATCTACATCTACATTTATACTCCGCAAGCCACCCAACGGTGTGTGGCGGAGGGCACTTTACGTGCCGCTGTCATTACCTCCCTTTCCTGTTCCAGTCGCGTATGGTTCGCGGGAAGAACGACTGTCTGAAAGCCTCCGTGCGCGCTCTAATCTCTCTAATTTTACATTCGTGATCTCCTCAGGAGGTATAAGTAGGGGGAAGCAATATATTCGATACCTCATCCAGAAACGCACCCTCACGAAACCTGGCGAGCAAGCTACACCGCGATGCAGAGCGCCTCTCTTGCAGAGTCTGCCACTTGAGTTTGTTAAACATCCCCGTAACGCTATCACGGTTACCAAATAACCCTGTGACGAAACGCGCCGCTCTTCTTTGGATCTTCTCTATCTCCTCCGTCAACCCGATCTGGTACGGATCCCACACTGATGAGCAATACTCAAGTATAGGTCGAATGGCTCTGAGCACTATGGGACTCAACTGCTGAGGTCATTAGTCCCCTAGAACTTAGAACTAGTTAAACCTAACTAACCTAAGGACATCACAAACATCCATGCCCGAGGCAGGATTCGAACCTGCGACCGTAGCGGTCTTGCGGTTCCAGACTGCAGCGCCTTTAACCGCACGGCCACTTCGGCCGGCCAAGTATAGGTCGAACGAGTGTTTTGTAAGCCACCTCCTTTGCTGATGAACTACATTTTCTAAGGACTCTCCCAATGAATCACAGCTTCAATTCTGCCAGTATCTCGTCTCCTACCTTCCAAACTTCACAGTGTATTTACTATTAATTGCTGCATCCCGCCACGAATTATTCTTCTGCGTCAACCTCTTCATCACAGTGTAGCACTTACATTCAACGTCCTCATTTATTTGCTGGATGCATTCTGTTTCAGCGTAGACCAGTCTAGCTGAAACAGTAATAAATGTTATAATTAAATGTCATGTGACATTGTCGGCAGGGATGTGCCTTAACGATTCAGCAGCTGATACGCGAAAGATACCTTTGTTGCTTCGGGTACCAACTACTCCGTTGCACGAAGTTAGATGTTAGCTCCTGCCTTGGGCATGAATGTGTGTGATGTCCTTAGGTTAGTTAGGTTTAAGTAGCTCTAAGTTCTAGGGAGCTGATGACCTCAGCAGTTAAGTCCCATAGTGCTCAGAGCCATTTAAACCATTTTTTTAGATGTTAGCTGATCACTGGAGCTGTCAATATGAAATGTTTTACACAGAACATTTGTTGACAAATTTCGGGAAATAAAACTCCAGCAATACGTCTACATACCTGGAGAGCTATGTAGCAGAGTGTGATGGGAAAGGTAGGGTATTTCACAATTTAATACCTGCGCAACGTCGCTCCTGTAATTGCTCGAATGTGCCATCAGTAAACATATCCCTCTCAAGAACTGTTTATATGTATACATCACAAGCTATCCAAGAAGAGACAAAGTTTCCACTTTTAGTCAGCATATGAACAACGTTTGAACTCCTCATTGCCCATGAAAGAAGGAAATCTCGTAACTAGAAGAAAGGATTATATTAGTGCAAGGGTTAGTGCGAGGACGTCCAGGAATAATTTATCTGGCATGAGAGGAGGAACATGTAGAGAGGGAAAGCAAATATATGTAGATAACAAAATTGAAGACGTAGGAGTATGCAGCGTTCGAAATGCAAGATTATGGAAAAAGACAAAATACAGGAAATCTCAGATGAATTCATTCCACTGAAAAATTAATAATAGTGAATGAAAGTAAAATGTGGTACACAGTTTAACAGGTCAGGAACGTGATATTTGACAAGAGATGCTACTGACGGTTCAGCTACATCCGTTTACTTTATTCCCCAATTACGTATTAATTCTAAATGTATGGCGGGATAACGAGTTACAAATGTTTGCTAAGTGATGGGAAAAGAGCGGCAAGTGGGAAGAAAATCTTTATTAATCTCTAGCAGAGAAAACCGGCGTTGCCCAGGTATTTATTTACGGCTGTTTGTCCACTACAGTACCACGCACCGTCTGGCCTTGTGCTTAATGTTTATGAACCGGTGATATAGTTTTGTAGGTACATTCGGTAACGTGTATAGCGTCTGAAAAAAGTGCTGCGAATCTAGCTATAGCAACGAAGTAATAACTTAAAAGTTATGCACGATGCGGCAGTTGTTTCATGCCTCTCGCTGTTTAGACAGACATGTCTACTGAACTGCGTGTCGTACAATGACGTTGTAATTTGTAGGTACATTCAGCGAAATATGTGGATACGGTCTGCAAAAGTTGTTGCAAACATAGTTAGCAGCAGCGAACTAACAAATTTAAATATCATGCATAATGCGGCAGTTTTAGACACATCTCATTGTTTATGACGCCTTATCTTCTGAACTATGTGTCGTACAATGACATTATTTTGCAGTTACGTTCCGTGCTATATGTGCAACTGTCTGCAAAATTGGTTGCGAATACTGTTAGTAGTAAAGAAGTAATAAATTACAACGTCGTGCTTCATGTGATCCTTATACTGTTCTGTTCTATACGTGTACCAAGTTTGCCTGTTTTTCGGTCCATTGGTTTAAGAGCAGATGTGAAATATTTATACACAACTGATCCTTTTGCTGTTCTGTTCTATGTGTGTACCAAGTTTGATTGAAATCGGTCCACTGATTTAGAAGAAGATGTGAAATATTCACACACACATGATCCTTTTGCTGTACTGTTCTACATGTGTACCAGATTTGATTGAAATCGGTTCGTTGGCTTAGGAAAATATATGAAATATTCATACACACGTATACACATATGTATACATCAAATTTTTACGGATTTTATGAAAATCTTTTTATATTCTCATCTATTAACAGTCTCCAAGCCGCCATCCAGCTTCGAGCTCAGGGGAAAGAAGTTCCCGGATGAAGTAGCGAAAGCGGTGGAGACGTGAAACATTGGGCCCAACAGCACGAAGTCTACAACTCGCTGTTATGAGATCAAAACATGAAGACTGGTAAAAAAATTCTTCTGGCAGTGGCTGTTTTTTTGTGTTTCTGGAGTGATCGGATTATCACTGCACCAGATTTCGTCTGTTGGTCTATTCTACCAATAGTCAGTCAGGAATTTACTCATACAAGGTCTGCTGCCCATAAGTTTTAGCAAGAATGTAGTTGACTTTTTTTTATTTATTTATTTATTTATTGTTCACGTGGGACCACATTTAGGAGAAGTCTCCGTGGTCATGGAGCGAGTCAATACATGAAATTATAACACGATTGTAGAAACAGATAAAATGAAATATAAGAAACATATTCAGGCGACAAGTCGTTAGTTTAAATAAAGAAAATCAAGAATGTAACACTGGAATTTGCTTAATTTTTTAGCTCTTCCAGGAGCTCCTCGACAGAATAGAAGGAGTGAGCCATGAGGAAATTCTGCAGTTTAGACTTAAAAGTGTTTGGGCTACTGCTAAGATTTTTGAGTTCTTGTGGTAGCTTATTGAAAATGGATGCAGCAGAATACTGCACTCCTTTCTGCACAAGAGTCAAGGAAGTGCATTCCACATGCAGATTTTATTTCTGCCTAGTATTAACTGAGTGAAAGCTGCTAACTCTTGGGAATAAGCTAATATTGCTAACAACAAACGACATTAAAGAAAATACATACTGTGAGGGCAATGTCAAAATTCCCAGACTATTGAATAGGGGTCGACAAGAGGTTTTCGAACTTACACCATACATAGCTCGAACAGCCCGTTTTTGAGCCAAAAATACCCTTTTTGAATCAGAAGAATTACCCCAAAAAATAATACCATATGACATAAGCGTATGAAAATATGCGAAGTATACTACTTTTCGTGTTGAAATGTCACTTATTTCAGATACTGTTCTAATGGTAAATAAAGCGGCATTTAGTTTCTGAACAAGATCCTGAACATGGGCTTTCCACAACAGCTTACTATCTATCCGTACGCCTAGGAACTTGAACTGTTCCGTCTCGCTTATAACATGCCCATTCTGTCTGATTAAAATGTCAGTTCTTGTTGAATTGTGGGTTAGAAACTGTAAAAACTGAGTCTTACTGTGATTTAGCATCAAATTATTTTCCACAAGCCACGAACTTATATCATGAACTACATTATTTGATAATGTTTCAATATTACACACAAGATCCTTCACTACCAAGCTGGTGTCATCAGCAAACAGAAATATTTTTGAATCACCTGTAATACTAGAAGGCATATCATTTACATAAATAAGAAACAGCAGTGGCCCCAGCACCGACCCTTGGGGAACGCCCCATTTAACAGTGCCCCATTGGGACTGAACATCATTACCACTCTCAATATTGCGGAGGATTACCTTCTGCTTTCAGTTCTTAAAGTAGGAGGCGAACCAATTGTAAGCTACTCCCCTTACTCCATAATGTTCCAACTTCTGCAGTAATATTTTGTGGTCAACACAGTCAAAAGCCTTCGTTAAATCAAAGAAAACACCTAACGTTCGCAACCTTTTATTTAATCCGTCCAAAACCTCACAGAGAAAAGAGACTATAGCATTTTCAGTTGTTAAGCCATTTCTAAAACCAAACTGTACATTTGACAGCAAATTATGTGAATTTAAATGCTGCAGTAACCTTGTATATACAACCCTCTCGATAACTTTAGCAAACACCGATGGCATAGAAATAGGTCTATAATTGTCAACATTATCCCTGTCTCCCTTTTTATGAAGTGGCTTCACTACCGAGTACTATAATCGGTCAGGAAACCGACCACTCCTAAAGGAAAAGTTACAGATATGGCTAAGTACTGAGCTAACATACGTGGAACAATACTTCAGTATTCTGCTAGATACCCCGTCATATCCATGAGAATTCTTGGTCTTTAGAGATTTAATTATTAACTCAATCTCCCTCTTGTCAGTATCATGGAGGAGCATTTCAGGTAACAGTCTCGGAACACTTTTTTCTAAGAGCGCTATATGATTCCCTGTTGGGACTAGGTTTCTATTTAGTTCACCTGCTATATTCAGAAAGTGATTATTAAGTACTGTACATATATGCGACTTATCAGTAACACGGACATCCCCACTACGCACTGATTCTATATTCTCGACCTGTCTCTGCAGACCAGCCACTTCCTTTACGACTGACCATATGGTTTTAATTTTATCCTGAGACTTAGCTATTCTATCTGCATACCACATACTTTTTGCCTTCCTAATAACTTTTTTAAGCACCTTGACTTTTTTTCAGATATTTCTTTCTTTTATTGTATCGCAAATTTGCTTGTCCTAATTCGAATCAGTTTACCCCACACAGTTTTTTAATTCCAGCGAGTGAAGCTGCGATACTCGTTTATGAGAGAAGCCCGGAGTGGCTGAACTTGATTGTCGCAGTGAGTTGAACCTTCCATTATTAAGTCAAATCCATATTTTAGGGCTCCAGTGAAGAATACTCGAATACTACTATTTTTCAGGGAATATTTATATCAGCTCATTAGTACTGCTAGTTCACCTAGGATAAGCTTTTAATTTTTACGATACGTTCGGGAACTGAAGATTTAAGTATTTTCGCATAAACTCTTTCATTATAGTAAACGAACCATAGCAACATGCCAAAGTAATTTTTTGCATAGATAATAATCATTACGTTTCTGTTGAATGTGATACTAAAACATCATAGTTTCTTTGCGGATCAATGTATTTTTTCCAACAGAATTTGAAAGTTCCAAAAAACAGTTGTGAAATGCGGCAAAGCTTAATTACACTTACTATGTAATTATTAGCAAAATTTGTATGGGAATGCGTGAAATGGTGGTACGAAAGTGTAATGGAGCGCCATTCCCGCTGCCAGATAAGTACCACATTACTGGGCTCTGACAGACGTAACTAACAATGTAAGTCATTTTGTTACCTTTGTGTTTCACACATTTGTAGCCGTCCTTCGCGCTCCAGTTGTCTGACGTTTGAGTGATAACGAAAACTGCATGACGTCAACAAAAGATAAAAGCGCACATTCCGCAGTTTACACGTGAACAGTCCCCGGAACAGTAGACAGAGGCAACCAGCGAACAGCTATGAAAGGACGGGAATCGGACGCGCTAGAGCCACAAAGGCGATCCTTCCCTTCACAGTACGCGATTCACTCAATGTGGGTGTCACTGGTGGTGAGAGACTGCAAATGCAAGAGTTCATGCCCCAATAAGGGGGTTTAGTATGTAAAAGCCACGTGTGGGAATACATTCCTGCAGCCTGTGTAACTCTTCAGTGTCCCTCATATCTTCGAGTGTGCCTTCTACAAGATGGCATGTAGCACTGCGGTGTCTGTGTCTTCTGTGTTACTGATTTTTTATTTCCCATTTCCGTTGCTACATGTTATTTGACAAATTTGATTCTAATTAAGGTTATAAGCCCAAATGATATTAAATACGATGCAAAGGCAAGTAAAAATATACACCTCATGAACTTCAATAATATGGATCATTTAGTAAACCTGACTGCTTGAAACAAACACGGACATAAATCTTTAAAGCACATAAGAGCAATGTTAAGAATTACTTATACTAAAGTAGCTGTAGAAAACCAACCTGCTAATACTGGCTCGTCATGTGTGAGGAAGTAACAGACGACGCAACTTTCAATTTGCAGCGAATAGTGCACGTATTAGAAGCTTCTCGACAAATCAAAAGATTGAATTGTGAGTTAACGAGCATTTCGCTCACATTTAAGTATATAGCCGAAAGAGACAGCCTTCCAGGAAATATCTTGTCGTCCAGGACCGTGTGCCACAAAGAGCGCAGATTCGCCACGAGATGGGGAAATTCAGAGGCTTCTATTGTGCTGAATGAGGCCGGGCTGATCAGGCCTAATAGCTGCAGGGTGCAAATCAGACAGACGAGAACCTACGTCATAGGGAAACCCCCTTAGGAACTGTTTGTGCCTAGGGAGGAGTAGCAGTGTTAAATATGGCGGACCGAAGATCGGCCATAAAGGGAAACATTTATGAAAACTATTTAATTCCGTAGTAATTCAGGGAAAAAAGCCACAGTAATTTTGATCTACCATCTTTCTTAAATTTTCATGGTGATCTCAATAAAACTTGAATACTGATCATACCTATAACAGTTTAGGACTTACTGTTAAAGTGAAATTAACAAGTTTTGTAACAAAGACCTGAATGCTAAAATCTGAACGCTTTAGTCGATCTTAACGATCGACATTTCATATAAAAGCGCATCATTAAAATGACAAATGTGGCAAATGTCAACTCTGTAACTTTATTTGTTTAAAAGATATAGTAAATTTAAATTATCAGCATTTTCAGTTAAGCAACAGATCATCATTTCCTCCACACAAAACGCATTATATAATGACAGCATGACACCTTATTGATTCGTTAAGTAATAGAATATTTGTTGTGAAGTTTAGTGGATAATAGTTATTTTTGTTCTTTATTTATTTATCAGAAAACACATTCACAGTTAATAAGGAAACTGTATTGGTTTTATGTAAAAGAATTTAATGTTTATTATGTAATGGATATTTTCGTTACTTTCTTTAGAACGTGTACGTGGTCATGCTTTGATATTTTAATATGTTAAAATGTAAAATAATGTAGAATAAGTTGTAGCCCATCAGATGGACGGCTTTAGGGAAGGGAACTGCACTAGTTAGTCAAGCGACGATCTTCGGCACGCGGGAGACGCGACCGAAGACGGGCAGAGAGACGGTTCTGGCCTAGACACCAAAGGGACAGTTCGAATTGAGACACGAATGTGGACAGTCGGTCTTTAGGTAGCTAGGAAGTGAAACGACTTAGAAAATTTCGCGTTGTGTGGTATCGCGGGACTTAGTCTCTGAGCGGTGAGCAGCCTCGCGCCTGGTGTGAAATCTAACTTTTCACGTAGACAGCGAGGTGGAGTATTGGACTTGTATTTCGCAATGAGATTGTGAGTGATCGAACTGCGTCAAATGGATATGCGCTCGAGTGTAACAGTAACTCTAAATACGACCACTTTCGCTATTATTTTGCTTTGTGAATAAACATTTTTTTTTATTTTTTTATTCCGATTTTGGCCGTCTAGGGACCGCGTTAAACAACTATTTTTCAATGTACATTTCTCCTATTGCGCTCCTCCTCTTTTCTCTTCTGGCAATATGTCTTCATCCTCTCTCTGTGCTGCTCCCTTCGGTCTTCTGTCCACACTGTTCCTCCAGTTCTTCTCTTCTTCACTTCAAATTCTTCAAAATGTTGAATTTTGTCTCTCATTAAGTCTCTGTTGGTTATATCATCTTCTCCTATACCCATCTCCTCTAAGTCTGCTTTGACTTCTTTGAACCAGGTAATTTGGGTTCTGGGGTTCTTGTCAAAAAACATGAATATTTTCTTTGTCAGCCTTTCATCATTCATTCTTTTCAAATGGGCGTAAAAGCTTACTCTTCTCCTCCTCATAGTATCTCCCACTTTCTCGATCTTGTCATACACTTCTCTATTACTTCTAAGCTTCCAAGTCCCATTCTCAAACCTCGGCCCAAGTACTCTTCTAATGATTTTTCGCTCCTTTTTTGCTATAGCTTCCATTTCCTTGTTAGTGTTCATTGCTAAACATTCAGATGCATACAGACACTCTGGCTTAATCACAGTGTTGTAGTGACTTATTTTTGCGTTAATTGATACTGACTTCTTGTTGTACACATTCTTTGTTAGCTGGAATGCCATTTCCATTTTTCTTGTACTTGTTTTATTTCCTTCTTTATCTGAAGCATTGGGCTGGATGATTTCCCCTAAATATTTGAAATTAGAAACCTTCTTTATCTGGCCATTAGAATAAACATTATTCTAAACAAATCGCAAGTGTGTGGCCTAAGTCATTTATGGGTCTTTAATTTAGCTCCCGATATTATTATTACTGTTATTATATGTTGTATTAACTTTTTATGGTTCACACAATTTCTAAAACTTGCCATCAGCCAGACAATTCAACCAAAGGTTCACAAGTGTCGCCGGCCGAGGTGGCCGAGCGGTTCTAGGCGCTACAGTCTGGAACCGCGCGACCGGTACAAAAAATTAAAAATTCAAATTTCTGGCAAAATATTAATCCTGCATATATTGTTATATTTTTCCGTTGACACACAACTCTTTTGCTTCACACATACAAAATTTTAGATTTGTACATTAATAAATATGGCTGTAATGATTTTTTCAAATAAATGTTTACATTTTCCGTTACATTCCTCCTTAAGAGCAATGAGCACTTGTTCATTAGAAGAAGTGTTTGACAGTGGCGAAGATGGAAAAATGCTTATAGCTCTTAAGCTATATATCGCAGAGCCGCAAGCTTATTACAGTTTTCTGCTTCGAACAATCGTTGCTGTCACATTCCTGAATAGTGTTCATTCCTCCTGGGACATTCTATGTGCATATAAAATTAAAGTTTAAATTAAAAATTTTTATTCTAAATATGACGTCGGATTGAGCACTAGTGATCTTGCACAGTTCTTCGCTTACATTTATACAATTTGGTTATCTAATACATTTCTGTTTTATTTTTGTAATGAAGTCAGACATGTGTTCAGTTTCTTTCACGATGTGACGTAATTGCTTCCGGTGAGATGGGCCAATGGGCCATGCCTGAAACCAAGAAATAAAAATAAAAAGCATCCTTGTCAGCTACCTGTTTAACGCAAACGTAGGTCATCGCAGTTATAATGAGGCTGATAAAAGCTTACACACGGGTATTACCCGTGAGTGAAGTAGAAAGAAAGCATAATACACGGTAACATAAGAAGTTTACAGTTATTTGGAAATTACGGATGAAAATTTTGAAGGCACTTCTGAAGATCTAGCACAGATATGGTGTTTGGACATGAAACCAGTGAAGAAAATGGAGTATGAAATTTATCCCGACTTAACATTGGTATAAAAGAAATCCAAATCACTGTTTTTTTCTACTTATGAGGACTGACCTATTGGTACCCGTGGTCTAGGGGTAGTGTCTTCGATTTATAATCAAAACGTCTTCGGTCCCGGGTTCAATCCCTTCCACTGCCTAAATTTTGATAAATAATCAGCATTGGCGGCCGAAGACTTCCGGCATAAGAAGTCGGCCTCATTCTGCCAACGGCCATGTCAAAGAGGGCGGAGGAGCGGATAGAGGTTCAGGGCACTCTCTTGTCTTAGGGGTGGGAAATTGCCCCTAAAGGCGGAAGAATCAGCAATGATCAACGACATGAAAATGCAGAAGGCAATGGAAACCACTGCATTAAAGACACGTAACGTGTATCCGCAGGACATATGGCCTGTATTTGAAGAAGTGTCATGATGATCTCTCCATTGGCAAAAGATTCCGGAATAGTCCCCCATTCGGATCTCCGGGAGGGGACTGCCAAGGGGGAGGTTACCATGAGAAAAAGGTTGAATAATCAACGAAAGGATAACGTTCTACGAGTCGGGGCGTGGAATGTCAGAAGCTTGAACGTGGCAGGGAAACTAGAAAATCTGAAAAGGGAAAAATGCAAAGGCTCAATCTAGATATAGTAGGGGTCAGTGAAGTGAAGTGGAAGGAAGACAAGGATTTCTGGTCAGATGGGTATCGGGTAATATCAACAGCAGCAGAAAATGGTATAACAAGTGTAGGATTAGTTATGAATAGGAAGGTAGGGCAGAGGATGTATTACTGTGAACAGTTCAGTGACCGGGTTGTTCTAATCAGAACCGACAGCAGACCAACACCGACAACGATAGTTCAGGTATACATGCCGACATCGCAAGCTGAAGATGAACAGATAGAGAAAGTGTATGAGGATATTGAAAGGGTAATGCAGTATGTAAAGGGGGACGAAAATCTAATAGTCATGGGCGACTGGAATGCAGTTGTAGGGAAAGGAGTAGAAGAAAAGGTTACAGGAGACTACGGGCTTGGGACCAGGAATGAAAGAGGAGAAAGACTAATTGAGTTCTGTAACAAGTTTCAGCTAGTAATAGCGAATACCCTGTTCAAGAATCACAAGAGGAGGAGGTATACTTGGAAAAGGCCGGGAGATACGGGAAGATTTCAATTAGATTACATCATGGTCAGACAGAGATTCCGAAATCAGATACTGGATTGTAAGGCGTACCCAGGAGCAGATATAGACTCAGATCACAATATAGTAGTGATGAAGAGTAGGCTGAAGTTCAAGACATTGGTCAGGAAGAATCAATACGCAAAGAAGTGGGATACGGAAGTACTAAGGAATGACGAGATACGTTTGAAGTTCTCTAAAGCTATAGATACAGCAATAAGGAATAGCGCAGTAGGCAGTACAGTTGAAGAGGAATGGACATCTCTAAAAAGGGCCATCACAGAAGTTGGGAAGGAAAACATAGGTACAAAGAAGGTAGCTGCGAAGAAACCATGGGTAACAGAAGAAATACTTCAGTTGATTGATGAAAGGAGGAGGTACAAACATGTTCCGGGAAAATCAGGAATACAGAAATACAAGTCGCTGCGGAATGAAATAAATAGGAAGTGCAGGGAAGCTAAGACAACATGGCTGCAAGAAAAATGTGAAGACATCGAAAAATATATGAATGTCGGAAGGACAGACTCAGCATACAGGAAAGTCAAAACAACCTTTGGTGACATTAAAAGCAACGGTGATAACATTAAGAGTGCAACGGGAATTCCACTGTTAAATGCAGAGGAGAGAGCAGATAGGTGGAAAGAATACATTGAAAGCCTCTATGAGGGTGAAGATTTGTCTGATGTGATAGAAGAAGAAACAGGAGTCGATTTAGAAGAGATAGGGGATCCAGTATTAGAATCGGAATTTAAAAGAGCTTTGGAGGACTTACGGTCAAATAAGGCAGAATGGATATATAACATTCCATCAGAATTTCTAAAATCATTGGGGGAAGTGGCAACAAAACGACTATTCACGTTGGTGTGTAGAATATATGAGTCTGGCGACATACCATCTGACTTTCGGAAAATAATCATCCACACAATTCCGAAGACGGCAAGAGCTGACAAGTGCGAGAATTATCGCACAATCAGCTTAACAGCTCATGCATCGAAGCCGCTTACAAGAATAATATACAGAAGAATGGAAAAGAATTTTGAGAATGTGCTAGGTGACGATCAGTTTGGCTTTAGGAAAAGTAAAGGGACGAAAGAGGCAATTCTGATGTTACGGCTAATAATGGAAGCAAGGCTAAAGAAAAATCAAGACACTTTCATAGGATTTGTCGACCTGGAAAAAGCGTTCGACAATATAAAATTGTGCAAGCTGTTCGAGATTCTGAAAAAAGTGGGGGTAAGTTATAGGGAGAGACGGGTCATATACAATATGTACAACAACCTAGAGGGAATAATAAGAGTGGAAGATCAGGAACGAAGTTCTCGTATTAAGAAGGTTGTAAAACAAGGCTGTAGCCTTTCGCCCCTACTCTTCAATCTGTACATCGAGGAAGCAATGATGGAAATAAAAGAAAGGTTCAGGAGTGGAATTAAAATACAAGGTGAAAGGATATCAAGTAGTAGAAATGAGAACAGCGAGAAACTTAATATCGGGATTGATGGTCACGAAGTCAATGAAGTTAAGGAATTTTGCTACCTAGGCAGTAAAATAACCAATGACGGACGGAGCAAGGAGGACATCAAAAGCAGACTCGCTATGGCAAAAAAGGCATTTCTGGCCAAGAGAAGTCTACTAATATCAAATACCGGCCTTAATTTGAGGAAGAAATTTCTGAGGATGTACGTCTGGAGTACAGCATTGTATGGTAGTGAAACATGGAGTGTGGGAAAACCGGAACAGAAGAGAATCGAAGCATTTGAGATGTCGTGCCATAGACAAATGTTGAAAATTAGGTGGACTGATAAGGTAAGGAATGATGAGGTTCTACGCATAATCGGAAAGGAATATATGGAAAACACTGATAAGGAGAAGGGACAGGATGATAGGACATCTGCTAAGACATGAGGGAATGGCTTCCATGGTACTAGAGGGAGCTGTAGAGGGCAAAAACTGTAAAGGAAGACAGAGATTGGAATACGTCAAGCAAATAATTGAGGACGTAGGTTGCAAGTGCTACTCTGAGATGAAGAGGTTAGCACAGGAAAGGAATTCGTGGCGGGCCGCATCAAACCAGTCAGTAGACTGATGACCGAAAAAAAAAAAAAAAAAAAAAGGACTGACCTAAGCCTTTCTCTTCTAACGAGAAACACCTACACGCAGACTGCCTGAAGCTTAAGCTTGTTTAAATAGCATATTCACAGCTCCGCACCTCTGGAAAAGCGTGTTAAGTAGTCAGGCACGTACATGCAGTGACAGCTTTCTACAGTGTCAAGTTTCTGATGAGAAAGCTATGAATAAAATTTACGGTTGTGCACGTTACAGCCTGTGAATTGTCGTAGACTTTGAGGGACATTAACTACAACCGTTACATATGATCAGTCGCGGTACAAATAAATGGCTCACCTAACTAACGTCCTAAAGTACTGAGAAACACCATTTCTTCTACGAAATCCATTCTGCGTGGTACTCTTGATTTATTTGAGATGCGTTCGGTATGTACTGCAACAGATTAGACGCACATAACGAAGGACACGCCGCAAACTCACAGCTTGGCTTGACTCGTGGAAGTTTGTCACCAAAACTCTGAGTAATTAAAGACGAAAGGAAAAGGCGTCAATATTGTGGGTAAATTTAGTCATAAAATTTACATTTATGCTTCATAGTGACACATTATGGGCACAAACCAGAACCCAAACATACCGTCTCAGCGCTTAACATTTGAAGAGACAATAATTTAGCAATTAACACTATGTTGCTTTGATCGTTATGTTTCTCTTCTCCTTTCTGAAGATAGGAACCGAAATCTTTGTGTAATATATGTACTAGAAAACCACTGTACATGTGATTGCGATTTTATACGCACTACCAGTTCCATACCATTCATGAATGGTGTGAGGGAGGAAAAATCATGGCTCGTATTCCTCTGAACGAGTGTAAATAACCGTAGCTTTCAAATGTTTTCCTGCTCAGATCTATTATTAACCAATCTTACGGTAGTATAGTCAGTATAGATCTGGTAATCCTGGTGTCCACGAAGGAACATACGGTGATCGATCCATCGCTTAGGACAGTCTCGTTCCTGTACTTCAACACCAATGGCCCAGAAAGTAGAGCGATTGCGTCCTATTGCACGTACATATGAAGGGCCCTTGTGGCCAAAGAAACATCCCGCAGGTTTTCTAACAACGGTAACTGGTACTGTGTTCCATTAAAAATATTTTCATCAATGACTGGATCAGTGAGTCGGTTATCGCTAATATTGCTCCACATTTTAACTGAGAAATTTAAAGCGAAATTACTGCTCACAATGATGGTGAAATTTCCCCCAAACCTTCAGAAAATATTGTCACTGTAGTTGATTTTGCCACAAGTAAATTCCGAATGGCAGACAATCCATCTTCTGTGGATGCATTACAAAGTTAGCATCCGCTATGACGAGGAAGCAGGCGTATTAGCGAAACAAGCTGCATCTATAGGAATCATCCTGGGTTTTAAATTTCCGTATACAGATTACTTACTTGATGTCAAGACCCAAGAAAACATTGGTGGAAGAGATATGGAACGTGTCCCAGCAAATGAAAGATGGATACCACGCGGCATTTCAACCTACAATACAGCTCTGTCGTTTACGAGGAGTCATTTGGACCGATCAACCATTTCCACTATCATTCGATTTCACTTCAGCTATACCTCTTTTCCTAAAAGTCTATGCAGAATTAACATTTACGGTCCTCGTGTGTGTCTGTGTGGTTGTGTGTCAGAAGCTGATGCAAACCACATGTAGTTTTCGTATCCCAAACTTGGCTGTGAAAGATAGGAATACTTGAAGTCATTGATGAATACCTACAACTACGCCTACTTTAAATATACATCTACATACATCTCCCGCAAGCCACCGTATGGAGCACGGCGGAGGGTACCTTCTACCACTACTAGTCACTTCCTTTCCGGAAAAAGAAAAAAAGCTTGTTTATTTGCTTTCGTATAGACCCTAATTTCTCTTATTCTACCTTCGTGGTCTTTCTGTAAAATTTACACAGCAGAAACGTTCTACACTCAAATTCAAATGCCGGTTCTCTAAATTTTTTCAGTAGTGTTTCACGAAAAGAACGTCGTCTTCCCTTCAAGGAATCGCGTGTGGATTGACAAAGCTTCTCCGTATTACTAGCGTATTAATCGAACCTGTCGGTAACGAGCGTAGAAGCACGCTTCTACATTGCTTCTATGTCTTCCTTTAATCCGACCCTCTGAGGATCACAAACATTCGAGTAGTACTCAAGAATGGGTTACACTTTCATTGCGTGTATCTCGAAAACGGTTGAGAATACAGTATATGTTTGTACATGCTCTCTTTAGGAAGGTCCGTACTATTTAAGCGCTTAAGTTTGCACATTTGCTCCTCAAATCCGTGAGTGTTTTCCGCTGAATATAGCGACAGAGATGTGTAATAATATAATAGTTCTATTCTCGTTCTTAAGCTTCAAGACAGTATAAGAAAATGGCACACCTTTCTTGCAAGATTACTATGCAGGTCAACTATCGTTTCTATCCCGTCACAGGTACATCTGACTAATGTAAATGACTCTGGTGAGAGCTTGCCTGTAATGAAAAGGTATGGAAGGAAAGAAATGGAAACGTATAATCTGGTGCCGGTAGTTTGCTCATGTCTGCAGTACAAAACAATAAATTATGTGGCTGTTACAACACTTATATAGCCTGGTGCAAATGGGATAACTCGGAGGAAGTGTGGAACGCTGTACCTGTCATTTGCTTTTACCATTTCTCAGAAACCCTTTTTCCGGTCATGCAGATTTCGGCTTTACGTGGGTTCGATAATCGCTTAAACGATGTGTTCTTACAGAACGACCATCTTGCGCCTTAATTGTCCAGTCTTTGGCTTTTCTAAGTGATCAACAAGATGCTTCTTTTTTCTCTTGTGTGACAGAAGATTGCAGTATTGCATCAAGATCACCTAATGAAGAGCCATGATCACTGGAACATGAAAGCAATTGACAGCATAATTAGTCGCCATTCAACGATGTAATATTGGTATGTGTTAGGTTCGAATACGATATAATTATTAGTTTGCGGGAAATGTGTTCGCGATACCGTGGCATTATGACTCTTATGTAACATGCTGCTCGCCATTGGTGCACTTGCGGACCCAGTGTGCTGCAAAGGGACGTATACAGCGCCGAGAGGGCATTAGTCGACCGTAGTATTGTTGCACCTGGGACTGTGGGCGCTTCGAGTCAGCTTATCGTGAATTTTCATCGTGATATTTCGTAAAGTTACGCTGAACCACTTGATATTATTTGTACATGTGTCTTGAAATCATTCGCAGTGCTATACGTTTCCCTTAGTTACCGCTGTAGTTGTTTATTGTAATGTCACGGCGTGTTTCCGATTACGGCCACGGCAAGGTACGTGCAATAATATCGTGGCTCGGTAGTAGTAGTGAGCTACGTAATGCAACCAGAACGCGATTTCGCAGCCCTCTTACCCAAATGGCCGTAACGGATCGTACAGCTTCGTCCAACGCGTCGCCTCGATGATGGAGTGCGACAACTGGTGTGACCCTCTAAGCGCCAATATTTTTACGTCGACACCTGCTAGTTTCTCCGATAATGTGCACACCACTGCGTCGGATTAAACTGTATAGAAGTCCCAAATGGTGTAAATAGGTATGGGCACAAGAATGCCGTCGCTTGTATGGGAGAGCTGAAACCAGAGGGTCAATGATAGTCTGATACTTGTTGCACGCTACCGTAAGGGCTGCAATCAGACAGCTTTCTTCGAAGAGGAGCATACTGGACAAAGGACAGGCTTGATTTGAGGTGCCAGTGGAAACAACCAGCGATTTGAGCTCCTACTGAGAACGCTCTGAACAGAAAACGCTACAATACGAATGCTTTCAAACCGAAGATGCTGTTCTCCTTTCAGGAGACTAAGCAAGCTATATTTACGTAGGACAATGCCTGTCTATAGAGGGTGTTGCAAAAAGGTACTGCCAAACTTTCAGGAAACATTCCTCACACACAAAGAAAGAAAATATGTTATGTGGACATGTGTCCGGAAACGCTTACTTTCCATGTTAGAGCTCATTTTATTACTTCCTTTCAAATCACATTAATCATGGAATGGAAAAACACAGCAACAGAACGTACTAGCTTTGTTATCGGAAATGTTAGCGAGGATACATGCATCCACCCTGCGTCGCATGGAATCCCTGATGCGCTGTTGCAGCTCCATTGAGCGTAGGTGGAAGAACATGGGGCCCAATCAAGACATCACCAACAATTCCTGCCCAAACGTTCACAGAAAATCTGTGTTGATGA
This sequence comes from Schistocerca piceifrons, assembly GCF_021461385.2. Taxonomy (NCBI): domain Eukaryota; kingdom Metazoa; phylum Arthropoda; class Insecta; order Orthoptera; family Acrididae; genus Schistocerca; species Schistocerca piceifrons. The sequence goes on along the minus strand of NC_060139.1, from coordinate 413,548,478 downwards.
CGTGATTGCACAATTGCGTGCGGATTCTCGTCAGCCCACACATGTTGATTGTGAAAATTTACAATTTGATCACTTTGGAATGAAGCTTCATCCGTAAAGAGAACATTTGCAGTGAAATGAGGATTGACACATTGTTGGATGAACCATTCGCAGAAGTGTACCCGTGGAGGCCAATCAGCTGCTGATGATGCCTGCACACGCTGTACATGGTACGGAAACAACTGGTTCTCTCGTAGCACTCTCCATACAGTGACGTGGTCAACGTTACCTTGTACAGCAGCAACTTCTCTGACGCTGACATTAGGGTTATCGTCAACTGCACGAAGAATTGCCTCGTCCATTGCAGGTGTCCTCGTCGTTCTAGGTCGTCCCCAGTCGCGAGTCATTCGCTGGAATGTTCCGTGCTCCCTAAGACGCCGATCAATTGCTTCGAACGTCTTCCTGTCGGGACACCTTCGTTCTGGAAATCTGTCTCGATACAAACGTACCGCGCCACGGCTATTGCCCTGTGCTAATCCATACATCAAATGGGCATCTGCCAACTCCGCATTTGTAAACATTGCGCTAACTGCAAAACCACGTCCGTGATGAACACTAACCTGTTGATAATACGTACTGGTGTGCTTGATGCTAGTACTGTAGAGCAATGAGTCGCATGTCAACACAAGCATCGAAGTCGACATTACCTTTCCTTCAATTGGGCCAACTGGCGGTGAATCGAGGAAGTACAGTACATACTGACGAAACTAAAATGAGCTCTAACATGGAAATTAAGCGTTTCCGGACACATGTCCACATAACATATTTTCTTTATTTGTGTGTGAGGAATGTTTCCTGAAAGTTTGGCCGTACCTTTTTGTAACACCCTGTATATGATGAGAAAAATACAAGACTGGTAGATGGGATCAGGGCAGAGGGGAATCACTAGAACTGGAAATTAGCTTTCCACGTCGCCCAACACACATGGCTGGAATACGGCTTGTCAGCAACATGTATGTCATGTTCCCAACTATCATTCTTGATCAAACTAAACTCCGCCCGAAGAGGCCTTGAAGGCCCAATGGTACCTAATTAATGATATTTGGCAGCCAAGATAGCTTGCTGTTATTTCCACAACGTCCGGTTTCGACAGAGTCTAGCTAGAATCTTCGGATCCAGGAAAAACGTTACTATGACGATCCACACAACCGTACAAACCGTACAACCAGTATACACGTAGGAAATTAAAAAAAAAACTAGATATCATAATATCTTTCATACAGATGCTGGAAATAATGTTACTGTGCATGAATCGCACAAACATAACGAGAGCCACAATGGCTTGCAAACACATAAAACAAAGTAAATAAAAAATCTATAGCGTCAACAGTGTGCCCCCCCCCCCCCCCGAGTGGAGGAGAGTTCGTCAGTGGAACCGTTATAGCAACGGGAAGACTGAGCGGGCGCGCAGCGGAAGTGTCGATGGGCGGCTACGCGCTTGATCAACAGGTAGCGTAAATGAGCCATTACATCGATTATTAAATGTTCTTTCAAATACAAGGTTTTAATCGCTATATGCAGTGTCATAGGAATGGTTATTATACATAGAAAACTCATCTAACGGTCTGTTCGAAAACAGCCGCAAGCATTTAAATGATGTCCCAGCATAGGGCAAAAACTGTCGGTTCAAACCTGAATCACCAAAACACTTAGATCGTACAGTGCTACATTTCTAGTTTGTTTATAAATGCAGAAAAATTATCTTGTTAATGGTGATAATGCAAATATATGTAGTTCATTCAAATGAATATACCGACGCTTTGTCATGCAGACGATCTAAGTGTAATGTCAGTAACAGTTGGCTAAGAAACATTTGCAGGCCAGAAAACCTTCAGAATACACCTACAACGTACTCATGTACGCTTTGCATAAAGTTATGTACATTTTTTATATTCAAATGTTCTTGGAGAAAAACATCAACAATAAAATAAATATATTATAATATGGTCCAAAAGTGACAGCTGCTAGTGTGAACCATCTATGGATACCATACACAGATATGAAACGGCTCTGATAGGATATGACGTTTATAGGCTGTTTGTAGTACGTGGTTACTTCTTATCATACAGAATTCTCATACTCATGGATCTTGTACCAGCTTCGCATTCCGAGTGACCGCCGTGTCGTCCTCTGCTAATAGCGTCATTCGAATGGTGTCGGTTCAGCACGAGGCTCTCCCGGACGTTTTCAACTTCAGACACCTTGCGGCCTCTACCTCTCTCTCAAGTTGCTCCTCAGCTGGCATCACAAGGCTGGGTGCACTCAGTTCCAGCACTCCTCCCAAGGAAAAATCCCTGACAGTAGCCAGAACTGACCGGGGTGCCCTTCATTTAAGTCAGGTACTCCTACTGCTCAGCTACGGAGGCTGACTTCAGAGACGATGTTGTTGTTGTGGTCTTCAGTCCTGAGACTGGTTTGATGCAACTCTCCATGCTACTCTATCCTGTGCAAGCTTTTTCATCTCCCAGTACCTACTGCAACCTACCTCCTTCTGAATCTGCTTAGTGTATTCATCTCTTGGTCTCCCTCTACGATTTTTACCCTCCACGCTGCCCTCCAATACTAAACTGGTGATCCCTTGATGCCTCAGAACATGTCCTACCAACCGATCCCTTCTTCTGGTCAAGTTGTGCCACAAACTTCTCTTCTCCCCAATCCTATTCAATACTTCCTCATTAGTTATGTGATCTACCCATCTAATCTTCAGCATTCTTCTGTAGCACCACATTTCGAAAGCTTCTATTCTCTTCTTGTCCAAACTATTTATTGTCCATGTTTCACTTCCATACATGGCTACACTCCATACGAATACTTTCAGAAATGACTTCCTGACACTTAAATCAATACTGGATGTTAACAAATTTCTCTTCTTCAGAAACGCTTTCCTTGCCATTGCCAGCCTACATTTTATATCCTCTCTACTTCGACCATCATCAGTTATTTTGCTCCCCAAATAGCAAAACTCCTTTACTACTTTAAGTGCCTCATTTCCTAATCTAATTCCCTCAGCATCACCCGACTTAATTCGACTACATTCCATTATCCTTGTTTTGCTTTTGTTGATGTTCATCTTATATCCTCCTGTCAAGACACTGTCCAATCCATTCAACTGCTCTTCAAAGTCCTTTGCTGTCTCTGACAGAATTACAATGTCATCGGCGAACCTCAAAGTTTTTATTTCTTCTCCATGGATTTTAATACCTACTCCGAACTTTTCTTTTGTTTCCTTTACTGCTTGCTCAATATACAGATTGAACAACATCGGGGAGAGGCTACAACCCTGTCTTACTCCCTTCCCAACCACTGCTTCCCTTTCATGTCCCTCGACTCTTATAACTGCCATCTGGTTTCTGTACAAATTGTAAATAGCCTTTCGCTCCCTGTATTTTACCCATGCCACCTTTAGAATTTGAAAGAGAGTATTCCAGTCAACATTGTCAAAAGCTTTCTCTAAGTCTACAAATGCTAGAAACGTAGGTTTGCCTTTCCTTAATCTTTCTTCTAAGATAAGTCGTAAGGTCAGTATTGCCTCACGTGTTCCAGTGTTTCTACGGAATCCAAACTGATTTTCCCCGAGGTTGGCTTCTACTAGTTTTTCCATTCGTCTGTGAAGAATTCGTGTTAGTATTTTGCAGCTGTGACTTATTAAGCTGATAGTTCGGTAATTTTCACATCTGTCAACACCTGCTTTCTTTGGGATTGGAATTATTATATTCTTCTTGAAGTCTGAGGGTATTTCGCCTGTTTCATACATCTTGCTCACCAGATGGTAGAGTTTTGTCAGGACTGGCTCTCCCACGGCCGTCAGTAGTTCCAATGGAATATTGTCTACTCTGGGGGCCTTGTTTCGACTCAGGTCTTTCAGTGCTCTGTCAAACTCTTCACGCAGTATCATATCTCCCCTTTCATCTTCATCTACCTCCTCTTCCATTTCCATAATATTGTCCTCAAGTACATCGCCCTTGTATAGACCCTCTATATACTCCTTCCACCTTTCTGCTTTCCCTTCTTTGCTTAGAACTGGGTTTCCATCTGAGCTCTTGATATTCATACAAGTCGTTCTCTTATCTCCAAAGGTCTCTTTAATTTTCCTGTAGGCGGTATCTATCTTACCCCTAGTGAGATAGGCCTCTACATCCTTACATTTGTCCTCTAGCCATCCCTGCTTAGCCATTTTGCACTTCCTGTCGATCTCATTTTTGAGACGTTTGTATTCCTTTTTGCCTGTTTCACTTACTGCATTTTTATAATTTCTCCTTTCATCAATTAAATTCAATATTTCTTCTGTTACCCAAGGATTTCTACTAGCCCTCGTCTTTTTACCTACTTGATCCTCTGCTGCCTTCACTACTTCATCCCTCAAAGCTACCCATTCTTCTTCTACTGTATTTATTTCCCCCATTCCTGTCAATTGCTCCCTTATGCTCTCCCTGAATCTCTGTACAACCTCTGGTTCTTTTAGTTTATCCACGTCCCATCTCCTTAAATTCCCACCTTTTTGCAGTTTCTTCAGTTTTAATCTACAGGTCATAACCAATAGATTGTGGTCAGAGTCCACATCTGCCCCTGGAAATGTCTTACAATTTAAAACCTGGTTCCTAAATCTCTGTCTTACCATTATATAATCTATCTGATACCTTTTAGTATCTCCAGGGTTCTTCCATGTATACAACCTTCTTTCATGATTCTTCAGAGACGATATGAAGTTGTATAATTCCAATTATTTTGTATAGGTGGTCTTCAACAGCTTTTATAAAGGTTAGGAACTTCATCATGCATTATATAGCTGTACTTGCTTTTATTATGACAATCGATTTTGTTCACTCTCTGACCATCATCGAATGATAACACATGTTACATCGAGCATGCTTGCATTATGTGTCACTTGATTATACAAAGGATATACCTACAGAACGTTTATTTAACTGTGTGTATCACAATTCCAACAACTGATCGAATTCTTCAAGTGCTCTGGTTTAGTATATCTCATGGTATTACAGTAATGTTTTTTTGTCCCAACATAAGCTATCAACACAATCGAACAACCCTAGTGCCTTGGATAATGCTATAACTGCTCAAAGACCTTATGTTACAGGCTCTTGATATTTCAAAGGGTTTTGCCATCGATACATTCTGAGTAACAACAAGTACAGGACGTCACATTGCTCTATCATTTGCATAAAGCATCTCAGGAGACACACTGCAATTATTATTTTGCTAGATAGTGACAATTATCCAATTGAGTTATTATAACAACTGTATAAGTACATTTAAAACACATAGGGGTGAATGCATTTAAATACCATAATTAACTCGTACAAATACTATGTAGTTATAAAAATTTTTCACGGTAATTGATAACAGCCAAACAGTTGCAGGATAAAGATTTATTAAAATCCTTGACCACGATTTTGGTATATCTAAATATACCTTCATCAGAAGTAAAATACACTAAAATCACATCCTGCAGTGGAGATACATAAAACAAATTCCGAAGGACTGATGCTATGTTGTGTTTGCATCGACCCTCCGTCCATAATTATGTTGTATAAATGGAGATTATGTTTTAACTACTGACGACGCCTTTGGAACGATTGTTTTATGTATCTCCACTGCAGGATGTGATTTTAGTGTATTTTACTTCTGATGAAAGTATATTTAGATATACCGAAACCGTGGTCAAGGACTTTAATAAATCTTTATCCTGCAACTGTTTGGCTGTTATCACTTACCATGAAGAATTTCAACAGCTGCTGTTTCAGACACGTTTAAAATCTTGAAGTAGTTATAAAAAGACTTTGAGCTTGTAGACAGATACGAATGTACTTATATAAGGTGAACAACCACCCCAAGTGGAGAAATAATACTGAAGATTTTTCATTTCATTATGTACGTTGCTAGAGTGCTAGTTTCTCGTACCACTCATTATATTTAGCTATTGAAACCAATGTCATGAAATTGTGGGATGATAAAAATCACACACACAACATGTGAAACAATTAAAATCCAATAACAGCATAATTATAACATGAGACCATCTGCAGCTATATCAGCCTAAATCTTAATCTTCTTGGACGGTTGTGTACCTGCCTAAATCCTAATCCTCTTGGATGGTTGGAAAACATGATAACCCTCATCTACTGAAGACTTTGACTATAATCTATACATTTTATAAATTAAAGTCCTCTGCAGCGTTTTTCTGACTGTATATGAAGCCTAATCCAAGGAACTAACCTTGGAATTTTGCATCGATTTTCACTAATAGACAGACTGATCAGGATGAATATTTTTGTAAATAACGTATAAATATTTCACACAGGTTTACTGATGACGAAATGAAGTCTCCCACAGCGTTTTCTCTCTGAAGCTGAAGGCTAATTTCAGGAATTGCTCTTGAGATTTTGATACAGTTTTCCTCCATATCCGGACAAGTCGTCTCGTCGTACATACTTAGTGCTCACTCGTGCAGAGCTGTTCTGGTCACTAGTGTTAAATGTTCAGGAATTATTTCTGTAGAGAAATACCTTTGCGCTTACGGTGAATGCTGTTTATGTCTCGTTTACTATTACCGTTTCTGAAACCGCCATTTACTGCTGTCTAATACTGTTTTGAAGGTGATTGTTGATATGAATAGATTAAGCTTAAGTAATTAGGTAGACTCATTAGCAAATGACACGCGTATCTAGCGGCGTATGGCGACTTCTTGCGCCATTGCGATGACGGCAAACATCGTATTGTGAATGTGTTTCAAGATTTCTCAACCACTACCCACGGCTTCCGGGGATTAGCGGTATCTGCGTCCAAGTTCCGCTAATCTTTCTTGATGGCTCCTTAATTATCATCAGCAGCATTGAGATCAGATAGGCTGGGGGTTGCGGAGAGGGTGGGGGGATCTTCCTGAAGCCATTCTAACGCCGTTCGAGATAGAGCTTTGTCTTGCTGAACGTAAATATCGTCTACGGGATTCTGTAGGATAACAAACATGTTCACATGTCCGAACAGTAGTCTCTTGAGTCGCTACCTGTGAGAGCTGGTAACAGTCGTATCAGGAGCCCATTACATTCCATGTAAACATTCCTTACACTAAAATACGATTCCTTGTACCACGAAGATTTTGAAAGCGAGATGCATCGCCACATGGGGTTTTCGATTTCTCTATATCCTAATACAGACACAGGGGAACAACCTTTCAGCAACACAGGTAGGACATCGGAACTGCAGTTCCTTCAGTCGTAAGGCGACAGAGACGGCGTAATAATAAATTATTGCTTCCACCACAAGCTCATTGTTTTCTGGTTATTAGATAGTGTAGACAACAGACAACAAAACATTTGTTCATACACAGATCGAGCATGCAAAACATGATTTACTACTCTTTGAGGCTGCATAGAATGAAGTTTGCTGTTAATATTGTAGTTCAATACTCAGTCTTTCGTTGCGCTTTGCGTTAGCTTTGCCATCTTCGAGGTAAATTTTCGAAGTCAGATAGCATTGTTAGTGGGATGTATTCAGTCTCAGGAGATTTACACTACTGGCCTTAAAATTGCTACATCAAGAAGAAATGCAGATGATAAATGGGTATTAATTAGACAAATATATTATACTAGAACTGACATGTGATTACATTTTCACGCAATTTGAGTGCCTTGATCCTGAGAAATCAATACCCAGAACAACATCCTCTGGCCATAATAACGGCCTTGATACGCATGGGCATTGAGTCAAACAGAGCTTCGATGGCGTGTACAGGTACAGCTGCCCATGCAGCTTCAACACGATACCACAGTTCATCAAGTGTAGTGACTGGCGTATTGTGACGAGCCAGTTGCTCGGCCACCATTGACCAGACGTTTTCAATTGGTGAGAGATCTGGAGAATGAGCTGGCAAGGGCAGCAGTCGAACATTTTCTGTATCCAGAAAGGCCCGTACAGGACCTGCAACATGCGTCGTGCATTATCCTGCTGAAATGTAAGGTTTCTCAGGGATTGAATGAATGGTAGAGCCACGGGTCGTAACACATCTGAAATGTAATGTCCACTGTTCAAAGTGCCGTCAATGCTAGCAAGAGGTGACCGAGACGTGTAAGCAATGGCACCCCATACCATCACGCCGGGTGATACGCCAGTATGGCGATGACGAATACACGCTTCCAATGTGCGTTCACCGCGATGTCACCAAACACGTATGCGACCATCATCATGCTGTAAACAGAACTTGGATTTATCCGAAAAAAATGACGTTTTGCCATTGGAGCACCCAAGTTAGTCGTTGAGTACACCATCGCAGTCGCTGCTGTCTGCGATGCAGCGTCAAGGGTAACAGCAGTCATGGCCTCCGAGCCGGTAGTCCATCCTGCTGTAAACGTCGTCCAACTGTTCGTGCAGATGGTTGTTGCCCATCTGTTGACTCAGGGATCGAGACATGGCTGCACGATCCGTTACACCCATGCGGTTAACATGCCTGTCATCTCGGCTGCTTGTGATACGAGGCCGTTGGGATCCAGCACGGCGTTCCGTATTACCCTCCTGAACCCACCGATTCCATATTCTGCTAACAGTCATTGGATCTCGACCAACGCGAGCAGCAATGTTGCGGCTACCAACCTTATGTGAATGCTCTGAAAAGCTAATCATTGCATATCCCAGCATCTTCTTCCTGTCGGTTAAATTTCGCATCTGTAGCACGTCATCTTCGTGGTGTAGCATTTTTAATGGCCAATAGTGTATTTCAAGGCGCAAACCGGTTCATATTCTTAAATGAAAACAAAAGGTATAGTTTTTAAAGAAGAGGTAGGCTTACCAGATGACACGACAAATTTGCTTATCTATAATATTGCACCCATGTTGAGACCGTCAAATAATTTTAAATTTTTGTTAAAATTGTTTCTACTATGATTTCCTTATATGTGCGATTTTATGTTTGTACAAGGCTTTTGGCAATGTGGTTAATAAGCCCAACCCACATCAGTTCATTTACATCAATATTGCTACTGTGCAAGTCACACTTAAGTGCTTGGTGGAAGGCTCATCGAACCATATTCACACTAATTCTCTATTATTCCAGTATCGAAAAGCGCCTGGTAAAACGTCTGTACATTGAGATGAGTAAATATCCTGTAAATTAATGATTGAAGCTCGCATTCCATTTGCAATCATCCAAAAAGATAACAGGGTAGTTTTTCTTTCTTCTCCAGCTCAGTTGTGAACTTGGCATCATGTGCCGTACTAGTAATGTGACCAAATGATGCAGAGCCTCGCTCCCATGTGCCATGTAGTTATGAACATGACATCAATGTAAGTTAAGCATTTTCAATATCACATCATCTTGTACTCCGTAAACTAACTTTTATAACATCAGATCCTGAAGATTTGTCACGATGTCAAATGAAACGATCTTTACTGGACCGACTAACTAAGTATGACATAGCGAGACCGGCCGGTATGGCCGAGCGGTTCTAGGCGATACAGTCTGGAACCGCGTGACCGCTACCGTCGCAGGTTCGAATCCTGCCTCGGGCATGGCTGTGTGTGATGTCCTTAGGTTAGTTAGTTTTAAGTAGTTCTAAGTTCTAGGGGACTGATGACCTCAGAAGTTAAGTCCCATAGTGCTCAGAGCCATTTGAACCATTTGACATAGCGAGATTTCAGTGAATGGAATACTGACTTAAGTAGCATTTTACCACAAACACTGGACGGGCCACAGTGGGACTGCCGCGTAGCACTACTTGAGATGAAAGTATGAGCTAGGTGGCACCGCAGTAAAATCTGCAGAGGCCACAGAACAAGGCCGACCTTCACGGGTATTCACACAGTGGCAGACGGTGAATGGAGGCATTCTAGAGCTCGGCATTTATACAGCCTGAAACGGCGGTACTCGTGGGAGATGTGAGTCTGGACTGTTCTTCCATGCGGCTTTACTCTTATACCTTTGCCTGTTTTGATCTGTCTTTAACTGAGAGTGATGCACAGTACTTACACGATATGTTCTTTGTTAGTTATTTATTCGAATACATGGCTGTTTACAAGTAGAACTATTACATTTCTTTTTTCTTACCGGATGTGAAACTACTATAAAGGGAAGTAAAATGAAAACGAAATAGATCGGAAAAAAGTACAGTAAATTGTTAATTATTTCAAAAGTAATCGCCATAGCTCGTAATACATTTATCCCACTCCGAGAGAAGGTGGCCAATGCCTTCATGGAAAATTGTTAGCGATTGCCTCGGAACCATGATTGTACCCAGGTGGGCATCTTTTCTTCCGAAGGGAATCGATGGCCAAGAACGTCTTTTTTCAGGCTCCAAAAATATGTAAGTAACATGGGGAAATATCGGAACTGAATGGAAGATGTATAAGGGCTTCCCAGCGAAACGTCTGCAGCTACATTGAAACAACCTTGGGAACATCGGTGGGAGGGGGGGGGGGGGGGGCGGACAGGTACTATCCTGTGACAGAATCATGCTTGTTGTTTTCAAGTCCACTAACCATAAAACATAAATAAGGAGCGTGGTTGCATCATTTGACAAAAAGTGTTGAGAACAAATCATCTACTGCTGTATAGTTTGTCGCAACACAGTCTGTCAAACGGCGGTGCCATGTTCTTACTCTATGCTTCTACGGAATACTAGATGGAAATCAATAAAGTACTGAATTTTTCGGTCACTCACTGGGAAGTAAATAAACAAATACTGATTACTTCCTATATGGCTGTTATTCTTCAGCAGGCCGATATCGTACAGTAAATTCCGTTCTTGTTTCCCTGAAGAGCTCAGAAGCATCTGCGGAATGGATGAATGAAATTGTGATACCTTAGTCAGAAAAGAAAAGGCACTGGTATGATCGTCGGCACATATAAACCGGCAAATGTGGATATACATCCACACGGTGTTACTCAGTCTACTAGCCACAGTGACGCAACAGTCGCCCGCCGGTTGACCTTGAACTTGCACTCAGAACTTTCCAACCGGTGACTGCAGTAGGTAAACTCCGCAAGACGCAGTCACATTCCGAAAGACATACATGTGCTACGTAGGAGGATGTTCTGAGATGCAGAAGTGAACTCCGTGCTTCTATGTCAGTTTTATAATGTGTGGGAACAGCTACATTTTCAATTAATAACCGTGTTAAGAACCAGGCAAGATGTCATGCTTACAGCCTCCTGATGATGCGGTCTCGTCCGATTCAGGGGTACTTGATTGATATTCTGGTATTGTGTCATTACAGAGTTTGGACAGCAAGGAAAGCAGAAATGATTATCGTATTGTACGCAAATGATCTGGGATAATTCCAAATCTCGGATGGTGGTGTTAACCAAATGATATCTTTGGCCTTTGAGAGAGTAGTAAACTACGCGCCAGCAGATGGGTTCACCTTCTGCCATCTCATCGTCACTAACAACGCGAACTGGACTTTACATTTTATACGCACTCACCGCCGTACGCATTTACATGCAACATTACATTTTAAATCCAATACAAATACTTCGCGAAGAAAAAATTATAATATGAGTGAGCTTCTTCCTTTCCAGCGTTAGCTCTTTCTGTGATAGGTTCCGCTAATGACGGAAAGTCGTCAGTCTATGATCTGACAACCATTTTTTACTCAGTTCTGTGAGAGAATTAATGTCGTGACCCTACAAATGTCAGTTAACCTGAGGAAAGCCATGTGAGTCATACATTTGTGAATGCTGTAAACTCTTTTTCCATGTCTTAATTGACTGTGTGTTGCATTTCTTAGAAGAGTACGGGGAACCAGCCCGGTATTTGCCTAGTAATATAATTTACCTAGTGAGATAACGTCGCGCTTGGATAGGATCGTGATTTGGCTCAGCGCTCTATCTCTTGAGCTAGCGTACTACGTGCTCACCCGTGTGGGAGACCAGTTTATTAACATCCACATTGGAGTGTCCTTATTCGTGACTGTATCTAGATAATCATTTTATCATGATCGTTCAGTGTCAGTCAGTGACAGTCATTTCAGTATTACACTGCTAGTTTCAGGATACGTCCATTATTAAGTACAGCAACGTTCTAGTCGTAATTTGAAATCTTATCTGTTACTTTAATATGTAACAGAAGCATCAAAATGTATTGACTGATTTCCGTACTGTTTTGATCCGTCATTCCTATCACGAATGGAAAAGAACAAAATTGTAACTGAAGTACTGGTTTATCTATACTAGCGTTATTCAGTTGTGATATTCGCTTCACTCTACCCCAGTGATTATGGCATTCAAATATTTTGTCCGTCTACTTGCAGAACTTCTGTTGTTATTAGTAAACAGATAAAATCGCGCGACATGGGAAAAGAATTCTGTGTAAATACAGTGTATAGCAAAGACACGTTACTATTCAATAGCACACGGCTCCTCTTACTATTGTTCTAACGAGACTGTACCTAAGCAATTATACCACGGGCTGAAAAGACTCGAGCATTTGTAACAGACATAGCAGCAGCCGTCCTTGTTTCATTTCCAGGAATCAGAATCAATATCTTCCACATTAAAATTATTTGGAGGAGTGAAGTGACTGGATTCAACAGCGTTTACTAAAGATTTAGTTTCTCTCCCGTGTGCTGGCCGTCACCGTGACATTGTATACAGAAACTATCTGAGTCAGAAAATCACGTGCGTCTGTTTATCCTGAAGGGCATCAGAAACACATAATTTGTCCGTCAGGTAAAGGCTTAATGGTCGGTTGTCACACAACGACCATAACTTCCTGTTAAGCAGTTTCCGCCTACATTTACTTTTTCCGTCATGGTCTTTGTTTTGCTGTAACCAGTCGTCAGAATGGGAAACATTTTGCGTAATGCTACACACCACAGCTCGGTTCAAGAGTGTGTTGATAGGGACAGCTGACGGTTATCCCAATTATTATTATTAATTTTTAACTTCATTCTTATTTTTCATTTAGTTCACTTCCTATTCAAATGTATTCAGTTGTTTCCCTACTTTTTTCATCTGAAAGCATAGCCAGGGAACAAAGTCGTGCTGTTCAAGCACAATGGTTGCCATAGCAGTTTAGAAAATTAGTTACGTATTGATGTGTGTGTATCGTGTATTAAACTGGGGGCCTAGAAACGACGGAGAGACTTCGTCGCGCCATAGCCCTCAGTGGTTCACAACAGGCCACAGCAGTCCACCCATCCCACCGCCGCCCCACACCGAACCCAGGGTTAATGTGCCGTTCGGGCCCCCACTAGACCTCTCCCCCCCCCCCCCCCCCTCCTCCCAGGAACGTCTCATACCAGGCGAGAGTAACCCCAAATGTTGGCGTGGTAGAGTAATTATGGTGTACGCGTACGTGGAGACAGTGTTTACGCAGCAATCGCCGACATAGTGTGACTGAGGCGGAATAAGGGCAACCAGCCCGCATTCGCCGAGGTAGATGGAAAACCGCCTTAAAAATCATCTACAGGCTGGCCGACACACCGCACCTCGACACTAATCCGCTGGGGCACTCCTTCCCGCTAGGGAAGCAGCGCGTTGGACCGCGCGGCTAGCCGGACGGGTTAATATTGACGTACTTCTATCGCTAGGGTTTTGTCCGAGCAGAGATTCCTCTTTTCAGTCGTAAGTAACGTCTTTTATGCTCTATGTATTCAATAATTTCTGCCGTTAAGGCGCCTAACTTCTTCGCATATCTCTGTCTTCGAAAAACTTCTTGGTGAGCTAGCAGACACTGCACAGACTACGATTAGGAAAGCGTCACATTAGCTAACAATCGAAACACACACACACACACACACATCTCTAACAAACATCGTCAAAATCATGGTTCCCCTATCGTCATACTGTTTGTTTTCGTCAATACTTTATTAGTGATGCGCTGCATTCATGAATTCCTGCTTCAGATGGAACGCCACTTCTTGCGAATGAACAGAAAGCAAAACCAAGGCAACACACAAAACTACCACTGTCCGAACATTCACCTTATTGCAAAGTGAAAAATAAAATGGAACCGTGCATTAATGCAAGAAAGACGATGAGATGTATTAAATTCAAATGAAAAATAGTAATAACCTAAATGTCCGATCATTCTAAATGAAGGTCAAAACATGCAAAACATGGTTACGACAATCATTCGATTTCTGGATAGAACGAGGTCCCAAGGTGAATCTGCTGAAACATTCTCATAAATTCAAGAACATTAAAAACTGGAGACAAATAATTTTTTTATTTCATGGTAAAAAACTAAGTAATTCATTAGAAAGTACTGTTGAGAAATGCCGACTGTCGTCTGAGGGAAGACATTAAGCCAGCTCAGAATTTCCACAACGTAAAATTTTGCTAGAAAAAGACTAATTTTTATACATTAAAAACATTATCAATACCCTGGAACGGGAAATGTTTATCGCCACACAGTACGTCTGGGAGCACACACGAGGAAAGGCCATAAATAAGTTTCCTGATTCCGACAGAGAGCCTACCAAAAGCGAACACAATTTGCTTTTTTCCTTCTGTTATAGTTATACTGTAGATTAAAACTGAAGAAATTGCAAAAAGGTGGGAATTTAAGGAGATGGGACCTGGATAAACTGAAAGAACCAGAGGTTGTACAGAGTTTCAGGGACAGCATAAAGGAACAATTGACCGGAATGGGGGAAAGAAATACAGTATAAGAAGAATGGGTAGCTCTGAGGGATGAAGTAGTGAAGGCAGCAGAGGATCAAGTAGGTAAAAAGACGAGGGCTAGTAGAAATCCTTGGGTAACAGAAGAAATATTGAATTTAATTGATGAAAGGAGAAAAGATAAAAATGCAGTAAACGAAGCAGGGGAAAAAGGAACACAAACGTCTCAAAAATGAGATCGACAGGATGTGCAAAATGACTAAGCAGGCATGGCTAGAGGACAAGTGTAAGGATATAGAGGCTTATCTCACTAGGGGTAAGATAGATACAGCCTACAGGAAAATTAAAGAGATCTTTGGAGATTAGAGAGCCACTTGTATGAATATCAAGAGCTCAGATGGAAACCCAGTTCTAAGCAAAGAGGGGAAATCAGAAAGGTGGAAGGAGTATATAGAGGGTCTATACAAGGGCGATGTACTTGAGGACAATATTATGGAAATAGAAGAGGATGTAGATGAAGATGAAATGGGAGATACGATACTGCGTGAAGAGTTTGACAGAGCACTGAAAGACCTGAGTCGAAACAAGGCCCCGGGAGTAGACAACATTCCATTAGAACTACTGACGGCCTTCGGAGAGCCAGTCCTGACAAAACTCTACCATCCGGTGAGCAAGATGTATGAGACAGGCGAAATACCCTCAGACTTCAAGAAGAATATAATATTTCCAACCCCAAAGAAAGCAGGTGTTAACAGATGTGAAAATTACCGAACTATCAGTTTAATAAGTCACAGCTGCAAAGTACTAACGCGAATTATTTACAGACGAATGGAAAACTGGTAGAAGCCGACCTCGGGGAAGATCAGTGTAGATTCCGTAGAAATGTTGGAACACGTGAGGCAATACTGACCTTACGACTTATCTTAGAACAAAGATTAAGGAAAGGCAAACCTACGTTTCTAGCATTTGTAGACTTAGAGAAAGCTTTTGACAATGTTGACTGGAATACTCTCTTTCAAATTCTGAAGGTGGCATGGGTAAAATACAGGGAGCGAAAGGCTATTTACAATTTGTACAGAAACCAGATGGCAGAGTCGAGAGGCATGAAAGGGAAGCAGTGGTTTGGAAGGAAGTGAGACAGGGTTGTTGCCTCTCCCCGATGTTATTAAAATGGCTCTGAGCACTATGCGACTTAACTTCTGAGGTCATCAGTCGCCTAGAACTAATTAAACCGAACTAACCTAAGGACATCACACACATCCATGCCCGACGCAGGATTCGAACCTGCGACCGTAGCGGTCGCCCGGTTCCAGACTGTAGCGCCTAGAACCGCACGGCCACTTCGGCCGGCCGATGTTATTCAATCTGTATATTGAGCAAGCAGTAAAGGAAACAAAAGAAAAATTTGGAATAGGTATTAAAATCCAGGGAGAAGAAATAAAAACTTTGAGGTTCGCCGATGACATTGTAATTCTGTCAGAGACAGCAAAGGACTTGGAAGAGCAGTTAAACGGAATGTACAGTGTCTTGAAAGGAGGGTATAAGATGAACATCAACAAAAGCAATACGAGGATAATGGAATGTAGTCGAATTAAGTCGGGTGATGTTGAGGGAATTAGAAAAGGAAATGAGACACTTAAAGCAGTAAAGGAGTTTTGCTATTTGGGGAGCAAAATAAATGATGATGGTCGAAGTAGAGAAGATATAAAATGTAGACTGGCAATGGCAAGGAAAGCGTTTCTGAAGAAGAGAAATTTGTTAACATAGAGTATAGATTTAAGTGTCAGGAAGTCGTTTCTAAAAATATTTGTATGGAGTGTAGCCATGTATGGAAGTGAAACATGGACAATAAATAGTTTGGACAAGAAGAGAATAGAAGCTTTCGAAATGTGGTGCTACAGAAGAATGTTGAAGATTAGGTGGGTAGATCATGTAACTAATGAGGAGGTATTGAATAGGATTGGGGAGAAGAGAAGTTCGTGGCACAACTTGACTAGAAGAAGGGATCGGTTGGTAGGACATGTCGTGAGGCATCAAGGGATCACAAATTTAGCATTGGAGGGCAGCGTGGAGGGTAAAAATCGTAGAGGGAGACCAAGAGATGAATACACTAAGCAGATTCAGAAGGATGTAGGTTGCAGTAGGTACCGGGAGATAAAGGAGCTTGCACAGGATAGATTAGTATGGAGAGCTGCATCGAACCAGTCTCAGGACTGAAGACCACAACAACAACAACAACAACATAGTTATACTTTCATTTAAAAATTTTTTTGGGACTGCGATGCAAATAAAGGTGATTTAATTAATGGAATACGTAAGCAGTCGATAGTTCTTTTTTATACAGTTTCTAGATATGACAACTGGCAGAAACAAGGAGCACCGGACAAACAACCCGGACTTTTCAAAGTAACTGATAAAATCTGAATCCTGAAACAAAGACGTAAAGTTTACAATAAAGAGACCCATGAAATTTCCAGATGCGCGTTGCGTCCTTGATAACGGATTATTGCATATTCTCGATAAGATGAACAGGGTTAAAGCAGGCCAATGGTAAATTTTTTTTAAAATAACCGAGACATTAATGAACCAAAAGATAAGATTAATTTCATACACAGTCTGTTAAATAACAGATTTTATCTTAATAATTCAAAGTGCTTTTTAGAGTATTTTTATATAATATGCAAGGAACGCTTCACAGTGAGAACAAGACTTCAAAAAGTCAACACCTTAATAGTATTTATCACAGTAGGAAAAGCGTTTGACAACGTAAAAATATTAGAAAGTGTTTAAAGTGCTTGGAGAAAAAAGAATAAATTATAGAGAAAAATGGGTAATATGCAATATACCACTGGACCAAGAGGAAACAATGAGAAAGGAAGACCAAACGTAAAACTCTCGGATTAAAAAAGGTGTGACACAGCGAGGCAGTCTTTCTCTGCCTGTGTTGAAGCAGTACAGCGGAGAAGCAGTGACGGAAATAAGAGAAAGGTTCAAGCGTGGGATCATAATTCAGAGTAAGAGGATATCAGTGAAAAGATTTATGAATGACATTATCATCCCAAGTGGAAGTGAGAAAGGATTACAGGAACCATGACTGGAATGAATAGTCTAATGAGCACAGAATATGGTTTCCGAGTAAACCGAACATGGCAGTAACAAGGAGTAGCAGAAACGAGATTAGCGATAACCTTAACATTAAAACTGGGGACCAGGACATTGGCATAGTGAAGGAATTCTTATCCCTCTGGAGCAAAATTACTAGCACGTAGAATGACAGCGTTCTTCGGCAAAATAAGTCTACAAGTATTATAAAGGCCTTAGCTTAAGGGAGAAATTTCTGAAAATGTGTCAGCTGCCCCCGTCGGAGGTTCGAGTCCTCGCTTGGGCATGGGTGTGAGTGTTGTCCTTAGTGTAAGTTAGTTTAAGTTAGATTAAGTAGTGTGTCAGCCTAGGGACCGATGACCTTAGCAGTTTGGTCCCATGGAACTTACCACAAATTTCCAATTGAGAATGTGTGTTTACAGCACAGCATTGTAGAAAGTGAATCATGGACTATAGGAACACTAGAAAAGAAGGTTGGCAGAGGATAAGCCGCCGTACTGGTTCGCATCAAACCAGTCACAAGAACGATCACCGAAAAACATGAAGGGAGGAAGTACTTTAATGGCCAATTGTATCTAGAAGTACCAAGGATAACGTACATATACTGTCAACAAAGCATTTTTAAAATCTAGAATTTAACTCGTAATTTAGGCATTAGTGACCACAGAGAAACAGAAAAATTTATAGCGTCAGAAAAAAATGCAGTATAAATAACTGCCTAGCTAGTGGAAGGGAAAGGATGGTAAGGCAGATACCGAGGTCATTTTATTTTCCGATTAGTTCCAGATCCATCGAAGCATCGATCCAAGGAGGAAAGAGAGTGAGCACAGTGTTGTTAAAATGTTCTCCTTTGACAAAGGTATCATTAGCGTAACACCTTCTCTCTCAGGACAAGGACATCGTGGCACGAGCGGTCTGCACCGGCTGCAATACAAGGCCGCAATGCGGAAACAGCAGCTCCGTGTCGCAAATAAAGCAAGAAGGTGTGTCTCTGACTTCACTAAGGTTGCTAAGAAAGCACGTATAGAGTTCCCACAACGGAGAGGTCATATGATATGACCGTCAAAATCGGACTGGACAAGGATGCGACAAAAAATCGACCGTGGTGTTGTTTAAGCTATCATAATGACAATTTTGTTCTGTAGGGAAACTACGGAAACTCTTGAATACGATGGCCGGTCAGAGATTTGAACAACGCTCTTCGGTGCACTGTACATCCTCTTCTGTTCAGGGATATGTGCTTAGATCCTTGCATGTTTATTTCCAATGCATCTGCGTCTGCATTAATGTAGTTTTATCAGTCGAAATTGAACCACCATTAATAATTCTGACACTTCCTAGTTAACACTGCCTACACGACATTATTGTACCTCTGACTGAAACTGTTTTGTGTGACAGTGGCCACACTGTTCTGATTTTGTGCAACATCTTAGTGTCAGACTCTTGACGAAAATGTTTCCTTGTGGGGTGGCGCGGTGGTTCGATAATAGAGTCGTGTCCCGGAGAGTAAGGTTTGATGCCGACCTGGTCGTTCTGATTTACATTTATCTGGGTTTCCCCCAAATGATTCCAAACATTTTCAGGAGGTGGCGCTTCACAGTTCTTATATATTTAAAAAACCTCATATTACCGCCTTGAGCTGCTGGTAAATTCCTTTGTTTACATAACAAGTTTCAGTCGTCTGACCATCATCAGGTTCATAAAAGTATTCACAGCTTCAGGTTAAGTGAAGTATAAAACAATTAACGCCAAGTGAAGAAACAATTCGTTATCGACTGTTATCATCTCTTAATTTAAATTACATCGCCAATCTACAAAAACTGTGCTAGGTAATATATGCACTCAGTCGCCTATGTTTTATATGAATCTGTTCACAGTGTTTAACGCCGATGATGATTTTAACATGAATAAGTACACTACCTAACACAGTTTTTATAGATTGAGAATGTGATTTATATTACGAAATGATGTGTGTAATTCGTGGTTTTATCACCTGGCGTTAATGATTTTATACTTCACCTGAATGATGCTGTGAACACTTTTATGAACCTGATGATTGTCAGACGACTGAAACTAGGTTGTAAATAAAGAAATTTACCAACAGCTCAGGTAGGTAATATGACGCTTTTTTCAAATTCCAAACAGGTTCGGAACGATCGTTAAACACGGACATTCTCTTCCCAAGTCGTTTATCGTAAGCCACTGGATCAACGAAGGGTACTTAACGATTAGGAAATAAAGTAGGTCATTCTTGTTTTTAGAAGTGTCATCGCGCAGACGCGCATGGTCACAGCATCGCTGTAGAATGTTTTATAGAATCATAGGACATATCTTGTACTCACACATTTTGGAAAACTAAAATCTTATCTTATAAAAGTCAACATGGAGTCAGAAAAAGAGATATGTAGCAAAACTCAGCTGGCTGTGTTGGTCCGTAAGATCTAGAACGCCGTAACACAGACGCTCAGGCTGATGCCGTGTTCCTTGACTTTAGGAAGCCTCTTCATACCGTCCCGCGCTCACCGAGTGTGTGACAAGATTTGTCATTGGTTATGGGACTTCCTTGCAGATGGAACTCAATACATCCGTTTTAGCTGATCAAAATCGACAGATGTAAAGGTAATTTCGGGAGTATTCCAAGGGAGTATT
Source organism: Schistocerca piceifrons (assembly GCF_021461385.2). Taxonomy (NCBI): domain Eukaryota; kingdom Metazoa; phylum Arthropoda; class Insecta; order Orthoptera; family Acrididae; genus Schistocerca; species Schistocerca piceifrons. The sequence continues at coordinate 413,528,116 of NC_060139.1, read as the reverse complement.
ACAGTGACGCTAGTATTTATAATTTATATTAATGATCTAATGCAGTGGACGTCAAACGTTTTTGCGCAAACGTCAATGCTGACATCTTGGAATGGTACCTTGGGCTGCATATGTATTGATTTTACTGTTGATTGGTAACCTACATACATTAGTATGTTATAAGTCCCCAGCAGACTAGCTAATATTAAATGGGCCGCCAGTCCCCACGTACTGATCGTTAAAAGCTGGCTCCATTCGGAACACTTCGTGTCGATCTCAGTTTCAGATTGCTGCTACCCTCGGTGATGTGTTGTTTGCATTGTCTTTGTGACCGGATGATAGCCACATAAACCTTTCCGTTCCGTTTTTATGGTTTTTGACTATTTCTTTTTATTAACAACACTGGCCAACACTCAACTGCAATACTATCATTTGAAAGGTGGCTACACTGTGCCACTGCGCCAGAGAGTGCGCCAAAGAGTACTATTAAGCCGCCTCCACAGTGCGTGTTAGAGTTCATAGTGTCAGTGGTTGTTGAGAGTTCGTGGCAGTCAGTGCTAGTAGAGAGCACAGTGTGTGTTAAGAGCTCGTGATTGTCGTGAAGTCGGAGTAAGATGTTGTAGTAAAGAGTGTTGTTCCTTGTTTTATGCAGTTATTTGATGGGAGAGATAGCAGATGTTATTGTAATGAGTGCATTTCGTCAATATATATGAAGGTAAAATTTATAATGTTTTTTTTTTTATTAATTGTCTATCTGAAATAATGTGTCACTACAGGTTCAGTCAACAAAGCATCTGGCTTGTGTTCTTGGATTAGAGTGGAATTCTGGTTTTCTTGCGTAATTATAGTTTTCTAATTTTCTTTTGTCACGTCTGTATAGTTGGTATTTAAAAATTCTTGTCTTGTTGGAAAAGAACCGTGCCAGATGCATACGTTGAGTCACACTCCCACATACAGAACAGTTACATTTGTGCTTGGATTTTGTAGGTTTTTTAGTTGCTGGTACGTACTTTAGACGTAATTTGCTGCTCGCGATTACGTGATTCATACTTTGTGCTAATTTCATGTTCTATGGATTTACTTGTGAAGCGACGTGCTTGCGTACGTTAACTGATTTTGACAATGATTATTAATGAACTGGGTTGTGACTTGTATATATTATACATCGCTTGGCTACACTGCTTTTTCACTGATGTCATTTTTTTTTTAATTATGTGCCTGCTGTGCTTATTTATTTGAATTATAATTGTAACCTGATTTATTGTGCTGATGTGTTTAGGTATGTAAGTTATACTTTGTGATTTATCTGCTTGCGCCTTCATGTTTATTTATTAGGATGACATATGAACATTTATTTGCTTATGCTGATATGATGCTAATGACTTGTTTATTACGTAAGATATATGTTTACTGCTATGCGTATGGATTACATATTTACACATTTCTGTTTTGTTGCCATAACTGCTCTTTAATTTGGTGTATAGAAATGCTGATATACTGTGTATAAACATAGAGTTTAGGTCACACTACTGTATTAATTATAGATTGTTCGCTTGGCAGAGCCTCGTTGTAGGAATTGTGCTGCATCCACTTGTTGCTTATGCTGATATGATGCTAATGACTTGTTTATTACGTAAGATATATGTTTGCTGCTTTTTGCATGGATTACATATTCACACATTTCTGTTTTGTTGCCATAACTGCTCTTTAATTTGGTATATAGAAATGCTGATATACTGTGTATAAACATAGAGTTTAGGTTACACTGTGGTATTAATTATAGATTGTTCGGTTGGCAGAGCCTCGTTGTAGGAATTGTGCTGCATCCACTTGTTGACATTTTGTTCTCTACTGGTATATTTACTCGCTATTGCAAGTTTTGCTTACGCTCAGTGCCATATATTTTTAAGATAAGAAAATTAACTGCTATAATTCGACGAACGACATTAGTACAAGAAAGTCATAGAAGTCACATGAGCTGGAGGTTTTATGGAAGCTGTATAAATTTATGCTAATAGGAAGGAGGCTAACGACATGACAGACCAAAACTAGGTTTAGACCATTAACAGTTATTACACTGCATTTTCGTGAGCAATTGAAATAGGAAGTGACACTTGACACAAAAAATACTCCACATGTTTGCTTCTGTTTGCCATGATTCTTGAAGTGGTGTACACACTGTGAAATATTATGATCATTCACACTCCGTAATCGTACTTAATTACTGAGAGTTATTCGAACTAAGTCTGTTAGAGGTCAGGTATGCATTTCTTTTATTTAATGATGGACAAGGAACCAAAATGTATCTTATAATTTATAATGAGTAGAAAATTTGGGTCAGATGGATTACACAGCGGTTGTGTGTTGACAATGTGTCTTCGGATTGTATGGGATGCTGACTTGAAGTTGCATTAGGATTTTATCTGTACTTGTTCGAGGAGACTGACTAGAGGAAAGAGTTGTGATGGAAGTGAGATGATATTGGTGCTGAGGTTTATATTTATCGACGTATTATTGAGGTATAGAGATTATATGAAGTTGAGTTGTTATGGAAGTGAAATGATATTGGTGCTGAGGTTTATATTTATCGACGTATTATTGAGGTATGATTATTGGAGTTTTTGTGGACAAGAGGTAAGGTAAATGATATTAATGATAAGACGTATTGAAGAGGTATTATTGAGGTATGATTATTGGAGTTTTGGTGTATAAGAGGTAAAGTAAGTGAGGAGCATATTTTTTTTTTGTTGGTCTTATGGAACAAGGAGGATGAAGATAGCAGACTAGAACACTAAAATAGAAGGAAGATTGTCTATACACACTTTGTTAAATCAATAAGCAGTATATACTTTTTTTTGGAGAGAGGAAGTAATTGCATATCGTGGCTCACTGACAGTTGTTCAGCAACAGTACATTTGATCTGGCTTGGCAAACATTGGTCTTGACATGATGACTATGACGTTGACTAACTATTATTGACTGTTATACATTGCTGCCAGTACTAGTTGATACACATGATGAACATCAGATTTTGACAGAATTACATTTACACAATTAACACTATTCAGTTACACAGTAGCACTAATGTGGATGAGAGATGAGTGAGTGTGTTTTGTGTGTTTTCCTTTCCTAATCCTACCCACCTATCTCCTAAATATTATTTTATTTGTTGGTAGTGGCTTGCACTGACACCCATGAATATTATAGGTTTACTGGTATTTGTGTATTGTAATAGTTAATAGGACAATTATCTGACATCATTTGTGTGTTTGTTATGATTTGTATCTTACTGTAAAAGCATTTGTATGTGCATTCAAACTATTGTTCATGCCTGAACTGTCTGATTAGTGAAGATAAATATTCTGAACTGTTACCTGCACTTTTCAACATGATGTGTGACATTTGGTCGTGTTTAATTTCTGCTGATGAACAGAGTGATCAGTGCTAGTGAATTTGATGGAATTGCTTCTGCTGAGAGATGTGACTTTTTGCTATCTGCACCTGCTCAACATTGCTGGGTGCTAATGATGGACTGCTTCTACTGAAATAATGTCACTTGTTGCTGTCGGCACCTGCTCAACATTGCTGGGTGCAAATGATGGACTACTCCTACTGAAATGGTGTCACTGGTTGCTGTCTGCATCTGATCAACATTGCTGATGCCACTAATGGACTGCTTCTACTGAAATAATGTCACTCGTTGCTGTCTGCACCTACTCAACATTGCTGGGTGCAACTGATGAACTGTTTTTACTGAAATGAAGTCACTCGTTGCTGTCTGCGCCTACTCAACATTGCTGGGTGCAACTGATGAACTGTTTTTACTGAAATGAAGTCACTTGTTGCTGTCTGCACCTGCTCAACATTGCTGGGTGCAACTGATGAACTGTTTTTACTGAAATGAAGTCACTTGTTGCTGTCTGCACCTACTCAATATTACTGGGTGCCACAGATGGAACTGCTTCTACTGAATGACGTCACTTGTTGGTGTCTGCACCTGCTCTCAACATTGCTGGGTGCAATTGATGAACCGTTTCTACTGAAATGATGTCACTTCTTGCTGTCTGCACCTACTCAACATTGCTGGGTGCAACTGATGAACTGTTTTTACTGAAATGAAGTCACTCGTTGCTGTCTGCGCCTACTCAACATTGCTGGGTGCAACTGATGAACTGTTTTTACTGAAATGAAGTCACTTGTTGCTGTCTGCACCTGCTCAACATTGCTGGGTGCAACTGATGAACTGTTTTTACTGAAATGAAGTCACTTGTTGCTGTCTGCACCTACTCAATATTACTGGGTGCCACAGATGGAACTGCTTCTACTGAATGACGTCACTTGTTGGTGTCTGCACCTGCTCTCAACATTGCTGGGTGCAATTGATGAACTGTTTCTACTGAAATGATGTCACTTCTTGCTGTCTGCACCAACTCAACATTGCTGGGTGCAACTGATGAACTGTTTCTACTGAAATGAAGTCACTTGTTGCTGTCTGCACCTACTCAACATTGCTGGGTGCTTCTGATGAACTGCTTCTACTGAACTAATGTTACTTGTTGCTGGGTGTACCTGCTAAACTTTACTGGGTGCAACTGATGGACTGCTTCTACTGAAAAGATGTCACCTGTTAGTGTCTTTTTTTTGTACAAACTAATCATTGAAAACATTTTATGTGAACTTTTGTATAAACTGATTTTTTGTATATTGTGTAAACTATTATGTAAAGTCACATGCATGAAAAGAAGTTGTATTGCTTACTGTATTTCATATATTAGGTTAGTAAAAGGTCAGTGCAAAGCCAAAAAATTTTAACTAATTATGTTATATTTAGGTATTAATATTATCTTTTATTTTGTCTGTATTTTTCTGGACGAATTTGGTGGTATTTTCACCACCAATGCTGGCAAAAATACCATCAAATTCTGGCCTGTGGAGGAGGGGCATATGAAAGGTGGCTACACTGTGCCACTGCGCCAGAGAGTGCGCCAAAGAGTACTATTAAGCCGCCTCCACAGTGCGTGTTAGAGTTCATAGTGTCAGTGGTTGTTGAGAGTTCGTGGCAGTCAGTGCTAGTAGAGAGCACAGTGTGTGTTAAGAGCTCGTGATTGTCGTGAAGTCGGAGTAAGATGTTGTAGTAAAGAGTGTTGTTCCTTGTTTTATGCAGTTATTTGATGGGAGAGATAGCAGATGTTATTGTAATGAGTGCATTTCGTCAATATATATGAAGGTAAAATTTATAATGTTTTTTTTTTTATTAATTGTCTATCTGAAATAATGTGTCACTACAGGTTCAGTCAACAAAGCATCTGGCTTGTGTTCTTGGATTAGAGTGGAATTCTGGTTTTCTTGCGTAATTATAGTTTTCTAATTTTCTTTTGTCACGTCTGTATAGTTGGTATTTAAAAATTCTTGTCTTGTTGGAAAAGAACCGTGCCAGATGCATACGTTGAGTCACACTCCCACATACAGAACAGTTACATTTGTGCTTGGATTTTGTAGGTTTTTTAGTTGCTGGGGACTTAATTAATTAACTGTGTTTACGAAAATTTTCTTACATTGTTTGTTGCAGTCAGATAGCGTAATAATACTAGTCAGGGCCAACCGATTACGAGACTTACGTAATCGGACAGACAGCTACTAAAATCATTTTCAATTATATATATTAAAATAAGCCCCCATGCACATTTTATGAAGACCTCACATTTCGTCTTCTGGATTACATTTATGTATTGTTACATTTGTTTTCACACAGCGTAATTTTTTGTGTGATACCGTTTGAAAGAAAGCTTTTCGGACATTGCTACTTTGCACTGGCTACCGGGGTGTGTAGTGTCTTCTCTTATAGCCATTCCTTTTTGTCTATAATAAATAAAAGAAAAGTTGAAGAAACCATCTACGGAAGTAGGCTGGCGGAGTGGAAAAGATGTGGTTGGCGTGCAAGTGACCAGGAGTCTGGGTTGATCAGCGCCATGGTTAACATCATGCTAGCAGTAGCGGATCATTGTGGCTCATATTCTTGGTATTTTGAGACTAGAAGAGCTTGAGAGCAGTTTTCATGGACCTCGGATGTTGTATTAGGTGATAATATTATCATTGCATGATTTTTGGCCCTATAAAAATATAATTCCGACGCCAAGAAGATCAGAAATAGGGCGAGGCCAACAGTATTGACATGACTGAATCGCCGCCAAGCTGCAAATTACGCACCCAGTGACAGCAGACTTCCACTAAATTGTTTATATTTGGTGCTCTGTAAATGGACCAGGTATTTGTGAAATTTGGTTGATTTTAATAATAAAACTCTGTCTTACACCTGTCACTATTCCATATCACAAAAAGCACTCCGTCTTCAGGCCAGGAGTGGCATACCGGGACCATCCGACCGCCGTGACATCCTCAGAGGAGGATGCGAAGAGGAGGGGCGTGGGGTCACCACACCGCTCTCCCGGCCGATACGGTGGCATTATTGACTGAAGCCGCTACTATTCGGTTGAGTAGCTCCTCAATTGGCATCACGAGGCTGAGTGCACTCCCAAAAATGGCAACAGCGCACGGCGGCCGGGATGGTCACTCATCCAAGTGCCGACCACGCCCGACAGCGCTTAACTTTGGTGATCTCACGGGATCTGACGTATCCACTACGCCAAGGCCGTTGCCCCATATCACTAACCTGGACAGGAGTCCTATCCTAGTGAATTTAATCCCGAGTGTTCTAATTTATTATGGAAAGACTTATTCGGCAGCTGTGAAAATAGTTATGATTGCTTTCTAATGTGTGGAGTATAGTGTTTAAAGTTTAGTTCTATAGTTTAAGAAATACTCCACATCCAGCGCATAGACCAACCTGCAGTCATTTCCGTAAATAATGTGCCGTATTTGAAAAACTGCCTCAAAATGCTAAAGTTAATCTGAAATGAAAAAGATTATTAATTGTTTCATTTATGCATTTTGATCAGAATTACGAAGTTGTATCAGTGTTCATTTCATAAGAAAGTGGTTGAACTTGAATTTAATGTTGTGTTGGCATTTGCACAGCCAAATATACTTTTCCTAGGTTAAAAGATTGCTAATCAAAGCACATTTGTTATTTAAAGAGTTATAGTTTGTTGAGCTTTACTTAATTAAGTATTAATGATAAGAATACTTACGATTTCTCATACATACTGTTGTAGTATTGTTGATGAGCATGGTTCTTCAAACCATGAAATTTTAAGGGTCCTCATACACTAGGCAAGTTAGTTAATGAAGCAATGCAAAAGCTCTTTCAGAGCCAGTGTAGTTAGATTTTCATTCTGTTTAATTGCTTTAAACCGAGATAAGAAAGAAATATATCGTGTTAGCTATTCTAATGCAAGTTGGTTAAGGCACAGGCTGGGAGACCCTGCAGTAAGCAAAGGAGTTATAGAGGATGATCATTAACAGACTGCCTGATTTAAATCAGAATCATTTCATGCTCTTTCCTGTTTAGTATTGCTTCTAGTTTCAAGTGTGTTGGTTCTGTAAACTGCTGCATCTAGTTAATTTGAGGTATGTGTTGTTGAGAGGCATATGTTACTGTTTGCTACCTCATTGGCTATTTGTTTGTCTGACTTCCAAGTTAGCAGTACATTTATCTGCAAGGTTAGGTCACTGTGTCGTAGTGTGAACAGATATAAAGAAAGAGTTTAGGGTGTGTGTCGAGGAAGGTTAGGGTAGCCCCAGCACTGCCTTCTGATTTATTATAATGCTTGACAATGCCTTAATCAGGCTGACGACCGATACTAATATGTGATGTTACAACTTGCTTTTGTGCTTGGAGAACATCTGTTCCCTGATCCACTTGTTTACTGTTAGTTATACTCTGTTGGAGTGTTTCGGAAAAGAATTCCAGTTTGATTGCTCTGTTTCCATTAGGTTATACCACGGTCACAACTTCTCAAAAATTGCTCGCAGAGGTATAACGTTAGCATCGATTGCCGTTTAAAGTGGTCGGTGTTACCGTTACACTGCATGTCCCTCGTAACGTAACGAAACCCGATTGACCCCGTGCAAATACGTGGTTTCGTATCCAGACACTGGAGAAAATGTACATGTGTCGGAATCGGCAGTCTACCGAAATTTTCACGGCCTTGCAAGTGATGGTAATTGCGGGCAGTATGTGCATTACAGTAATTGCACTTATATTTAAGTGCATTATGTAAGACACTTCAAAAATGTTTATTAAATATTTTGAATGTCATTTTTCTTGCGTAGTGTTAAAACAGTCTTAATTTCATTTCATATTCCTTGCTACAATTATGTGCCGTATTTAAAGACGGTCGTCTCTACAATGCGCATGCAGGAATCCATGTTACTTCCGTCTGAAGCAGCCGATTGGTACGAGACACATATGCCAATCAGTTGTCAGCCTCGGAACACAAACAAAAAAACATTCCCCTTTCACACCCTCTGACCCTGCACTAGCGACGCTACTTAAACTTCTGCCCATGTGGTAAGCGTCCATCTTCGCTTAGCTCATGTCGGGATGGAGCAAAGTAAATTAATATTAGGCACATCTTAAAATACTGATTTCTCTGTGAGTACTTTTGTTTGTTTCTGATCAGGAAAACTTCACTCTTATGAATCTCTTACAGTTAGTTGACGTTTTTGGACTCGGCTGTTAGTGCCCAGATGCACATGTTTATAAAACACGGCTAAGAACTACGAGCCGCAGATTGACGACCACTGACCCAGTGGATTACGTTGGAAACACCGTGACGCTGCTCGCAGACGATGCTGTTCTCTATAGGAATGTCGCAACGTCAGGAGACCTAAGCGAATTGCAGCAGGAGCTGCAGAGGATCGATGATTGTTGGATTGACTAACAGATGACCCTGAACGTAAACACATGTAAACTATTGCAGAAAGCAGGCGAAGAGATCCACTATTGCTCGACTACACTACTAGGCACAAATCACTGCAGACAGTAACTGAAGTGAAAAACCTGTTCTTCCATCGCGTCATCCGTAAAAGGAATAGGGAAGGGGGAAAAGGCGGTGGTATCAGAAATGCCCTCCGCCACACACCGTAAGGTGACTTACGGAGATGTAGTAGATGCAGTTGCAGAAGTCAGTGTACTTACTGCAATGGCCAATCTTTTTTTTTTTTTTTTTTTTGCAAACATGAAAAATTCCAAAATATTTCGCTATGTTCTCAGCATCGAACTCCATGCAAAATTAACAGTATTTCATCACTTGAACATCCGCAACTGAGAAACATATTTATAGACTAAAAAGTCCGCGCCAGTTGCTAGTAATTTTTTAATTTATTGCACGACCGGTTTCGAAGCATAAAGCTTCATCTTCAGGTGGCATCAAGTAATTATCAGAACAGAAATGTCTGGCTGTCGGGCAAATCAGTCAGTGGGGGTGATATCCACATCAAACAAAGGACTGACAGCCACAGCGCCGGCTTGGAGAGCACGACTGTGTTTGACGTCGCTCTGAGCACTATGGGACTTGACAGCTGTGGTCATCAGTCCCCTAGAACTTAGAATTACTTAAACCTAACTAACCTAAGGACATCACACACATCCATGTCCTAGGCAGAATTCGAACCTGCGACCGTAGCGGTCGTGCGGTCCCAGACTGAAGCGCCTAGAACCGCTCGACCACAGCGGCCGGCGTTTGACGTGGGTGTGACCCCCATGAGTGTGACCTCCCATGACTGACTAGTCCGACCGTCGCACGTTTACATTCCTATAATTATTTGGCGGCACCTGCATGCTTCGAAACCGGTCGTGCAATAAATTAAGAAATTACTGGCAACTGCAGTGAACTTTTTATTCCATCAAAATAAAAGTGTTCGGAAGGTGTCCATCAGCATTTTGATTTACGCTGTTTCACGAAAACTTTGCAAACTTTTGGATAAGAATTCTGATCGTGGCTCTAACAGGAAAAGGGGACTGCCCAACAGCTCATACTCAAGAAAACAGCACTCTGCCTTGCCAAGCAGCATTTGACTAATGATGTACTGGAATTCTAAAGGGAAGGAACACGTGTAGGAAAACGACATTCACGGCTATAAATACCTCCAGAAATTATCGACGTCGTTTAACACTTGCTGTGAAACTGTAGACGAAAAAAACAAGTCGTATCCACTGCCTTGAATCACTGCTTTTCAAAAGCAGTAAGAGCTAGTCGTACGTGTTGTAAGTCGCTGTTCTGTTATATTAAACGAAGAATTGTCATTAATCTTCGCTAGAGGTCATGGAACGAATTTACTCTATTAACTGACGTAAATGTACTCTTAACACCAAAGAAGTTGTATTTTGTGATGTTTATTTATGATTACTCGAAAATTTAAATCTAAAATCATATTATTACAATCGCACCCTAGATGGGAAAATTTCGCTCCTTAGCATCCTGATACTGCACCAGCGACATGAGCCATGCACTCATTAGGTGGCAACCTTTAGCATCTTAGAAATTGTGAACTGTCTCGCAAAAAGAGTTGTACAGCGTACAGTTGACAATGACTCCGTGCCACGGTGAAATTTGACGTTTTTTCACATTGTAAATCATTGTCAAAAGTTAAGGAAATTCTGGATTGAATCGGGGACTAAAAGCTGACTGGTTATCAAACCAGCCTCGATTATTTTTCTCTGTAGGCACTATTGTTACAAAAATTCAAAATCGGTCCACTTCGCCTATGCAGACCCAGTTCTTCAGGAGACTGCCTTAGTTGTAATATAAGTACCTAAAACGGTAATTCCTTCGTAAATGTAACGAGCGAGGTGGCGCAGTGGTTAGCACGCTGGACTCGGATTTGGGAGGACGGCCGGCCGCGGTGGCCGTGCGGTTCTAGGCGCTGCAGTCCGGAACCGCGGGGCTGCTACGGTCGCAGGTTCGAATCCTGCCTCGGGCATGGATGTGTGTGATGTCCTTAGGTTAGTTAGGTTCAAGTAGTTCTAAGTTCTAGGGGACTGATGACCTAAGAAGTTACGTCCCATAGTGCTCAGAGCCATCAGCCATCGGGAGGACGACGGTTCAATCCCGCGTCCGGCCATCCTGATTTAGGTTTTCCCTGATTTCCCTAAATCGCTCCAGGTAAATGCTGGGATGGTTCCTTTGAAAGGGCTCGGCCGACTTCCTACCCCGTCCTTCCCCCAATCCAATGAGACCGATGACCTAGCTGTTCGGTATCTTTCCCCAAACAACCCAACCAACCCCCCTTCGTAAATAAGAACATATGAAAGTTCGACAGACCCACCCCATGTTCGCTGGGATTGGGAAGAAACTTCCTACAATGGTGTACCATATGGGATGTGAAAAATCCCTCAAACATTTTCCATTCGTCGAGTAAAGATTCATATATTCAAGCCAAGCAAAATGAACGCACCCTGAACATCGCTGGCATCTGGTGCAGAGATCTATGTGCATCACACCGTTGCGCGTGATATGCCTGTGACGCCAAGAACGGATACTGTCATCATATGGTAAAGAATGCGAGCCGAAATGTTCTCAGTGACGACCTTCGACTAAGAAATAAAATAAATTAAAATCGAGCTAAGAAGACAAAAAGAAAAACATTCAGTTAAAAAATCAAATGTGTGTGAAATCTTATGGAACTTAACTACAAAGGTCATCAGTCCCCAAGCTTCACATTACTTAATCTAAATTATCCTAAAGACAAACACACACCCATGCCGGAGGGAGAACTCGAACCTCCGCCGGGACCAGCCGCACAGCCCATGATTGCAGCGCCCTAGACCGCTCGGCTAATCCACATTCAGTTAGTGCTTATACAAATAAAGATAACATTCTCACGATTAAACATTGTTTCATTCCGCAAAAATTAATATTCATGTATACTATTCGTGTCATACGTAGTACTGACTGACTGCATTATATTGTGCACGTTTCATGTATTTAAAAATTATTACGCTGTCAGAAATTTATACAGAGGTCTGAGAGAACTGAACCGATACAGTTATTTAGATTTAATAACTGAAGTTGCCATTAGAAATCATGAGCAATACTTCTAAAGTGAAATAATTGTTTGATTTCCTTTTTTTCAATTGGCTCTTGGTTTTTGTCATCACACACTCACCTATAGTTTATACTTACATTAACGACCATCAGTTTTGATGACTAGTTGCGAGCATTTATATAACTCTCTAATAACAATATTGCTACTACATTAAAACATTCGGGAGGACGACGGTTCAGTCCCGCGTCCGGCCATCCTGGTTTAGGTTTTCCGTGATTTCCGTAAATCGCTGCAGGCAAATGCCAGGATGGTTCCTTTGAAAGGGCACGGCCGACATTCTTCCCCATCCTTTTCTAACCCGATGAGACCGATGACCTCGCTGTCTGATCTCCTCTCCCAAACAAACCAACCCAACTACATTAAAAAATAGAAAAAAACGATACACTCACTAAACTAAGAGTATAATTATTCATGAAGTATTAATAAAACTACGTCATATGTACCCATTTCGTCTTGTGTGGATTTGAGCCTCCTTCGAGGCTGTTGGCGATTCTAGTCACGTGCGTTTGGTCTTTCGTAATTCGTTTACTCGCTGCCGATTCTGACACCTCGACGTGGTCACAGTCCCATTTGGTCTCACATCACATGTCTTTCCCGGCTCGTCACCTACTGCTTTGCAGCAGAATATATACGGCATCGTTGTCTAGTTGCTAACGCATCTAAGTCCTTGAGAACTGTGTCGAGGCGCTTACACCGTTTACACACTTTAACATGTGCTATTCGCGTTTCCTTGTTCAGCAGTGCTTCCGAAAGCAGCAAATGATCTGGGAGAAACACGAAGGAAATGGCTGTCATCTTCCTTGTAGGAATCCCCCGTCATTTGTCCACCGCGAGTAACGTCGAAAGAATAGAAATTATCTCATTCCCTATTGCCTTACACATGGGTAAGCAACGTAGCATAATAAAATTTCTGTAACTTAAACTGAAATGTAAGTCAGCACTCGACTGTCTGTTTCACCAGGAGGTGTCAGGTTTCTACCATTCAGTACCACAGGATTTCCGCAGCCTACTTTGACAACAGTGCGATTAAAGTAAACATTTGGCTTTTGCTTATTCGATGGTAACTTCCACCGAACACACTGCGGTTTTCCAAGACGCTTTCGTACGGAGAGGTGGAGAGAAACTTGCGTAATTACAGGACAATGCCACTACGGACGGCCTCCGGACTGAGAAAAACGGCACTGCCGTGCTTTCGATTTCTCTTTTTTTGCACCTGAGTGGAGCGGGTATCTGGTGCACCGTCTAAATTCAGCAGATTTCTTCCCTTTTTAAGCTTTTTACCGCTGATCTACCATCTTCTTCCGCATGTGAAACTCCCCATAAGCTACGGCAAGCTTTCGAATGCCCAATACGAATCTCGTACGAAACTGTCGAGGACACTACACAACCACGTCTTGTACACTGTAAATATCTACTGGGAGGACTTTTTCCTCTCGTTATTTAAATCGTTTACGAGTTAGTAAAATCAACCAATAAGTATTATAACTTATAGAACACACAAATTAATTAAAGACAGCTCTTAAAATTAATAGCAAACTGTAATTAGTCTTAGAGGTTTTATGTTTTAGTTTGTGATACACGGTGATGCCAGAAATATATCATTACCCTGGCACTCTTTATACAGATCTGCACACCAATAATAAAGACGAGAATGTGCCATGTAGATCCAATGTTGATCTCATGGCAAAATGAACTTTTCGCATGTCCAAGATGGACGAAAAGTAGTCATTGGCGAAATCGATGTTTTTACTTAGTAAGCGGAACAGTTGCGCCAAGAGTATGGGCTACTAGTAAAAGTGTATTTCAGAGTGTACGTGGGAGTACCACATTTCTACTGGAACCATGCACTGGAGGGAAAGTGCCGGAATGCCGCTAAGAATAACCACCGTAACTGCTACAGTCACGCTACAACGATAGAGCGTTCAGTGAAATCCGCAAACATTCAGTAATTCCTGCGAAATGGGGAGTGCAGTTACTGTGAATAAGCCGTATAAATGAATGCTATAATGTTCTGCTTCTTATCTTTGCAGGCTTCTCTAGACGATGAAGCCTACGCTCGTGAGAAATTTAATTAGAGCGTTGTATTTATGCACCGTAACTAAGATACGGGCCGCGTGAAACATGTGCGTGCTGGAGAGAACATCCTGATCTTTGACCACTCAACTGCCAACTACTGACGGATGTTTTTTGAAGCTAGGACTAAGCTGCCCTATCCGGCCACAGTGACCGAGCATGGATGTGTGTGATGCCTCAGGCATGGATGTATGTGATGTCCTTAGGTTAGTTAGGTTTAAGTAGTTCTAAGTTCTAGGGGACTGATGACCTGAGCTGTTATGTCCCATGGTGCTCAGAGCCATAAGCTGCCCTAATTTCAATAGTGGTGTCCCGGGCGGCCGCAATAGAACTGGGGTCAGAGGTCCCAATACAAGGGCCCTTATATTCGTGATATGTTTCCCGATTCTGATACATTTCGGTGCTGATAGGTTGGTTCATTGTATAAATGAATGGACAGGTCGCCTGCGAAATGTTTAGGTGTCATATGATTGGATAATACATACATGTACCGTTCACGAATGAAATGTAGTGGTTATTATATCAGGGGTCCTATTTCACTGCATGTGACCTTGCCCTAAATAGAGAATACCTTCACAATCAGCATGAACGATGCCGTGATATAAAGCGAGGATTATTGGCTCAAGTGTTTCTCGACATTCTCGTGCCTTGCCTCAGAGTGTTCGAAATTTTACCGTAACTACGAGGTGACGTGACCTTTTTTACATGCTTAAGTGTGTGTCTGACGTAGGTGTTTATACACCCAAGCTAACCTCTGTGCCACGTTACATGCGGCGAGAGGAGGTAGCCCAGTTTGTGTTGAAGTGATGTTTTGTGTTGGTAGCTATCAATCTTCATTACTGAACTGAAATTTGACATCTGCTATTACAATCCGGGACAGTCGTTGCCAACCACTGTTATCAACAAGTTATTGCCAATGGCTGTTTCTTGAATCGAAGTACCTGAAAACCTATGAATACGAGCGTGATCTTTTTCTATCATCGCGTGTTGAATGAAGGACTACAAGTCCGTGGCTATTGCCTGCATAGGAAGGCTGCAAAGGCGGAATGTCAGTTTTCAAATATTATAGTGTGAACAACGCACAGAATAATGTGATCAGTTCGGCCAGATTCAAGCCGCATTGTCGTGTTCAACGAGCGCCTAACTTCCCAATTTGATATTAGGTCGAAGAAAATGTGAACAATTGCATCAAGTACGTTATACTAGACAGCAAAATTCAACAGAAACGAAAATACCCAAGGTAACTGATGTTCTCAGTATATGTAAACGAATTATCAGACAGGGTCAACAGCTTTATTACACTGTTCACAGAACGCTGTCGGAGCAATATGATCCTAAAGAAATGCAGAGCGACTTAGAAAATATTTTCACTTGGTGTAATGAATGGCTGGTTTTTTTTACTGTGGGTAAATGCAATGTCAAAGAGAAAGAATCAACAATGCCCTATTACAAGATTAACTTTATGTATTGAAAAATGAAGTATGCAGAATTAATCAGCTACAGCTATAGCTATAAACAGCTACAGTAGTACAAATTAGTATAAAAGCATGGATATTTGAACGAAAATTAGCATTGCCAGTTGGAATATTGCGCACAGTGTATATCAAATAATGTAAGATCCACTATATTGACAAACGCAATCAAATGGTATCGCATTTGAGTCAGTTGCACAGTATATGACAAGACACAACTGTTCGGGTGGTAGAGGGTGGAACTCGGTATGCCGGACGGAGTGGCCGAGCTGTTCTAGGCGCTACAGTCTGGAGCTGCGCGACCGCTACGGTAGCACGTTCGAATCCTGCCTCGGGCATGGATGTGTGATGTCCTTAGGTTAGTTAGGTTTAAGTAGTTCTAAGTTCTAGGGGACTGATGACCTCAGATGTTAAGTCCCATAGTGCTCAGAGCCATTTGAACCATTTTTTTGGAACTCGGTGTAAATGCTCTGTGCGGTGTGTGAGTACGAGTCTTCCCGCAAGTAGGATAGTGCGTATTGCGTACATAAGCCGCAATTGTGACGCAGCTACGAGGTAAACTTTTACCATATGTTGAAAAAGCAAAAATCGTCAAAACGCCAAGAAGTTGAAACCTGCATGTACATTGATTTATTATTTCGTAAAATTCGGCGCACGATATAGACAGACGGAAAGTGTGGATAAAGCTGAAAATTAACTGAGGCATCGAAATCGTTTCTGCGCAAAGCAAAGGCTACAAAACGTTATCCTTCTCAACCTGTTGCTGATTTGCAGTCGCCAGTAACTGCCAGACGTGTACGAGAAATTTTGTCAAATGAAAGCATTTTGCATTCAAGAAACGACTACAGGAACCTGCTCTAGCATCCAAACATAATAGGCTAGATTGAGACTCAGTGACAAGAAGAAGTTTAATTTGGATGGTCTGGATGATTTTCAGTATGATTGGCATGATTTGAGAACAGAGCGGCAGTCAAGAATGAGCAGATGTTTTGGTGGTGGAAGTGTTACGATTTGGGCTACATTCTGCACCAAATGTAAATCACGCATTGCTTGGATGAATACTAGAACGAACTTTAATATACGCTGAGATGCTAGAGACAGAATGGGTTACAATGTATGAAGACCTAGGGCACGACAATATAATTTTCCAACAAGATAATACATTCGTGCAAGTTTCTGCACAACAACAAAAAAGTGCTTTCGAAAGATATCAATGTCTTGCGCTGGTCTGAACTTAGCCTGGATTTGAAACCCGCGGAAAACCTTTGGGGAATACTTCCAAGGCACCGCAATGCAAGGCAATTTGAGGCCTATGTGAACTGAAAAAGAATGATAGGGAAAGAATGGGCGACAATTTTACTGTGAGAAGTACAAACGATAAGAAAATCAGTGCCGTAGAGAATTTCTGACATAATTGGGAAGAACTGAGGTTGGACAAAGAACTAACACAACAGGACAGTGAGTGCCTTTATACTAATTTCCACACAGGAAATGCAAACGCCTTATTTTATTACTCGTGTTATGAAGGAAGCTATATAATTCCGTCGTGATTGTTGATGTCTTATACGTATCTACTACTTTCATAACAAATACGATACATGTATGCTTCAGACATTGTATATTACTTTCGCAGGGTCCATGCCTTTATACTGATTTCCACTACTGGATAAAATGTCGCTTATTTTGTGTGAACTATCTGTTTACTATTAAGTTGTCTGAGGGTGCCTTAAAAAGCCGAACTATAAAATAAATATTTTTGTAGAACATGGTTCAGATGGGTCTAAGCACTATGAGACTTAACAGCTGAGGCCATATACAGTCCCCTAGACTTAGAACCACTTAAACCTAGCCAACCTAAGGACATCACACACATCCCTGCCCGAAGCAGGATTCAAACCTGCGACCGCATCAGAGGCGCGGTTCCGCACTGAAGCGCCTAGAACCTCTCGGCCACAGTGGCCAGCGTGTGGAACTTGAATACTGTGTATTTCAGTACTTAATATGTCTATGTTCCTCCAGGTACCGAAGGAATAGTCTATAAATATGATTAGTGGTAAATACGTACACTGACACAAATGACGCAAACATGCCAAATCAGTCGTACGTAGTAGTAATGGAACACTTAGTCACAGTGCATCTGTACAGAAAACTGTATACAAGGAGCTACTGTGGCCAATTCTAGACGATTGTTCAAGCGTTTAGAGATCTTATCCACATGGAGAAGAAATAAAAACTTTGAGGTTCGCCGATGACATTGTAATTCTGTCAGAGACAGCAAAGGACTTGGAAGAGCAGTTGAATGGAATGGACAGTGTCTTGAAAGGAGGATATAAGATGAACATCAACAAAAGCAAAACAAGGATAATGAAATGTAGTCTAATTAAGTCGGGTGATGCTGAGGGAATTAGATTAGGAAATGAGGCACTTAAAGTAGTAAAGGAGTTTTGCTATTTGGGGAGCAAAATAACTGATGATGGTCGAAGTAGAAAGGATATAAAATGTAGGCTGGCAATGGCAAGGAAAGCGTTTCTGAAGAAGAGAAATTTGTTAACATCCAGTATTGATTTAAGCGTCAGGAAGTCGTTTCTGAAAGTATTTGTATGGAGTGTAGCCATGTATGGAAGTGAAACATGGACGATAAATAGTTTGGACAAGAAGAGAATAGAAGCTTTTGAAATGTGGTGCTACAGAAGAATGCTGAAGATTAGATGGGTAGATCACATAACTAATGAGGAAGTATTGAATAGGATTGGGGAGAAGAGAAGTTTGTGGCACAATTTGACCAGAAGAAGGGATCGGTTGGTAGGACATGTTCTGAGGCATCAAGGGATCACCAATTTAGTATTGGAGTGCAGCGTGGAGGGTAAAAATCGTAGAGGGAGACCAAGAGATGAATACACTAAGCAGATTCAGAAGGATGTAGGTTGCAGTAGGTACTGGGAGATGAAAAAGCTTGCACAGGATAGAGTAGCATGGAGGGCTGCATCAAACCAGTCTCAGGACTGAAGACCACAACAACAACAACAACATCAAGGATGCACGAAAGCAAACATCAAGTGAATTCATACACTCACAGTACATTTATAGTTCGATGTAGCCAACAGAAAAGTGACAGAACAAAATTCGGATTTTCGTTAAAAAGAGGCGGCGTTTTTTTGATGAAACCCTACTGCATAATTTTAGGTAATTGGTATTCGAAGAGTACTGTGCGACATTGCTTCCATCGTAAAACAGAGATTATGGCGTGCGTCGAGATATAGTCAGTTATCCATTGTTCCAAATGCGAATGAAACAGGGCAGAAGATCGGTAATATTCGTGCGACAAAACTCCATCACCCAATGCACAATGGCTTGTGAAGTAGATGCAGACGTAGAGACGCCTGTAATATCGACTAGATAATCGCCACTTGGGCAATTCTGACTACGTAATATGAGTACGCTTCAACATGCAAGCTTTACAACGTCTAATGTCCACAGGTTACGTTCTGTTGGCTAGCGTTGCTGCCCTTGTATGGCGCGGTCCTGAATTCGATTCGCGGGCGCGTCGGAGAATTTCTTCCCTTGGGGCTTCGGTATTCGTGTTGGCCAACTCATTTCATCTCATCTTCATCACAGACTCGCAGGTCACCGCTCTGGCGCGAAACGCACTGAGCTGCACCAGGTGGTCCAACAACCCCGGGTCAGGATCGTCACAATGCCTAGCTTCTGTAAAAACTCAAGGGAACAAGTCATCAGTGGCGCTAAAGCACATCCTACGTCCAGATCATCGTACGGTAGCAGAAACGTGATATGTCAGTCATTTACTACCACGACACCTTACAAAAAGGAACAATTCTCACAGAGTCGCTTACATTGCCTCCCATAAGCCAACGCATTTGGTTCTTTTATGTCCGAGCGACGTACTAGTTAGCGAAATGATCTCGAATTCGGATGGAATTAAGTTCAAATCACCCTAACTCTTCTAAGAACAATGGCAGATCGTGTCTCCTCGAGAGTCCATCCCCGATTGCCTTTTCTATCCTGTTTTCCGACTTTATGACCTCATCGAGATGGAACAATTAACACCATACTGCCTTCCTTCGTTCCTTTCGGCGGTTGTTGGTGGTTCTGTTATGAAAGTTTAACGCGTTCACATTGAGCATGTCCTCGAGCAATTTTCCGGTAGGCACTAGGTTTTCCCGCGCCGAAGACCATTTTCAGAACCCTGAAGCATACAAAACAGGTTTTCCTCGTGCATTCAACAGTCGGAAGTAGGTAATATTGTGAACTGCTTTAAAAATGGAGATACTGTATGTATCGGTACGCCAAAAACGTTCGACGGGTACAACTAGAAGAGATGGAAAACCATACATAAGGCAGTTCACAATAATTTTTGACAACATTTCTCGAGGAGAACAGCGGTTTGAATAAAAGTACTTTAAAAATGGACACACAAACAGCCTCGACCGCAAAAACATTTATTTTGATGGTAACCGGTTTCGGTCGTTTTTTGGGCATTTTCAGACACTCATATCATGAGTTTTGGTCAGTTTTTGACCATCCTCAGACCCTCATACCACGATGGTAGACGGTGGCGATGAATGGAGCGGGTATTTTAACTCCACGAACCTTTAGCAGCTGACATTCGTGGAGTTACAACACCCGCTCCATTCATCGCCACCGTCTACCATCGTGGTATGAGGGCCTGAGGATGGTCAAAAACTGACCAAAACTGGTTAACATCAAAATAAATGTTTCTGCAGTCGAGACTTTGTGTGTGTTCATTTTTAAAGTATTTTTAGCCAAAACGCTGTTCTCCTCGAGAAATGTGGTCAAAAATGATTTAGTTGTAGGCCTATCCATCGAACTTTTTTGGCATACCGATACATACAGTATCTCCAATAACGATAAACGATTTTTTGTCACAGACTACTGAAGAGCAACATGTTCGAATACAATACTGCTAGAACTATCACAATGCAATCGTTCACAAACGTTCTTAAGAAGCCAGCTTCTACTGCAGTACTGTCAAACATTCAACTGTTTCAGGAAGGAAACAACCCATAATTCTGCCGTCGTATTCCCCTTATCGCTTTGTCCTTGGTCATAAAGTAACGTATAAACAGCCCGCCCGGTTAGCCGTGCGGTCTAACACAGTTTTCGGGCGGGAAGGCGCGCCGGTCCCCAACACGTATTCGCCCGGCGGATTACTGTCGAGGTCCAGTGTGTCGGTCCGTCTGTGGATGGTGTAAGGCGCTTTTCCATCTGCCTCGGCGAATGCGGGCTGGTTCCCCTTACTCCTCCTCAGTTACACGGTGTCGGCGATTGCTGCGCGAACACTTTCTACGCGTACACCATAATTACTCTACCTCGCGAACGTTGGCGATACACTGGTCTGGTGTGATACGTCCACTGGAGACCGAACCGAAAAATAACCTTGGGTTCGATGTGGGGCGGGGATGCGGTGAGTGGAGTGCTGTAGCCTGTTGTGGGGTTGTGTACCAGTGAGGACTACGGCGGGGACGAAGCCTCTCCGTCGCTTCTCGGTCCCCAGTTCCATACAGTACAATGCAACGTATCATACATTAAACCAAACATCACTAATAAACCATTGTGTTTGCACAAAAAGTTGTTTTCTACCCCTATCATTTTATATTTGTTTATGCTACTGCAGTGAGTCCTTGTACCGACCTTCTCGTCATTCCACCATACACTTTCCTACGAACAATTCTTTATGCAAATGAATTGATGAGTTATGTTGATGACATGTCGATCTACAACGAATTGAATTGCTCGTATAACGTAACGCATAGCACAGTAGCTTACGAGAGAGAGAGGGAGAGAGAGAGACAGGTAAGCCAGACTGCGGTACTAAAACGGTACTAAAGATAAGTAAAACAAGAAGAAGAATATCCATTTACAACGCATAGGTACGTTTAACATATGGCTGTTAACACAAGTTAGCAGTAAATTCGTTACAGACTCTGATGGAAAGTCGGTAACGTTACTGCGAAGGTCTACAGAACCTGACGGTGCTGTTTACACAGTGAAAGTACTATGGCACTGATTCTGCCAGCCAGTCATAAATTAAAGGAACGTTAAGGGAACTCTCACAAAAGAGAGTATCTCCGTATCAGCTGATTTACCACTAGAACAACCTGAAGTTTCACTTACTTCGCGTTAACTATTCGAAACGACGAAAAGCAGAACCAGAACCTGAGTTTCATATCAGCGCACACTCCGCTGCAGAGTGGAAATCTCATTCTGGAAACATCCCCCAGGCTGTGGCTAAGCCATGCCTCCGCAGTATCTTTTCTTTCAGAAGTGCTAGTTCTGCAAGGTTCGCAGGAGAGCTTCTGTGAAGTCTGGAAGGTATGAGGCGAGATACTGGCAGAAGTACGGCTGTGAGGATTGGGCGTGAGTCGCGCTTGGGTAGCTCAGTTGGTAGAGCACTTGCTGTCGAAAGGCAAATGTCCCGAGTTCCAGTCTCAGTCCGGCACACAGTTTTAATCTGCCAGGAAGTTTCAGAACCTGAGGAAACCAGGTACTGGAAGTAATAGTGAATTAAAGCAGTCTATGAAAGGACGTGAAGGAGGAGATAAAATAATTCAAGAGTGGACAAAGATTACAATATGCAAAATAGATTATCGAAGGCATTACCTGCAGTTGATGTGTAGAGATTAGGAATGGGTAAAAAGAGATGAACGAAACGAAAATACTGAGGATGCCAGATTTTACAAATACTCGCAGGAGTGATGATTTCAAACGTTTTTTAAAAGAAGCGTTCTCTAGTATGTGAAGTTTATTTAAAAGCAAAATGGCTCTGAGCACTATGGGACTTAATTTCTGAGGTCATCAGTGCCCTAGAACTGAGAACTACTTAAACCCAACTAACCTAAGGACATCACACACATCCATGCCCGAGGCAGGATTCGAACCTGCGACCGTAGCAGTCGCGCGGATCCAGACTGTAGCGCCTAGAACCGCTAGGCCACTCTGGCCGGCTATTTAAAAGCAGTTTCTCCCATTTTAAGGTGGTGTACATTCGCTAAGAATGTTGTACCGCTACGTGTTTTAGGGTGCCAGTGCGCTTTGTCGTTACCGCCTCCAGCAGCGACTGTGAGGAGCCCCGCGAGGGACGAGCACTCACCGTGGCCGGGTAGCGGCGCGGCGTCGCGCGCCAGTCCCTGCGTGGGTACTGTGCCGCGGCGGTGCGGCTGCGTTGGTCAGAGCGGTGGGCCGGGCGGCTGGCGGCGGGCGACTGCGGCACTCCACTGAGTCCACCCGAGCGGCGCAGTGCGGCGCCGGACGCCGCCGGCCACCAAGGGCGGCGCGAAAGTCTGCGCTGCGCCGGGGTGGGGCGAGCCGCGCACCGGAACTGCAAGCACGCGCACTCGCCGCAAGCACGCCGAGGCCCTGGCGCAACAGACGGCCGTTCCACTTCGTTTGGCTCCTGCACTTGATTCAGAAACAGTAACGCTATGAGGGGTAGCTGTGCAGGAGTGGATCCAGTGGCGTACGTTGGGGTTGTTGGTTGGGGGGCATAGGGCTGATGCGACTTCCATACTCCTACACTACTGGCTACAGACGCGAAATTTAACAGACAGAAAGAAGATTCTGTGATATGCAAATGATTAGCTTTCCAGAGAATTCACACAAGGTTGGCGCCGGTGGCGACACCTACAACGAGCTGACATGGGGCAAGTTTCCAACCGATTGCCTGGTGAAACGTTGTTGTGATGCCTCTTGTAAGGAGGAGAAATGCGTACCATCACGTTTCAGACTTTGATAAAGGTCGGATTGTAGCCCATCGCGATTGCGGTTTATCGTATCGCGACACTGCTGCTCGTGTTGGTCGACAACCAATAACTGTTAGCAGAATATGGAATCGGTGGGTTCAGGAGGGTAATACGGAACGCCGTGCTGGATCCCAAAGGCCTCGTATCACAAGCAGCCGAGATGACAGGCATCTTAACCGCGTGGGTGTAACGGATCATGCAGCCACGTCTCGATCCCTGAGTCAACAGATGGGGACGTTTGCAAGACAACAACCATCTGCAGCAACAGTTCGACGACGTTTACAGCAGCAGGGACTATCACCTCGGAGACCATGGCTGCGGTAACCCTTGACGCTGCATCACAGACAGGAGCGCCTGCGATGGTGTACTCAACGACGAACCTGGGTGTACGAATGGCAAAACGTCATTTTTTCGGATGAATCCTGGTTCTGTTTACAGCATCATGATGGTCGCGTCCGTGTTTGGCCACATCGAAGTGAACGCACATTGGAAGCGTGTATTCGTCATCGGCATACTAGCGTATCGCCCGGCGTGATGGTATGGGGTGCCATTGCTTACACGTCTCGGTCACCTCTTGTTCGCATTGACGGCACTTCGAACAGTGGACGTTGCATTTCAGATGTGTTACGACCCGTGGCTCTACCCTTCATTCGATCCCTGAGAAACCCTAATTTCAGCAGGATAATGCACGACCACATGTTGCAGGTCCTGTACCGGCCTTTCTGGATACAGAAAATGTTCGACTGCTGCCCAGGCCAGCACATTCTCCAGATCTCTCACCAACTGAAAACGTCTGGTCAATAGTGGCTGAGCAACTGGCTCGTCACAATACGCCAGTCACTACTCCTGATGAACTGTGGTATCGTGTTGAAGCTGCATGGGCAGCTGTACCTGTACACACCATCGAAGCTCTGTTTGACTCAATGCCCATGCGTATCAAGGCCGTTATTACGGCCAGAGGATGTTGTTGTGGGTACGGATTTCTCAGGATCTATGCACCCAAATTGCGTGAAAATGTAATTACATGTCAGTTCTAGTATAATATATTTGTCCAAAGAATACCCGTTTATCATCTGCATTTCTTCTTGGTGTAGCAATTTTAATGGCCAGTAATGCAGATTTCCAGAAAGTATTTGACGCTATGCCGCACTGCCGACTGTTAACGGAGGTACGAGCATATCGAATAATTTCATAGTGTGTGCCTGGAAGACTTATTAAGTGGCAGAATCCAGTATGTTGTCCTCGAGGGCGAGGGAGGCAAGAGTATCCTCAGGAGTGTTCCAGGGAAGTGTGACAGGGCCGCTATTATTCGCCATATACGTTAATGATGTGGCGGACAGAGCGGGAAGCAATTTGCGGTTCGGGAGACGCTTCGGGAACTCAAGAGGGAATCCTTGGAGGGAAGGCGAAGTTCTTTTCGAGAAACACTATTGAGCAAATTTAGAGAACCGGCAGTTGAAGCTGACTGGAGAACGATTCTACTGCTGCCAACATACATTGCGCTCAAGGACCACGAAGATAAGGTATGAGAAAGTAGGGCTCTGCCGGAGGCACATGGACAATCGTTTTTCCGTTTTTCCCTCGCTCTATTTGCGAGTGGAGCAGGAAAGGAAACTGCTAGTACAGGGTACCTCCGCCACGCACCGTACAGGTGCTTGCTGAGTATCTACGTAGATGTAGGTGTACGAATCGTAAATCCTCCTCCTCCCTCACCCCCCCCCCCCCCCTCAACCCTCCCGAAAAAGACATTTTGGCGTAAGTGTTTATACTTTTACGTGTACCAAGGTCTGAATTTCGCAGCTAACTTTCGGAAAATAAAATATTAGGTTGGTGTGTTACTAACATTTTTTATTGTATGTTGCAGTTGCGGTTACTATGGGTTTATCTACCGATTCTCACGTTTTATTTGAGGTTCACTGTTACTGTTTGAGTTTAGATATGTCATTTTGTCATTTGGAGATAGTGAGTGGAGCTGTGAAAACTAGTAAATGGAGTGCCAAGTGGAGAAATTGGAATATTTCCGACATATTCTTCTGTCGAAGTTCAATAGAGAGGTTCACAGCAGCAGGAGCAGCCAGAAACATTTGCGTCGTGTATACGGATAAAGCTATTAGACAGCGCTCGGCAAGAAAATAATTTTCTCATTTTAAGGAGGATCGCTTTAACATTTGTGACTCTCCACGTTCAGGAAGACCTTCAGGGTATTATGACGATCTTTTAAACGCATCAACCCACAGTCATCCACGTCAGTGTACTCGAGAACTGGCAAATGTGATGAACTGTAATCATTCCACCATCTTGCGACATTTGTATGTAATGGGGAATGTTCAAAAATCATGATTATGGGTACTGCATACTCTAACCCAAAATCACACAAGTCAGCTGGTGGCCATACGTTCGTAACATCTTCCCCTTCATCAGTTGGCTGGTGAACAAGATCGACCATTGCTATTCTCTGTCGTTACTGGTGACGATAAATGATGTCTTTATGACAACTTAAGGAAAAGAAAGGAATGGTGGATCCCAAATACAGCAGTTCTCAAACATAGCAGTAACTCCCCGTACAAAGACTTGAATGAATCCTTAAAAGATAATCTTATGCATCTGGTGGAACAGTGACGGTGTAGTCTACTGCGAATTGCTTCCCCGAGGTGTAACCATCACCGCTGACATTTATTACCAACAACTGAGACGCCTTGCAGACGTAAACCAAGAACAACGACCAGAAAAGCTGCCTGAAGTGATGCTACTGCACAATGACGCACGGCTGCTTTCTGGTACACTGACAAAAAACGCTATACAGTATAGGAGTTGGATTGGGAAGTAACTTCGCACCCCTCTTATTCACCCAATCTTCAGTGCTCAGATTTTCAACTTGTTCGCTCCTTATCGAAGAACCTTCAAGGACCTTCTTTTTCCGGATGAAAATGCACTCCGAACACGGCTCGACGGATTCTTCGCCTCGAAACCACTTGATTTCCACAGTTGCGGAATCGAAAAGTTACCACAACGTTAGCAGGCTGTTCTAAATAGTGAGGACTGGGTTAGTTGGGGGAGGAGACCAGACAGCAAGGTCATAGGTCTCATCGGATTAGGGAAAGATGGGGAAGGAAGTCGGCCGTGCCCTTTCAAAGGAACCATCCCGGCATTTGCCTGGAGCCATTTAGGGAAATCACGGACGCGGGATTGAACCGTCGTCCTCCTGAATGCGAGACCAGTGTCCTAGCCACTGCGCCATCTAAATAGTGGCGGAGAACATATTATCGATGACTAAAGTCTCTTTTATGTGCATCTGTTATATTGATTAAAATTATGGAAAAACGCTATGAACTTATATACCAACCTAATAGCATGAAAAGTATCGCATGAAAAGTATCGAAAAGCGACAGGTTCAAGAAACTTTCCACCAAGAAACTCAGGATATCGTCATTCTCAAAACGCCAGCCACAAAATGGTTTCTGCATCTGAGGAAAGAAGAAGAAGTCACTGGGTACTATGTCAGGGGTGAGGTAAAATTTGATAGCCAAAAGAAACAGTTTGTATGTGTCCTATGGAGGATGGGCTGAGACGTTCTCGCGGAGCAAGAACACCCTCTTGGATAGCTTCCCCTCGATACTTCCCATAATTCCCCAGAAGTTTACATTAGGATGTTCCTTTGACGGTTTGCTCCGTACAAAGCGTAATCTGTTAGTACATCAAGCCAGTCCCAAAAAACGCCTGCATGGTGATAAATGGGTCTTCACTTTCCTCATCGGTGGTGAAGCCGCGTGGTCCAATTGATCGCTTTGTTCTTTTATCCCGGGATCTCAAGGATGCACCAAGGGTGGTAATGCGACTAAAAGAGCATTTGAGCTTGTACAGCTGAAAAATTTCTGCTGCTAACTTCGTGGGCCGCGCGGGATTAGCCGAGTGGTCTAGGGCACTGCAGCCATGGACTGCGCAGATGGTCCCGGCGGAGGTTCGAGTCCACACTTCCTCCCTCGGGCATGGGTGTGTGTGTTTGTCCTTAGAATAATTTAGGTTCAGTAGTGTGTAAGCTTAGGGACTGATGACCTCATCAGTTAAGTCCCATAAGATTTCACACACATTTGAACTTTTCTTTCTTTTTTTTTTTTTTTGGTGGATGCGTGTAATTGCGGAACCTAGGGGACAGCGACCTTTGTGATAATCAAAATGTCGTGGAAGATGCTGCCACACTGATCCATGACTGATTTTTCACTGTTTCCATTACTGTCACAATAACGATACGCCTATCTTCAGGCGCCGGTCGGCCGCTGTGGTCGAGCGGTTCTAGACGCTTCAGTCCGGAACCACGCGGCTGCTACGGTCGCAGGTTCGAATCCTGCCTCAGGCATGGATGTGTGTGATGTCCTTAGGTTAGTTAAGTTTAAATAGTTCTAAGTCTAGAGGACTGATGGCCTCAGATGTTAAGTCCCATAGTGCTTAGAGCCATTTGAACTATTTGAATCATCAGGCGCCAGGGTCTCCAGTTCTCTTATTTATCTATTTATTTTCTATTACGATTTCCCGTTATTTACAGATGGTCTGGCACTTCGTTCTTTCACCATTCAGACTTGTTTAACAGCAATGGAAGCGTCTGTGCCAAATAATCACTGTGTCGTATGATGATGCATCGTTGCCGCATACTTCCATCAACTCAAGAATGGACTGTTGCAGTGTTGTTCAGTGTTAAATGCAGAAAACGAATTACAGAACGATACTCAGAATTGTCAGTGTACTGAGCCATTTTCTTTTGGCTCCTGTAGTAGCATGTTACGATACAGAGACGCAGAGATTTCTTTGTATACCAGCATATATGTTTGCATATGTACCTGCAAACAAACAAAAAATTAAATGTACACATTGCGAGGCGGTAATTAAAACTGTGTGAGTACTTCTGCTTTTTCTTACAGATAGACAACTCATGATGGATCATCATTACTTCCCTAAGGTAGAACTCTTCTCAGTCGGAAGGTTGGTTCGAACGTCACTGTAATTGACTCGGCATAAAGTTAATCCCTGACAGTTGCAGTGGGCTGCACGCGGCAGCTTCAGCGGACCACCTCAACCAACAACGTACCCCGATTTTGTAAGCGTCTCTATGGCCAACGCTTCAGTGTAGTCACTGCTCTGTGGACGGCCACTGTTTTCTCCTGCAGCCGATAACGCTTCGCAGTTGAAAGCTGACAACAGCGGCACGAGCTATGAGCGATCTTCTCACACCGCCTCGACTATAGGCGTCGTGTTGTTGGAGGTGCTGCTCCTCACCTTGCGCCAACATTGCAAGTGAATAACCGAGTTTTAGTAGGATTTTAAGATGCGTATACATTGGCGATACGAACAGCTCATGAGAATTTGTGTGTGCGTTGCTTGCGATATCCTCGTGAGCCGCTCGGCGCGAGCCATATGCCGGGGGTTTTTCCGGCACTCATACTGAGACGCTCAAGCTAAGTAGAGGCAGCACTGTTGCGTGCTTATGTGTACGCGTTGACGAGAAATATTGCTCTTTTCCCCTGGCAGTCTTTTCCCCTGGCAGCTCATTAGCCGCTCGTTAGCAAGTTGCTCGGAATTGTGCATTCACTATCGGTCATTTGCCCAGTAAGCTACAGAGCTTTCCTAAATGCAGGTAAGCGTTGGTATCGTTACTTAGGTACGGATGAATGAAACACGAGGTTTACTGCTCCATATGTGACGTATGTGATGGCTCACTTGCTCGTTCGTCATGTAATACGCACTTAACGAGGTAAAAATGGCTCCAATGGCTCTAAGCACTATGGGACTTAACATCTGAGGTCGTCAGTCCCCTACAACGTAGAACTACTTAAACTAACCTAACGACATCACACACATCCATGCCCGAGGCAGGATTCGAACCTGCGACCGTAGCAGTCGCGCTGTTCCAGACTGAAGCGCCTAGAACCATTCGGCCACATCGGCCGAGGTAATTTTTGGTATTCCATATAGGTTTGACAGCGGTTATGTCCTTACCTCTTCAGTACTCGCACGTTTTTGTCGTTTCACGGCAGTATTACACACTGGAAGTAGAAAGAAGTCAGGGAGGGGGGGGGGGGGCCGTAACCGGAAAATTCGGAGACGAGAGAGGTGGTTTTGGGATGGATTGGATTGTTTGGGGGAAGAGACCAAACAGCAAGGTCATCGGTCTCATCGAATTAGGGAAGGAAGCGGAAGGAAATCGGCCGTGCTCTTTGAAAGGCACAATACCGGCATTTGCCTGTAGCGATTTAGGGAAACCACGGAAAACCCAAATCAGGATGGCCGGACGCGGGGTTCCGTCGTCCTCCCGAATGCGAGTCCAGTGTGCTAACCAATGCGCCACCTCGCTCGGTTTGGTTTTGGGGCTGAATATATGAACAAATTGTGAAGTATGGCAGGTACAATTGCCACGTTTTTATTCACCAAATATCCGCGTGTTTTCATTGAATTTCTTGTAGAGTTGGAAATTTTTGCTAACCTTACATTTAGTAATCATAAAATAATTGTATATAAGTGTAACATTTGCAAATTAATAATAAATAAAGCAATTATATCCGCCAGCTACAGGCATTTGAATATACTATGTACTGTGTTACAATCCTTTGTTTTCAAGATGCATGTAAAAGGTGACTATTAACTTCAAATTACCAAATAAGCAGCAACCAGTCGCAAAATCATGTTTCATTTATTCACTTTTGCAAATCGATTTCAACTGATTAACACCCATCATCAGTGTTTTCAACCAATATGTGCCCTGAGTAGTAATACTGTTGTTGTTCAGAAGAGCGGCGCGTTTCGTCACAGGGTTATTTGGTAACCGTGATAGCGTTACGGTGATGTTTAATAAACTCAAGTGGCAGACTCTGCAAGAGAGGCGCTCTGCATCGCGGTGTAGCTTGCTCGCCAGGTTTCGAGAGGGTGCGTTTCTGGATGAGGTATCGAATATATTGCTTCCGCCGGCCGAAGTGGCCGTGCGGTTAAAGGCGCTGCAGTCTGGAACCGCAAGACCGCTACGGTCGCAGGTTCGAATCCTGCCTCGGGCATGGATGTTTGTGATGTCCTTAGGTTAGTTAGGTTTAACTAGTTCTAAGTTCTAGGGGACTAATGACCTCAGCAGTTGAGTCCTATAGTGCTCAGAGCCAGCCATATTGCTTCCCCCTACTTATACCTCCCGAGGAGATCACGAATGTAAAATTACAGAGATTAGAGCCCGCACGGAGGCTTTCAGACAGTCGTTCTTCCCGCGAACCATACGCGACTGGAACAGGAAAGGGAGGTAATGACAGTGGCTTGTAAAGTGCCCTCCGCCACACACCGTTGGGTGGCTTGCGGAGTATAAATGTAGATGTAGATGTAGATGTAGATGTAGAAGACTGGTTTATAGTAGCAGCTATACAAGGCTCTTTGTATCTGCAACCTACATCCGGTTTGCTGTGTCGTCGAGTTTCGAGAGCGGTGCAATAAACATCGACAACTGCAGAGATACTGCCCAGCAAAGCGGCGTCACGAGGCGCCAGTGAGATCGTAGGAAGAAGTAGTGCGTCCTGTAGGTTCGAGGCGCCTGTCGCCGCGCCTCTGCCCTGAAAGAGCGTCGCTAGAGGCCAGGAGGGTAGTTCTGGTCGGGGCCGGATCCTGCCCACTTCCTGCAAGTTCCTGCCGGAGTAACGTCGTTTTGCTGCCTAATCGCCATGACACAGCCCGTGGCAGCCGTCGGGGAGTCAAGAGACTTCCGTCTCCTGTGAATTGTGCCTACTCGCCAGCGCTATCAGAACTGTGTCGTTTTTGCTACTGACTTTCGTAAAGCCACATTACGGCCATTTTGAACTTGTATCAAGTCGCCACTCAGTAATCGTGATTCATTTCGTGTGTTCTGAACCACAAGTCCTCGTGTGCAGTTTGACAGCTACAGCCGAGCTTGGTGAGCAAAGATAAATTTCTTTGTAATCGATAAAGTATTACTTATTCAGAATGTTCTAATTAACTGTAGTATTACTAGCCACCTCAGTGTCCAAGAAGTTGGACACAACACGAATGAATTTTACCCTTTCTCCACCACAGATGCCTCGCAATGTGTCCTATCAGTGAATTTCTTCCTTCAGTCAAGTTATGCCCTGACGTTCTTCGATCACCGATTCGATTCAGGACTTCTTCACGAGTTTCAGTTATCGGAGTGTTCACCGAGTCAGACGGATATTGTCAAGCTGGGCCGAAAACCGTTGTCTTCTCATCTGAGAGTAGCACGACCTCAATTATTTGCTGGGTGCATTCCAATCACTGTCTCCCTCTACAGTTTCTATCACCTACAACTCCCCCCTAGTACCATGGAAATTATTCATTGATACTAAGGTATATTGATAATTTTCACTTATGGACCGTCTGATAGCAACTGAATAAAACACAATTTTAGTGCCATACGCGTTTCGCCTTTATTTTCAGCAAGGCATCATCAGTGGCCTGGAATATGTACATATGTTAGCTATTTCATTTACATTTTTGTCACTGTGCCTATAGGTTACAAACAGTTCTGGTGGTTGGTATTTCCTATTAAGTAGTAATGTTTTGAACTGTACTTACAGGTTGCGTAGACAGTTTCTTACATATTACGCTCCTGTTGCATTTTTGGTGTTGTTCTTCTTCCTATGAGCGCCAATTTGCTGTTTTTTCCGCATTCCACAGCACTATGCACTGAACGCTTGTTTTAATGCAATGTTTTGGTTTCTGTTGCCGACTGTCACATGTTTTTGCAAAAAAGATCGAATATTACTGGCAAACTTATGAGTGTAACTGTTGAAGTATCTGTGGTCTGTTCGTGTATGCATTTGTGTGTGTGTGTGTGTGTGTGTGTGTGTGTGTGTGTGTGTTTTGGTGTCGTATTAATTTAATTTAATTTTATTGTATTTATTTATTTATTTTTGTTTTTGTCCTGTGTATGTGTGTGTGTTTTGGTGTGATATATATATTTTTTGTGCTGTGTGTGTGTCTGTCTGTCCGTATTTTGGTGTTATATATATATATATATATATATATATATATATATATATATATATATTTTTTTTTTTTTTTTTTTTTTTTTTTGGGAGGGGTCTGTGTATGTGTGTGTTTGTGTGTGTCTGTCTGTCTGTATTTTGGTGTTATATATATATTTTTTTATGTTATCATTTCCTTTATTAAGTGTAGTAGGGAGCCTGTGCTGATGTGTGTTTGTTCATTTATCACATGTTTGTTTTCTGCTATGGCTTTCTGGATGTGGAAGTTTTCTTGCATTTGTATAAGATGTTTGTCATGGTTGCTTATTCTCATTATTTTCATTTCTTGTTCCATGTTTGTAGGATGATGGTTGTAGTGTTTTAAATGCTCTGCAAATGTGGAATGGTTTGTTTCATACTTCCAACATCTGATATGTTCTTTGTATCTTGTTTCAAAATTCCTGCATGTCATGCCTATGTATACTGCATCACAACTTTGACATTCAATTTTATATATTCCTGATTGTTGGAATTTGTCCCTCTTGGTAGCTTGCTGGCTTAGGTGTGATTGAAGGGTTTGCCCAGGCTTATATGCTATTTTGAAGCCCTGTCTCTTTAGGATATTTGCAACTCTGTGTGTTAGTTTGTGTGTGTAGGTCATGGTGTACCATCTGGTTCTTTTCTGTGTGGTGTTGTCATTGTGTGTGTTTGTTGAGTGTGTTTGTAAGTTTTCAGCTTGTGAGTTCTTTTGTATTGTGGAAATGTTGTGTTTGTTTTTTATTTGTGTTTTTATTTTTTGATTGAGCCTGTGTACCACATGTGTGTCATACCCGTTGTTCCTAGCTATTTGTATGATCGTGTTCATTTCTTGTTCATAGTTTCTCTTGCTGAGTGGGATTCTGTTTAATCTATGTACCATGTGTCTTAGTGCTGCAAGTTTCTGGCTTTGGGGGTGGTTGGATGTGGAATGTATTATTCATTGATGTCTTAACAGACGCTCCTTAGTGAAATTTTGACTCCCCAGTGAAGTGTACGCTAATATGAAACTTCTTGGCATATTAGAAGTGTGTGCCGGACCGAGGTTCTAACTCGGGAACTTTGCCTTTCACGGGCAAATGCTCTACCAATTGTGCTACCGAAGCACCACTCACGACCCGTCCTCACAGTCTTCCTTCCACCAGTACCTCATCTCCAGCCTCCTAAACTTCGCAGAAGCTCTCCCGCGAAAAAAGTGAGACTAGCACTCCTGTAAGGAAGGGTACTACGGAGCGCCGGCTGCTGTGGCTGAGTGGTTCTAGGCGCTTTAATCCGGAAACACGCGGCTGCTACGGTCACAGGTTCGAATCCTGCTCGGGCATGGATGTGTGTGATGTCCTTAGTTAGGTTTAAGTAGTTCTAAGTCTAGGGGACTGATGACCTCAGATGTTAAGTCCCATAGTGCTTAGAGCCGTTTGAACCATTTTACTGCGGAGACATGGCATAGCCAAAGCCTGGGCGTCGTTCCAGGAGGAAATTACTACTATGCAGCGTAGCTAAGTTAATAGGGCGCTTGTCCACGAAAGTTAAATGTTCCGAGTTCTAATCTCTGGCGCACAGTTTTAATCTGTCAGGAAGTTTCATTCCATCCCTTCTTCTTGTTAGTTTTTTCCATATACTTCTTTCCTCGCCGAGTCTGCGTAGAACCTCCTTATTCCCTACTTTGTAGTCCACATAATTTTTGAAACTATTCGGTAGCACCACGACATAAACGCTTGAACTACCTTCCGTTCCGATTTTCCCACCCGTCCTGCCAAACATACATTCTCAGAAATTTCTTCCTCAAATTAAAGCCTATAGGAGGAGGAGATTAGTGTTTAACGTCCCCGTCATCAATGAAGTCATTGGAGCGAAAGCTCTGATTGTGGGAGGATGGAGACGGAATTTGGCCGTGCCCTTTCTAAGGAACCACTCCAGCATTTGTCTTAAACGATTTAGGGAAATCACGGAAAACTTGAATCGGGATGGTCGGACGGGGGTTTGAACCGTCGTCCTCCCGAATTCGTGTCCATTGTGCTAATCGCTGCGCTACCCTGGTTCAAATTAAAGTATGTGTTTGATACTAGTAGCTTTATCTTCGGTATCAGTGACCTTTTTGCCAACGTTAGTCAGCTTTTCATGCCCCCCCCCCCCTCGAGCCGTCAGTGCATGCGTAGCGCAAATTAGTTAACGAAGATACCAGAAAATAATCTTATTCGTCAGAAGAACGCGAGCTGGTCACTCGGGTGCACGGCTCCTCGCAGGGAGAGAAATGTGCAAAACGCGAGGAGGGAGATCGTTGCGCGCTCACGGACGGACATCGAGACCGCGAAGAGGCGCTTGACATGCCGGTGAGACTCGGTGTTAGAGACCCCAACTGGAAACTCCAGATATAGATGATGCCCT
The DNA here is from genome assembly GCF_021461385.2 of Schistocerca piceifrons. Classification (NCBI taxonomy): domain Eukaryota; kingdom Metazoa; phylum Arthropoda; class Insecta; order Orthoptera; family Acrididae; genus Schistocerca; species Schistocerca piceifrons. The sequence goes on along the minus strand of NC_060139.1, from coordinate 413,493,424 downwards.
TCATGAGACTTGGCTTCTGACTGCCATATCACTGGCCACAACCGAAGGACACACATCGCCGGCCGCCTCCATGCCGCCACCGAGGGATGCTGCCACCCGACTCCAGAGCCCATTCTGTCGCGCCTCAAGCTGTCCCAATATCACTGGGTAAATGATTCACTCCGATCAAAGTCCACCCGCCAGCGCCGTTTGTCTCTTAGCGAACACGATTAAAAACGTGGTAATGACTCTGAAAATATTTTTACTTGGCATTCAAATACTGCACTCAACTGCAAATTAAAACATTATTAGTAAATGCCAAACTGACCATTACAAGTTTTTAATCTCTTCTTGTCTATGTTGTTTATCATCCACATTTCACTTTTGTACAGGGGTACATTCCAAACAAATACTTTCGGAAAATATTGCCTAAAAATATTTGATGTTACGAATACCTCTTTTGTGGAAACCCTTTTCTTGCCATTGTCAATCTACATAAGAAATTACAATTTAGCCAAGTGACGTTGCTGACCAAATAGTTAAACTCTTCTCCAACTTTCAGTGTCTCATTTCCTGCTCTAATTCTCATTGCATTACCTATCTCACATCTACTGCACTCCCTTAACCTCATTTTACACTGCGTAAAGCTACCCGTTCTCCATGTTGAAAACCACACACACTTAATGAGAAAGATTTCCTCTGTAGGAATTGCTTAGTTATGGAGGATACGTTATCTCCAATACCTGCGAACTTCTTGCGGATGCGTCCTTTAGTCAGCTTTGTCTTCGGGAGACTTTTGTTATTGTGCTGATGTCTGCATGGCTGTAGCCAGTCTAAACACGGACGGAGCACGTCTCCTTCCGCTATGGTCCGACAGTGACACTAGGTGGTCTAAATGTAGCGGCTTTTATGGTCTCGTTCACGACTCAGGATTGAGATTCGGCCGTCCCATGTAACGTGCGTCTGGGCGGCAGGTGCGCCTGCCAGTCCGTCTCTCTCATTGTCTGGAGCGACTGGGCGTCCCCGTATGGTTCAAATGGCTCTGAGCACCATGGGACTTAACTTCTATGGTCATCAGTCCCATATAACGTAGAACTACTTAAACCTAACTAACCTAAGGACATCACACACACAACCCCCAGTCATCACGAGGCGTCCCCGTATGGTCAGTGTGTTCCGTGCTTCACGCAAACAGCGTAGAATTTCCTGGAATCGACCGTAGGGTCTGCTGAAAAGCACTCTCGGTGCATTACGCTGTTGAATAAGGCGTTCCGCGTAACATGACGATCTTTTATCATTCCTGCATCTTCAGAAGGCTCTGGTATGTCTAAGAACGCACCCGTGTTTCACCAACAGTTACGAACCATTGCAGTAGCGGTTCACCGCGATCTTCGTTACGAAACTGCTGATCAACTTTCAAAACGCAGTGCTTTTGATCGAAAGTTAGTGCTTTTGATCGAAAGGTAGCAACTGTGCCACACGCTTCAAATGGCTCAAATGGCTCTGTGCGTTATGGGACTCAACTTCTGAGGTCATCAGTCCCCTAGAAATTATAACTACTTAAACCTAACCAACCTAAGGACATCAAACACATCCATGCCCGAGGCAGAATTCGAACCTGCGACCGTAGCGGTCTCGCGGTTCGAGACTGTAGCGCGTAGAACCGCTCAGCCACTCCGGCCGGCCCACACGTTTCGTTCACAAAACATCCGAAAATGCGCTTTCCACGATCCTTGCGCTACGCTGGTATTACCAGCAACGTAAGTCGAAAAAAATCCAAGATTGTCAGTGTTTATGTAGTTCACTTTTCCGCACTGCCATCGGTTGTCGATGTGTTCCAGCATCTTGGGCGCTCATTATGTTCACCGTTTTCATTGTCCTCTAGGCAAAACCTGTGCCAATTGTAAGCGGCTGTTTCATTCATGATATAGTTGCTAAAACTGAAATTAAACACTTCCATTGTGGTCTTTTTGCTAAAATTTCATTGTTCCATTTTTTCACAAATTAAAAATCTTCAGGCATACCATACCCTGTAAACCGTTCGTCCACCAACAATAGACATGTCATAATGCGAAACATATTTACCAACGCGTAAACAAAGTTCCCGTTTACGGCTTCACAAACAAGACGCAGAGAAAATAGAAACCACTTGCCCTATGTGTCCACAATAATACTAAACAATTATTTGCAGTAAGTGGGACTAGATTCTGGCACTACTGATATAACTTTACCCTTGAAACTAGTTTAAAACTAGTTTACCTGTCGGAAGATAGTGCATTCAGTGATGAGAGTCGTTTCTGTTATAGGCGAAGTCTGTCGATATATGGGTGGACCGTAAAACACAGTCGCTGTTCACAACCCATATGCGTTTGTATGTTGTAGCAAGCTATGAGTTATGAATATCATGAGCTTCTGGTATTCTTCAAGCCGACAGACAACATCAGTTCACAGATCCTTGGCGTAATAACTCGTGTCTCCCCACCATATTAAAATACGGCGAAATGCGACGATCTAACAAAATGACACACCTCTATTTGCTTAGAGAGCAACACAACATACTCTGCGTTCTGTAAAATGAGGATTTAGTACCTTACCGATACGCTGACTTTATGTTTATAAGTCTCTAATAATTACGTTTTCACGTCTTGTCGACGATTAAGTCATAAAAGACGGAGCAGAAGCTCGGACAGGGTTAGGGTAGAAATGGAAATATTCCACGTTCTATTCGGTGTAACCATCCCACGGTTCGTTCCTTTCTTTACTGCAGAGCTGGATCTCAGCTGTTGACTCGCTTTAAAAGCTCTGAAGTGCGCACCGTTGAAGATCGCCTCCGAGAACACCAGAGCCACACTCCACTGATGCATCCCATCAAGCCAGCGGTCGCAGAGCACTGTTTGTCCGAGAATCACGCTATGGAGTGACAACGTACCAGGATCTTGCACAGACTTCCAAACACTGGAACAACATCGCTAGAGAGGCCATAGAAATTCTCACCAGGGACGATCTCATCACCCGAGATTGCGGCTATAATCTTAGCAAGGCTTGGGAACCAGCACTGAGTTTAATTAAGAAGACTCTCAGCAAACAAAAGGATCTGGAGACCAGGGCGGACCGAGAACTTACGTTAACGCCATCACAGACGCCGAAGCTAGCGTCTCCGTGATAGCCGACGCCGGTGCGCACCTGACGAGGCGACATGTTTGATAACCGAAATAACGCGCCCGTTGGAAACTACGAGCCGGCAATAAACCCGCAGACTGTTCGATCAACATATACGCCGGGAGAATCTGAAGAATCACGTAACTCTAGAAACTTTATAATTATTTCAAGTGAAAATTCGTAAGTTATGTTTTCTGTTATTAGACAGAAGCCAATAATTTTAAGAATCGCACACGGTGAGAGCAGTGCATGACAATTCAATTTTGATCTTCTCCGTAAGTCAAGAAATAATTCGTGCTTGTCATCACCACTGAAATTGAGCTAAGTTTTAGGCATAGCTAATACCATCAAATTATTTTTCATATAACCCCAAAGTCAATATTCTTACTCCATGAGGTCTGTTCAATAATGAATAATCGTAACTTCTTTTGACATCATACTTTTACTCATCCTCATAATTTCGATGGTCCTTCTCAAAATAGGCTCTTTTGGGTGCGATGCACTTCTCCCAGCGTTTCTGCCAGTCTGTCAAGGCACGGTTTAAATAAGTTTTTAAAGAGACCTTCAGAACCTTCTTTGTTGCTTCTGATAATAAAAAACACCTCCCACAAAGGTGTTTCATGAGTTTAAGGAATAGCAAAAGTGAAACGGAACTAAATCCGGCGTGAAAAGAGGGTAAGGGACATAGGCGTCCCAGTAAATTTAGCCAGAAGGGGGAAGATTCTAAAACTGCCATTTTTGAGGTAACTAATTGGTTATGTTCGAGAATGTATCGTGTCCTAAGAACTAAACTTGTTAGGAATTACACAAAACACCTTGTATCTCAAAAACCTGGTCAGATATCTACTCAATGTGTTTAATCTAGATTACGTCGAAACTTAAACTGCAATTAGTTTCATTCGTCTGTACAAAGTACTTCATTCTGTACCATTAATACGAGTATGAAAGGCACCTTTTTCATTCAGTGTTCTGAAATTACGTCCTTCCTTTCATTAAATCCAGAGAACCCAACAGGTTACTCACAATAAAATATTTTTATTCGTATACCAATAAGAGATACATTGATACTAAAAAAGAAATATCTGACTCAGAGAAAAATCAGAAAAATTGTGAAGATTCTTTTATACACCATCACTCAACATTAGGTCATCTATTACACTGTGTTTGCTTATAAGGCTTCATATCGGAACTTGTTAGGGGCTTTATTTCATGCCTTATATTGTTTAATGTTTACTGGCATTACGAAATCTGAACAAAATTTGTTCTAAAATCAACATTTTTTTGAGGTTTCCAGGGAAAAATTGTGACCTAGGACCAGCATTCGACTAGATAAACGTCATAAACTTTCGAAATCATTCTCAAATCAACTGTTACCGGTTTAGAACTGAACCAAGGACGGCCTCCTATTCCCAGTGTGACACATTGCTATGCAGAGATGTCCACTCTTTTGCAGCTGATATGGAATAGCAGAGTTTTCAGTATGTCCCAGTAGTTTTGTGCGATATTTGATACGTATTCAGATAGAATAGGCTAATGAATCAATCCAAGGACGTCAAGAAAGGAATCCCAGAAGAAGCTACCACTTCGCTGTTTTGGGGGTTGGTGATGAAGATTTCCACACTGAGATTTGCTGTTTGCTCTCCTGGTGAAAATGGTGTAGCAACGTTTCTTCAGTAGTGATTAAATTTGAAACAAACTCCTGATCTTCATCTAACATTGACCTTACACGAATGCAGATCTGCACACGAATGTCCTTACAATAGCGATACCTGTCGGTCCAGCTGCAAACTTCTATATTTTACTGCCAGTCTAGCGGCGCCCTGGCTGCAATAATGTGCTCTGTTGTGAGTGACATAAGACAGATGTATGTGTTTAATAACTGTATGTATTAATTGTTTTAATTCTGACATTCCGATTCATCAGTCTTCTAGTCCGTTACATACCTGGCAATTCATGATAAAGAGCACTCCTACTGCTATTTTAAGGAGTGTGGAACAACCTGCCGGTCGAGCTGTGTTGTATTTCTGGTTTTTCTTTTATGCTGTACCTGAGACTGTATATTACAATTGCTTTGTATATAGTTACAGAGTATAAATACTTCCCTGAACTGAATATGATAACTGATTACAGAAACCGGTTATCGAGAATAAAAGTTGTTGTTAGCGAGCTTGGCAAAGAAGTTTATCGTTTCTAATGTTGTGTAGTATTGTGAGAAACATCTATCCAAGCATAAGGTACACTAGAAACGCATATTTTTATGCAACACTACGAGCAGTAACATAGCTGCAAAGGAAAATGAAAACATGTTGTTCTAAAACACCGTAACTCTAGCGATATAGAGACTGACACCTGGAGAGGTAGCTGATGGAGAGGTGTAGACATATTTCTGCTTTGGGTGGCTGTGAGTCAAGGGCTCATGGCAATCACATCGTATGGGGATGGCCATTTCCTCGCTATAGGTAACACATTAAGTATTTGGCCAGGCTGTTGGATTGATGTTTGAACCTTGAACACCTGTATGCTAATCCTCATATACTACAGGCACCTTCTGAACTTGGACGCTTCATTGGAATTGGGATTCATATGTTTTCGGAGATTTTCGCTTTGTTCTTTGGTATTTGCTGTCGTAACATTCACCCTCTACTACATTTGCTGTTACAGACTTAGTGTCAACAATGATTCCCACATGCTTTGAGGTTTGGTGCACTGCACTGATCCTCCACTTTAGATTTTGTATTTGTTAGAGCCTTGCTTCGATAGTGTGTACGCTACGAACACGCCAATAGAAACAGAAACTGTATTCAGGGAACTGGTTATCTATTTTTTATAATACGTTTATTCAAAGAGAGTTAATCTTGTGTCATTTTCACATTATCACATACTGTGATCTACCACTTTATGCTATGGAGGACATCCTCCTGCGGATGACTATAGAATTAATTACAGTTCATTTTAATGCCAATTATTAATAACCTTAGGAGTGATACTAAGAAATCAACATGGCCATCGTGATATTAACTGAATCTCCATATTTAAAACACGCACATAATTAATAAATTTACTATTGATACTACGAAATCAGCACCGTTATCGCGAAGTTAAAACATTCTATAACCCAGCAGGGTCGACAGTTAAGTGTCATAATTTTGAAGCTTTAAAATGAAAGACTAATTTGATTCAAGAACCACCTATGTTTGAGTTTTACAAAAACTTAAGTACAACCAATAAGGAGTAACTAATTGAAACCAGTAAATGTAGCGTAACTCTGAGTACAACATGATAAATCTGCTGGAAAATCGCTCAAAATACATGTGAAACAGTAAGATTTCTAGAATGAGATTTTCACTCTGCAGCGGAGTGTGCGCTGATATGAAACTTCCTGGCAGATTAAAACTGCGTGCCCGACCGAGTAGCACTTGCCCGCGAAAGGCAAAGGTCCCGAGTTCGAGTCTCGGTCGGGCACACACTTTTAATCTGCCAGGAAGTTTCAGTAAGATTTCTGTTAATTCAGTGACTGAAATTGTTCACATCTTTCTGATAGGATCTGCAATGATTCGTAATTTTATTAATCAAGAATGATCAGAGAAAGCACTTGTAACGATTTATGTGTATTCGAAACTTATTCACTTGTGTTTACAGTATCAATGAACGGCATTTGACAATAGAGTACTGGATGCTGGCTTAGAGTATGGAACATGTTGCAAACAGTGAAATCGTCAAGGACGCACGAGTACCGAAGCGTCACTCATGACAGGAGCCCAACTTCTTGCTAACGGTTGATGAACTGAGGACCAGTACAACGAGCAGGCCGTGACAGCTCGTCCCGCTGGTACACCCAACAACATCAACTGCACCGGATCTTGGAATCTTTCTGTACAAGATGTTGCTATGTGCAGGCCTGCAGTATGCGGCAACAGTATTTGAAAAAGTGAACAACACACCTGTCCTACAAAAGGGAGCCAAATCTAGATCTTAAATTCGCTATCCACTTACCCCGGAATTTCGCAATAGCAGAAGTCTCTATCAGGTAGCTGGAATACCTTATCTGACAGTTCGGCAGGCTACTACGAGAAATGTAGAAAGTCACAGAATCGACGTATTCACAACACAGAATCCCGTGGCTAAACCACAATGTCACTAGGGGTGCCGGTAATCGGTGAAACAACCAGTTTGCGATTACACCGTTTGCTTTCAGCGCCAGTTTGAACTGAGTATTAAAACCACTCAAATTAACCTGTTTTCGAAATAACCGATTTTCTGTTTCTTATTCCTATTATTTCCTTTAGAAACGTAGAAGACTGACAAATTTTTACTCCCTCACTTACATAAAATCGAAGTAGTAAATGAAACTAAATTTGAGTCCGTAGAAGTGACAAAGTACTGCACTGAACAGGTATTTGAATTCTGTGCAGAGACAGTTGAAGAACTCCTAAATTCATAAGACCTGATGCAGACTATTTTTCCCGATCAGGGTGCAGGGGAACAGAAGCACAACCACAGCTAGTATTGTTATTCATTCTTCATTACTAGATGCGCATTCTGTTAGTAAAATGGTGAATGGCCCCTCAGACCGTGATACACAAATTTTGACACTAAAAGATATTTGTACTCAAGCAGATGTTAGAAAAGCTAATCCAACAGCAATAGAATCACTTTTTAAACCTCATTAAGGAACAATAGAGGCAGGGTGTTAATAGCGCCGATAACACAGATGGCAAATAAAATGCTTTCCTTAACATATTTTTCATGCTCTTTGAAAGTTGCTTTCCGTTAGAACGTTCTAAACAGGGTACTAATAGCAAAAGGCAAGCTCGGTGGCTGATTAGTGGGATACGGAAATTATGTACAGTAAAGTGGGAATTATATCAAAATGTTAGTAGTAGTCACAGTGCAGCTACAGTAGCCAAATACAAACAGTACTGTAAGATGCTTAGAAATATTATTAGGAAGGCAACGAGTATGTGGTACGCAAACAGAATAGCTAATTCACAGCACAAAATTAAAACCCTATGGTCAGTCGTGAAGGAAGTGTCTGGTCAGCAATACAAGGTCAAGAACATAGCGTCAGTACATAGTAGTAATGTTTCTGTCAGTAGTACCTAATATATATGTTAAGTATTTAACAACCACCTTCTGAACGTAGCTGGTGAATTAAATAAAAACCTAATTTCTACAGGGAATCATTTAACGCTTTGGAAAATGTCTTTCCGGGACTGATATCTGAAACACTTCTCCGCGATTCTGACAAGGGGCAGATTGAGTCACTAATTAAATCACTGAAGTATCTAGCAGCATACTAAAGTCTTGTACATAGCCACATTTGTAATTTTTCCTTTAGGAATGGTCATTTTCTGAATGATTAAAATACTCAGCAGTCAAGACTACAAAAAGGGCGAAAGGGATAATGTGGACAATGTATTCTCGTTTCTATGTGATGTACTGGATGGAGTAAGCAAAAGGTTTCGAACGATAGACATCGTTTTTGCTTTAACTAAGGTGGTTTGATTTTGTTGATCACAAAATATATCTCCAAAAGTTGGACCGTTATGGACTACGGAGAGTAGCTCATAACTGGTTCATCTCCCTCCTTAAGAACAGACAGTACTGACGATGGCTACAACGTGCGGTTCAAGTGAGGCACGGTTAAATGGGGGTGCCCCAGGGATCAGTGCTGTGGCCACTCGTGTCCCTTATTTATGTGCAAGTAATTGATAGGCCCTCTAGTATTACGAGCAACTCTAAAATATTTCTGCCTGCTGATGACACTGGCTTGGTAGTAAACGATGTTCTGTGCAACACTAGCACTGTTCCTAATAGTGCAGTTCAAGACATAAGTTCACGGCCTTTATGAAATAAACTAACGCTAAATCCCAGTAAGACTCAGTTTTTACGTTTACTAACACACATTTCAACAAAAGCTGACATTTTAATTGTACAGAATGGGCATATGATTAGTGAGACTGAACCGTTCACATTTCTATGTGTTCAAACAGATAATAAACTGTCGTGGAAAGCCCATGCCCAGGATCTTGTTCAGAGACTTAATGCTGCCATTTTACTGGTAGGGCAGTATCTGAAGCAAATGCTAGTTCGACACGAAAAGTAGTCTAATTTGTTTGTTTTCATTGCTTTTGATGTATGATATTATGTTTTGCGGCAACTCTACCCATTCTCAAGGGGTATTTTTGGCTCAGAAATGGGCGGTTCTGGCAATAAGTGGTGTAAGTCCGCGAACCTCTGGTCGACCCCTATTCATTAGACTGGGTATTCTGAAATTGGCTTCTCAATATACATAATCTTTAGTGTTCTTTCTTCTTAAAAATATCGTCTCCGAAATTGGAGGAAAACACACCAGAGACCCACGCATCCGGTAAACTCTGGCAAAAAAAGTGTGAGGCAAGCATTGGAGGAAAGGAATATAAGGTTTTAAAGGAATTTACACGTCAGAAATGGCCTTATTGACTTGCTTACTTTTGTCTTCGGTTATTCAGTGCCATTCTGTGATAATGTTACTAACTTTCGGGGGTGATGAACAAAAGGTAGGTAAATGTATCAATTTAAGGCAAGGAACCATGAGCTGGAAACGATGAAATCTAAAGTTACGAGTGTTGGAACTTTAATAGTGGCAACTATTTGTTTACAGCTCGTACAAAATAGACACGTGTTTCAAATCTTTACTGACCTTCAAAGTAGTCACCAGCGTTGTGTATAACCTGTGGCCAGCGATGTGGAACTTGAAGGATTCTCTTAGCAGTGCCAGCTGTGTTGACAGTTCGAGCGGCGCGGTCTATTACCCGACGATTTTGTAGCAGTTCTGAAGCGAATGTCGTGAAGTGTTTAGTTTAGAAACAGAGTTGAACTTAACGACGGCTTAAGTCAGGGGAGTGTAGCAGCTGGTATAGCACTTAGCAGCCCCATTAGCCAAACAAATCAATAACAGCTTGCACTGTACTTGATTGAGCATTGTCCTGCAAAATGATGGTCAGGTCCTGCAGAAAGTGTCATCACTTCTAAGCTGGTAGTAGGTTGAATTTCAAAAATGAACAGCATAGAGACAGAAGTGATGACACTTTCTGCAGGACCTGACCATCATTTTGCAGGACAATGCTCAATCAAGTACAGTGCAAGCTGTTACTGATATGTTTGACTAATGGGGCTGCTAAGTGCTATACCACCTACTACACTCCCCTGACTTAATCCTTCGTAAGTTCAAAGTTTCTAAACTAAGGGAAACACTTCACGACATTTGCTTCAGAACAGCTACAAATTCGTCGGGCAATAGACCGCGCCGCTCGAACTGTCAACACAACTGGCACTGCTAAGAGAATCCTACAACTTCCACATCGCTGGCCACGGGTTATACACAATGCTGGTGACTACTTTGAAGGTCAGTAAAACTTGATGCACATATCTATTTTGTACGAGCTGTAAATTAATAGTTGCCACTATTAAAGTTCCAACCCTCGTATAAGCGAAAAACGCTCTGATACCCCTGACAGTAGAATACATGTATTGGTACTGTTGATGCTAGGGTTCTAGTATAGGCAAGTTCGGTATGGTAGTGTGGACTAACACAAGAAAAAAAAATTTCAAGTAAATATGGGCTCCAAAATGCATACCTTGAGAGGTATGTGCACTTCTTCATCTTCGATACTGTGAAACAAATTTCCTCTACTGTAAGCTCTTTGGTCTCCGTATATTTGGAGGAGATAATATGGACAAAAATAAGGAAAAAATTTCCATTGAACATGGGCTCTAAAATCCATACCTTTAGAGATGAGCACTTGTTCAGTGTCCAGAAGAGATGTGTTTCACAGTAGCGAAGAGCGAAGATATAGAAATGCTCGTAGCTGTTAAAGTATATTTTATAGAGGCTTTTCTTGTATTGGACCGTACTACCACCGCTAAAAGGTGCCTGTCCTACAGTCATAGCAACAACAGTACCGGTACAAGTATTCCGCTGTCAGAGATGGACTCGCTCGTTTCCGAATCAAGGTCTCTTACCTCAAACTGATACGTTTACCCTTCTCTATTACCTCTGAAAGTTTGTAACATCATGACGGAATCATCCTGTATATCGCATAGCAGTTGTTAGCTGATGAAGTGTTTGCCTGAGCTGATTTGCCTGCTGATGAAAGTATGACTTTCGATATCGTGCCATCAGTCACTAATTCTGCAATCACTGAGCAGGCGAAGCTGCTAGCAATGGTTTTCAGCTTACTCACAGCCGTCACCCAGATGTGTACAGAGATTTCCAGCTGGCGATTATCGTCACACTGGAGTCCAAGCTGTTCATAATTTTACGTATCCTAAGATGTTCTTTCAACTCTATGCTTAAGAGGCCGCTGTTGTTATCTCTGCAGCGGGCTGTTTTGCAAACAAGTAGATGCCTAAATGACATGGTAGAGTGCAAGCTGTTTGTGATAAGCTGATCAAATCACGTCAAGCTCAACAACATTAAGTAGCATCCCGACCATACGGCTCTGTGGTACAAGTCTCGTGTACCAGTGTGGACAAACATCTTGTTTCTCAATAAAGTTCACATGTTGTTCGTGATGTTTATCATTTTCGTGCAACAAATATGGAAATGGTAGTAATAACCATTTTGACCAAGTTTATAAGCAATGAATTTGGTTATTTAACTAATGCAAAAGCCGCTTATTCAAATTTGATTGTTTAATATTTACATATGACAGCTGGCACAGAAAATTAACCAAAATATTATCAGGGTAATCTTTTATCCTTATATTTATAACTAATACAGACTTTTATTTGTATTAGATACACATATAAAAGTTTATAGATTACTATAAAAATGGAAATTTCATTTGGCGAATGATTCCTAAGGGGACCAATTTTGAAAATAATAGAGAAAACAATCACCTGTTCATTTTGCGCCATCAGATTACTTTGGGTTTATATTTCTATTCTCAAGTATGTTGTCACGATCCTGTACAATCATTTACACATCATTTAACATTTCTTCTGTTATAGTAGAGTATTTACCTCGTATCTCTTGTGCGCTCACATTTCTTCAGTTGTAACAGATCATTTACCTCATACCCTTTGTGTGGTTCAGCTTTGTATTCAGTGAATATCTCTGTAAGTAGTGTAAGTGCTATGGGATATTTATATGACCTGTTGATTTCAGTTAGCGTTTCAGATTCGAGCAAAGCTCTGTAAGCTCACTACACTACAAAAAATTTTTTCTTATTTCCTTTGTGTTTCAGAGCTAGTGCCACTCATATTTCTATAGACATGCAGAGAGAACATAACAACTGAACGTTTCTTCGACTACCTATTTACTTGAAGCAGAGCGTTAGATTATGGCATTTTTTTTTGGAATAAACCTGTTCTCGTTTTGAAATATATGCTTGAAATAACACGAACGAGGAACAAGCTAAAAATTAAGGAGCTTAGAAATATGTTAACAGTGTCATTTGTTTATGAACGACTGTCTAATTAGTTATGCCTATCAATGGCAAAAAGCTATAATCTCTAGAATTCCTTTATGGACACTTAATTAAATTATATTATTTGCATTTACGCGCTTCCATTGGCATATTAGAATCTCGTTCCTCATGTTCTAGAGTGTGATCCAACTAACTCTTTTCTTAAGTCTCTTGGGACAGAGTACAGTCACAAGGGCCGAAAATATTACCTAAGACAAGTCTAGGACATGTATCTCATAAACTATAATTTTTTTAGTGCAGATAAGTATTGCATCGACAACAATTACGATTATTCTAAGACCAATCAATAAATATGTTTGGAAATGATTTATAAAAATGTGAAATGCTATATCTTTTACATGAATCGAGATGGAAACTTATTACGAATTTTAAGTTTTACGCATCAAACGTAGATTGGTGGCAGCTACTATTTGCTAGTTCATCTCCTTTCCGTCAGAGTTCTCTGTGACGCAGCTATATCCCTCGTTCGGTTACAGAAAGGAATCATTGTAGCTGAATATGTTTGAAATCTATTTTCGTAACATGCAACTATTTTATTTTAGCAGGATTTAGCATCACCGCGCTTGCACCTACATGTATGATGGGCAAACATGCTAGAAAAAGTATGGGGCAAGTTATGACTATCGTCTGGATGTCTGTCGAACATGCCATCAGATAGAGGGAACGGTGAACATATGTGAAAGACAAATGAAAATTTCATCCTTAATGTAATTGTGAAAGTATGAGAGGTTTTTAAATACATGCAGGTAAAAGATATATCCTTGTAAAAGGGAATGGTTCCTTGAAAACAAAAATATTTTTTGTGCTCTACGGAAATTCTGTATTCATTAATGTAAAAGATATAGTTTTGCAAAATTGGGTGATTCTTTTGGAAGCACTCTGAAACAAGACACACCTGATTACGAAATTTTACATTAATGTCTACTTTACACCTTGGATGACGTTCGACATTATGTGCCAGTGACTTTCTAACTGGTGAAGTAATTCATGGTACTGGAATAAAATTAGAAGAGTCACAGATGTGTGCTTCCTTTTGAAATAACAAATATTCTATCAATGAGCGATGGAAGAGTTTATTGTAGATCGTGACAGTTGTATAGATTCATTACTAAATCCATAGAGAAACGTACTTTGTTGTTCCGTTATGTCATTAACAAAAGTAGAACATAGTAGTAAAATACCGCTTTCGTTGCGTTCAAAATAAATAAATAAATAAAGTGCGCAGTATAAAATGGCGTTAATATTCTGTAAATCGTGACGTCATTTCCTCTGCAACTAACGACAGACTTTCAGTGTCCGCACGAGCACAGCGGTTATGTCGGTCTCGTGCGTAAAGACGATTTGTTGGGAGGGCCTTACTAGTTACTCTAAGAAATTGTGTAAAAGCATGAATTATTCATACATCTGTTCCACAGCTTTTTTAGAAATAGGTTCTGTAGCCACTAGTATTCTTTCGGGGAGTTATTTGCATCTTTATCACAGTACTGCATTTGCACATTTCGCATCTCTTCACCTACACCGACTACGTAATCTACTTCCGAAACAGATCCCTTCACCCTACTTTAGAAAGTCTCCACTGCCACGAAAATCATTCACGTAGGACTATTTGTGGTGATACAACGGTGCTTGATCTTCCCGACACATTTTCCAAACAAATGTTACCCCCAAAGAAGTGGATGGGATCATAAAAAGTTCACAGATCTACTTGAGCGAACGATGAATGCGTGGACATATCTTAGTTGAACGTATTAGAAACTCCGATGTACCTCTTGAAGTAAGCTATCCTTCCATGAATGAAGCCACGCATAAATAACACTCTGCAAGTAAAATTAGTGTAAGACTTAATTCTTTCAGAGCGAAAATATACTCAGTATGATGGCTGCTTAGAACCTTCCACGAACAGCTCCTTGTCTCCATTCATAAGTATCTGTCACAACTAGGAAAGTGCCTCATTATAAAGCAAACAGTGTTAAAGCACTCGTGGCTGCAGTAGGAAATCTACATCTGTCTCCCCACCGTCAGTGTTTCTGACTCAATGCCTCCAGTTGTTTCCAAGTTTCAACGGTGGTAGCTGTGTGTTTTTAATTTTGCATCCTGTGCACCTCCAATCACGTACAAATTTAATTATGTATTCCTCCTACTATAGTCTACAGTGCCATAAAATTTCAAATTTTGTGCGATTTCATCAGTAAACTGTACGCACAATAAGCGACATTTCTTTAACTACTATCCTTCTTAATTGTTACAATCTTAAAGACCAACTGTGTGTTCTGCTTCACTACCTTTTTCGCTTTGTTTGTAGTCGTACAATGTGATAAGTGTTACATATATTGAGTTGAATATGTTTTCTAAGTTGGTATTCCTTTGACAAGTATAGCGTCGCTCTAATTTCAGCGCTAGCATCTCGTCTCTAATCCCCATTTTCCCCTAGTTCCATAACTCTCATGAAATTTTCTTTTTCTTCTTTGCCTCTGTGACATCGTAGCTAAACAAGAGTGGCGAAGGTTATCACCTATCTTGCATGCTTCTTATTATGCCTTTCTTCATCTTTTACCTTTTAACTTTATTGAAACACCTGCTTTTTTTCAATTACTCGTCTACCTATGCACTTTACCACCATTTGTCTCAGAATTTCTGAGAACTTGTCCTATTCATTGTCGAACCCTTTACTATTTCCACAGTTGGTAGCATCTCGACGCAGATGTAGATATCTTATCAAAAGTTTCTATATATTCTCTAAGAGCAATTAACATTTTTGATGCATTTTTGTAAAGTAACATGCAAATATTTTCTGTACAGTGTATTAATATGTTGATGTCACTTATACATTTCAGAGCTACACAATGTATGGCACACTCAGTACGTATTCTTCAGACACGCTTTAGAACACGAACAAATCGCCATGCACGGTTTGCTATGTCACGCTCTCTTCGTTGTGGAAAAAGTGACGCTCCATGGTCACCAACGAGCCAGCTGCTATTACGACATACAAATCTGAAGATTCTTAAAACCCATACGAACAATGATCAACATTATAGGATCCCAGTTTATCAGTGTAGTTTTTTGTTCAACACAGCTGAATCATCATTAACATATTGTAAGAATCGTTTAACAGACATTAGAAAGTGTATCGCATTCCCGAAGGTCTAGGTAAGATATTTTTGTGCTTTTACAAATAATGTTAATTTAATCGAAGTGTGTAAATTTTGTTACTGACATCATTCATTATTACAAGGATTAAGGTAGTGTACCTTTTCCAAATAGAGTCCGTTACATAGTTGATTTATTGATTAGAAAGCCGACAATAAATTATCCTCAGAACGTGTTCGGTTATTTTTGAAGCATGACTGCACGAGGTAGCTAAATGAAGAGAGGCATTTAGAAGCAGCTTGGGGCAGGCGGAGAAAGACATAATAGAGAGCTATACTAGTGACAAATAATTTGAAACTACGAATGTGGATCGTATAGTATACTATGGAAATAGAATTTAGATTATTGTCAAAAAAAGAAGAAATTTTAGGAATTAAAATACAGTACTTAAAAAGAAATAAATAAACTGTCAGGAAATGTTGTAAATTATAGCAATCTAGAAGGAATAAACTGGAAAATATTTCAACGCAAAATTGTTCATGAAAGGAAGGAAGCGATAGTGGGACACATTAAGACAGCAAGAAAAATTGGAAAGCAAAGTAGAGTGGAAAAGTTGTACGCACAATTAAAAATTGCAATGTGTAAAACAGATTACAGAGCATATTACGTGTTAATACAGAATAACAAAAGGTAGTTGGCAGCACCAAAGCAGTTTTTTAATGGATTTTGGGTATCATTCAAACAGCCAGTTCAAAAATGGCTCTGAGCACTATGGGACTTAACTTCTAAGGTCATCAGTCCCCTAGAACTTAGAACTACTTAAACTTAACTAACCTAAAGACATCACACACATCCTTGCCCGAGGCAGGATTCGAACCTGCGACCGTAGCGGTCACGCGGTTCCAGACTGTAGCGCCTAGAACCGCTCGGCCACCCCGGCCGGCCCAACAGCCAGTCTCAGATCGTAAAAGCCAACAATTATCTCTTACATTCACTTAAACTGAACTTAAGTGAACGATCTAAGTAAATTAACTTATTAAAACAGAATATTATAATATAAAAAGAAAGTTCTCTCTCCTATATTCTTATATAGGAGCTTATACACCTTTGTGTCTTCTGTTGCTAAAATGGTTTTAATGTTTGTAGGCAAAGAATTCTAGGCGCAGTAATAATTTCGCAGTTTGTTGAAATTTTCTGTGGCAGCCGAAGGAAATGTGTTATTAACGTCTTCCTCACTGCCGCATTCACATGAAGAGGGTGTGACCATGTTGGGGCGCTAGAGACGTTGCCGGAATCAACCGTGACTGAAGCGAAGTTGTGCCATTGTCACAATAAAGTTCTTGCTGTATCTGCAATTCTGGTACAAAGGCGTAATGGGAATTAGGCACCACTGCAGCATGGTGAAGACCTCCGTAGGTTTCCATTCTATACTCCTTACGGTATGGACCGTCGCGTGGCACTTTATCGTATTTCGGTAAACCAGTTTCCTTGGCAGAGTATCTAGCTTTTCAGTTCCTTTTTTCAGCTGTCTGCTTTCACCTGTAACGTGATGGTCGTCTTATTTAAGTGGGAAAGCTCTCGAACAACTCCTATAACGCGGTATACCAGATACGTTTTGGTACTTTCGACGTTGTGGCTTATTAACAGCATCAGTGTGAGCGTGTGTCTGATAAAATTATGATTGTTTCTTCTTGCTTATTTAAGACCTTCTACAGTCGCTATGAGTTTTGCAGTGAGTGTGATCGCAACTTCCGGGAGCTTGGATTTGTCTCCTCGATTAGCCTCGCCATCTATGGATGCACTTCCTGCTTCGTCGTTTTGTTTAGACCCATCTGCGAACATCTGCCTTGACGATGGACTTGCTGCTAGGTTGTCAGTTAAAACTTTCTCATTCAGTGAACCTTGGCTGAATGGAAGGCGCGTCTTGGTATTCAGCTTCACTGGTGCGTGCTGAAGTAGCTAATATTTTTTAAAATCGTGACGTATTCACGGAAAGACGAAACATCGAAGTAAAATTCTGCTATAAAAAGCTGTAGTCGGTTTAAAGCAGGTGTGGTTGGTTTCAGATACCTCGAAACAAGAGGTACACACTAGATACCGCATGCTCTTGTTATGTAGCAAGTTGTCTATATTGTCTAACTAAAGCGAGTGGCATATATGAAAAAAAGTATTTTTATCTCACTCCATTCTTTTATATTCTTCTGAATGTGACTGGAATGTTCGACAATTCATTATTGACTTCGATTATATAATGAAGTACACTACTTGAAAACAATGACAGCCACGTCTGATCTTAAGTGATTGCTGGTTTTCGTGGAAGTTAAGCTAGAGTCTTCTAGGCTGTTAGGACTCGTCATGTTCCTCTTAAAATTCTTCTACACGATCGATATTTCGCCCCTCTGCTAGGATCTTGTTAAGTATCTTCTGAGCTTCACTGTTACCTCAACACTACAAGGGTCAGGGTCGCTTTCAGTTGGCGATCGTCCTTGGATAGAAAGTTAAACGGGCAGAGTACAAGAAGGGGAGTGTTTACCAAAATATTATTGTCGTGTAGGAGCGGTGGCTACCTGGCCGTTGACTGTATTTCTCAAGCATCGTCGCTGCATATTTATTCGTACATCCTTGACAACGGGAAGCTTATGCCCGTCTTTTTTTACTGAAGTTACATTCAACCGCTTCTCGTATTTTCCCTCAAGAGGTGTTGGTTGCCTTGGCCGGCACAAGTGCATTGCTGTAATCACTGACTTGGCTGCACTTTTCCTGATTTTCTGCTACCGCAGATTTTACGGATTGTTTCAATCCTGTGTAGCGCTGTATTCTGTAACACCTCATTTTACGATCCTTCCCATTCCGCCTGTATACACTCTGCTACAGCCACAAGTTATTTCATAGATTCCCGATGGGCTGAAACAATCAGACAATCAGGAGCGTCCGTTTGCTTCGGAGAAGATCTATTTTTTTTCTGGCCGAAAAACATTGTCTGTATAAAGTTACAGTTTCAAAACGCAATACAAACATAACCACTGCTTACACTGACGTCAAATCTGAACAGCATGTTATTGACGCAAGGTGAAACGTCGTGTAACAAAAAAAAATTAACGAAAATTTGACCATTAGATAATGCTGTAAGCATCAAAATATGCACATCACCGAGCGAGGTGGCGCATTCGGGAGAGCGACGGTTCAATTCCGTGTCCGGCCATCCTGATTTAGGTTTTCCGTGATTTCCCTAAATCGCTCCAGGCAAATGCCGGGATGGTTCCTTCGAAAGGGCACGGCCGACTTGATTCCCCGTCCTTTCCGAACCCGATGAGACCGATGACCTCGCTGTCTGGTCTCCTCCCCCAAAACAACCAAACCAAATATGCACACCAACAGACGTGCAACGCACGACTGTTCCTCAGTTTACATCACTGACGTCCTACATAGCTGTCTGCGCGAAGAAAAAGATCTTTTACAAGTACGGTGACTGTGTGCCAGTAGCTCTGCGTATCATCTGATCACTGAAGGGCATGAAAAAAGGCATTTGTCTCCTATGGGTATAGAGTGAATGATTACGAAATTTGGAAAGAGAGGTTATTTTGAAGTGCAGTGTGGCAAAAGGAGGAAACCAGTTGATCCGACGTCTCTCGAAGATGTGGCCACAGCACTGTAGGAGGGGTAGAGCGTTATTGTGCAAACACGAAGTGCATGGGAAACTATCCGAACGTTGGACATGCCTGAGAGCACAGTGCATGAAATTCTGCGCAACATCCTGCGTTGCTGTCCTTACCAAATCACTCATGTTCAGGAGTGCCTCCTACTGACCTACCAACAAAAAGGTTAGCTCTAGAATTTCTTGCTCTCATGGAACTGGACAATGAATGGCCATGGAAAGTTCTGTGGATAGATGAAGCCCATTTTAGTCTCCAATTACATGTCAGTTAGCAGAAATCCGGAATATGAGTAACGGAAAATCCACACTCACATCAATCGGTACCATTTCATTCTGCAAAGATGGGTGTACGGCGTGCGTTGGCAGTATCGTTCATCGTTGAGCTGTATTTTCTCGAGGAGATGAGCCCTGCCGGTCGCGTTACCTGCACCCCACTGGTAAGTACTACAGGGTGTCCGAAAAGTCTTTCCATGATTACATAAATTGATAACTCAGGCTAGAAGAAAGATACAAATATGAAACTTGTGTCAAATTGTTTACAACTATCAAAGTTTTTTCTGTTTCAGGTTCGCAGTACGTAAGTAGTGGATGAGGTGCAGTGCCCAAGAAGCCATGTTAACCAATAAGGAGAAGGCACAGTGTGTCCTGTGGTACCACGAGACACGATCACCAACCACAGTGCAGAGACACTTCCAGACAACATTTTGAAGGAATCCACCTGATGTCAAGAGCATTAAAGTCTGGTATGAGAAGTTCAAGAACACAGGATCGCTTGCTGACCTTCCGAGGTCTGGTCGACCAAGAACCTCAGCAGACAGGGTGGAAGCTGTAAGGCAGTCTTTTCTGCGAAGTCCGACGAAATCGGTGCGCAGGGCCTCACGTGAATTACAGATGCCTAAAAGCTCTCTCCATGACATTTTACGCAAACGTTTATTGTTTCGTGCATACAAAGTGCTAATCGTTCAGGCCTTGTTGCCCAATGACGGTACACGTCGATATGACTTTGCGGTCGAAATGCTATCACGTATTGAGGACGATGATGGTTATCTCAGACGAATTGCCTTTTCCGACGAAGCGATCTTTTTTGTCAGTGGAGTAGTGAATCGCCATAATGTGCTCATTTGGGGGTTCACAACCCCCTGGCGAGGTCATGGAGTGCACCAGAGGCAGCCCAAAGGTGAATGTTTGGTGCGCGCTAATGCACGATCGAATTATCGGGCCATTCTTCTTCGCTGAGGCTGCCATCACATCTGCAGTGTATCTGGACATGTTGCAACTGTATGCTGTTCTTCAGCTGCTTCAGTATCACCCCGATGTCTTGTTTCAGCAAGACGGTGCACCGCCTTATTGGGGTTTGGACGTCCGTGCCTATCTCGATATGACCTTTCCTGGACGATGGATTAGTCGTGATGGGCCAACGGTTTGGCCTCCACGCTCTCCTGACATAACCCCATTACACTTCTTTTTATGGGGTTATGTCAAGGACGAGGTCTACCGAACACGTGTACCAGATCTTGAAACCCTGCACCAACGGATAACCACAGTCGTTGAATCGATCCCTCCAGTGATGTTGGCTAATGTGTGGACGGAAACTGAATATCGCCTAGATGTGCTACGTGCTACCAAGGGTTCTCATGTGGAAGTTTTCTGATGTGTGAAGAAACTTTGATAGTTTGTAAACAATTAGACACCAGTTTCGTATTTGTATCTTACTTCTAGCCTGAGTTGTCAATTTATGTAATCAGGGAAAGACTTTTCGGACACCCTGTGTAACTGTTTTTTGCGCACCAACGTCATTCCAACCGTTCAACAGCTTTGATGTGTGCGTAGGATCACTTTCATGCAAGATGGCACTTCTCCGCACATAACACGGCCAGTGCAGCGGCTGCTGGAGAGGCATTTCGGAAATGTTAGAATTATTAGCCGTAATTTCCCTACAGCCTGGCCGGCAAGATCACCTGACCTTAAGCCGAGTGATTTCTGGTTGCAGGGCTCTCTGAAAGATGTCGTGTTCAATGCTCCAATTACGAACATTGCTGAACTGAAGGCACGCGTTGCCCAACGCATTCTGAAAATGATCCCGGAGACACTCTGATCTTTTGTCGAACATGCTTTATCTCGATTTCAGTTTGTAGCAGAAAACGCTGGACAGCATATTATACGATGCAATGTTTCTTCGAACACTCGTGCATATGCGAATGAACAATACAGCCACTGGAATATCGTATTTATCCGGCAACATTAGGCAAGTGATTTTCAATTAAAATGTCTCCCATTTACGGAAATATACATAATAAATGTACGAGTGCACATTGAAGACGTATGGTGGACGACATATGGAGGTTCGGGTCCACCCGTGAGTCATGCTCGGTTAGCCTAATTGCCAGTCTGCCTTCAGCAGGGAAGTGGCACGGACGTCTTGTTTACGAGCGGTGCTGTTGTGTACCTTAGCCGTCTTCGTGCGCTAAACTTACATAGAAGGTGCGACAGTAAAGTAATGAGACTGATGTGAAAAAAAATGTTGCTTACCCTTTCAGTCAAGTTTAGTGTTGTCTCCTTCAAAGTAGTCGCTTCTGGTTGCACACACTTTCTACTGCGCTTCTGCCATTGATGGTAACATTTCTGGAACTAATTTTCTGTAATATCCACCAAGACCCTCGTCACAGATTTTTTGACATCTTGTGTTGTTTTAAAATGGTGTCCCTTGACCGTCGTTTTGACTCTTGGAAATAGAAAAAAGTCGCACGGTGCGATATCTGGTAAATAAGGTGGCTGCGGTAGTACTGAAATTTGTTTTGAGGTTAAAAATTGTTGTACTGACAGATCTGTATGGGATGGCGCATTATCTTGATACAGAATCCAATCATCAGCAATGTTGGCACGGACAAGAAGAACTCTTTTATGAAGTCTTCCTGAAATTTCTTTGTAGTAATATTAATTAACTGTTTGTCCAGGAGGCACCCTCTCTGTATGAACAATTCCCTTGGAATCAAAGAAGCACGCAAGCATCCATTCACTTTTGACACTGACATGCGAGCTTTTTTTTGGTCTGGGTGAGCCCTTTGAGCATCATTGACATAAGCTCCTCTCCAAAAGCATTCTGAAGCTTACCGTAAGTTGTTGTCGCGTTTTGACCCAATTGAACGCAAAAAGAAATAGCATACCGTTGCGCAATATCATGCAGATCCATTTCCGTGACAATAGACACAAACATGTGTTGACTTATTACAGCACAACTCACGACTGAGCAGTTGCAACGATGTGCCGCTTGGACTAGAAGCAGCTTATAGACCATGGTCAAAGATATTGTGCCTACGCAAGCCTGGAGGGTTGCCACATCTTGCAAAGAAAATCAGTCTCATTACTTTATTATCGCACCTCTTAATACACACATAAAAAGTTTGCATCACCTCCGAGAGTTCCGGAACCTATACAAAAAACTGGAATAGAGATCAACATAAACATCATTTCTGCCCTATTCATTGCTCATGAAAACCACACATTTCGTGTTGTACCACCATATAGCGAGACCTTCAGAGGTGCTGATCCAGACTGCTGTAAACACCGGTATCTCTAATACCTAGTATCACATCCTCTCGCACTGATGCATGCCTGTATTCGTCATGGCATACTATCCACAAGTTCATCAAGGCACTGTGGTCCCGATTGTCCCACTCCTCAACGGCGATTCCGCGTAGATCCCTCAGAATGGTTGGTGGATCACGTCGTCCACAATCAGCCATCTACCCTAGGCATGTTCGATAGGGGTCTGTAGAATATGCTGGCCACTCTTGTCGAGAGATGTCGTTATGCTGAAGGAATTCAGTCATAAGATGTGCACGATGGGGGCGCGAATCGTCGTCCATGAAGACGAATACTTCGCCAATATGCTGCCGATGTGGTTGCACTATCGGTCGGAGGATGGCATTCACGCATCATACAGCCGTTACGGCGCCTTCCATGACAACCAGCAGCGTATGTCGTCCCCACATAATGCCACCCCAAAACAGCACGGAACCTCTACTTGCTGCACTCGCTGGACAGTCTGTCTAAGGCGTTCGGCCTGACCGGGTTGCCTCCAAACACGTCTCCAACACTTGTCAGGTTGAAGGCATATGCGACACTCATCAGTAAGAGAACGTGAAGCCAATCCTCAGAAGTCCATTCGGCTTTTTGTTGGGCCTATCTGTATCGCACTGCATGGTGTCGTGGTTGTAAAGATGAACCTCGCCACGGACGTAGGGAGTGAAGTAGCGCATCATGCAGCCTATTGCTCACAGTTTGAGTCACAACACGACGTCCTATGGCTGCACGATGAGCGTTATTCAATATGGTGGCGTTGCTGGCAGGGTTTCTCCGAGCCATAGTCCGTAGGTAGCGGTCATCCACCGCTTTAGTAGCCCTTGGAGGTCCTGAACGAGGCATGTCATCGACAGTTCCTGCCTCTCTGTATCTCGTTGATGTCCGAACAACATCGCTTTGGTTCACTCCAAGACGCCTGGACATTTCCTTTGTTGAGAGTACTTCCTGGCACAAAGTAACAATGCAGACACGATCGAACCGCGGTATTGACCGTCTAGGCATGGCTGGAGTACGGACAACACGAGACGTGTACCTCCTTCTGGTGGAATGTCTGGAACTGATCCTCTGTCGGACCCCCTCCGTCTAATAGGCGCTGTTCATGCATGGTTGTTTACATCTTTGGACGGGTTTGGTGACGTCTCTGAACAGTCAAAGGGACTGTGTCCATGATACAATATCCATAACTGACTTCTATCTTCAGGAGTTCTTGGAACTGGGGTGATGTGTTCTGGCAGCTGTTGCTGCTTTCTGTAACAGGTCATGTCTTATTGTCTCTCAGCGTATGTTCCTGACAGAAGTTCAACAGATTGTCCAGTGGACCCATTAGCAGTCAGCTCCCAATTTGAATGCCATCTTAAGTTAACACCTTAGTGGGTTCCCATGCAAGTTACTGGTCTTATTCACCAGCATTCTTCCAATGTTCAGAGCTTTCCCCCCCCCCCCCCCCCCCCACACACACACGCACACACAGTGGAATCAGGCCAAACTGATTGCCAGCCCCAAGACCTCAAAGGATACCATGTGCCCTACCAACAACAGGCCCAATAGCCTTCTGAATGCCGTAGTGAAGGTCCTAGAATCTTTAACCCTGCAGAGCATTTCCCAGCTCTAGCAGTGACTGGGACAATCTGTCCAGAACAGTTCGATTTCGCTTCCCACTTTTCAGCTGAACTACAAGTTCTTAGGATCACAGAACATGTCAGCAAGTGCTTTAACCCCATCATGTCGATCCCTGTGGTTATGCTGGACCTGCAAAACGTTTTACAACAGGAACTGACAGGACAATCTCGTGAGCTGATGCAGACGACCATCCCAGAAATTTATAATAGGATTATGGATGATTTCCCCCATGATACAACCTTCTTGGTTGGCAAGGAAAACACTTGAGCATACGTCAAATGTTGATTGGTATCCCTCAGGGCTCTGTATTGTGTTCCATCCTTCTTAACATTTATGTTAACAATATACCAGTCGTTCTACACTGCCACATGGTGCAATACACCGACGATACGGCTCTCTATATGGCTGGCCACAACACTGGCCAGCTCACTGCTTGTCTCCAGAGTTAGGTGGACGCAGCAGTCACCTGATGTCGCTCAAACAAGGTTATCAACAAAGCTGCCAAAACTACAGCAGTCTGTTTCACTAAGCGGTGCCTTATCCTCCACCACAACATCACTATTGCAGGTGTCTATATCCCATGGTCCCCTTATACCAATTACATAGGTGTCTGGATGGATAAAGAACTGCTCTGACATCGACAAGTAGAATACATCACTCAAAAGGGGCAGAAACTGATAAAAGCATTGTATCCACTCTGCAACAGCAGGGAACTGAATTTAGACACCGAGCTCTGACTGTACCAGATGGTTGTCCTTCCCACAACTGTGGTTCCTCTGCATGGGCCACAATAAGTGCCTCCCAGATGCAGACCTCCCAGCACCTGCAGAATAAGGTGCTTTGGTGAGGCCTTTACGCCCCTCCCGTCATGAGGATTGTTACCCTACACAAAGAGATAATTATGATCCCCCTGGAGACGTCCATTCGAGAGAAGGCAAGGTGTCTCTATAACAAAGTGGACACCCTGAGCGACACGATTAATAGATTGCAACACAGTGGCTCCACAGCTCCTCGGCTCTGGCACCACCACCTTGTTCCTCTTACCATCCTTGAGCACTCTGATTCAGACTATGGCTAATGATAGACATAGTACAGACACTAATAATACATGTTTCAATACAGCCACTCATTCTGTGCTATCCTTGGTGCGACCACCAGTGTAACTAACTCTCTAGTTGTATCACATCTTATCAGCAGCCTTAAACTTACACTGTTGGGGAATTGTATGGGACTTCAAATCCCACTGCCACACCTTCAGTGTGTGGTACAATGATCTTATTGCAATGCCGGCACTGTAAGACTGAAAAACATTACTACGACATCAAGACAGTTAGACCGCTCTACACTGGTAATGCTGTATAGAAACCTACCAAAAAAGCCACACTGGAACAGTGGTTAGCTGTTCTAGTATTGTTACCCGTCCTTATGTCCTTCCCAGCAGCTGTTCACTTGTAAATCGGCAGGAGGCTACTCCCCTGCATTAACCATCCTTCCCAAATAGAGCTACTGGCTAGACTGAATGGCGCAACTCTCTATTGCTAGACTAATAGGGAAAATATTCCCTCCACATCCAGCAGCTACTCATGAAACAGGATAGAGCTACTGTCAACAGCAACTAGACCTCCACAACTCCCATGCTTCAAATCCAGAGGAGAAAATAGTTGTACTTTCCCATCAATTTTTGAATTCCTCACCAGTAGGAGGAGTGGAGATAAACTACACCAGTATTTTGGTGGGGCATGTTAGATTGTGATGTCACTATTCCAAAGATGGTAAAATAAGGAATACTCT
Organism: Schistocerca piceifrons; assembly: GCF_021461385.2. Lineage (NCBI taxonomy): Eukaryota > Metazoa > Arthropoda > Insecta > Orthoptera > Acrididae > Schistocerca > Schistocerca piceifrons. The sequence goes on along the minus strand of NC_060139.1, from coordinate 413,467,075 downwards.
ACATCTTTCCGCACCACTGATATGAAAATGGAATTTCTATAAATAAAGAAGACATTATTATTAATTGTTATTATGACCTCTTCAATACAATGTAATCAGCACTTGAATTTACCACCAAAATTCAAATTTACCTCAATATTTTGAATTTCCCGCCGATTTGTGAATTTCCCACCAGAATGGGGTGGGGTGTAGAGAGGAGAGTGGGACTCTCTGATGAGCTAGGTATTTCCCTGAGGGATATGGGTTAATTAATTGATAAACCGAATTAATTATTCAATTAATTTGATATCAAAAGTGAGCTGGGATCGGCATTCCTTTTCTCAGGGGGATAGAAGGAAGGGCAGGGGGGATTCTCAGAAGGACTGATTATCACCAGGGAGTCATAAATCAACCCTCAGAGCTCATAAACCACTTAACATTACAATATATTAAGGACATAAATCAATCAGCTTTCACAATTTAACTATTTTGCACATCAGTTTGATTTCAAAAGTGACGTAGGATCGGTTTGCCTACTACTGGCGATGTCTACTCCAACAACTTTCCCATTGATGTATGCCCAGTTCCTCAAGTCGGCCAATACCCACCGACCATACCATCATCTTTACCAGGATCATCATCGCCTCTTGAGCAGCAGCATGACGACACAGAAGCAGAAGGAATGAAGAGTCGAGTGAGCTCCCCCACCCCAGCTACTCCTTCATCCCAAGGCAGTGGGGTGACGAAGGGGATAGGGATGGAAGTCGCCTCCATTCTTGTGCCAGCCAAAGATTACGTTCCAAACAGTCAGGACCCTCAGGTGTCTTCAGACACTGAGACCCATATACACTAACAAAGATGTCCAACGCATAGGAAGAAACGCCAGTAGCTCCATCAGATTCCTTTCAGACCCTGTCTCAAGAAGAAGGCGATCCCAACAGCAGGACGAAACAATCACAGAACCTCCAGTCTGCCCCCTGATGGGAACGAATAATCTGAAGTTGTAGCAATGGGCTATCATTCGTCACCAGCAGCATCTGATGTTTTCTGCAACATTCTGAACAAAAGGCGTTACGTAACACGTAAAGAAAAAAGTCGTTCTGTTAACTGCGTAAACGTTGTAAGTTGTCGTTCATCTACCACCCGCACAGGTAGCAGCACAAGTCTTTATGGTCACAGCTCCATTTTTTAGCAGGCAGTAGAGGTGGAGCAATTGGGAACTGCACCAGTTGCGTTGATTCACTGAGTAGATTTGTTACGTTTTTTTGTGAAACCAACGAATTTCATTTGTTTAATTGTTTATTTTAAGTCCAGTCTGGTTTACAAGAAAAGAAGTTATTGCTGGTAAAAGAATTCAGTAATCTCGATTGTTGCTGGAGAAAAACATATGTTTAACAATTTCAGAGCAAGCACAATGAAGTGTTCTTGAGTTTTTTTTTTTTTAAAACTGGGACTTATTCTGCTCAAAAGGCACTGATATATGACCTGGTAAAACAAGATGCATCACAATGTCGTCCACCAACAACTAATGCCCAAAAAGGAAAAAAGTATTACTAATACATTTTATTTTACTGTTGGTGGAAAAAGTGGTGTGTAGAAAGTACTTCTGAGAAACTTACAAAATATGTGACATTAGAATGAGTCGAGCCCCTAAGAAAGTCCCAGCTGACTACATACGATGCAAGGAAATTCCTGCAAGTAAAACCCGTGAAGGGCAATGGTATCAGTAAGGGAACGCTGATCATTGTTCCCCTCTTAGCAATCACACTGCACAAAATCCATAATCCAAACAGAAAGTACTTATCGGAAGATTTAAAGATACGACTGCTATACAGTCTTATAAAGACCATGTTGTAAAACATGGAAATCGACCCACGCAAGAGCAAATTTGTCGTAGAGCTTTCAACACCAATTGCACTTGCACTTCCTTGCTGTGCACAAAGATGTGTAAATTGTAATGTTTTTGCCAATGCACTCAAATACACAACAGATGAAGAAGAAAAAAGGATGCTTAAAGAGGACCTCTTCCAAAACTGATATGTCAGCTAGCTTACTACAAACGTAATTTCTACGTATACAGTTTAGCTTGCCATGAGCTATCACCAAAGACAGGGTCAATGTGTTGTTGAGACGAAGAGACTGGATCTAGAGGTTCACAAGAAATTGCTGCCAATTTGATGAAACGCATGGAAACAAGAGCTTCAGCGGTAAACTATGTGGTGATGCATAGTGTATCAGTCAGAAAGAGAACTGTAAAGCTGCCATGACATTAATGAGACTTGTTCAAAGTGAAGACAACAACACTGAAGTCATTGACCAAATATTCATGCTAAGTGACCATTCCTCCCTTCCACATGACTGTGACTTTGCCTCAATAAAAAATGCAACACATTTTCACTCCTAATGACTGGTACAAGGTCATTTCTAGCTCAAGGAAAAAAATCCTTTCATGTCACTGTTATGTCCAACAATGAGTTTTTGTCTGCTGAAAAGCTCCTAAATAGTCACCAAGAGGAACAAAGACAGTGAGGAATATCCTGTGTCCTGGTTAAAGATACAATGGATTCGGTATCAGAAGAGTGAACCATTCACAGTCCTTTTCAAGGACACTCTTACAGAAGAAATTCCCTTTTGTGTGTTAAACTTAATGCCAGGATCTAGAAAAGGGCGACCTGTCAACGTTCGTAACATCGATCAAGAGAAACTCTACACAGGTCCGCGACCCGTCACAAAGGACAAGGAAAATGACATGACAGACATTATGCTGTACATCTGAACCAGTTCATCGCCACTACAAACGAGAACCTTGTTTCTAGTGAGAATTCCGTTGACTTTGGCCTACTACCTACCTCAAATGAAGGCAGTGATTATGAGTAGAAAGTAATGTTATCAATACAGTGTGTCGTACCGCCATGGATGTTTTCGTTATGAATAATGTCTTCCTGGCTACAACAGAAGTGGTGTAACTACATTTAGACACTTGTACAAAGACAAGAAGTTGGGAAATTTTCAAAAAAAATGTTATTTTAAGTTACATTTAAGTTTATGGAGGGCGTATAAGGTAAAAAACACAAAAAGTACACAAATGTTTTCTCTATAACAATTCCAATGAAACATTAAATATCTCAAAACTAAAATAATGTGAGTTACTCTTCTTGTGCTTCCAGGGGCTCAAATGGTTACCACAGTAAAGAAGAACTTCATAGATTTCACAGTTTCTTAAATGAGATTAATCCTGTTGTGTACCAAGCAAGAAGTACACAAGAAATACCGTGTGGGTCACCAACACATGGTCACAACCACTCTCCTGGCACCCCTCAGTTCGTGTCCAGCTGACATTCACATCTCCAGACTTCTTGCTGCTTCCAGGCCATCTCCTCCAAATCTTCGTAAACGTCCGCCGATAGAGTGGACAGCAGCAAATAAGGAATGTTGTCAACCGCAGATACACTGCTTCTGTTTTCTGGCAGACCTGGAATACCTTCCACCGACGAACAAAACACGATGCTCCATGAGCACTCAGTTCCGCACCAAAAGTTAGCCATTTCATTTCAGTGCCTGTAGCCAGCTGAGTACAATATTCTGCACACTACCTTCCCAATTATCAGCTGCTTTACGAAGAACTTGGACCACTGCAACATCATATTCAGTTATTATGACAGTATCATTCACAGCCAAGAAGAAGCAAAAATCATTCAGATGTCATTCTCTTAGGTTTAGGACATAAAGTGCCACGTATAGTCCAAAGTTAATTACCATTTTGTAACATATTCTTAATAAGCATTACTTCTTATTTCTTACTGTGCTGCCACATCTCTGTTACAGTGCCAACCCGGTCGAACAAGTGTTCAACTGCAAGAGTGCAAATCAGCCACCTTCAAGGAAATATAGTACGGAAACCCTTTCCTGCTACCATGAATGTTTGGGCTGAATTAGTTGTAGCTTTCAGTTACAACATTCACAAGACAACCCGAAATTAAGTTCACTGTGTAGAAAGAGCGTCAGGTCGGTCTACTGTTCCTGGTTGTATGGTGTATAGTAGACTGCACAACACTACGGGACGCAGAAGTATAGAACAACATGTTGTTGTTGTGGTCTTCAGTCCAGAGACTGGTTTGATGCAGCTCTCCATGCTACTCTATCCTGTGCAAGCTTCTTCATCTCCCAGTACCTACTGCAACCTACATCCTTCTGAATCTGTGTAGTGTATTTAGAACAACATATAAGCGCAAAAAGGTATTTACATGCCACTTCGAACCATCCAACACAGAAGCAAGCAGTACTCAACATTCTGCTTTCACGTGCCTTCCGTATTGTGTCAACAATAACTTGGAAACATGTAGTAGCGGAACATTATAAGAGCTACGTCCAAGTCATTTATTTCGGCAACGTACCTGTGCTCACCAAGAAAACCAACATTTATAGAAAGACGGCTCGAGAAGCGATTGTGATTTCCAAGAACGAATGTAACCTCATTAGAGAAGATGGGTATAGACTTCCCGCTACCAAGCAAATAAATACCCAGAGACCGTGCGTGAGGAATACAAACAACAACCAGGAAGCCAACTCTAGGCATGAAAATAGTATTCTGATAAACATCCTCCCTGTTCCCTATGGTGCTCTATCTATTTAGTTTTGAATCTAATGAAGATGGCCCACTAATAGTAGCAAGAATAATTTCATGCAATAACCCCACTTCAACATAAGCACTGGAAAACTCCCTTTTATAGGTGACTAAAACAGTGTGAGCTAACGTGAACACCAGAGGATACCGAAGACCATCCCAGCAAAGGAGTCGAAACGCCGATACTGCAGAAGGAAATGAACATGACGCGTCCTAACATTCTAGAAAATTTTATCGTCACTTCTGATAATCTTGTATCCTCTAACAATGAACCTAATTCAATGTTGTGCGTCATCGGCTGCGTAAAATGTATTATGTTAGTACTACGCCAGGCAGACTTATTTGTCAACGCTTCAGATGTCAAAATGAATTTGAAAACTCAACGCAAAGAAGCGAATGAGAACTTAGTTCTATGTCGTTAGTATATTTCTCTCGAAGATTATAAATTTTCACATAAATATCCTCATTGTGATGGCACACTGCGCAAAAATTTAGCCGCTCAGACAGACAATGTCCATACAAAATAGCATCTATCCTTGATAATGATCTTACTTAGGTGAGGGAGAGGAGCTACAAGTTTGTTCGCGTATGGCACACCCAGCTGAAGCCCCTCATTGATACTTAGAGTAGCAAATTGTGCGCATGCTAATTGCTGCGTTTCGCACGCTGTTCAAATAGCCCTCGATATTTTCTAGGAGCCTGAGATAGTGATTTATGGAGCCACTTGATGTGCGAATGGATCCTGGTTCACGTTTATGATAAAACTGAATGAATGGGCCCAAGTCATGGTAGCGCAATCTCCCCCAAAATTGCAAAACCCTTTCCGTACTGAGCTCTGCGTCGACCACACACTGCGCATTAAACACGTCATTGGTCCGTCGGTACAATCGGCGTTCTGCATCATTTGAAAGGCTGGAATCGCTGTTCATCGGGCCACACTACGCTCTTTCAGACAGAGACCGTCCAGTTTCCGTGTTGTGTGAAAGTTAAAAGTGCAGACCTACGTGATGCTGTGATCAGTGGCCTTTTCTGAGACAGAAACCCAAAAATTGTGGTCAGTCCCCTCACAATATTCGCTCTGAAAGTGGTTGAGACGCGCTACAACTTCTTGTCGAGCTCTAAATCGAAAGTCATTTAGAAGTTGTGATACTCGTCTCCAGTCCGTGTGATGAATATTATTTTAAAGCTGTTCCTGGAAATGTCGTCTCGTTATATTAAAGCACAATTGGAACCTGCGTGCTAATGCTAGGCTAACACACTCAACACAACCAGATGTTTCACGAATAATGGCTACAGCTTCAGCCAAACGGACGACCATCTCTTCGGAAGTGTATGTGTATCGGCGTCTCGAATATCAAACGCTTCAGCACCGCCCCCCCTCCCCTTCCCGCCAACACACACACACACACACACACACACACACACACACACACACACACACACACTCACACACATACATACACACACACAAAGAAGTCCATAGAAAACCGGAAACTTATTTAAAACATTAGACAGTAGTTTGAACACCGTCTCTAGCGTCGAAACATTCAATCTCAGCCTCTTACAACTTCCATGTGAAGACTGTAGACGTATGTTGTAATTAAACTGCGCAATGATAACTCGACGCTGACGCATGCTTTTGTCTTCAAAAGACTTCCAAGAAAACACCTTCAGATTAGATTAGCGCAAGGAAAGCCAGGCATGCGTGACAATGCACGAGGCGTCAGGATTATCCATTACTTCGACGTCTTTCCTCCAGAACGCGCAAGAATTCCCTGCAACACGTGAAGTATCTTACGTTACTTATCGTCCACTAAATCCTTAAAAAGCCCGTCATAAAAATTTATCCACTGTTTAATGCAATGAAAGGGGCCTCGTGAGAGCTGTTTGACAACCACGTCGCTCAGGTTATGAATCCCGAAGGCGATACGTTAATCTTTCACATTCACGCTGTCTGCAATGGTAGTGATGCACAGTCACCATACACTGTGCTTATCGTCGCTGCGGTTCCTGATGGGAAAAAGAACGTGGTACGTTTTTGTTGGCTGTGAGACTCTAAGAGGTTATTCAGGTGGCTAACTAGAAAGGGTGTATTCCACGACATCGACTGCACCATTCCATTTCAGGTAGTCGGCGTTGTGTGTCAGTACACCTCTGATACCTCTTAACGTAGGAGCTGCATGTAGACTATAGTGAGTGTTTTGAAGATGGATCTGGAGACAGAAAGTCTGTCCCAATGGCATTCAGTTGGCTTCTCCACACCTGAGAGGAGTATCATCTTAAACAGTGGCACATGGCTTCACTTTACGAGGCACTGAGGAGAGATTTCGGATTTAATCCATGACACTAGCAAGGAAACTTTACGTGAGGTAGTCATAAAGTTTTAACTAATAAAAAAAGCTTAGGTAAAAAAAATTAGGTAATAAATATACAAAACTGCAGAGCCCAAATCTGATTGGTAAAAAGCGTGGTATTTTGCTTTGGGTACTTATTGGCGACTTGCTACGTTACTGTGGCGCGATGATTTCAGTATGTACCTGGATTAGAAGGTACCTGTATACAAACAAATATTTAATCCAATTACTTTATAACTTCATCCCGTTCGCAACCAATCCGGAAAAACTCAGATAATGAAAATTTCTTCGCGCATAAGCGCCTGTTAGTAGTTACAGAGCTATAGGTAAATGCTTTTCTTCTTTTTATCAAAATGTTCCGAAGTATTCAGGTGTTCTCGGCTCTGCTGGTGGCAAGGGGAAAGCGAGGGCTATGATCTTGGAGAAGAGATTTGAAGTGATGGTGCAATTCATTGACGCGCAGCACTGAGAGGACTGGAACGATCTTCTCAGAGATATTGCCGGTGAACAACTTACATAGAAGAGAATATCTGTATACAGAGTTTCTATAGAAATACAAATACGGGGATCATTTCAAAAGTTCTGCATACTGTGTCTGTATTTCGGATAGGGAACCTTCATTGTTGAGCTGCCTGGTTACTCGGCTCATCTCAATGGAAGCTTCATCAGTTGTATCAACACGTTTCTCACGAAGTTGTTCCTTGAATGTGGAAATGAAACTGAACTTTGCTGGGCTCATTCAGGACTGTATGGAGGGTGGGAAAGTATTTTCCATCCATATTTTCCGAGCGCGTCTCTCACTGTTATGGCAATATGCGGTCTTGTGTCATCTTGCAAAATGAGAACACCAGCTAAGAGGATGTCAGGCCTTGTTTGACGAATTCTCGGATGCAAAACATTTTTCGAAAGCATTTTGTAGTACACGCCTGTTATAGACGTATCCAGAGCACTATTTGTAGCTACGAATCCATTACGTCATACGAAAAAAGATCATCAGTTTCACCTATGATTCTCGGCGGCGGAATTTTTTCGGGCGTGGAGAGTCAGAACTTAAAACTGTGACGGCTGAGGCTTCAGTTCTGGCTCGAAATCTCGTATCCAAGTTTCGTCGAGTGCAACAATCCTTTTCAGAAACTGTTCGCCTTCTGTTCGAAAAAGTTGAAGCAGTTCTTCGGCGTTTCTTTTTCGGCCCGATTTCTGCTCTTCACTCTCATCCTGCGAAACCCATTTCGCAGCAACTTTTTTCATATTTAACTTTCCAGTTATGGATCTGCAAATTGAAGTGGCCGACATTCTGAATCCATATACAACTTCCTGACATGTTTTTCGTCGATCCTCTCTCAAAATGCCATTAACAATAACCTGAGACATGTAGTCTGTTGCTGTTGATGTGGTTAGGAAAGGAAAGATTTTGTTGCAAACCAAATAGTGTATTTTTTATCTTAATAATGTGACATCTAGTTCAAACACGAATATAAATCGTCATTGACATCCAGTACAAAGATATATAATCAGGAATAATTTTCAATCTCTAAGACGGATACTTCCAGATCGTTAGCCTACGCTAACACTTCAGACCTCTACCCTCCATCAATGCTAACTTCTCACGTTTAATATCCATCACTGCTGGCTGTTCACCTCCAACTGCCAAACAGTACTCCCATCACTGCTGGCGACTAACTTCCAACTGCCCAATACTACTGACAATTAACTTCCAACAACGAGTCCAACCAGCCGCAGAGTCTCTTACAAAGAAAGCGCAGTCAGAGATCCAATGCAAAGCGCTACACAGCGCTGCCAAAACAGAAGCAGCCCACTTACATAGCCCCCCTACTCCCCACAAAAAAATTTTGCTAGTTATTTTGGGCAGTGGCCAGGATCAATTTGTTAAAATTTTTTATATTATAAATATCAGATAGATCAAATGCACACAATTATTAATGCACTGTTGGTCAAAAGCAAATATTGTCCTCACAGTCCCTAAAGACAGTCCTAATCATTTATCAGAGTGGTAGTCTATGACAGTTTTATGCACAAAGTATTGAAACGCGTACGTTTCGTATGTATTCACTACCAGCGATGGCGAGGCATGACAGAATCTCTGACCAGAGAGTTATTTATTGTTGCCAGTCTGCGGTTGACCGCGCGAGAGTTCAGTTGCGAGTTGCACTCTGTCTGCAGTAATAGTCTGTCGGCAGTTGCGCGTAGCGAGTCGGCAGGAACAGTTGGATAGTTGCATTCAGTCAGTGCTAGTGTACAGCGAGTCGGCATGCGTCCGCGGTGTGCTCTGCCCACGAGTCTGGTCGGGATTGTGGTGGACGATGTGTATTATTATAGTAGAAGGTAAATGAAGCAGCATTGCGCTCAGCTAATATCGTATGTTAATTGTGATTAATTTGTTCAGAAAAATTCCCCAATTATAATTTTTCTATAAAGAAACTTTTTAAAGAAAAGGATTCATTTTAAGTTAAAGAATATTTCCTATGCATTTCCTCCAAGAATCTAAATTAAATATACGCCAGCATTGCACTGAGCTGTGCCGAAAAATAAGAGCAGATATAGATGCAGTTTACTGAGGTAAGAATTTTGGTTTTTGTGTTCAGGTTTAATTATTTCACAGGGCCGAAGGTCAGCGCTGCTGCCCTTATAAAATTTATCATGTTTAATTATTGCTGTTGAGATGTTAAATTCAGTTCATAGATCATTATTTAATTAATATTATTGTGGGTTTGATGATCAATCATCTTAACGTAAATTTTGTGGGGAGTTTACATTTGGGCCATTATTATTCTTTAATTTTGCAAGGAGGTTACGCTCGGCTCATTTTTACTATTCACTTTTGTGGGAAGACAACATTTGGCACACATTTCTATAATCATTGACTTTCTAATTTCTTGCGGGGTGGTTACAGTATGGGCAGTAAAAGAAAATGCACACGCAAGTAGTGGATCACCGTGCAGTCTTGAAGAAGTTTTGCCCTCCCAAGGGAAACACAGTGCTGACTCTTGACATGAATATTGGTAATGGGCCGCAACAGAGCAAACCCACAGCAGAGTAATTTGACGTCTTGAATATTGGGAGAATTAGTAGGTCACCACAGAGCAGATCCACAGTATTTATCGTAGAGATTATGGTAGTAGTGGGCCACCAAGGGTGCAGACCCACTGTAGTCCTTGTACAGATGGCCAGCAGCCATCTATTGCGACTGTGTGGGTGCACAGTCACAAATGAAGAGTCTTGCGGATAATAAAGCAAGTCCATAAACCACCACTTGTGCACTCACAATTTTTTTCTTTGCAATGTCCTTAGAGCCAGCAACGCTGTTAACCAGTCCCTTGCTGAATTATCAACACACTTCCAAACACTAACACAGTCATTTAGCCTCTGAGACTTTACACATACAGTATGACCAACAGAAATGTGTGCAGTAAAATGAATCCCTACTATTTATTTAATTTGAAGAACTGGTGTCTATAAAATTTACACTTTTACCGCATAAGAATACAAGTACAAAGGTACAGAAAACATCATTAAAGAACATGATAATATAGATAACATTTGTAGTAATACAGGCTTTACAAAGCATATACATGAGCATTCCAGGAATTGGGACATAAGTAAATAAATGAAAAATGAGAATATCCACTGAAATATTAACTAGACACATGAGCATTAAAAGATGTCTAAACATCTTTCCAAAGTAAAGAATATTTTAGATTTGAGGATAACTGTATTCCTCACCATAGTAAATGCAGCCTAACACTAGAAGAGAAAAATTCTATTAATCTTATCAGGTAAACACACAGAGACAGGAAGAACACAGATACACAAGGGTACACATAAACACCTAGCAGAATAACACAAAAGGAAAGGACAGGGTTTGTTTTCAGTGTAACATTTGGTACTACAGTACTTGTGATACTTCATTTCCAATCAAAACTTCGTTTTCCCACAGATCTTTCCTTCTTATTTCAACATTTGTTCCTAGAAAGGAAAATCCTATCTAAGCATGCTTTCTGTATTTAGTTTCACATATTTCTTACCTTATCATTTTTTTCCATTATCTTACCTCACCATTTGTTCCCAAGAAAATCCTATCTAAACCTGTTGTCCCTAAACCCTACTTATCATTTCATTTCCTCTTTCAAAATAACTATCCCTCAATGTACAATACTCTTTTGGCCAACTTTTTTATTCTTATAGCTTCTCAATACATTTTTTCGCAATTCATCGCAATTCATTTTCTTTTATAGCATACCCCCTCTTAAACTAACTTAAATCTTCTGAGCTCAGATACATAAACTGGAGAACGCGGCAACGCAGCAGCACAAAACAATTAACACAAACAGCAATGACAAAAAAATGCAAATTGGCAAAGCAAGGAGCAGTAAGTCTAAATTTGCAAATCAAATGCAACATTATAACTAATATAAGGCAATATGCAGCAAACAAGAAAAATAAATCAGTTTTAAATCTGACTTATAAGAGTAGTACAAAGTAGAATTCAGTAGGACAATGCCTGGCAAAGAGCAGCAGCAAATGCAATAACTTATACATAAACATGGCAAAGCACAAGCAGAAAAAATATTACAGTAAAGATAGGAATGCAGGTAAGGGACTGTCTATTTACGTCTTAATGCCTGTGTCACATCTTAACACTAAAGTCATGCACCACAACAACCTATTCTACCAAAAAGTTACCAAGTCCTTGAAAAGGAAATCATGTATACAGTTCCTACTATCAATCATTCCTCCTTCTTATGCTTCTTTCGTTTCCTACCGCTCCTTTTTTTTAAGAATTAGATCGTAAAATTATTATTTAATAGATCTGTAGACAGAAAGTGTGTACATTAGTATATGTATTCAATTTTATTTTATAAGACCAATGCTACAGCGCAACTAGAAACTAGATATCAAATAAAATAAACAAATATGTACAAGGCAAAACATGAAAATGTCATTCAATAGCCATATAGCGTTTCATAAGTCAGTAAAAGTTCTCTCACTTCTCGTAGAAAGACACTTGTCATAATCAGGTGTGTAGACGTAAAAATATTTCTCATCACTTCATAATTTCAGTAAATAGCACAAAGCACGAGCTCCACAGTGTAATCACATGTTTCCAAGCAATAGCGTGTCGTGTTTCTGATGTGTTCTGCAAGGAAATGTCAATAACGTGGTCAACAGCCTCTCTTTTCTACAACCATGCGAGCGCTTGAGAAAGTGCGAGTAGCTTCAAAGCGGCTAAAGCAGCACAAGGAAAGTTATAAGTCCACACAACAGTAAGTATATTTCAAAGCAAAAAAAATGTTCAAATATGTGTGAAATCTTATGGGACTTAACTGCTAATGTCATCAGTCCCTAAGCTTACACACTACTTAACCTAAATTATCCTAAGGACAAACACACACACTCATGCCCGAGGGAGGACTCGAACCTCCTCCGGGACCAGCCGCACAGTTCATGACTGCAGCGCCCTAGACCGCTCGGCTAATCCCGCGATTTCAAAGCAGGTGGCGCGCACCTGCGCACAGCAAAGTATTATCTCAAGTTGCATACATACTTTACCGAAATATTTACGACAGCAGTTTGAGCTACAAAGAGAGTTTGATAAAAATAAAAAAATTCACAGATTGAAAATTTACGTTGGAAGTGTATAGAAACGAAATCGGAAGGTACTTCAAAAATTATGATCCCATACACGATACGTCACTCAAATCGCTTGTAGTGTCACAGTGGTTCCTAAAGTAAATCTGAAAAGTTCTCAAAATGCAGACAAAGTATAGTTTTATAAGTGTGAAGTAATCTAACTGTGTAATTACATAAATATGTCACTGACGTAGTAAAATAAATAATTGTCTCTCTCTTAGTTAAATGATCAGATAGCTGTGTAATTATGTATTAGAGAAATATGGTACTGATGTGTAAAAAAGCAAATACCTTATTAGCTAGGGCTCATTGCACTTGCCACACGCATGGTACATAAAGTAAGCATGTACCCCTCCTGAGGTTTAATGTAATTATACCCTCAGATGTTACAGATAACAACAACTGAATGAGATGTATCGACGAAAATCTTCTCTGTATCATAGCAGTTCTAAAATAATTCTAAAAATATTCCAAGTGCGAAAGGTAATCACTAAAATGCGTGTCATGTAGCGCTAAACTGTGCGCCTTGCTGTAAGATAACTTTTGTCATCGGCTAACGGTAAAAATGTGCCAAGTGTCGTAGTTAACGTCGTTCATAAGCGAAGTTCTCCATAAGCCAATGTACTTACCTTGTCATAGTTGTTGTTGTGGTCTTCAGTCCTGAGACTGGTTTGATGCAGCTCTCCATGCTACTCTATCCTGTGCAAGCTTTTTCATCTCCCAGTACCTACTGCAACCTACATCCATCTGAATCTGCTTAGTGTATTCATCTCTTGGTCTCCCTCTACGATTTTTACCCTCCACGCTGACCTCCAATACTAAATTGGAGATGCCTTGATGCCTCAGAACATGTCCTACCAATCGATCCCTTCTTCTAGTCAAGTTGTTCCACAAACTTCTCTTCTCCCCGATCCTATTCAACACCTCCTCATTAGTTATGTGATCTACCCATCTAATCTTCAGCATTCGTCTGTAGCACCACATTTCGAAAGCTTCTATTCTCTTCTTGTCTAAACTATTTGTCGTCCATGTTTCACTTCCATACATGGCTACACTCCATACAAATCCTTTCAGAAACGACTTCCTGACACTTAAATCTATACTCGATGTTAACAAATTTCTCTTCCTCAGAAACGCTTTCCTCGCCATTGCCAGTCTACATTTTATATCCTCTCTACTTCGACCATCATCAGTTATTTTGCTCCCCAAAATTCAAAACTCCTTTACTACTTTAAGTGTCTCATTTCCTAATCTAATACCCTCAACATCACCAGACTTAATTCGACTACATTCCATTATCCTCGTTTTGCTTTTGTTGATGTTCATCTTATATCCTCCCTTCAAGACACTATCCATTCCGTTCAACTGCTCTTCCAAGTCCTTTGCTGTCTCTGACAGAATTACAATCTCATCGGCAAACCACAAAGTTTTTATTTCTTCTCCATGGATTTTAACATCTACTCAGAATCTTTCTTTTGTTTCCTTTACTGCTTGCTCGTATACAGATTGAATAACATTGGGGAGAGGTTACAACCCTGTCTCACTCCCTTCTCAACCACTGTTTCCTTTTCATGCCCCTCAACTCTTATAACTGCCATTTGGTTTCCATACAAATTGTAAATAGCCTTTCGGTCCCTATATTTTACCGCTGCCACCTTCAGAATTTGAAATAGAGTATTCCAGTCAACATTGTCAAAAGCTTTCTCTAAGTCTACAAATGCTAGAAATGTAGGTTTGCCTTTCCTTAATCTATTTTCTAAGATAAGTCGTAGAGTCAGTATTGCTTCACGTGTTCCAATATTTCTGCGGAATCCAAACTGATCTTCGCCATGGTCGGCTTCTACTCGTTTTTCCATTCGTCTGTAAAGAATTCGCGTTAGTATTTTACAGCCGTGACTTATTAAACTGATAGTTCGGTAATTTTCTCATCTGTCAACACCTGCTTTCATTGGGATTGGAATTATTATATTCTTCTTGAAGTCTGAGGGTATTTCGCCTGTCTCATACATCTTGCTCACCAGATGGTAGAGTTTTGTCAGGACTGGCTCTCCCAAGGCCGTCAGTAGTTCTAACAGAATGTTGTCTACTCCCGGGGCCTTGTTTCGACTCAGGTCTTTCAGTGCTCTGTCAAATTCTTCACGCAGTATCGTATCTCCCATTTCATCTTCATCTACATCCTCTTCCATTTCCATAATATTGTCCTCAAGTACATCGCCCTTGTATAGACCCTCTATATACTCCTTCCATCTTTCTGCTTTCCCTTCTTTGCTTAGAACTGGGTTTCCATCTGAGCTCTTGATATTCATACAAGTGGTTCTCTTTTCTCCAAAGATCTCTTTCATTTTCCTGTAGGCAGTATCTATCTTACCCCCAGTGAGATAAGCCTCTAGCCATCCCTGCTTAGCCATTTTGCACTTCCTCTCGATCTCATTTTTGAGACGTTTGTATTCCTTTTTGCCTGCTTCATTTACTGCATTTTTATATTTTCTCCTTTCATCAATTAAATTCAATATTTCTTCTGTTACCCAAGGATTTCTACTAGCCCTCGTCTTTTTACCTACTTGATCCTCTGCTGCCTTCACTACTTCATCCCTCAGAGCTACCCATTCTTCTTCTACTGTACTTCTTTCCTCCACTGCTGTCAATTGTTCCCTTATACTCTCCCTGAAACTCTGTACAAACTCTGGTTCTTTCAGTTTATCCAGGTCCCATCTCCTTAAATTCCCACCTTTTTGCAGTTTCTTCAATTTTAATCTACAGTTCATAAGCAATAGATTGTGGTCAAGGTCCACATCTGTCCCTGGAAATGTCTTACAGTTTAAAACCTGGTTCCTAAATCTCTGTCTTACCATTATATAATCTATCTGAAACCTGTCAGTATCTCCAGGCTTCTTCCATGTATACAACCTTCTTTTATGATTCTTGAACCAAGTGTTATCTATGATTAAGTTATGCTCTGTGCAAAATTCTACCAGGCGGCTTCCTCTTTCATTTCTTAGCCCCAATCCATATTCACCTATTACGTTTCCTTCTCTCCCTTTTCCTACTACCGAATTCCAGTCACCCATGACTATTAAATTTTCGTCTCCCTTCACTATCTGAATAATTTCTTTTATTTCATCATACATTTCTTCAATTTCTTCGTCACTGGCATATAAACTTGTACTACTGTAGTAGGCGTGGGCTTCGTATCTACCTTGGCCACAATAATGCGTTCACTATGCTGTTTGTAGTAGCTTACTCGCATTCCTATTATTTTATTCATTATTAAACCGAGTCCTGCATTACCCCTATTTGACTTTGTATTTATAACCCTGTATTTGTCTGACCAAAAGTCTTGTTCCTCCTGCCACCGAACTCTCACTATATCTAACTTTAACCTATTCATTTCCCTTTTTAAATTTTCTAACCTACCTGCCCGATTAAGGGATCTGACATTCTACGCTCCGATCCGTAGAACGCCAGTTTTCTTTCTCCTGATAACGATGTCCTCTTGAGTAGTCCCCTCCCGGAGATCCGAATGGGGGACTATTTTACCTCCGGAATATTTTCCCCAAGAGGACGTCATCATCATTAACCATACAGTAAAGCTGAATGCCCTCGGGAAAAATTACGGCTGTAGGTTGCCCTTGCTTTCAACCGTTCGCAGTACAAGCACAGCACGGCCGTTTTGGTTATTGTTACAGGGCCAGATCAGTCAATCATCCAGACTGTTGTCCCTGCAACTACTGAAAAGGCTGCTGCCCCTCCTCAGGAACCACGCGTTTGTCTGGCCTCTCAACAGATACCCCTCCGTTTTGGTTGCACCTACGGTACGGCTATCTGTATCGCTGAGGCACGCAAGCGTCCCCACCAACGGCAAGGTCCATGGTTCATGGCTCATGTCATATACAAAATTAAAAATGCTATGCGTATAGATGTCGTAGTTATTACGTACATCAATGTGACCAAGAAAGTACTGTACTGTAACGTATTGTTGTGTTACGAAAAATACCTATCTCATTGTAGCTATGTCACAAAGCTCATTACCAAAATATGTTTTACTTTCCAAAAAGTGGTTCAAATGGCTCTGAGCAGTATGGGACTTAACATCTGAGGTCATCAGTCCCCTAGAACTTAGAGCTACTTAAACCTAACTAACCTAAGGACATCACACACATCCATGCCCGAGGCAGGATTCGAACCTGCGACCGTAGCGGTCGCGCGATTCCATACTGAAGCGCCTAGAACCGCTCGGCCACAACGGCCGGCTTTACTTTCCAGAAGAACGCAGAAAACTGTGCAGACATGAAACAAATGCAGCGAAAAACTAATAATAAAAACTTTGTCACTCACCAGTAGCGTCGTAGTATAATCGTGTAGCTGTCAAACAAACCGAGTATTCTGTCATCTGTAATCTCTCAGAAAGTACTTTAAATAAAATATGCCTTTTCAAGTAAACCAATACACTGCAGTAAAATCTCAATAGCAGTGTATGCTCCAAGTATGTAAGCCTTATAGTCGTTACGTAATCGTGCAATCAACAAGTGTACTCGTAAAATTACTGTATTAATATGTTTCATAGGTTCTTAATTAGATAGATAACTTCAAAACATCGCTGCATGTGAATAGTGACATAGCGTAATAGTAACCTAAATTGAAAAAGTGTAATGGCAAAGACTAAGTCAGAAAGTAAATTGTTTATGAATAATGGGTTTTACGCTAGAAATGTGGAGTAATCTCTCTTTTTTTTGTCTGTACTTTAATGGCCAGTTATGAGGAAAGCAGTAAGAAAATTGACAAAGCCAAGACTGTGGATGTATATCATTACTAGAGTTCTTGAATGTTCTGAATTTACATGTAGTGATGCAGAGCTTATAGTGAAAATCATTGTGTCGGCAGGTGCAAATCGGTCATTGTTACGTCGTGTCGGCTGTTCCGTCTCAAGATTCGGTGCACGTTGCCAACTCATTTCAAAAACTCCAAAATACCCTGTGTTGTTACTTTGTGACTTTTCCTTATTTCTGAATCCCTCTTCCTGTGTCGGAGCGCGAGTGCCCTCTGAAATATGTAATTCTTGTATTACGTGAGCCAACTGATCTTGTTCTTCCCGCATTTCTCTTTTGTACTGTGAATTGATTTGTTTCATATTTTGTTTGAATTCCCTAATTTGCTCGTACTCTTCTGTGTCATTAAAGGCTACCGGTCTTGTGTCATTCAGATCATCATCTACCTTCTTAGATAAATTAGTTAGCTGATCTGAAAGTTCGACTATTTTTTCCCATAACGTACTGATTTCCTCCGTGTGTTTTTCTGAACCAAGTTTCACAATGTCCATTTGTGTCGGAATCGTATCTACTGTGTCCTTTAGGTTTTCCTGATTTTGTACAAGTTGCGTGACCGTATCGGTAGACGCATCTGAGTCAATTTTAGCCTGCAAGGTGTCGTGATTTTTGTGAACAGTAGTCTGCAGTTCATTTATGGCTGCTTCATGACTCTGTAACGCGTTTTCATGTCGGGAAAGAAAATGCTCACAAATTTGTGTTTTTACATGTTCAGAAATTTTTGGACATTTCGATTCGATTTTAAGTAACCCAGAGGTTAAACCTTCACGTGTTTGTTCAAGTTTTTCTTTAATTTGTTTCTGATTTTGTTTCATTTGTTGCTGTGATTGTTTCTGATTTTGTTCTGTTTGTTGCATTAATTGTAATAACAATATATTAGTGACTGGAACATGTTCCCTTGTGCTTTGCGGCAGTGCATTTGCACCGACAACATTTGCATTTTGAAATGCAGAGAGTGAATCTTGATTTAATTGAGAAAAGGGTAAGGACGCAAAACCTGAATCTATCGTATTTGCAAGATTTTGTTCTGTCATTTCGCATTCCTGAGGCGAGCTATTGCTGACAGATCGATCGTCAATACTTCCCAGTTCACTAATTGCTTCACTGTCTACACCATCATTTACTATGTGGTCCATTTCCCTATGCACAATTGCCAAATTATTTTGAACATTTGTTATTTCCTTAGAAGGTAGTGTTGACACGCTAAGCTCATCGTCACTATCATTTCTCAGTTTGCTTTGTAGCCTAGTGTTGCGCTTTTCACACGCTATGATTATCACAGAATTTCACACGATAACACAGAAAAACACAATTTGAAGAGCACAAATAGCATTAAAAATAGTAAACATCTAATTAATTGCAAATGCGACTGCTATATACTTAGTACAAATCCACATGCATGCCACAACTGCTTTGCTCATTACAACATTGCACAACAATGAAAAAGTACAACTACAAAGGAAATTCTCTATACAATTATGCGCTAGCAGAAACAATAACTTCTAATCATGCACTAATTATTCAAAATACCAGAAAAATCAGAAGATTCCAGTGAGGTATCCCCAGCTAAGGGTCGACAGATGAAACATCCTAGGCTAAGGGTCGACAGATGAAACTTCTTTATTTAAATGTGTATGTCTGTACTTAAATTGCTGAATGACTGAGAAGATGAAACTTCTACGTTATTTGATTCTGAAACAGCTGAGTAAAACTGAACATACTGAGCCTACTTTCTCTTTACTTTTTCTTATCATGTCAACACTGACCCACAATATTCTAGCGCAACGTAAACTGACTGCTCAAAAAAAATTACAACCTGACTTCAGATGATTAATACAAAAAAATGGCGCTGAATAAGAAGCAATCTTGACAATAACCTATACATTTCATTAAGTACGTAACTCACAAAAACCTTCATTACGCGAACTACTGCAATACAGCGAGCGTCAATACTGGCAGCTAAATAAAAGATTGTAACTACTAAAGCCACTAACTACTAATAGGCATGTGGTTCGCAAAGGAAAGATTTTGTTGCAAACCAAATAATGTATTTTTTACCTTCATAATGTGACATCCAGTTCAGACACGAATATAAATCGTCATTGACATCCAGTACAAATATATATAATCATGAATAATTTTCAATCTCCAGATCGTTAGCCTACGCTAACACTTCAGACCTTTACCCTCCAACAATGCTAACTTCTCACATCTAACATCCATCACTGCTGGCCGTTCACCTTCAACTGCCAAACAGTACTCCCATCACTGCTGGCGACTAACTTCCAACTGCCCAACACTACTGGCGATTAACTTCCAACAATGAGTCCAACCAGCCCCAGAGTCTCTTACAAAGAAAGCGCAGTCAGAGATCCAATGCAAAGCGCTACACAGCGCTGCCAACACAGAAGCAGCCCGCTTACAACATGTTTTAATAGCGACGGGGCTGGCTGGCTTAATCGAGATGAGGCGAGAGTCGACTGGATTTAGGAAAGCTCTTCTTGACTGGGCATGAGCTAGAATATCACTATCTTCGTTGGCAATCGTAGGATTTATTATTATTAATAGTAATACTGCTATTACGACTACTATTTTGAAAGGGGAAAGAAAGAGACCAAAAATCCAAACACGATGTTGTACTCAACAGTATCGTCACTGCACAGGTTTCATGGTTTTCGCTACACAGAGTAATCAAATGACGACACGTAAAACTTTTCAGTCGTTCGTATACGAAATTCCATTACGTATGTGTTTCTGCTACATTCGGCAACGACTTTTTTTTAGCAGTAGAGGAAGATGAATCAGTGAGAATACCCGTGTCGGGAAACAATCTTTTCATTCTGAAGCCTCAGGCCTTATTAAGTAAGAGGTGTAAATGTTTAGTAAATGTGGGAAGTTGTTCGGACATCATGAAATCTGGGAGTCGGTCGTGAACAACGATGGAGGGATGCAGACAGGTGTGGGTGAGGCCAGGAGGCAGAATGTTAGCGGTAGTTAAGAGTTACTTAGCCTGAATTAACCATTGTAGGGCAGTGTGATTTTAAATCAGAAACTTTTCTACAGGATTATACTTGTGATGATTTACAGTGTGCCCTGTGCTGTGATTTAGGTGAATCTGTTGTTGTTATTCAGCGGCAGTTTTTTGTTAGATAAAGCAGGTAATAGATTAATGAAATGCTGGTAGAAGAAAGAAACTTGTCAAGGTTTGTTAAGTGGAACTCAATCTAGAGTTTTGTTTTTACTTTACATCTTTCAGATGGTATATAGATATTTAATCCCACTGAGGTGGCTATGGATGTCGCTGAATCGCCGAGAATGTCCGTTGTTTTGTGGCCGCAGGGCCGATAGCCCAAAGAGCGATACTGAGGTTTCACCGAGATAGTTAGCATTGCATGTTTCCAGTCCAGTAACTGGACTTCTGTATTTATCTTGAGTGCAATCCAACTGCAAAAGGGCTGTGCTAAGCTGAGTCAGCCATTTATTTAGCTTATCATGTGGGATAATAAAGACTGACGATTCCAATCAAAAACTATTTCACTAATTTAGCGGTACAGAGAGTTTATTCGGGTCCGAAGATTAACAATTCTTTCGCTGACAGCGGTGTAATTGCGTGGCACAGTGTGACCGTGTGGGCAGCAAAACCGTGAAGTGCAGGAACTGCGGCACGAACGCTCTTTCCCGGTTGTGCGCAGTTACCGAGTAAGAGAAGAGTGCTATTCCAAGGTGTATTACCTTCTGTAATACTGAAACTATTGAAAGTCAAGGGAAATATCATTGTATAACGAGTGTTATGTTTATTCTTCGAATATCTTCCTAGCAAAGGCAAAATCACACGAAGAGAAAGTACGCCCCAACTTCGTCATTTTGCTCTGTAAATGAAGTATAACTCCGCATAGGAATTCCGCAGCACTTGGAACAGAAATTTTGTGTATGTTTTCTTAATTTTGATTTTTTATCAGAACTTAATGGACACGATACTACAGCGTTCAAAGGTGATGCTCTTAAAAGAAACATTCTGGGAGCAGTTTTCAAATTTCGTAATGTAAAATGCAACCTTATATTTATGACATTCGGATTGCGTATAGCTGCAGTACAGGTTAGTTTTCCGAAACTTGAAGGTCTTTTGATTATGTGCATAGTTACAGATACATTACTGTAATTAACTAGTTAATTTACACACATCAAAAAAATTTTTGCATCACCTCAGTTCCGAGAATTCCGGAACCTGTACAGAAAATTGGAATTAAGATAAACATAAACATCATTTCCGCTCTTTTTTATTGCTCTTTGAAACAATACATTGCATGTTGTACCAGCATACAGCGAGACCTTCAGAGGTGGTGGTCCAGACTACATTACACACTGTTACCTCTGATAACCAGTAGCACGTCCTCTTCCATTGATGCTTGCCTGTATTCGTCGTGGCATACCATCCACAAGTTCATCAAGGCACTGTTAGTCCAGATTGTCCCACTCCTCAATGGCGATTCTGCGTGGATCCCTCACAGTGGTTGGTGGGTCACGTCGTCCATAAACAGCCATCTACTCTAGGCATGTTCGACAGGGTTCATGCCTGGAGAACATGCTGGCCACTCTAGTCGAGCAATGTCGTTATCCTGAAGATAAAATGTGCACGATGGGGGCGCGATTTGTCTTCCATAAAGACGAATTCCTCGCCAGTATGCTGCGGATAAGGTTGCACTATCGCTCGGAGGATGGTATTCACGTATCGTACAGCCGTTACGGCGCCTTCCATGACCACCAGCGGCGTACATCGGCCTGACATAATTCCACCCCAAAATAGCAGAGAACCCCACCTTGGTGCACTCGCTGGACAGTGTGTCTAAGGCGTTCAGCCTGACCAGGTTGCCTCCAAACACGCTTCCGACGATTGTCTGGTTGGCCAGCCGCTGTGGCAGAGAGGTTCTAGGCGCTCTAGTCCGGAACCGCGTTGCTGCTACGGTCGCAAATTCGAATCCTGTCCCGGGCATGGATGTGCGTGATGTCCTTAGGTTAGTTAGGTTTAAGTAGTTCTAAGTCAGGGGACTGATGACCTCAGATCTTAAGTCCCATAGTGCTTACAGCCATTTGAACCATTTTTTTTTTTTATTGTATGGTTGAAGGCATATGCGACACTCATCGGATGAAGAGAATGTGAAGCCAATCCTGAGCGGTCCATTGGGAATGATGTTTGGGCTATCTGTATCGCGTGGTTGCAACGAATGACCTCGGCATGGACGTCGGGAGTGAAGTTGTGCATCATGCAGCCTGTTGCGCACAGTTTGAGTCGTAGCACAACGTCCTATGGCTGCACGAAATGCATTATTCAACATGGTGGCGTTACTGTCAGGGTTCCTCCGAGCCGTAAATCGTAGGTAGTGGTCATCAACTGCAATAGTAGCCCTTGGGCGGCCTGAGCGAGGCATGCCATCGACTGTTCCTGTCTCTCTATATCTCCTGCATGTCCGAACAACATCGCTTTGGTTCACTCCGAGACGCCTGGACACTTCCCTTGTTGAGAGCCCTACCTGGCACGAAGTGACAATGCGGACGCGATCGAACCGCGGTACTGACTTCTAGGCATGGTTGAACTACAGACAACACGAGCCGTGTGCCTCCTTCCTGGATGAATGACTGAAACTGATCGGCTGTCGGACTCCCTCCGTCTAATCGGCTCTGCTCATACATGGTTGTTTACATCTTTGGGCGGGTTTAGTGACATCTCTGAACACTCAAAGGGACTGTGTCTGTGAAACAATATCCACAGTCAACATCTATCTTCAGGAGTTTTGGGAACCAAAGTGATGCAAATTTTTTTATGTCTGTATTTTAGTTTTGGCGTGTGCAAGAGCAATAAACCGACACCCCGAGTTGTTTTGCCATTATTCAAGATTTCGAAGACCATTTGCAACTCTTCCGATGTTCGGACCCCTGTATATGTCTCAGGAGACGGAGAAGGGCAGGAAAACGCTGTCGAAGGATCATACTGCAGCAGCACTGACGCCACACTCAGGCGACTTGGGTTGGTTGCGAAAGATAGCAGAAAACCTAGGCACCACTCAGTCTGAGCTTTAAATTATGCTGCAATGTGCGTTTGATGAATCAGAAGACAGTGTTCCAAATAATATTAGTGACAGACATTCAGAACTATATTCAGGGACAAATTGATCTCCTACGAGGTGTATGAAAAAGTAATGAGACTGATTTTTATTATCTACCAAAGTTTTTATTTTTTCAGAAAACGTTAATGTTCCCTTCAAAGAGGTTCTCTTCGGCAACTGTGCACCGGCGGACTCGTTGTTCTAAATCTTGGTAGTAAGTCTGAAAGGTGTCATCTGGTGCTGCCTTTAAAATTTCGGACACATTGTTTTGAATGTTCTCCAGAGTCTCAAAACGATGTCATTTTAAGATATTTTTCACAGGGACTCAGATTAGCTGAAAAGGGGGGCTATGGAACAACAGAAATATCTTTTGAGGTCAAAAATTCCGTGATGGATGTGACTGTGTGGTACAGGGCTTTGCCACCGTGCAGTATCTACTTGTCTGTAATGTCCGGTTTCACTCGATTCATTCTTTTCCTGAGCGTCTCAAGGAAATCTTTGTGAAACATTTCGTTGACAGCTTGTCCTGGAGGAACTAATTTTTTATGCATAGTACTTATACTGTCAGAAAAAAGCTACCATTGCTTCAATCTTTGATTTGCTCATTCGAGCTTTTTTTCGGTCGAGGAGATGTCTCAGTGTGCCACTCTACCGCTTTGTCTCAAGATCGTACTCAGAAATCCAGCGTTCATCACCTTTGCTCACACGGCTAAACCATTCTTGGTCACTGGCAAGTCTCTCAAGAAAATCAACGCACACGTTTCTTCGACTGTCCTTCTGCTCTGCTGTGCGTTTTTTCGGCACCATTTTGTGACAAACCTTTCGCACGTGCAAAATTCGCCAAAATTTGATGCACAGTGGAAGCGTTTAAGTTAAATTCATCCTTGTTGTTAAACACCGGCCTGATCTCGCAAGAATAAGCACGCGTTCAACATTTCCGTCGGTTTTTGAAGTTGAAGATCTCCCTAAGCGAGATTCATTTTCAACGTGTTCTCAGCCTTTCAAAAATTATACGTGCCAGCTGTAAACTTATGCTCTTGACAAGGAATGTTCCCCATAGGCCTGTTTCAACTTTTCAAAGGTCATACTCGCGGATTCCCCAAGTGTAACAGAAAACCTGATGGCATAACATTGCTCTAAATTCTACTGTTCCGTTTTCGCAACCCAGTGGCGCTCTCAGAAATCACGTCATGCCTGCACGGAGCTGAAACTTGGACTGAGTATATGGAAGGGATGAACATTCCGGTCTGCGCGAGTAAAACAACACAGCATTGCCGGATCGTTCACAGTGTTGTCAGCGTTATTACTTTCCTCACACACGTCGTATTTCACGATAATATTATCTCCGTACATTACAAAGAAAAATATGACAAAGAATATCTAACTGTTTTATATGCTCCATTCCGTGCAAACATTTTTCCAAAAGCCATTGTTAAGAGGACCTTTTTAGTTCTTTACTGGTGTGTTGTTAGTGGGTTATATGTTTGCACATTCATAAAGTATTTTATAGTGCATAAATTAAATAATCTATCTCATGGGATACAGTTATTTTTTATATTTGTTATTTAACCACTTAACTGTCACACCCTACAGAAAAATAATGAAACAATAATATAACGACACCTGAAGACGGCAGAGAGCTATCAAAATGAGTCGTGCCTAAAATTATTAGATATAATACGTGAAGTTCATTAAAATTCGTAGTAAGTCTTAAAACTGATCATTAAAATATAGATTAAGTCTAGGCCAATATGTTATATGTGCACTTGTTGTTTTTAGTTGTATGTGCATGCGGAACTGGTTCACATCGCAGCCCCAGGAATTGTATGAGACAGCGATTCACCGCCTTGTGACACGGTCGGACAAGTGTTTCAACAGCCAGGGTCAATACTTCTTTCTGTAATTATGTCTCCGACTCGTTTCTTTTTGAGCACCCCTTATAAAACATATTTTATTTTCTCTGTCCCTTTCATTTCAAGACAGATCGGATCATGAAAAAAATATATATCGGTCGTATTAACTCTCCCCCCTGCATGTAACAATCGAATTTCTCTCGCACTCGCACACGTCTTTGCTTTTAATTTCGTGGAAGGTGTTTTGACTTTTCTGTACGCTGACTCAACCCTTTTGATTACCATTTCTTTTTCGATTTCTTCGCCTTTTTCTTGCGGGCAAGTAGCCTTGTATTTCTTACATTTATCCTTTATTTATTTGCCAAGTAACTTACGGGTATAATACGGTATTTTTGTCTTTTCCTGAAGATTCTATACTTACTTCTTCTGTCAATCAATTGAAGTACTTCTTCTGTTACCCAATTTCTATTCACAGTTACCTTCGCTGAACCTACATTTGTCTGTCACCTCCTATAGTTGCCCTATTAACAGACGTTCGTCCCACTTCAACTGAACTGCCTGCTGCACATTATCGCAGTATCTGTAACCTTAGAAAACTTCAAACGCATCGCGTCATTCCTCTGTACTTCACTCTTCGACTTCATTCCACAGTTATTCTTCCGCACAGTTCTCGTGAAATTTAGTCTACTTATAACACTACCAGCTACGATCAAGTTAGCAATATACCGCTAATGTTACTCCTGTGAAAGGATACTTACTCGACGGTGATCGTGAATAAAGGAAAGGTATCGGACTATTTTTGTTTGTTTAACGAGTGCTATAGAAATGAAGCAGCAGCAGAACAAACTTGAATCGAACCAAGGTTCTGTTAGTAATCAAGTAAACTGCAATTACATGAAAGGAAATTTGCTTAATTAGGCAAATTTGTAACAAGTACTAGTGTGGGGAACTATTGGGATTGAATTTACTTGATACTGAAACTCTGTTTTTTCCGGTAAGATGCAAGACAGTAGCGCAATGTAGAAAGTAATGTACCATTGATTTGACATGAACTACACAGGAGGAGCATTGATACGTTTAGGCAACAACTGGCTCTCGATAACATATATGTACATTATAGTAGGAAGCTAATGATGGAAATGGAAAGGAGCGTTTGGCGTCTTTGGACGGGAGGCCCTTTACGGAGTAAGTTCGGCCGTCATGGTGCAGGTCTTATTACATTCGACGCCACACTGGGTGACCTGCGCGCCGGATGGGGATGAAATGATGATGAAGACAGCACAACACCCAGTCCATGAGCGGAGAAAATCCCCGACCCATTCGGGAATCGAACACGGGCCCGTAGGACGGCAATCCGTCACGCTGACCACTAGTTATCGGAGCGGACGGAAGCTAATGATCATTATAGGTGAATGATTACTAATGGTGGAGCAGCACTAACTTTGACAAGGAGTATTTTAGTCATTTAATTATTGGTAATCGCTACCACTGATATAGTTATCGCCGGCCGGAGTGGCAGAGCGGTTCTAGGCGCTACAGTCTGGAACCGCAGGTTCGAATCCTGCCTCGGGCATGGATGTGTGTGATGTCCTTAGGTTAGTTAGGTTTAAGTAGTTCTAAGTTCTAGGGGACTGATGACCACAGCAGTTAAGCATAGTGCTCAGAGCCATTTGAACTATTTTTTTGAAATAGTTATCAAGTAATTGTATGTTGTGAACCGATTATTATTTGTATTCTCAAGGAACATACACTGCCTCATATGGGGCAGGTGGTTCTTGAATCTGTTATAGTCTGAATAGTTGTACTCAGCAGCTTATTATAGCACGCAGATGTTACAGAGTGAAAATTATTCTTCTTAGTTACTGTTATTGTTACGTGAAATTTAAATCTGGCTCAACTATTGGCATCGTGACCCAGAAGCTAATCTGTCAGTAGACTGAGATCAAGGCTGAACACTTTAGTCACAACATAATTTGAGAAACACTTTTAACTACATAAGACATGAAATTACAAACACTGTTATTTCAGTAAGAAGAATCTTTAAACAGCGTGCTTTAAATCTTCTCTTAGTAATTGTACTCTGACGGATCTTTAACTATCCTTTTATGAAAATTACGTGGAGTATTTCAGAACTTACGCTCACTAAATAAATATGTACTTTACAACTCCACAAAGTGTATTAACTTCTCTTAAAGAAGGTATCTGCTTTTCAGTTCAGTAAAATTGGATACTCGGAATTATCGTAGCACTTGGGATAGGACTCTGTCCAAGCAAACGACTAAGGATAAAATACAGTTCCTCTACACAAACTTTACGGAATACAAAGTTAGAAAACCGAATAACCGGTCTATGCAGTATACTGTGCGTTCAATGTAATGCTACAAGCACAAAAAACGCGCTAATCTCTAAGTAGTTAGGCTATCGAACACAGACACAACGACGTTCTCAAACTTCGACACCCCACTGAGCTGAGACTATTACCGTCAAAATAGGAATTTCCGGTTGAAAAATTACGAATTCGTCGTTCACACAACAAACTAAGCGCTATTAGTGTTTTGTGATTCTCTCTAATAACGTTCTTTTCTTTTGAAAATGAGACTGTAATTCACTATCTTTCTTTCTTTTTTTGTGGTAAGGTCTTACGGGACCAAACTGCTGAGGTCATCAGTCCCTACGCTTACGCACTACTTAATCTAACTTAAACTAACTTACGCTAAGGACAACACACACTCGAACCTCCGACGGAGGCAGCCTCGCTGACCGTGGCAAGGCGCTTCACTATTTTCCCTTCGTTTTCCCTTATGGTTGTTACAGTAATACCGTTCTAGAATTTGTCTTCTCTTTGTTTCCTCTGAGTCTTCATTTAAATTTTTGTTCAGACGCTTCTTGTAAATTATTTTCAGTCTTCAGCACTTTCTTCTCTCAACGCTAGTTTTAGTGGCGGAGACTTTTCCCGAAACCCTGTTTTAATGTTTTGTAATAGTTGTGTCCTCAACAGCACTTGGTTCTACAAAGACACGTTTTATCTTAAGTAGCTGTAGCGTTTTTTTCGCAATGCTTCAAAATTAACGTCGTTAAAAGAATCATCCAGCAGTCAGCTTGAAGTGACTGAGGCAATAGAAGAGTAGTAAATCAATTCCCGGATCGGCATTTGAACTCTGTTTCACACCGCAGAAAAGACATATTTCTGTTCTCACTGATTACGAACGAAAGCATTTTGCTATTGGAGCAATAATGCAACTGGATCGTTGGGAAATTAAATCATTATATTTCCTTTTATCCCAGGAAGGACGTCACCTTGACGATAGTTGCTAAATCTCAAGCTGAAGTGTACAAGACAAAAGTTTGCATGAGAACGTTGTAGCTATGCTAATTATGGTCACACGTAGGAGATTTGCTTAGTTCACTGAGAATTGCGGAAACTTACGTGGAAGCATTTCATTGTTTGTGGCAAGCCGGGCATGAGAGCCATTAACTCAGTGGGTAGCCAGTTACGAGGGACAATGAACAATGAGAGTTCCCTACAAATTATTGCCTCGTATGTGAATGATTAATAAAGTCTTTTCTTTTAATTTTGTAATGAAAGATTGTTGTGGAACATCCGCCATTTCGAACGACATTCTAATCTTTTGTGTACTCCAGTAGATTAACGGTCCTTTACTTGATAGGACATTAGACTCAATGTCAATTTCAGATAAGGTCTTGTTTCAATAGAATTTTGAATCACATATGTGAAGTGAGAAACGGCGTCGTTGTTTACGAAAACTATGTAGCACAATAATAAAATGTAAGTGCCCCTTGTCAACTATGAGGTAATGGTATTAACCACAATCTTTAGGTACTTACTAAATTCTCTCTAAGCACGTCAGCTGTTTACTGTCTCTCTCACTATATGTTCTACAGCACCGAGAAGAATTTAAAAGAAATCTCCATTATTTGGTAGCCGCCTGTAATAGGAGTGTCTTAATAATTGGATATACTAAGAAATAATTCAAAAAAATGGCTCTGAGCACTATGGGACTTAACATCTATGGTCATCAGTCCCCTAGAACTGAGAACTACTTAAACCTAACTAACCTAAGGACATCACACAACACCCAGTCATCACGAGGCAGAGACAATCCCTGACCCCGCCGGGAATCGAACCCGGGAACCCGGGCGCGGGAAGCGAGAACGCTACCGCACGACCACTAGCTGCGGACAAGAAATAATTCTTGGAGTTCCTGTTCGTATAATCCTTTGACCACTATCTCTCACACCATTTAAACTGTGGCTCGCTCGAGATGTCGGGTTTGCCGACAGAAGTGGAACATTATACTTCCGATGTAACTGGTAAGTGCAACTACCCTAAATTACTGAAACGTCACTTCAGTTGCTGATAAGCACTTTAGCACGATCTGTTTCAGGCATCACATCCATGTCACGTTCAAGTGGATCCGAAACTACCATTGTTAATGCACAACATAATGGTTATATAAATATTTTATACATCAGGAGATGAAAAACGGAGCTTACATACGTACAGGATAAGTGCGTTGTACTGTTGAGAAGCAACGTAAAATGACAAAAAGAACTCAAAAATCAGGGGATTTGAAAAGTACTGTGCCCAGCGATATCGTGAGAAAATGAGAGTGTCATAATTATAAAAACTATGCAATCCAATACGTTAAAAGCATTAACATGCTTTAGTTCTTAAAATCCAAAATAATGGACGGTTCGTCTGTCCCGAGTGGAGTGTAAAGTTACGTCCATTGGCGAGGGCGGATAAAGGTTAGAGCACAGGGAACTGTAGGGAGCGCTAGCGTGTCTTGGAAGCAACGTGGACTGCTTACAACAATATGTTTACTAACACAACGTACAACTACTACCCCACCATGATAATACTGCACTTGGCCTCACTCGGTCGTTGTCGGAACCACGCGGTGATTTTACAGTACGGTCAAAGTGGTGACT
Organism: Schistocerca piceifrons; assembly: GCF_021461385.2. Classification (NCBI taxonomy): domain Eukaryota; kingdom Metazoa; phylum Arthropoda; class Insecta; order Orthoptera; family Acrididae; genus Schistocerca; species Schistocerca piceifrons. Next base: position 413,436,739 of record NC_060139.1, on the reverse strand, counting down.
AAGGAAAACGCATGGCACAGTGAATGATGTTAAGACACTTGTGTATATACCACCAAGTGGTTCAGTGTGTCCTCGTGAAACATCTCACGATAAGCCGACCGGAACGCCCTCATTCCCAAGTGCAATAATATTGTAGTCGATTAAAAAGAACTTGGTGAGTATCTTCAACGGAAGTAGTCAAGAACGGGGCGTCAGATGTACAAGAAACTGGAGTTTCTTAGTGTCATGTTTCTTAGTGTGCGTCTCTTCTATGATTCATTCCGGTGGGCGTAAATTTCTGTTTCTCGACATACATCCATAAAGTGTCCCTTCTTCATTGTATGAATAATTATGAGCTTTTTTCGTTACTGTGTACCGCGTAACTGCCTTGTACGAGGTACGCTGGGAAGGTTGCTTTACTTCCCACGTTTTTGTTTTATAATTCTGTTCCGATTGTGCGCTGTATCTACCCTTATAATCAGAGCACCAAATTTAGTATATGCCACAATTTGGTATAAGTCTTGTGTTCATTTCGCATGTCAAAGGATGTAACACTGAAGTTTTAGATAACTTATACGCGGTGATTCAAAAGTAACTGTACACACTTCGTGGGTGTAATGTATGTATCGAAATAAGTATAAAACGTTAAATAAAATTTTGTCTGCCATTGCTATGTTTCAGACTTATGCAGTAGGGTAGGGGTCACAAATACAACACAAACGACACAAAATTAATTCTTCTCAGAGACCATAGACACGAAGAGATCTAAAATTCAACTCAGCTACGTATTGTACTTTTGCCCCAGGAAATGTTCAAAAAGATGCCCATGTGGGCGAAGACAGTGACGTATTCGATTTATTGCAGCTCTCCAAATGTAACAGGCACCGTTCATTTCATTCTGTACAGCTGCACAACCATTTTCAGTTCGCTACTGTAGTTGTGCTACGTTCTCAGTTGCAACAATATACACGAGTTCCTTGAGACAGCCCCAAAGATAGAAGTGCAGGGGTTAAGAGACGGGGATCTGGAGGACCAAGCGGCTGGTTCTGCGCTGCCTGTCCACTTATCGGGATAAGCAACACTGAGACACACTCTTGCCTCCCGGGTGAAATGCGCAGGGGCACCATCGACAAAGCAAAATCAAATTGGTTCGAATGGCTCTGAGCACTATGGGACTTAACATGTGAGGTCATCAGTCCCCTAGAACTTAGAACTACTTAAACCTAACTAACCTAAGGACATCACTCACATCCATACCCGAGGCAGGATTCGAACCTGCGACTGTAGGAGTCGCGCTGTTCCGGACTGAAGCGCCTAGAACCGCTCGGCCGCCGCGCCCGACAAAGCAACATCAGTCGATATACAGGCGAACACGTCACGCCAAAGCCTGTACTGGCCACTGATGTAATGCCTGCCACAAATGGCACTACTCATCATAACTCGCAAACAAAGTAGTTTTAGATAAAACTTTACCGAACAATTTACTCTTATTTTGACCCATACATTGCACCCATGAAGTGTGTACATTGACTTTTGAATCACCCCGTATATGCGACGTGTACATTGTGATCTTTTTTTAAAGATTGCTCAATATATATGAGACCCGTCCAAAGAAAGCAATCGATACATACTGTTTTCTACGTAGTTACACGTTTGGTGCCCATTGATCCGTTTTAAACTTAGTGAAATTATAAAAAATGGTTCAAATGGCTCTGGGCACTATGGGACTTAACATCTATGGTCATCAGTCCCCTAGAACTTAGAACTACTTAAACCTAACTAACCTAAGGACAGCACACAACACCCAGCCATCACGAGGCAGAGAAAATCCCTGACCCCGCCGGGAATCGAACCCGGGAACCCGGGCGTGGGAAGCGAGAACGCTACCGCACGACCACGAGATGCGGGCGTGAAATTATATATTTCACTAACTACCATGCGTGATAGCCTTTTCTACTCCATCAGCATGTAGTGGCAGGTTAAGAGTCTATTTTTTGCAGAACGAAAGAAGGCAGGATGCTATGATGTGGCAGGAATAATGAGGTCGGAATATTCTATTTTAATTAGTGGCAATGGAAACATCTAAAAATTAATACTGTTATCTCGCTGATGCATTTTACTAAGACATTTCGAAATTGGTCCATATCCTGTTGTGAACTACTGAATACAACGAGAACATCGTCAATATAACGTTTGTTTCACACTACACATATGTTAATTTCAGTGTGGTCTTTGAAGAGTTTATTTTCCAAATAATGAACCGAAAAATCTACCAGTGTACATACCAACGGAGATTCCATAGGTAATCCATCTTCCTGAAGGTACAGTATGTTTTAAAAGTAAAACAATTGTACTTTAATACTGTTTCCAGTACCTCGATAATTTCAGTAAGCGCGGCCCCTCCCGCCGGAGGTTCGAGTCCTCCCTCGGGCATGAGCGTGTGTGTTGTTCTTAGCATAAGTTAGTTTAAGTAGTATGTATGTCTAGGGACCGATGACCTGAGTACTTTGGGCCCTTAGGAATTCACATACATTTGATTTTAATTTCAATAACTGCATTAGGGGGGTGGGCGGGGGGGGGGGGGGGGTAAATGTCTTGTGGTTAGCAAACTGTTTTTAATCAGTGTTTTCGTTTAGTTTATGTGTCTAGAGAAGTAACCTTCTCATTAGCTGGGATCCGGATATGTATAATAGCATTCGCAAGTTCATATCTGTTTTTTGACGGGGTAATTGGTTTGAAAGGTATAACGACTTCTTAGAAGTTATCCTCATTTTTCTTCTAAAGTAAATAGCTAGATTTATCTGCAACGGTAATTATTGGTGTAGGTGTATTGTTCTAGTGATTTTAATCTGTGGACATAGAGATGGTGTTCTAGGATTCACTATTTTATAGCTACATTTTTCTTTTTAATCGCTGAAGAGAAAGCAGCTACTTTCTATAGCTTACCTGATATCGCTTTCAAATTAGTTTTTTGGTACATAAAATGTCATTTTTTTCTGCAGCAAACAGCCTCTTAAAATGCCACTACATGCTGATGAAGTAGAAAAAGCTCTCACAGTATTGCAGTAGATGAAATCGATAATTTCACTATTATATCGTGAAGTCTAAAAGGGACTGTTACATGAATTAACAGGTATACTCTGTCGTGTACGTAATGGCCCCGTATCCCCGCCTCTGAACGTGCAGTCAGCTGCGTCAGTAGCAATAAACTACCAGGACGTATCGAGAATGAAATAAAAAGAATTTTCTTTCCATTCAAAGTTACGCACTGTTTCCGGACAGATCAAACAGTTTACATCCTAAAATTTGGACTGCACATTTCCAGAACAGTGTTCCGAGATCTTGGTGCGCCGGTTACACAATCAACTTTAATTGCGCACATCTACGAGAAGTGACAGCCGCAACTATGCGCGTGATCGGGTCAAAGTGCCAAAGGAGAAAGAGTTTAAGGAGATGTTTCTGCACGAATTTTGGGTGAAGGGACAACAGGAACGTGTAAGTCTAGGCATTTTAATGATGGAGCCTTAAGGGGTTTCACAGTTTTGAAGTCCGAGACAATACTTAAAAGAAATGGTCAAGAGAAACCAGTTCGTGGGCGTACCCTTTGAAGCAAAGGAACTCATATGAGTTTGCCAAACTAAACTGCCTAACCGAATTCAAAAGGGCTTTACGTTAGAATTTCGTGGTATGTATAAAGGAAGCTCATTCTTGCACTTGCTGGACGATCTTGGTTACAGTCATGAAACCAAATTAAGGGAACCAGTGCGCTTTGTATAAACGCACTACAGATCGCCACAGCATGGGCCACTGAATGGGAATTGATGACGGAGGCATCCACCCCATAAAAACGGTAACAGTGGAACAGTGGGAATCATCGTGGTTCGTGAGTGCAGCCATATCGAGCAGACTGTTGGCGAGATCATAGAGGCCGTGGCGATCAAAGACGAGACCGAGCAGAAATTGTTGAAGTACACAGCCCAGATTTACGGAGGAATCAGTGAAGAAATGAAGAAGAAATGGGCATGAGGAGAGATTGACTAGCGGCTGAGGCACCAATTTCCCCACTAGACATAATTCAACTACTAAGAGTCTTGCTTGTCCATTATGAGGATGTAAAAAAACTACAGAAGGTGTCACCCAGTCATGCAGCGGGACAGAAGACATCGCATACCCGGTATTGCATGCAAAAAGGGAGACGTAACTATCATGCATTTCAGATTCAGGCAGTGAGGTCTCTATACTGGAAAAGAATGTATATGATAGGAGCAATAAGAAAAACAGGTGACCTATGATTGATGCAAGGGATGAGGGTTGCGGCGCAATACACGAGAAATGCACGGAAGTTATGGAGCAAGGCAGAACCGACTTTTTGTGTCAGTCACACACACTTAGCGCAAACTTTATGATTGTATGGAATCTGACTGTAATGCTAATTCTTGGCCTCGACTTTTTTTAAGGTTTACAAGGTGTTGTATTTAAAGCAGGGGTATGCTCCAGAGGATTCACATGGGAAAGAATTCAAATTAAATTTCAAGGGCAATCGGGACGATTCGTTACAAAGAATTTTGAAATGCTAGGCATTATTTTGACTAGTGAAGGAAGTACATTACTACAAAACGAGACATTTTGAGTGGTGGTAATAGCTGAAGAAAAACTAGGAATGGGATGAAGAGAGGCACTGGTTTAGGCAGGGAAGGTTAATTTAGTAACATACCACGTCATTTAAAGGCATGTGAGTTGAAGCAGCCGATGATGCAGGATGTATTTGTGAATTTTGTGTGTACTACTTGCAGGAGATGCGATTGTTGTTCAGTGGAAGTCAATTCTGTTTTGTTGAAGGGATCTTACAGCAGTAGAAATACCACCAATGGCTGCTTTGATTTGCTGGGGTAAATCATAATGTAAGAAATAGAGGTACCATGGGGTCACTGCTGCAGATGACACACCATCTGTCCTCCAGATCATGAGGCGACGCTGCTGACATCATGTAACCCACATTGACAACATAAACTATCAGGCAGGCTACTAGTCAACATGAACCAATGATAAACCTGTGTGGGAGATCTATGTAAGGAGCTTCGCATGAAAATTGAGACACCCACCGGGTCATGGTGAACTTGTAAATACAATGCTCTGTAAATGGACATGAATCCTTGCCTTGATTAACCACGTCAATCATGATCATGGAATTCATATACATGCAGAGTACAGCAGTTCCTCTTTACCTGTGTGGGAGAAATGACACTCACCAAATCATAAGATTATTTATTAGTCATGAAAACTTTTACTGTTGCTCACGAACTAACTGAAGACTGGTCAAACCTTAAGCAAGGAACTGACGAACGTTGTTATGCTGGAATGTGGGAAAGGACTAACAGTTGTAAGGAGCAGGCTACAAAAATGGTTCTGTGCAAGTCAGCACATTAATAATGATCAAGGTGCATCACGTGGACAGGCTACTAATTTGGACTTGTGTGTCATGTCATGATTCTATAAGTGGTGAAAATACAACCACTAAGTCTTTTATTTCCCTGTGTTCGCGAGTGTCCAACCGTTTGTAAAAAAAAGTCCAAGAACAGTAAAGTGATTATTGTTTTCCGTTTAGTATATTCTTTCTACTTTCAGGAGACATATTATAAAGACTGGTCAGTAGGCATGACTAACATTTATTCATTAACTTTTACGGATACCATTAGCTGTACTCCTAATTTGTTTGCAATTTTGCGTGATGTCTGCAATTTGCTACTCACCTAGTAATTCTATTTCATAGCATCACTGTGCCGCAGTTTTCAAGCACTTTGAATGCATAGTATTTATGATGAAAACTTATGATATTTGTCATTTAGTGTTTATTACTGTCTGAACTGAAGTTGAAATTACAATGCTCATATAACGATAGGGATATCACCTTATTTACACAACAGTACAAGTGTTTGCATATGAGAAGCCGTCGATAGATTTTGTCTTCGTTTTTTGTATTTTCAACAGACTGTATCCATGCCTGTGAGAATTTATAGTTCTGTGCTGCTGCACAACCACACAGTTGCATGAGTGAAATATGCTTTGTTTTGCTTATGAATTGTTTGACTTGAACAAGCTGTTCTATAATTTCCATTCATTTGCTATTCAGTATAATTCACTGTACATGTTTTTTTGTAAATATCATTATCACTGTTCATTGCAATATTCTATGTATTGGTGTCTGATATGATTTGCTGTACAGGTGCTTCTATGTGATTCTTATTTTATGATCTAATATTCTATGTAGTACACTATGGTTATAACAAGCCCGCCCGGTTGGCCGTGCGGTCTAACGCACGGCTTTCCGGGCGGGAAGGAGCGCCTGGTCCCCGGCACGAATCCGCCCAGCGGATTTGTGTCGAGGTCCGGTGAACCGGCCAGTCTGTGGATGGTTTTTAGGCGGTTTTCCATCCGCCTCGGTGAATGCGGGCGGGTTCCCCTTATTTCGCTTCAGTTACACTATGTCGGCGATTGCTGCGCAAACAAGTTCTCCACGTACGTGTGCACCACCATTACTCTACCACGCAAACATAGGGGTTATACTGATCAGGTGTGAGACGTTCTCTGGGGGGTCCGTGGGGGGCCGAACCGCATAATAACCCTGGGTTCGGTGTGGGGCGGCGGATGGGTGAAGTGGACTGCTGTAGTCGTCTTGGGGTTGTGGACCATTGCGGGTGCGTCGGGGACGGAGCCTCTCCGTCGTTTCTAGGTCCCCGGTTAACATACAATACAATGGTTATAACAGAGTGAATGATTTAGTGTTGTAATATAAGAAATGTGAATGGAGGAACTAATTAATTGTACACTGATATGAGTGTGTGTGGATCTTGACAAAAATCCATATTTGTGTGTGTGAGTCTATCAAGGCACTACTTTCATTCGTGAACTTTGTAGGAGTAATTAGTATGAGTAATATTGTAACATCTGCTGTTTCTCTTCCTTCTGTATTATGTGTTTCCTTAAATAAATCTCTTGTTACACCAGTGCATATGAGGTAGCTCGTAAATAAGAGTGCTTGGGTATTTTCATTTTGTATAACTTGGCTCCAGGTTGAACGATCTCACCCATCGGTAAGACTCATTGCACGAAAAACAAAAAACAAAAATAGTATCTGTACCAAGTTAGAATGTCCTTTGTGAACTTGTGCTACAGATAAATCTTAACACAACTGTATCATTATCCAGTTTATTCGCAATTGGGAGATGACTTTATGACATAGAGCACATTTTGTGGTATTGTATGCTAACCCTTTGGTTAATGTTGGTGATTTCTTATGCTGTATCATAACTGAAGACAGTATTCAGTACTATCAGCGACTGACCAGATAACTGCTTTTCTCTTCCCTTCTTTCATTATTATGAGGGCGTTACTATTTTTCCACGGAGTTGGAAACTTCCATGCTGGCTGGGTCAATATAGAAAATTGCTTAAAAGGGCCACTGAAGGACGAAGGGCTGACTTCAGTACAGGTAGTCGAAACTGGAATTTTCTTTGCCGTCCCCCGCACTCCAGGCATACAGAGGGCCTACCATCCGCCAAGAAGCAGTATTGTTCAAGAGATGGGGAAGAGTATCCAAACCCAATGCAGCCTATCAGAGACAAAAGCCTGAGTACCGCCGTTTCCTCTGCTGGCACGTGACTGAACGATGTTCATTTCAAGTGTTTGTAATAGGCTTTCCGATTGGTTTATAGTGTTTGTTACTTCAGAATGCATGCTTTGCCATGCATATCTATGTGCAAGCCGTGCTATTTGTCAGCTTCAGAATCTTATCATTGAGTGGGAGAAGTTTCTTGGCTTTCTCCTCACACCGCTGCACCACGGATTAATAACAGCAAAATTTGAGGTTTAACCTCGTTACGGAATTACTACTGAACGGAACTCGCAATGTCTGCTGCTACTGGCTGGTGAGTGTGATTCCTACTCTCGCAGAAACAATCAAGTTTCAGAGCACTAAGATAGTGAAAACTTAATGCTGGGAGATGGATGAGACAGATTTTGGGGCCTTATAGAACGATGTCCATTTAAGTACTGAATACAGAGGTCGAGCTGGACTCAGAATCTCCAGCTGTTATTGCTGCTGACTACGACCTTCTCACTGTATGAGCGTGGTAACAAAAAATGGTTCAAATGGCTCTGAGCACTATGCGACTTAACTTCTGAGGTCATCAGTTGCCTAGAACTTAGAACTAATTAAACCTAACTAACCTAAGGACAGCACACACATCCATGCCCGAGGCAGGATTCGAACCTGCGACCGCAGCGGTCGCCCGGCTCCAGACTGCAGCGCCTAGAACCGCACGGCCACTCCGGCCGGCGCGTGGTAACAATGCCCGGCATTGCAACCACCAGTTCGGTAGGAGTGCGATGTTAGTTATCTCCCAGGAGGAGCTCATTGCGTCGCTTTAACGTTTTTCACTCAGATAGTTCCTTCCATCGCGCATTTTGGTCGTCTTACTAGTGTTCATACTTATTTTTCCGTGTTCCTTCTTTTGTCCAGTAACCGCTCTTACTGTCATTGGCAGTGTCTGCGAATTATTCCCATAATTATGCTTTTATTGTGCTCACCCACATGTGCCAAGATTAGGTTTCACAATTGTAGTCCCTTTTTCGATTTAATAAATGTTCATTTGCTTATCTCAGTGAGTAACTACTCACGCTTTAGAGCGATAAACCCGATTCTTATTGTGACCTCTTGTTTCTGTTAACCATAGATGATGCCACCTCACATTAATTTGCTGAAGCGCCGAAGAAACTCGTATAGTCAAGCGTTTTCAAATACAAAGGTATATAAAGGTTACTGCTGCTACAGTGGCAGGTTATCAAGATTTATGTGTGTTTGAACCTGGTGTTATAGTCGGTGCACGAGAGATGGGGCAGAGCATCTCCGAGGTAGCGATGAAGTGGGGATTTTCCCGTACGACTATTTCACGAGAGTACCGCGAGTATCAGGGATCCGGTAAAACATCAGAACTCCGACATCGCTACGACTGGATAAAGATCTTGCAAGAACGGGAACAACGAAGACTGAAAAGAATCGTTGAACGTGATAGAAGTGTAACCCTACCGCAAATTGCTGCAGATTTCAATGCTGGGTCATCAGCAAGTGTCAGCGTGCGAACCATTCAACGAAACATGACCGACATGGCTTTCGGGGAGCCGAAGGCCGACTCGTGTATCCTTGATGACTGCACGACACAAAGCTTTACGACTCGCCTGGACCCGTCAACGCCGACATTGGACTGTTGATGACTGGAAACGTGTTGCCTGGTCGGACGAGTCTCGTTTAAAATTGGACCCTACATGTCAGCAGGGAGGTGTTCAAGTTGGTGGAGGCACTGTAATGGTGTGGGGGTGTGCAGTTGGAGTGATACGGGACCCCTGATACGTCTAGATACCACTCTGACACGTACATAAACATCCTGTTTGATCACCTGCATCCGTTCATGTCCATTGTGCATTCCGACGGACTTGGACAATTTCAGAAGCACAATGCGACACCCCACACGTCCAGAATTGTTGCATAGTGGCTGCAGGGACACTTTTCTGAGTTTAAACACTTCCGCTGGCCACCAAATTCCCCAGACATGAACGTTATTGAGCCTACCTCGGATGCCTTGCAACGTGCTGTTCATAAGAGAGCTCCACAGCCTCGTACTCTTAAGGATAGAAGGACAGCCCTGCAGAATTCGTGATATCAGTTCGCTCCAGCATTATTTCAGAGATTAGTAGAGTCCATGCCACTTCGTGTTGCGGCACTTCTGCGTACTCGCGGGAGCCTTGTACGATATTAGGTAGATGTACCACATTATTTGGCTCTTCAGTGTATATCCATGTATGGTGTAGTACCCACATTCTCATGCTTTAGTGGGTAGCTCATCATTCAACAAGATGTTTCCGGTTGATGCTACATTATCATTTCCGTAATATTTGCTTGATGTTATGAGTAGCTTCCCTTCTCTGTATGTCACCAGACTTGTAGCATCCTAGCAGTAAGGTAAACAGCTCAGCTGTCACCCTGCTGAATCAACTGACACAAAACGAGGAACTACACAAAAAGAAGTTTGTATCGATTCCTTTCCATGGCAACTCAGTAATCTTTTTGAAAACGTAATTTACACGTCGCTGGTAAATCCCAACCTTAACAGTTCCGTTACATGCTACACGATATTAAAACAATACAAGCTTTACACCAGAATGATGGCATATACTAAATTTACTGCTCTGCTTTCAAGACTAGCTACATCGGTCAAACTGGATGGAATTTAATAATGCGATACAAGGAATACACCTAATTAAAAAGAAAAATAACGTAGCAAGCAAAGTAAGCTTCGCAGGCTACCTTATACGAGATGTCAAACGGTGCACAGTATCGACAACAAGTTCTTAAGACCTCATACAATGAGGAAGAGATGCTTTATGGACATAAATGAAGGAATAAAAATTTATACTCACCTGAAAGAACGCAAGGACGACACGCTCAACGAACACTTCACACTACTACACATCAGTTTGTTCGTCATTTTTATCGAAGGATACTCAGCAAGATCGTAGCTGTACCTAGCGTTCGTAAACATGTCCTTGTAAGCAATCGAAGTTACATGATGAACATACTACCTCCCTGTAGAGTTCCAAGTGCTTTACCTTTGGCCCACACAGCCTAGAAGACGTAACTATGCACTCGACTCACACTACAGATATTTTAGATTTTTATTGTATCTAAAAGTTTATTTTTAGCTTTTTTATTGCTCAAACATACAATCTGGAAGTTCAACCATGTGAGAATATAACTCCCTTTAACGCCAATGTATGCTAATACTTTTCCTGTATGGAATGGTGCAGTTTTTGTATGACACGCCCCTTTTTCTCATATTATTCGCACATGCCTTTCTAAAGCCGCCTGAGTTTTAAATTTTCATCATTCGACTTTGCTTGTCAGAAGCACAGTTTAAGTTATACACTCTTTATGTACCTATGCTGTACACCTTTGAACTTCGTTTTTCAACTCCTGTTACGTAAAACATTTAAATAACCATCATACTAAGTATTAACAATGGTAATTTCAGATCCACTTGCAAATGGCACGACTCTGGAGGCTGAAAGCGGCCCTGGATTTAATAAACTGCCTTTTAACGACGCAAGTGGCTTTTCATTAATTGAATACATATGCGGAATAGTATCACCTACGTACCTGGAGAAACTAATGATATTGTCAATATATTGGTGACATGGAAAGATTTCTCAGGAAGAAGGTGATATTTATGTGGTATTTATTAGTGTTGAAAAGAGAATCGAAGCTGTTCAACACAATCAACACATACCGCTAAAAAATATATTTCTGCGTAACTAGGATGAACTCCATGTCGTGTCTTCGATATTGAATCAAAGAGGCTGGAGTGGTCCTTGGGGTAGTATAACCGTTTAGACCAAGTCCACATTTCTCTGATACTAGTAACAGAGTGAAACTGAGAGCCTAACTACCAAATGACTCTCCCACACATCTTAATTACTTGTGTGTCAAGTGAGGAGCGTGTCAGGAACAGGCGTTAACAACTGAGAATCGAGGAAATCTTGTTGATTTTGAAATGTTTTCAGGTGTTATGTGGTTGAAATTTAGCACTGGCATAATGAAAGTAGAAGTGAATGTAGATTTCAGACTCTACAGTGTCACTCAATAAGTCTTCGTGTTTATGAGCATCCAGAGTCTCTAGCAGCTGATAACTAGAGATGATCAGAAATGCGACGTCTTCCCCGGTGCTATTTAAAGTAAGATTCTAAAAAGAAAAGACCGCATGTACTAAAATGATTTGTATTTTATTGTTTAGCAGTAAGTAGAGGAATGTGATTTTACGTCCAGACATGTACTCACCAGTCTTTTGATTGAGTTGACACAGCACGCCACGGTTTCGTACGCTGTGTCAACTTCAACTGTACGTACACAAACGTCGTCAGTGATTTGTTGTACATAACCTAACCTCTGTCTTTCCCAACAATTTTTGCCCACTAAATTCACTGCAGTATCGCAGAAGCTATTCTCTGATGTCATAAGACATGTCCCGTCATCTTGTCCATTCTTTTATTTACGATTTTACACGTACTGAACTCCTCTTCAGTTATGTGGAGAACCTCATTTGTTATCTCATCAGTCTCTTAAATCTTCAACATCCTTCTGTAGCACTACATCCCACATCCTTGGACCCTCTTTTTTCCAGTTTCCTCACACACCATGATTTTGTTCCACACAACGCAGACGACCATTCTCAGAACTCTCTTTCTAAAATCATGTTTGATATCAACAGACTTATTTGGGCTAGGAATGATCTTTCTGGTTACGTCTTCCTGCTTCTTATACGCTTCTACTGTCAAGCTTTATCTTGCTCCCTAGGTAGAGGAATTCCTACACGTCTACTATGTAATGTTATGTTTGATATTAATGTGGCTTATAATTTCACCTTCCTTTTGTTTCCTCTCAGTCCATTTTTCGTGGTGGTAGACTGTTCTGCCCAGTTCAGAGGTCACCTTTGCAGAAGATAAAAATTTCATAAATGCCTTTCTGGTGCCTTTAGCTTTCCTTCGGCCAACTCCTCATCTTACATCTCCTTAATTTCTTTCCTTTGAAAAACGCCAAGTTTCAGCTGCTAAGAGCTGCTGGTAAATAAATCTTCAGGTATCTTAATATTATTCATAATAGCATTATTAAAACTGTAGTGTTATGTGACGTAAAAACCATCCTACGGCATGCGTCAAGAGATAAATACATTCCATTGTCAATAGTAAAGTGTAGCAGTCCCGTTAATCTTTGTCTAAGCGCAACAGTCAGGTTCCATCTATTCATTTGGAGGCTCTCTACGTACTGGTACATCATTCTGGTCATCATTAATGAGCCCTTGCTGATTGTATTATAGTTCTCCTATTTATCCGATGTGGTTGTAGGACTAACTCCATGAGGAAACCTTAACACAATCAGTATTAGCCTGCAGCGATGAAAGCTCAAATGGTGAGAATAATGAGGGGCTGTAAAGGGAGGAAGGAGACCGTCTTTAACTAGTAACCAAAACGGCGTAGGTCCCGGGTTCGATCTCAGCCACTGCATAAATTAAAAAATAAGTCATCCCGATGAGGGTCGAACGCCTCCGGTATAAGGAGTTATCTACATTCTTCTAAAGGCCAGGGAGCGCGAAGTGCTGGCATATATTCTGGGCACCTCCTTATCCTTGAGGTGGGAAACTGCCACTAAAAGTCAGAAGAATCCACAATCATCAACGGCATGAGGATGCACAAGCCAGTGTAAACCTCTCCATTACAGACACGTACCATTTATCCACGGAACATGTGGACTGTAAGTGAAAAAGTGTCATGGTCATCCCTTCATTGGCAAAAGATTTCAGGGCAGTCTCCATTCGGATCCCAGGTAGGGGACTGCCAAGGGGGAGGTCGTTACGAAAAGAATAACAAACGAAGAGTAATAATGTATGAGCCGGAGCGTGGAATGTCAGAAGTCTGAATGTGCTAGGTAAACTTGAAAATCTGAAAAAGTAAATGCAAAGGCTCAGTCTAGATATAGTGGGGCTCAGTAAAGTGAAATGAGAGAAGGTAAAGATGTGTGCTCAGACGAATACAGGGGAACATCATCAGCAGATGAAAATGGTTCAACGGAAGCAGGATTCGACATGAACTGGAAAGTAGGACAGAGAATGAATTGCTGTGGACCGTAATAGAGTTGTTCTCATGGAAAACGACAGCAAGCCAACGCGAACACCAATAATTCGTGTCAAAATTGCCGACTTCACAAGCAGAATATGGTGAGACAGAAAAAAATGAACCCCTACGTTAACCAAGGACCTTGCCGTTGGTGGGGAGGCTTGCGTGCCTCAGCGATACAGATAGCCGTACCATAGGTGCAACCACAACGGACGGGTATCTGTTGAGAGACCAGACAAACTTGGGGTTCCTGAAGAGTGGCAGCAGCCATTTCAGAAGTTACAGGGGCAGCAGTCTGGATGATTGACTGATCTGGTCTTCTAATATCAAACAAAACAGCCTTGCTGTGCTGGTACTGTGAACCGCTGAAAGCAAGGGGAAATTACAGCCTTAATTTTTCCCGAGGGCATGCAGCTCCACTGTGTGGTTAAGTGATGATGGTATCCGCTTTGACAAAATATTCCTGAGGTAAAATAGTCACCCATTCGGATCTCCGTGCGGGGACTACTCAGGAGGACGTCGTAATCAGGAGAAACAAAACGCGTTCTACGAACCGAATCGTGGGTCAGATCTCTTAATCGGTCAGGTAGGTTAGAAAATTTAAAAAGGTAAATGGAAACCTTATAGTTAGGTATAGTAGGAATAAGTGACGTTCGGTGGCAGAAGAAACAGGACATCTGGTCAGGTGAATACAGGGTTATAAACATAAAATCGAATAGGGGCAATAAAGGAGTATGTTTAATTATGAGTAAAAAAGTGGAATGCGGGTGAGCTACTACGAACAGCATAGTGAACGCATTATTGTAACCAAGATAGACACTAAGGGCACACCTACCACAGTAGTACAAGTTTATGTGCCAACTAGCTCTGCAGATAAGGAGGAGATTGAGGAAATGTACGATAGATAAAGGAAATTGTTCAGATAATTAAGGAAGCCGAAAATTTAATAGTCATAGGGGACTGGAATTCGACAGTAGGAAAAGTAAGACACGGAAAATGAATATGGACTGAGGGAAAGGAATGAAACAGGAAGCTGTCTAGTAGAATATTGCACAGAGCATAATTTAATCATAGCTAAAAGTCGGTTTAAGAATCATAAGAGAAGGTTGTATACGTGGAAGAGGCCATATAGACATCGGAAGATTTCAGATTGACTGTATAATGGTTTAGGAACCAAACGTTAAATTGTAAGACGTTTCCAGAGGCAGATATGGACTCTGACCATTATTTATTGGTTATGAACTACAGAGTAAAACTAAAGGAACTGCAAAATGGCAGAGGGAGATGGGAGAGGGATAAACTGAGGATGAAGAGGGTTTCAGAGGGAGCATTTGGGAACGGTTAACAAGAACGGGGGAAAGGAATACAACAGAAAATGAATGAGTAGCTTTGAGAGATGAAATAGTGAAGACACCAGAGGATCAAGTTGGTAAAAAGAGGAGGGCTAATAGGAATCCTTGGTAACATAAGAGATATTGAATCCAATCGATGAAAGGGGAAAATATGGCGAATCTAATTTTTTAGACGTTTGTATTCCCTTTCGCCTGATTTATCTATAGCATTTTTATAAATCAGGCGAAAGGGAATACAAACGTCTAAAAAATTAGATTCGCCATAAGTGCAAAATGGCTAAGCAGGAATAGCTAGAGGACAAATGTAAGGACGCAGAAGCGTATATCACTAGCGGTAAGATAGATAATGCCTACAGGAAAATTAAAGAGACCTTTGGACAAAAGAGAACCATGTGTATGAATATCAAGGGGACAGCTGGAAAACCAGTCCTAAGCAAAAAAGGGAAAGCAGAAAGGTGGAAGAAGCATATAGAGGGTCTATAGAATGGAGATGCACTTGAGGGCAATATTATGGAAATGGAAGAGGGTGTAGGGGAAGATGAGAAGGGAGATATGATTCTGCGTGAAGAATTGGAGAAAGCACTGAAAGACGTAAGTCGAAACAATGCCCTGGGAGTAGACAACATTCCGTTAGAGCTGCTGATACCGTTAGGAGAGCCAGCCATGACAAAACTCTTCCATCTGGTGAGCAAGATGTATGAGACAGCCGAAATACCCTCAGACTTCAAGAGGAAGATAAAAATCCCAATTGCTAAGAAAGCAGGTGGTGAAAGACGTGAAAATTACCGAACTATCTGTTTAATAAGTCATGGCTGCAAAATACTAATACGAATCCTTTACAGAAGAATGGAAAAACTCGTAGAAACCGACCTCGGGGAAGATCAATTTGGATTCTTCTATGGAGTTATTGAAGATGTTTTTTTAAAAATTTCTCAGCTGCAACCTTAGGCATCCTTTCATGTTCCCGATACGTCGATGACATTTTGATTCTTTACAAAGGGCCTATTAACGGTAAAGAATATATAGTTAAGATCTTCAACGAACTTCACGAGAAAATCAGTTTTACAGTTGAACCATAAAATGAAGACCGTCAGTTAAATTATTTGGATTTAACTTTAACTATAATCGACAGTAAAATTTCTTTCAACATTTACCGAAAAGAAACTTGCACAGATCAAATCGTACCAGCTAGTTCTACACACCCACAATCTCACAATTTTCATTCCTCCATACACAGAGCTGTTTCTACGTCCTTATCTGTTGAAAACCTCAATGCTGAGATATATTTGATTAAAACTATCGCAGTTAATAATGGATACGAACCCACTATAATAGATGATATCTTCAAGCAGAAAACTAACAACTACTCTCAGTTCCTCCAATACCGAACAGCAAGAAAAGAAATATTTCTCCATTCTGTTTTTAGGGCCCATCTCTTACAGAATCCAACGCCTCCTTAAAAACAGATATAACTGCAATGTTACATTCTCCACTAACAATAACCTGAAAATCATACTCCTTCATAATTTAAAATCAGTACGTTTCCCCTTTGTTACATTCAGGAGTCTATAAAATCATTTGCGACACATGTCCTTCATATTATACACGACAAACAGGGCGAGCTTTTTCAGTCACATATAAAGAGCATCTATTGGAGAAAAAAAGGCACTAACATTCATAATACTTCTTTCGCTGAGCATTTGCTGATCACAGGTCACAAATATAAGGAAATTAATGAAATCATTATTCTGCACACAGAGAAATAAGGTCGTAGACTTGATGTTCTTGAGGAAATGGAAATATTCAAATACTTCTCTCTCAATGATAACCTTATTCTTAACGAACAGTTACAGTTAAGTAACAAGAATTTTTTCAATGGCTTCAAACCCTTACTGAAGGATCCTTAAAAGATATTTTTCATCTACGTCAATTTTTCCTCGTGTTTTTTTCTGAAATGTTGTTTTCCTCCCCATACTCTTACTGCAGTTTAATCACTTACTGTATTTTACTGTAACAAATTACTGGAAAAAAATTTTTCTTAATTTCTTACTGCTTTTAAATTATAATATATCTTCATACGATAAAATGTTTAAATTGCTGTAACCTTTCTATCACGTAAAGCAGATGTTACCAATATTCTTCACTAGATGGCGTGACACCTCATGTCCACATCGTAGTATAGCCGGCGCACGCGCCACCCAGTCTGAGGCCACCTGTTTCAGTATACACAAGCAGCCGTTAGCGGCAATCTTTAATTTTTAACTAGAAATGACAGTAAAACTTTTACTTAGGATGTTTATTATGTGACGTGGCCTTTTTGGTGTTAAAATTGCATGACGGGAGCTGCAATGCTCAACGTTTTACGTATGTAAGTACATCTTTATATACAAATATTAGTTATTACTGTCCTCTATTTTTCTTATTACTGACTAACTTTGTATCCCCCTTATTTATGTAATATAAATTCTGATGAAGACTCCCTTAGTTTAGAAGTCGAAAACATGGTCAATTCGACTATAAAATCCAATGCAACCAGTGGGCTGTCTTTACTACAAAAAAAAAAAAAAAAAAAAAAAAAAAAAAAAAAAAAAAAAAATCACGGTTGCTGCACACAGCTATGTTTAAAGTTGTAATATAAGGAATATATTGATGGTCGAAAGAAAGCAGTATAAAAATGTTCGCTGAAAAGACAGGAACACAGCAATACGTCACTAAGGAATAAAATAAGCATAAAGTACAGGAGAGCTAAGGCGGAATGGCTGCAGGAAAAATGAGAAGAAATTACAAAAGATTGGTCTTCGAAAGTAGAGATTCAACATATCAAAAATCAAAACATTTTTCTGTGAATTTAAAAGCAAATCCTCAGAATTAAGAGAGCAACAGGAATTTTACTATTAAATGCAGAGAATACAGGAGATAGGTGGAAGAGTACACTGAAGGCATCTATGATCGAGAGAAACTGTCTCATGTGATAGAAGAATACTTGAGAGTTGATACGGAAGACGGAGGGGATGCAATAGCAGTCAGGGTTTAAGAGAGTTCTGAAAGACTTGCGGTCAAATAAGCAGGAAAACATAGATAACATTCCTTCGGCCAAACGAGATAAAACGACGTGTCGGAGAGGGAAATGTGTCCTCTTTGTGTCCTATGTTCTTGTGTTCCTTTGTCTGCTGCTTACTAGTGTGAAAGTTTACCACAGAAAGACCAGTCTTCTGATCATTTTTCGGTCATTTTGAAATCCCATATTTCACTCAAATTTTATGTCTCTCTTCTGTAAACTGTTCAAGTGTTGTGATGCAGCAGACTAGTTGCTCTTCACAAGTGAATTATGCATACTATAAGGTCTGACTGCACTGCCATCTCATCATAGATACTGGTCTGAGGATACATAGCTGAGACCTGTTCAAAAATTAAAACAAATAGCAATTTGGTCTATTTTTAAGATATTAACAGTTTTAGAAAAATCTTCTACCAGAAGAATGATCACAGAATTGAGGTAAAACGTTATCGCTGGAACTATAGATCTTTGATTGATAGCACCTATAGCTATAGTTTTAGCTGTCAAAAATCACACACTGTGTACGAACTTCGAGTATAAGATGAATTTGATAGGAAATGTTATACCAGTAGAAAGTAACATGCATTGTGTTGAGCCAATACTTTCTCAAACACCTGGTCTGATGCTGTTCTCGTTATTAGTGATGTGTCACGTTCTTTTATATAGATGATGAGGAACCCAGTTCTAATATGGCTCCAAAATATGTAAACTTTATTGAATCAAGGACGATACTGGATTGATCGACAGTAGACTGTGTTTATTGAACTATTATTCAGACACAATTGTTCACTTATACGACAATTTGGTTAGACACACAGTGCACATGAAGAACGCACTAACACAATAAAGTATTCGTGAATGGCAGAGTACTGATAATATGCCAATACATATATATATATACCTTCCTACAGTTGTTATTAGTTCTGTAATTGCGCTTTGCAGCGTGCTGTCGCAGCATACTGACAGCGCCGAGACGCAGTCTTGGAGCCCTTGGCAGTACGGAAGCACTTAGTTGTTCTTTTGCGACTTTGGTAGCACCTCGCTGATCACGTCTGGTCTCACATTCGAGGCCGACCGCTAGCAGCTTGCCAAGGTCCGCTGAGAAACGAGCACTGCTCTTTAGCAAACAAGTAATATAACGGGATTCTGTTGTTTTAGCAATTAGTTTAATGAACCTTTCTCGACGATTATTCCCCTTTTGGGACGTTCTACAGGCGAAGAATTACCTTTGAAACGTGCTAAAGGGTTAAGCCTTTATGCCGTGGTGGTGATTAAGATAACAATGACGCTTACAGGAATGCTAAGTGTTGCTACTCGTCATCGTCACTTTCATTACTTTCTTTCTCTTTTTAGATTTCATTTCTTTTTCTTCTCTTAGATCAATGCCTGTAATAGACTTCACCACATATCAGTATTTTGCTCTTTACGTATCTGTATATATACGTTAATTACTGTCATGGCCAAGATGTCCAATACATTATTTTCCAAGCTTCTTACATCGTTGTGATTCCAATAATGAATTTATTTACTGCCTCTACAAATGGTCCAGTTTACTCTCCATCATTTCCCTTATCGTCATTCCTAAACTGCTTCATTCTATTGCATGTGAAGTATTAGTTTTAGTATGATCTGTACATTTAACGTAGGTGACTCTAATCCGTAGGTTAGAACTAGCAATAAACACCATCAACAAATAAATGATTTTAGAAAATTTCTGGAAACTTATGGCAAGGTCCTATGGGACCAAACTGCTAATGTCATCGGTCCTTAAGCTTACACACTACTTAATGTAACTTAAACTAACTTACGCAAAGGACAATCCAACTTAAACTAACTTACGCAAAGGACGGCACAGACACCCATGCCCAAAGGAGACTCGAACCTCCGACGGGGGGAGCCGCGCGGACCGTGACAAGACGCCTTAGACCGCACTGCTATGATTTTAGACATAGACATTTGTGGAACATACAGTATTTGATGCTAAAACAATATTTCGTTAAAGAAAAATACAAATCGCATATCAGTTTCGACAGTTGCAGCGATATGCTACTTGGAGCAAATACAACGTATACTGAAAACTAAGGTCTCGTGATTACTTGATTAATCAGGTGGAAATATATGTGATTAGGACAGTTTTTAGTTCATATTTCAGATTTAAGTTCATCCATTTAAAAATGCATTTTATAAAACGTATTTAGTTTCTCAAATAAACTCGAAGCTATATTTATTCTACTGTTTACTCCTTTCAGTGCCAACAATTTCGTACTTTTCATCATAGCTGAATGACTTCATTCATTACTGCAATAGTATCAGTATTAATTTCCACTGCCTTCCTTCAACACACTTATTGCAAGTCATTTTGTAATTAATTTTGAGCTCCACTGTCATACCCATTCTTTTTAGTAAATCTTTTTTTTCCTGAAATTCTCCTGAAGTCTGTAGAAAGGATACAATAACCTTCGAGAACACAAAGCAAATAAGGTAAATGCCAGCACTATTATTAAAATCATGAACGTATCGGCTTATATTTTAGTTTGTATAGTTTTACCTTGTTTCGCACCGCCACAAATAATGATACCGAAAGCAAAACGAACGCACTGTGAGAGAAATAATGCTGCTGCCTCTTTATTCAAGCAGGCTCCCGGTGCGACTCTGCAGGATGTGAGGATGTTTCCTCCTAGACTTACAGCCGGCCGCTGGTGGCCGAGCGTTTCTAGGCGCTACAGTCTGGAACCGCGCGAGCGCTACGGTCGCAGGTTCAAATCCTGCCTCGGGCATGGATGTGTGTGTTGTCCTTAGGTTAGTTAGGTTTAAGTAGTTCTAAGTTCTAGGGGACTTATGACCTCAGCAGTTGAGTCCCATAGTACTCAGAGCCATTTGAACCATTTGAACCTAGACTTACACCGCCCTTTCAGTGTCGGAGCCAGCCTAGTTACTATCGTTTTCCCTGTGCCTAGAGGAACACTGACCAACAGCGTAAATCACACTTTTACTCGTCGTACAGTAACTACTCTCTTTGTGCAAAGCTTCATTACAACAGTTAAAAATTGATTCTATGTCGCAAATACAAAAGGCAGATTTGTTGCCTGTTTATTTTTCTATGATAATATTGATAGTGTATTAGCCGCTCGTAAAGAATCTGTAAGTGTCTAAGAAATGACGCTGTGAACTACCAGCAGCCTTATACACCAGGTGAGGTACAGTAAGAGCAGAGACATTCTACAGCGCATGGAGATTGTATATTGGAGTCTGTAAATTTTTTCACCACTAGTAGTGATTTAGAGACTACTGTAATTCAGAAATGTCAACAATCTCTGAAACATGTATTAGATTTCAGTGCGAATGCTGCAGCTTTAATCCGTCAGCTCACTCGGAAGATGACAAAGGTACCCGCCGAAACATCAGGGGAAAAAACAAGGTTTCTGAGATTGCACGCCGGCCGCGTTGGCCGTTCGGTTCTAGGCGCTTCAGTCCGGAACCGCGGGACTGCTACGGTCTCAGGTTCAAATCCTGCCTCGGGCATGGATGTGTGTGATGTCCTTAGTTTGGTTAGGTTTAAGTAGTTCTAAGTTCTAGGGGGCTGATGACCTAAGATGTTAAGTCCCATAGTGCTCTAATGGATTATTGATTGTGACGCGAAAACATGTAGACACACAATTGTTAAAACTTCAGGCGAATTTTATACCGCTATCGCTGATCACTAGTCCGAACGCCATAGCAGCAACAGAGCAAGAAATTCCGTTACATAGCTCAACTAGAAACATCTGACAGATTGACACAGGTTCTACGTCCAACAGAGGACAAAGGAACTAACATCACGAAGAGCTCCTAGTGACATCGCCCTAAAAGTAGCGCTGTCCGTGCGGGCGAGAGGATTTGCGTGTTTCGATGAAGCAGAGGGCTACACCGGCAGTAGTGAAGCTACTGGCAGGATCTCTCAACATGCCTCTTGCAGAGGAGCCAGACGTACTGTGTCTCACAACGTCCCATCTTTTACTTTATCCGATCCTGGGCTTTCCTTCCTTGACATGGGACCACATAGGCTGGTGAGAATCTTAGCCATAGTGAAGACAACCTCCCTAGGGAATTAAGCACGGAGGTTAAATTCCGGCCCATCAGGCTGTGTGTTCAGTGGGAGTTTAGCGTCCCACCCCAGTAAAAATAGATTTTGCTGCCCTTTTACAAACAAAATAAAAAAACCGAACGGATCAAAAGACAGCGAGTCCGGTTAAGAACAAGGACTCTAATTTGTGGAACATGGAATGTAAACGGTTTAGCAATAAAAATTGAGAATATAATTAAAGAAATGGTAGTACTGAAAATGGATATCCTGATAATGACAGAACGAAAAAGAAAGGATGTCAGCAAGAAGTAATTGGAGAATATATTCTATTTTGGAATGGAGTGGAAGATACTGAAAGGGCAAAACCAGGAGTATCAGTCCTTAGAAGAAGAAAATGGAAACAAGGATTAATTAATTGGAAGGAAGAGAATGAAATGATAATCAGTGTAACATTAAAAAATTCATGGAATAAAATTAGAATTGATTGGGGTGTATCGCCCTAACGAAGATGCACCTGACGAGAAGATGAGGGGCTTCTTCGATGACTTACAAGAAGTGGCTAATGAATGTCCAAATGGACGTGGATTGTTAATAATGGGGGATTTAATTTGACGAACTTGAAAAAGATTAAATGGTGACGTTGTAGGAGCGTGGGGAATGGATGCATAAGACGATAATGGAAGGCGTTTGATTAACTTAGGGTTCAGAAGTGTACCGTCGTGAATGGCCAATCCCACCCCAAGGAAATACATAAGTACACCTGGACCAATCCGTGAAGGAACCTAAAATCAATTATAGACTGTGTAGTAGTGCGCAGGTAGCGGGTAATTAAGATGTATTACGTAAGGATAAATAGAGGAATAGTGTGACTCCAGTCATTTTCTAGTTACTTCAAAAACTGATTTTCCGGTTAAGATCAAAGTAAAACCAGAGGAGAAAGAGGACTATGCTGAAAATAGAATTTAGATGATTGAAAATATAGAATACATCTGCTACAGGAAGGAAAGGTAAAAATTTTATATCACCGAAGATTAAACCTAAGATTGGGTGCAGTGGAGGAGGACTAGAGTGCCAGTGAGCTGTACGGTTTTGAAACAAGCAATTAAGGAAGCAGTGGAGGAGGCTTTAGGATGGGAAGGAGACAGAAGAGTTAGAACTGAATGGATGTCCATGGAGTTATTGGAGGCGGTCGAACTAAACAAGAAACTATATTACGTGTGGTTAAGATAGCCTGCCCGGTTGGCCATGCGGTCTAACGCACAGCTTTACGGGACGGAAGGAGCGCCTGGTCCCCGGCACGAATACGTCCGGCGGTTTTGTGTCGAGGTCTGGAGAACCGGCCAGTCTGTGCGTGGTTTTTAGGCGATTTTCCATCTGCCTCAGCGAATGCGCGCTGGTTCCCCTTATTCCGCCTCAGTTACACCATGTTGGCGATTGCTGCGCAAACAAGTTCTCCACGTACGCGTACACCACCATTACTCTACCACACAGACATAGGGGTTACACTCGTCTGGTGTCCACCGGGGGCTGAACTGCACAATAACCCTGGGTTCGGTGTGGGGCGGCGGAGGGGTGGAGTGGACTGCGGTAGTCGTCGTAGGGTTGTGGACCACTGCGGCTGAAACGGGGACGGAGCCTCTCCGTCGTTTCTAGGTCCCCAGTTAACATACAATACAATACAATGTTTAAGATCGGGGAGTGAAGAATATTGGGATAGACACAAGGAATATAAAAAGAGGGCTCATAAATTAACAAGAAACTGTTAGGAACAGGCATGGGAAAAAGCATGCAGGGAAACAGAGCAATCGCTTTGATATAGGAGATCGGAAGAGAGGTGGAGGATGAAACTGGCATGTAATCCCACACCCACAGTACGACCTATATCGATCTGACAGTGGGAAAAGCTCTTTGAAGAACTTGTGGTGCAAAAAAAATGAGAGACCACGTGAAAGAATTCTACTGTGGAAATATATATCTCCTTAAATGGTGGGACTTATATGTAAATTGTTCGCCCGGATTGTGGAAGGAGAGAAAATATCAAGAGAGTGGTGTGTGTCATACGTATTTACTATCTATAAAAAGAAAACAAAAAGCAACCAAATAATTATAGGGGAATTAGTGTTAGGGCATCAATCAGCAGACTTTTTAGCGGTATGCTGAAAAACAGGTTGGAGAATGAGATTGTAGGAAAGACACGAGAGGAACATGCAGGTTTTACGGTTGGATGATCCTGTATCGATCATACTTTAGGCCTTAGACGAATAAGTGACAAGGCATACTCTAAGGGTCAGAGCGTACACCTGATATTTAGGGATTTTGGAAGAGCGTACGATTCGGCTCTCATCAATGCAACATGGGAAGCAATGGAGTATACAGGCGTCGAAGCACAACAGTCATCCCTAATTTGGAGAATATACCACCAACCGTACGCAGTGAGCAAGTCTAGTGAGCTATTCCAAACATCGAAAGGACTTAGGTAGGGTTGCGGTAAGTCGTCGACCCCGTTTAAAATATATATGTCGTATATACTGGAGAGGTGGAATCAGTGATGCAAAGGTATGGGAATTTCTTTGCAGTATGGTACTAATTATTCTTTATTATTTTCCGTTATTAGTAGTGGAAGGAGATGGAAGGGATATAGAACTGCCGCAAGAAACTGTTAAAGCTGGGACGTAGTTTAAACAATCAAGATCGTGGTAGCGCCTTTTATTGCTAATCAAAACGCCCTCAGTCCCGCATTAAAACCCTGATACCACCTAAATATAGAATAAAAATCAGCATTGGCGGCCGAAGACTTCCGGCACAGGAAGTCACACGCGTTCTGCCAGCGCCCTTATCAAAGAGGGCGGAGAAGCGGACAGACGTTTGGGGCATACTCTTGTCCATGGAATGAGAAACTACCCGTAAAGGCGGAAGAATCAGCAATGACCAACGCCATGAGGATGCAGAAGGCAACGGAAACTACAGAATTAAAGACATATAATGTGCATCCGTGTCATGATGATCTCTCCATTAGCAAAATATTCTGGAATAGTCCACCATTCGGATCTTCGGGAAGGGACTGCCAAGGGAAGTGACCATGAGAAAAAGATTGAATAACGAATGAAAGGATAACGTCCTACGAGTCGGGGCGTGGAATGTCAGAAGTTTGATTGTGGTAGGACAGCTAGAAAATCTGAAAAGGGAAATGCAAAAGCTCTGTCTACACTCGTGCTCATAAATTAAGGATAATTGCAGAATGTGGTGCCACACAACGTGGCACAACACAAATCTGGTGCTAATAGCATAGGTACATATGGAACACACACGACACAGATCTGTAAGTCCACATATTGGTGATAAGTTGAGAAAACCGTTCCGAAACACATGCGCTACAAAACGCCACTGTTTCCTGCGCTTGTACTCCAACATCAGTATGGGATATGGCCACCGTGTACACGTACACAGGCCGCAGAACGGTTTGGCATACTCTGTATCAGGTGGTCGAGCAGCTGCTGGGGCATAGCCTCCCATTCTTGCACCAGTGCTTGTCGGAGCTCCTGAAGTGTCCTAGGGGTTTGAAGAACGTACAGCGATACGTCGACCGAGAGCATCCCAGACGTGCTCGATGGGGTTTAGGTCTGGAGAACAGGCAGGCCACTCCATTCGCCTGATATACTCTTTTTCAAGGCACTCATGCACGATGGCAGTTCGGTGGGGCAGTGCGTTATCATCCATCAGCAGGAAGGTGGGACCCACTGCACCCCTGAAAAGGCAAAGTGACGTCCCGATACATCTGACCTGTTACAGTTCCTCTGTCAAAGAGATGCAGAGGTGTACGAGCACCAATCATAATCCCACCCCACACCATCACACCACGACCTCTATACAGGTCCCTTTCAAGGACATCAAGGAGTTGGTATCTGGTTCCTGGGTCACGCCAGATGAAAACCCGGTGAGAATCACTGTTCAGACTATACCTGAACTCGTCTGTGAACATAACCTGGGACCACTGTTCCCATGACCATGTACTGTGTTCTTGACACTAGGCTTTACGGGCTCTCCTGTGACCAGGGGTCAATGGAACGCACCTTGCAGGTCTCCAGGTGAATAAACCATGTCTGTTCAGTGGTCTGTAGACCGTGTGTTCGGAGACAACTGTTCAGTGGCTGCGGTAAGATCCCGAGCAAGGCTACCTACAGTACTCCGTGGCCATCTGCGGGCACTGATGGTGAGATATCGGTGTTCTTGTGGTGTTGTACTGTGTGGACGTCCCGTACTGTAGCGCCTGGATACGTTTCCTGTCTGCTGGAATCGTTGCCATAATCTTGAGATCACATTTTGTGGCACGCGGAGGGTCCCTGCTACGACCTGCTGCGTTTGACCAGCCTCCAGTCGCTCTAGTATTCTACCCCTCATAACTTCATCATCAATATGTGTTCTTTGAGGCATTTTCAACACACAGTGACCTTTAGAACTTCTGAAAAAGGCTGACACTTACTCGCTGCACCATACTCTGACATGCACCAACAGACCTCTGCGTATGTGGACTGCTGCCAGCGCCACCGTGCGACGACCGCAGGTCAAATGCACGGCATGGCCATACCCCGAGGTGATTTAAATCCCGCGAACCGCCCACCAGAGCGTTGTTTCACCATGCATCAGCATTATCCTTAATTTATGAGCATGAGTGTAAATATAGTGCTGGACAGTGAAGTTAAATGGAAAAAAAGACAATGATTTCTAGTCAGACGAGTATAGGGCAATATCAACAGCGACAGAAAACAGATTCGTTATTAACGGCAATGCAGGCCAGAAAGTGAGTTACTGTGAACAGTTTAGGGTTGTTTTCATCGGAATCAGTAGTAAACCAACACGACAACGATAGGTCAGGTATGGATATCGACATCCCAAGCTGAAGATGAAGAGCTAGAAAAATCGTATGAGGGTATTGAACAGGTAATTCAGTGCATAAAGGGAGATGAACAGCTAATACTCATGGGAGAGTGGAATGACATTGTCGCGAAAGGACTAGAAGAAAGGGTTACGGGAGAACATGGGCTTCGTATTAGAAACGAGAAAGGAGTAAGATTAATTGAGTTCTGCAATAAATTTCCCCTAGTAACAGCGAATACTCCGTTCAAGAATCACAACAAGAGGAAGTATATTTGGAAAAGGCAGTCAGATTACATCATGGTCAGGCAGAGATTCCGAAATCGGATACGGGATTGTAAGGCGTACCCGGAACAGATATAGACTCAGATCACAATGTAATGGTGATAAAGAGTGGGCTGAAGTTTAATAGTTTAGTCAGGAAGAATCGATTCCGAAAGAAGTGGGATACGGAAATACTAAGGAATCAAGAGATACGCTTGAAATTCTGTAAGGCTATATATGCAGCAATAAGAAATAGCTCATTAGGCAGTATAGCTGAAGTCGAATGGACATCTCTAAAAAGGGCAGTCACAGACATGAGAAGAAAAAACCTAGGTTCAAAGAAGGTAACTGTGAAGAAACCATGGGTATCAGAAGAAATACTTCAGCTGATAGATGAAAGAAGGAAGCATAAAAATGTTCTGGGAAATTCAGGAATACGGAAATACAGGTCGCAGAGGAATGAAATGGAGAGAAAGTAAAAGGAAGTTAAGACGAAGTGGTTGTATGAAAAATGTGGAGAAATCGAAAAGAAATGATGGTCGGACAGATTGAATCAACATATACTAAAGTCAAAACATCCTTCGGTGAAACTAAAAGCAAGCGTAACATTAAGAGTGCAACGTGAATTCCATTGTTAAATGCAGAGGAGAGAGCGGATAGGTGGAAACAGTACATTGAAGGCCACTCTGAGGGGAAGATTTGTCTGATGCGATAGAAGAAGAGACAGGAGTAGATTTAGAAGAAATAGGGGATTCAGTATAAGAATTAGAATTGAAAAGAGCTTTGGAAGACGTAAGATCAAATAAGGCAGATAGGACATACAACAGTCCATCAGAAATTCTAAAATATTTCAAAAATGGTTCAAATGGCTCTGAGCACTATGGGACTTAACATCTATTGTCATCAGTCCCCTAGAACTTAGAACTACTTAAACCTAACTAACCTAAGGACATCACATAACACCCAGTCATCAGGTGGCAGAGAAAATCCCTGACCCCGTCGGGAATCGAACCCGGGAACCCGGGCGCCGGAAGCGAGAACGCTACCGCACGACCACGAGCTGCGAACTCTAAAGTATTTGGGGAAATGGCAACAAGACGACTATTCACGTTCGTGTGTAGAATGTAAGAGTCTGACGATATACCACCTGACTTTCGGAAAAATATCATCGACGCAATTCGGAAGACTGTAGGAGCTGACAACTGCGAGAATTAACGCACAGTCAGCGTAACAGCTCATGCCTCGAAGTTGTTGACAAGAATAATATGTAGAGGAAAGGAAAAGAAAATGTAGGGTGTGTTAGATGACGATCAGTTTGGCTTTAGGAAAGGTAAAGGCACCAGAGAGGCAGTTCTGACGTTGCGTTGATAATGAAAGCAAGACTAAAGAAAAATCAAGACACGTTCATTGGATTTGACAGTGTCAAATGGTGCAAAATGTTCGAAATTCTGAGGAAAACAGGGGTAAGCTACAGGGAGAGACGAGTACTATACATCACGCACAAGAGACAAGAGGGAATAAGAATGGAAGACAATAAGAATGGCAGACCAAGAAAGAAGTACTCGGATTGAAAAGGGTGTAAGACAGAGATGTAGCCAAAGGACACTGTGGTCCAACACTCCTACTGAAATTGATCGCACCCCTTTGGAGCACTGTGAAGCCGCTGTTTTTGCTCTTTTGTACAGCGTCGAACTATTAGTGACCGTTCTATGGAATTAGAACGTAATCCGAAGCAGCAAAGCGTGTTTATGTTTTCTCAGATTTCCTTTTTCGCTCCCTCCTACGGCGTGATCTCAGAGGGGTGTGATATTGACAGAGGGGCGTGATAAAACGCCAAAGGATTGTTTTAATAACCCTCAAGTCGGGAACACTCTTGATGCCAACCGCCCACCTTTGTTAATCATCTTAAAAACCTACCTGTGCGGACAGAACATATGACGAGAGTCCTTGGCACCTGCGTGCAGGCTACGATGATGCTTTCATGCCAATTATTAAGTGTACATGCAACTGGCACTCAACTGAAAATCAGTATTTCTATAACTGTATGATGCGGTATCTCTCACGATGAGAATTTTTCTCTTAAAAAGCAAATAAGTTGATGAAGGTAGTGGCACCTCTCGGAAAGATGGAACACCCAACAGGGAGACAAAGTAATCCTGAAGGGCTAATCTCAGATGCTGAGAGTTTCAAATCTATTGTATTAATGCTATTGTGTCGATAGTTGTACATTACAAAGCGGAATATTTGTACCACTATAGTCCAAATCCCATCCATATAGGCAGAGGGTTTTTTAGGTATCACCTTTCTAAGCTGTTGTATACTTCTGTGGCAACGTCGCCCTTCATAGTTGGACAAAGTCATACATCGAGTACCTAAACACACACACACACACACACACACACACACACACACACACACACACACACACACACACTCTTTGTAGTTTTATTCATGCTTGTGCCAACGTCATACCAATCTGTGACCAGGCTACAGCATGGTGCGAAATAGGAGAGCTGAAAAAATAAATAATCTACATTTTCCGTCATTTTGTGTCTCAGCATTTCCCAGTGCTGAGGGCCAGGTGCAGACGCCTTATAAGGTATCCTTCATTTGCAGATAAGAGCGAATTTTACTTCATTTCCAGTTTTGCTATTTCGCATACGCGAAGTGAATGTATCAGCGCTGCAGTTCATACGGCGTAAGGAGCGAGTAGTAGGTTCTCTCGCTGGCTAGCAGAGGCTGATTGCCATCTGGTGCTTTCGGAGCCAGTGGAATGAGGTGCTTATGCAGAAATCACTCGTGACGTCAGCAGAGAGATACGTAGGGAAAGTACATTTATTCAGGAGAGAATCAAGTAATTGTTACTAATAAATATTTGCCAGTAGAAGTTGTCTTTTGTCATTCAGATGTTAGGGGGAGCCTATGGCTCATAAATGCTACCTTTCAGTAATTTTACAATTCCAGGAAACGTTGATACTAATAGATAAATAAATAACTTTAGCATAACCAAAGAATTACGATCTTAAACGAACTGTACCGATTGTACGCTCAAGTTACAGACTGTGCGGCACATACATCTACATCTACATGTATACTTCGCTAGCCGCCAACCGGCGTGTGGCGGAGGGCACAATTCGCACCAAAGTCATATTTTCCCCCTCTGTTCCACTCGCGGATCGCGTGAGGGAAAAACGACTGTCTGAAGGCCTGAGTACGAGCTCTAATTTCCCTTATCTTTGAATGGTGATCATTGCGGCATTTGAAAGTTGGTGGTAATAATACACTCCTGGAAATGGAAAAAAGAACACATTGACACCGGTGTGTCAGACCCACCATACTTGCTCCGGACACTGCGAGAGGGCTGTACAAGCAATGATCACACGCACGGCACAGCGGACACACCAGGAACCGCGGTGTTGGCCGTCGAATGGCGCTAGCTGCGCAGCATTTGTGCACCGCCGCCGTCAGTGTCAGCCAGTTTGCCGTGGCATATGGAACTCCATCGCAGTCTTTAACACTGGTAGCATGCCGCGACAACGTTGACGTGAACCGTATGTGCAGTTGACGGACTTTGAGCGAGGGCGTATAGTGGGCATGCGGGAGGCCGGGTGGACATACCGCCGAATTGCTCCACAGTACATCGATGTTGTCGCCAGTGGTCGTCGACCTGGGACCGGACCGCAGCGACGCACGGATGCACGCCAAGACCGTAGGATCCTACGCAGTGCCGTAAGGGACCGCACCGCCACTTCCCAGCAAATTAGGAACACTGTTGCTCCTGGGGTATCGGCGAGGACCATTCGCAACCGTCTCCATGAAGCTGGGCTACGGTCCCGCACACCGTTAGGCCGTCTTCCGCTCACGCCCCAACATCGTGCAGCCCGCCTCCAGTGGTGTCGCGACAGGCGTGAATGGAGGGACGAATGGAGACGTGTCGTCTTCAGCGATGAGAGTCGCTTCTGCCTTGGTGCCAATGATGGTCGTATGCGTTTTTGGCGCCGTGCAGGTGAGCGCCACAATCAGGATTGCATACGACCGAGGCACACAGGGCCAACACCCGGCATCATGGTGTGGGGAGCGATCTCCTACACTGGCCGTACACCACTGGTGATCGTCGAGGGGACACTGAATAGTGCACGGTACATCCAAACCGTCATAGAACCCATCGTTCTACCATTCCTAGACCGGCAAGGGAACTTGCTGTTCCAACAGAACAATGCACGTCCGCATGTATCCCGTGCCACCCAACGTGCTCTAGAAGGTGTAAGTCAACTACCCTGGCCAGCAAGATCTCCGGATCTGTCCCCCATTGAGCATGTTTGGGACTGGATGAAGCGTCGTCTCACGCGGTCTGCGCGTCCAGCACGAACGCTGGTCCAACTGAGGCGCCAGGTGGAAATGGCATGGCAAGCCGTTCCACAGGACTACATCCAGCATCTCTACGATCGTCTCCATGGGAGAATAGCAGCCTGCATTGGTGCGAAAGGTGGATATACACTGTATTAGTGCCGACATTGTGCATGCTCTGTTGCCTGTGTCTATGTGCCTGTGGTTCTGTCAGTGTGATCATGTGATGTATCTGACCCCAGGAATGTGTCAATAAAGTTTCCCCTTCCTGGGACAATGAATTCACGGTGTACTTATTTCAATTTCCAGGAGTGTATATGCTCTACGTCGTAGGTGAAGATTGGATTTCGGAAGTTAGTGAGCAGCCCCTTCCGTTTTGCGCACCGTCTATCTGCAAGTGACAGACGTGAAAATTACCGAACTATCAGTTTAATAAGTCACAGCTGCAAAGTACTAACGCGACTTATTTACAGACGAAAGGAAAACTGGTAGAAGCCGACCTCGGGGAAGATCAGTTTGGATTCCGTAGAAATGTTGGAACACGTGAGGCAATACTGACCTTACGACTTATCTAGAAGAAAGATTAAGGAAAGGCAAACCTACGTTTCTAGCATTTGTAGACTTAGAGAAAGCTTTTGACAATGTTGACTGGAATACTCTCTTTCAAATTCTAAAGGTGGCAGGGGTACTCTACAGGGAGCGAAAGGCTATTTACAATTTGTACAGAAACCAGATGGCAGCTATAAGAGTCGAGGGGCATGAAAGGGAAGCAGTGGTTGGGAAGGGGGTGAGACAGGGTTGTAGCCTGTCCCCGATGTTATTCAATCTGTATATTGAGCCAGCAGTAAAAGAAACAAAAGAAAAATTCGGAGTAGGTATTAAAATCCATGGAGAAGAAATAAAAACTTTGAAGTTCGCCGATGACATTGTAATTCTGTCAGAGACAGCAAAGGACTTGGAAGAACAGTTGAACGGAATGGATAGTGTCTTGAAAGGAGGGTATAAGATGAACATCAACAAAGGAAAAACGAGGATAATGGAATGTAGTCGAATTAAGTCGGGTGATGCTGAGGGAATTAGATTAGGAAATGAGACACTTAAAGCAGTAAAGGAGTTTTGCTATTTGGGGAGCAAAATAACTGATGATGGTCGAAGTAGAGAGGATATAAAATGTAGACTGGCAAAGGCAAGGAAAGCGTTTCTGAAGAAGAGAAATTTGTTAACATCAAGTATAGATTTAAATGTCAGGAAGTCGTTTTTGAAACTATTTGTATGGAGTGTAGCCATGTATGGAAGTGAAACATGGACAATAAATAGTTTGGACAAGAAGAGAATAGAAGCTTTCGAAATGTGGTGCTACAGAAGAATGTTGAAGGTTAGGTGGGTAGATCACGTAACTAATGAGGAGGTATTGAATAGGATTGGGGAGAAGAGAAGTTTGTGGCACAACTTGACTAGAAGAAGGGATCGGTTGGTAGGACATGTCCTGAGGCATCAAGGGATCACCAATTTAGTATCGGAGGGCAGCGTGGAGGGTAACAATCGTAGAGAGAGACCAAGAGATGAATACACTAAGCAGATTCAGAAGGATGTAGGTTGCAGTAGGTACTGGGAGATGAAGCAGCTTGCACTGGATAGATTAGCATGGAGAGCTGCATCAAACCAGTCTCAGGACTGAAGACCACAACAACAACATATCTGCAAGTGTGTCCCACTTCAAACTTTCTATGAGATTTATAACGCTCTCGCAATGGCTAAATGTACCAGTCACCAATCTTGCCTCTCTTCTTTGGACCTTCTCAATCTCTTGAATCAGACCCAACTGGTGAGGGTCCCATACAGACGAACAGTACTCTAAGACTGGATGAGCTAACATATTGTAAGCTATTTCCTTTGTTGAAGGACTGCATCGCTTCAGGATTCTACGAATAAACCGCAATCTAGAGTTCACCTTACCCGCTACTTGTGTAATCTGATCATTCCATTTGAGATCATTTCGAATACTCACACCCAGATACTTGACGGATGTTACCACTTCCAAAGACTGGGCATTTATTTTGTACTCTTACATTAATGGGAATTTTCGCCCTGTTATACGCAGTATGTTACACTTGCTAATATTGAGAGATAACTGCCAGTCATTACACCACGCATTTATTTTCTGCAAATCCTCATTGATTTGTTCACAACTTTCGTGTGATACTACTTTTCTGTAGACTACAGCATCATCGGCAAACAGTCAAATGCCGCTGTCAATACCATCAACCAGATCGTTTATGTAAATTGTAAAAAGCAGAGGACCTATTACGCTGCCCTGGGCACACCTGAAGTTACGCTTGTTTCTGTTGAATCACCTCGTTCAGGAAGACATACTGCTCCCTGTCTGTTAGAAAACTTTCTATTCAGCCGCATATGTCATCGGACAGACCGTAAGCTCGCACTTTTTGCAGAAAGCGACAGTGCGGAACTGAGTCGAACGCCTTTCGAAAGTCGAGAAATATGGCATCAACCTGGGAGCCGGTATCTAGAGCCTGTTGCTTATCATGCACAAAAAGGGTCAGCTGTGTCTCGCATGACCGCTGTTCTCGCATGACCGCTGTTTCTTAAAACCGTGCTGCATTCTGCAGATGAGATTCTCAGAGTCTAGAAAGGTCATTATGTCTGAACACTAAATACACTACTGGCCTTTAAAATTTCCACACCACGAAGATGACGTGCTACAGACGCGAAATTTAACCGAAAGGAAGAAGATGCTGTGATATGCAAATGATTAGCTTTTCAGAGCATTCACACAAGGTAGGCGCCAGTGGCGACACCTACAACGTGCTCACATGAGGAAAGTTTCCAACCGATTTCTCATACACAAACAGCAGTTCACCGACATTGCCTAGTGAAACGTTGTTGTGATGCCTCGTGTAAGGAGGAGAAATGCGTACCATCACGTTTCCTACTTTGATAAGGGTCGGATTGTAGCCTATCGCGATTGCGGTTTATCGTATCGCGACACTGCTGCTCGCGTTGGTCGAGATCCAATGACTGTTAGCAGAATATGGAATCGGTGGGTTCAGGAGGGTAATACGGAACGCCGTGCTGGATCCCAACGGCCTCGTATCACTAGCAGTCGAGATGACAGGCATCTTATCCACATGGCTGTAACGGATCGTGCAGCCACGTTTCGATCCCTGAGTCAACAGATGGGGACGTTTGCAAGACAACAACCACCTGCACGAACAGTTCGACGACGTTTGCAGCAGCAGGGACTATCAGCTCGGAGATCATAGCTGCGGTTACGCTTGACGCTCATCACAGACAGGATCGCCTGCGATGGTATACTCAACGACGAACTTGAGTGGACGAATGGAAAAATGTCATTTTTTCGGATGAATCCCGGTTCTGTTTACAGCATCATGATGGTCGCATCCTTGTTTGGCGACATTGCGGTGAACGCACATTGGAAGCGTGTATTCGTCATCGCCATACTGGCGTATCACCCGGCGTGATGGTATGGAGTGCCATTGGTTACACTTCTCGGTCACCTCTTGTTCGCATTGACGGCACTTTCAACAGTGGATGTGTTACGACCCGTGGCTCTACCTTTCATTTGATCCCTGCGAAACCCTTCATTTCAGTAGGATAATGAAGAACCGCATGTTCCAGGTCCTGTACGGGCCTTTCTGGATACAGAAAATGTTCGACTGTTGCCCTTGTCAGCACATTCTCCAGATCTCTCACCAACTGAAAACGTCTGGTCAATGGTGGCCGAGCTATTGGCTCGTCACTATACGCCAGTCACTACTCTTGATGAACTGTGGTATCGTGTTGAAGCTGCATGGGCAGCTATACCTGTACACGCCATCCAAGCTCTGTTTGACTCAATGCCCAGGCGTATCAAGGCCGTTATTACGGCCAGAGGTGGTTGTTCTGGGTACTGATTTCTCAGGATCTATGCACCCAAACTGCGTGAAAACGTAATCACATGTCAGTTCTACTATATTCGTCCAATGAATACCCGTTTATCATCTACATTTCTTCTTGGTGCAGCAATTTTAATGGCCAGTAGTGTATGTTCCATGATTCTACAACAAATCGATGTCAGCGAAATTGACCAGTAATTGTGTGCATCCGATTTTCTACCCTTTTCATATATTGCTAGGACCTGGGCGTTTTTCTAGTCCCGTGGAACTTACTGCTGTTCCAGTTATCTCTGTTAGATGATGGATAAGAATGGTGCTATATTTGTAGCATAGTCAACATATAATCTTGCGAGGATACCGTCTGGGCCAGATGCCTTCCTGGTGTCTAAGGATCTTAACTATTTTACAATACCAGATACACTAAACACTATGTCAGCTATCCTTGCGTTTGTTCGATAATGGAAAGGGGGAATGGTGCTGCAGTCCTCTACCGTAAACTAGTTTTTGAATGCTAGGTTTAGAATTTCGGACTTCTGTTTATCACTATCAGTTACATTACCAGTACTGTCAACAAGAGAAGGTATTGAATTATTTGTAGCGTTCATAGATTTTACGTACGACCAAAATTTTTTAGGGATATTTTTAGAAACTGCAGATAAAATATTGCTTTTAAATTCGTTAAAAGAATCTCTCATTGTCCTTCTGACAGCTGCATTCATTTCGCATAATTTCTGTTTGTCAGCTGGGCAGTGATCACGTTTAAAAAGACTGTGCAAAATTCTCTGCTTTCTCAGCAGCTTCCTAATATCTTTGTTGTATCAAGGTGGATCCTTCCCCCCCCCCCCCCCCCCCCCCTATATTTTTACTAGGCACACACTTCTCAAGCACGTGGTGGACAATACCTTTAAATTTCGACCAAAAATAATCAATGTCTTCGCGTCCCGCGGTGAATACTTGGAGCTGACTATGAAGATATTCATTAATGAGACTTTTATTTGCTTTCCCAAACAAGAAAACTCTACGCAGTTTCTTTGGTTTTTTTGCAACTTCCACTGACATAAAAGCCACAACGACATTATGGTCGCTAACACCTTCTTCTAGATTATCTTCCTCAAAAAGATGAGGTCTGTTTGTCGCCTAGATATCTAATATGTTCCCATCTCGAGTTGGTTTTCTAACCAATTACTCAAGGTTGTATATTGAGAGCGCTCCTAGAAAAACATCACACGAACCTTTGCTTCTGCCCCCTGTGATAAACGTGTAATTTTCCCAGTCAATGGACGCCAGAATAAAGTTTCCACCTATAACTAATGGATAATTTGAATATTTACTTCCTTTGTACTAATAGCGTGCAGTCGCCGATAGGACGGCTTCCGATCTAGTCATGCGGTAGAACATGCTCTCTTTCAGTTAACAATTAGCTTATTATCAGTGTGAACAAGTTAATTTTGTAGTGTTTCTTAAATAAACGCACCATAATGGCATCGCACGTAAAATTATTTGCATAAAAAACTTCTTCACACTTCATTACGTAAAACATAGACTATATCGTTCCACTTTCAGAATCAGACGGCGCTGCAATGGGTCTGCAAGGACACACAAAACTACTAGAGCTTCTCCACATAACAAAGAATCATTACGCGGCGGATCACTAAGTCTGTTCAAGGACTGACTGGCTTAACTACCGCAAAGTTCGGATGGGAAAACGAGCCAGTTATACTGTAAGCCCTTGTACCATCATCTACGGACTCACCGGCTAAACTGAGACATTTGTGGAGCCCTTGCAACCTCAGTCTTTAGTCTGGATAGCTGTTGGGAACCTGTGAAGTGTCAACGACAGAATCATTACTAGAGTTCAGTTACTTATTCACAACGTTTACAAGTCGTCGTTCTTCTGTAGCAGGCTCGACTGTTGCTAATTGTAGCTGACGTCCGTCGAGTCAGCTGAGCGTCTGCACGCCCAGTAGGTGGTCAGCGACCTTGGAGGCGCGGCGGCTGCCGCCTGCGAGCGGGACAGCGGCTGCCCAGCGCTAAGTGGTTCCCGGGCCGGCTGCGACATGTACCCGGTCCCACTCCGAATTCTACGATGACCCTTGATGACCCATCCGAGATGTACCTGGTGTCGGTAGTCGTGTGGTCGGTTGATCTCCTCCTTACCCCTGATAGGTTTCAGCACCTGAAGGCGACTGAGTGTTGAAGAAGAAAGTGGGCCCCAAGAGATTCCTGTTGCTGGCTTCCACGTTGAAGCCCAGCATTGGCAGTCCTTTGCTGTGTGGTATCGTCGGAAGACAATCAGTTCCTCCGTAAGTAGATGATAGGCGGCAAGCAGCATGAAGTTCATCTGGTGAAGGCCATCGCCTTGAGTACATCCTCGAGTAATTCAGAGACTGTGCTGGAGCTTAGAATCGTAACCATGTATCGAATGCTGTTATTGTGAATGCCATCGATCCCAATGATCAACTCATGACAAGAGCTGGAGAGCTGGAGTATTTAAAGGGAGCGAGCGTGAGGCTATGATGCAAAGCTCGGTTCGTAATGATTCATTGCGTCCCTCCCATCTCGCTACATTCACTTAATAGGCTGTGGCGGTTCCTCACAGTGTTTTCTGGTAAACCTTCCGGGATGAAAGGTCGTGGTCCATGAAACTCTTCAGCTCCTAACGTTTCGTCCAGAGCTACGCTGGACATCTTCAGAGGGGTGTTTCTCCTCCGGTGAGTCGGCAAGACTCACCGGAGGAGAAACACCCCTCTGAAGATGTCCAGCGTAGCTCTGGACGAAACGTTAGGAGCTGAAGAGTTTCATGGACCACGACCTTACATCCCGGAAGGTTTACCAGAAAATATGTCATCCGGTCGTGAAAGCCTTCATACTATGATCCTCACAGTGTGTTCTTATGACACAAATACAGATTCTTGCGACTTGCCATACGAGCTAACGAATACGCTTGTCTCGCTTCCTTTGGTTTTCCGCCCTCTTTTCTGCTGAATATTTATTCCTTACTCGGCAGACAGTGTCGTCGACCTGACTCGCGACACACTGACTCGCTTCCTGCTTCCACCTATCTCTCTGACATGACTTGAATTTACCTGAGGGAATACGAGTTTTAATGATTTTTTTTATAATTTCTGCTCCCTCTGTATTGTGTGCCGTGACACCAGTAACGGTATTAGTCTAATCGTCGAAAATACTTTCAAATGTCACACGTATGTTTTCCTTATTCGCTCCATATACACTACCAACTAGGCTAATAGGAAACTCTCTGCCCTGATAATAGTCTACATCTACATCTACGTGATTAGTCTGCTGTTCACAATAAAGTGCCTGGCAGGGGGTTCAGTGGACCACCTTCAAGCTGTCTCTCTCCCGTTGCACTCTCGAACGGCGTGCGGGAAAACGAGCACTTAAATTTTTCTGTGCGAGGCCTGATTTCTCTTATTTTATCCTGGTGATCACTTCTCCCTATGTAGGTGAGTGCCGACAGAATGTTTTCGCAATCGGAGGAGAAAACTGGTGATTGAAATTTCATGAGAAGATTCCGTCGCAACGGAAAAACGCCATTATTTTAATTATTGCCACTCCAGTTCGAGTATTATGTCTGTGGCACTATCTCCACTACTTCGCGATAGTACAAAACGAGCGGCCCTTCTTTCTACTTTTTCGATGTCATCCATCAGTCCCATCTGATGCAGATCCCACAACGCAGAGCAACTCCAGAATAGGGCGGAAAAGCGTGGTGTAAGCAGTCTCTTTAGTAGACCTGTTGCACCTTCTAAGTGTTCTGCCAATGAATCGCAGTCTTAGGTTGTCTCTACCCACAACATTATCTATGCGATCGTTCCAGTTTAGGATATTTGTAATTGTAATCCCTAGGTATTTAGTTGAATTTACAGCCTTCAGATTTGTGTGACTTATCGCGTAATCGAAATTTAGCGGATTTCTTTTAGTACTCATACGAATAACCTCAAACTTTTCTTTATTCAGGGTCAATTGCCACTTTTCGCATCATACAGATATCTTATCTAAATCATTTTGCAATTCGTTTTGGTCATCTGATGACTTTACAAGACGATAAATAAAAGCATCTTCTGTAAACAATCTAAGACGGCTTCTGAGATTGTCTCCTGTGTCGTTAATATAGATCAGGAACAATAGAGTGACTATAACACTTCCTTTGGGGAACGTCGTCTATTATTTCTGTTTTACTCGATGGCTTTCCGTCTATTACTACGAACTGTAGCCTTTCTGACAGGAAATCACGAATCCAGTGCACAACTGAGGTGATTTCCATAGGCACGCAGTTTGGTTAGAAGACGCTTGTGAGGAACGGTGTCTAAAGCTTTCTGGAAATCTAAGAATATGGAATCAATTTGACATCCCCTGTCGGTAGCACTCATTATTTCATCAGTATAAAGAACTAGTTATGTTTCGCAAGAACGATATTTTCTGAACCCGTGCTGACTACGTGTCAATAAATCGTTTTCTTTGAGGTACTTCATAATGTTCGAATAAGCATATGTTCCAAAACCCTAGTGCAAATCGACGTTAGTGATGTGGGCCTGTAATTCAGCGGGTTACTCCCATTACCCTTTTTGGGTATTGGTGTGACTTGAGCAATTGTCCAGTCTGTAGGGACGGATCTTCCTGTGAGCGAGCGGTTGTATATAATTGCTAAATAAGGAGCTATTGTATCAGCATGCCCTGAAAGGAACCTGACTGGTATACAGTCTGGACCAGAGACCTTGCCTTTATTAAGTGGTTTAAGCTACTTTGGACACCTAGGATATCTATTTCTATGTTTCGCATTTTGGCAGTTGTTCTTGATTGGAATCCATGAATATTTACTTCGTCTTCTTTGGTGAAGGAGTTTAGGAAAATGGTGTTTAATAACTCTGCTTTAGTGATTTTGTCGTCAATGACTTCACCGTTGTTATCGCGCAGTGAAGGTATTGATTGCCTCTTGGCACTTGTGTGCTTTGTGTATGACCAGAATGTCTTTGGGATTTCTGCTAGATTTCGAGACAGAGTTTCGTTGTGGAAATTGTTGAAAGCATCTCGCATTGAAATACGCGCTATATTTCGAACTTCTGCAAAACTTTGTCATCCTTGGGGATTTTGCATTCTTTTAAATTTGGCATGCTTTTTCTCACTGCTTCTGCAACAGCGATCTGACCCGTTTTGTGTACCATGGGGGATCAGCACCATCACTTATTAATTGGTGTGAAAACTGCAAGATGGATAAGCAACATAAAGTCAATACGCGTCCCTGTCTAAAATCAGGATAAATACACTTAAAATGCAAAGAAGCTAGGTACACCCACCTAATATCGTCTAGGGCCCTCGTGAGAACGCAGAAGTGCTGCAACACGACGTGGCGTGGACTCCACTGAAGTAGCACTGGAGGAAACTGACACCATGAATCCTGCAGGGCTGTCCATATATGAGTAAGAGTAGGAGGGGGTGGAGATCTCCTCTGATCAGCACGTTGCCAGTGATCCCAGATATGCTCAGTGATGTTCATCTCTGGGCAGTTTCGCGGCCAGAGGAAGTGTTTAAACTCAGAAGAGTGTTTCTGGAGCGACTCTGTAGCGATTCTGGACGTGTGGGGTGTCGCATTGTCCTGTTGGAATTGCCCAAGTCCGTCGGAATGCGCAATGGACATGAATGGATGCAGGTGATCAGGTGCTTACGTACCTATCACCTGTCAGAGTCGTATCTAGACGTATCAGGGGTGCCATATCACTCCAACTGCACACGCTCCACACCATTACAGGGCCTCCACCAGCTTGAACAGTCTCCTGCTGCCATTGAGGGTCCATGGATTCGTGAGGTAGTCTCCGTACCCGCACGCGTCCATCCGCTCGACACAGTTTGAAACGAGGCTTATCCGATCGGGCAACACGTGTCCAGTCGTCAACAGACCAATGTCGGCGTTGACGGGCCCGGGTGAGGCATAAAGTTTTGTGTCGTGCAGTCATCAAGGGTACCGAGCCGGCCTTCGGCTCCGAAAGCCCATATGGATGATGTCTGTTTGAATGGTTGCCACGTTGACGCTTGCTGTTGGCACAGCATTGAAGTCTGCAGTAACTTGCGGAATGGTTGCGCTTGCGTCACGTTGAACGATTCTCTTCAATCGTCGTTGGTCCCGTTCATGCAGGATCTTTTCCGGCCGCAGCGACTTCCTGATATTCGCAGTATACAAGTGAAATAGTCGTACGGGAAAATTCCCACTTCATCTTTACCTCGTAAACGCTGTGTCCCATCGCTCGTGCGCCGACTGTAACACCACGTTCAAGCTCACTTAAATCTTGGTAGCCTACCATTGTAGCAGCAGTAACCGATCTAACAATTGCGCCAGACACTGTATTATATAGGCGTTGCCGACAGCAGAGCCGTATTCTGCTTGTTTACATATCTCTGTATTTGAATGCGCATGCCTATACCAGTTCCTCTGGCGTTTCAGTGTATATGCACGTTGCAAACAGCGTCAGACGAAAAACTGATAAATCAAAAAGACTATTGGATTTAATTCATAGAACTTAAAATGCTGTAAGGTCACGGTTCTGCTGCTCATCTACAGCAACGTCAACCGATGTCAAGTGTATGGATCATCAATGTCGCAACCAACGGAACACCACGGTCTTACCTATCAAACGACCGATACAAGGAAAAGTCTTACTGTGGTTATTAACAAGCGTTTGAGGAAGTGGGAAGTCACGTGTCACTGCATACCGTGACGCAGAAACTTGTGTAACTGAAAAACAATGCAGACGAGCAATTCCGCGTCTCCTACCCCAGGACTTGTTCTGTTCCCTCTGTTTAAAATTTATCACGTGGAACCAAAGGAGAAGCCGTCTCCCACTTGGGGCACTTTGTTGGATACAGAGAGCTAAACGCGAGCAGGTAGTATCGGTAGCCGACGGCTGACTACTGTCGCTGCCAAGTGTTAGCTTGTTGTACAGAAATAAGAATACGGATCTGGATGTTGTGAATAATTGGGGCAATGGTTTCTAGCGTGGCGCACAGCGTACAAGCAGAAACTTTGGGTCAATAATACGCTAATACATTAAGTCCTTTTAGGTCTTTCTTGCAGTAA
This sequence comes from Schistocerca piceifrons, assembly GCF_021461385.2. Classification (NCBI taxonomy): domain Eukaryota; kingdom Metazoa; phylum Arthropoda; class Insecta; order Orthoptera; family Acrididae; genus Schistocerca; species Schistocerca piceifrons. Next base: position 413,394,078 of record NC_060139.1, on the reverse strand, counting down.
TCCATAGTGAAAGATTCGCAACAAGAGGACGCGAGGAAATAGAAGCGGCCCGCATCTCGTGGTCGTGCGGTAGCGATCTCGCTTCCCACGCCCGGGTTCCCGGGTTCGATTCCCGGCGGGGTCAGGGATTTTCTCTGCCTCGTGATGGCTGGGTGTTGTGTGCTGTCCTTAGGTTAGTTAGGTTTAAGTAGTTCTAAGTTCTAGGGGACTGATGACCATAGCTGTTAAGTCCCATAGTGCTCAGAGCCATTTGAACCATTTGAAATAGAAGCGAGTAAAGAAGAACATACTTGTCAAAACAATGGTGCACTGAGAGGCAGAGGGCACAGACTGTATGAGACAGAGCAAGAGAATTCTGATTTATATCAGTGATGTGTGAAACCAGCACGTTATTCTTTAATGAAGAATACTTTCTACTTTCAAACTACACTAATGAGAACTAATGTGAAGTTATCATTTACAGTCTGTAAGGAGACTGTCAGCTTGAAATTCAGAGAATCGGTGCTAGCAAATTTTGAAATAAGTGTTGCTTTCAGATGCATTAATGCTGCCAATTGTAACGGCGCTCTCCTGGTATCACAATCAAATGAGCAATATCGGTTCATTATTATACTCTATTTTTAAGTGCGTGTGCTGTCGACATTCGGTTGCGCAATGCTTTCACTCTATCGTTTTTTTCTGTTACCTTCCATTAACAATCTGGATGAACCTCACGGCGGCTTAACCATACTTCCACTTGTTTTCTTTGTTCTGTACAGGAGTCACACTAGCCCGTAGTTAATGGTTGTAGATCTCGACAAAATACTTTAAACTATTTGGTCTGACAAACCATTCCTTATATCGGCAGAGAGTAGAAAGAAAAAAATGAATATCAGTAAGTTCTTACTGTTAACGACAAAGAAATAGGTAAAATTTCCATCCATCATACTAAAACATCACATGCTTTGAGCCTCTCAGTTCATACACAGGATGATACTTTTTACTGCACGCAGCAAACATTTCGAAATGAGTTATACTACATGTTACAAACAAAACGACGACTTGATTTCATGAGTCACCATCTGCTGTAATCTACATTTGCGACTGCTTCGAGCTGGTGGAGACTTTGATAATGCTACTGTCGTTTCATTGGAACAATAACGATGACATTACAGTATTGTGCCTGCTATTGTGCAAAGTAAGAGGAAATTCCTGCCCCCATGAACCATGGAGCTTGCCGTTGGTGGGGAGGCTTGCGTGCCTCAGCGATACAGATGGCCGTACCGTAGGTGCAACCACAACGGAGGGGTATCTGTTGAGAGGCCAGACAAACGTGTGGTTCCTGAAGAGAGGCAGCAGCCTTTTCAGTGGTTGCAGGGGTAACAGTCTGGATGATTGACTGATCTGGCCTCGCAACACTAACCAAAACGGCCTTGCTGTGCTGGTACTGCGAACGGCTGAAAGCAAGGGGAAACTACAGCCGTAATTTTTCCCGAGGGCATGCAGCTTTACTGTATGGTTAATGATGATGGCGTCCTCTTGGGTAAAATATTCCGGAGGTAAAATAGTCCCCCATTCGGAACTCCGGGCGGGGACTACTCAAGAGGACGTCGTTATCAGGAGAATGAAACTGGCGTTCTACGGATCGGAGCGTGGAATGTCAGATCCCTTAATCGGGCAGGTAGGTTAGAAAATTTAAAAAGGGAAATGGATGGTTGAAGTTAGATATAGTGGGAATTAGTGAAGTTCGGTGGCAGCAGGAACAAGACTTTTGGTCAGGTGAATACAGGGTTATAAATACAAAATAAAATAGGGGGAATGTAGGAGTAGGTTTAATAATGAATAAAAAAATAGGAATGCGGGTAAGCTACTACAAACACCATAGTGAACGCATTATTGTGGCCAAGATAGACACGAAGCCCACATCTACTACAATAGTACAAGTTTATATGCCAACTAGCTCTGCAGATGATGAAGAAATTGATGACATGTATGACGAGATAAAAGAAATTATTCAGGTAGTGAAGGGAGACGAAAATTTAATAGTCATGTGTGACTGGAATTCGAGAGTAGGAAAAGGGAGAGAAGGAAACATAATGGGTGAATATGGATTGGGGGAAAGAAATGAAAGAGGAAGCCTTGTGGTAGAATTTTGCACAGAGCATAACTTAATCATAGCTAACACTTGGTTCAAGAATCATAAAAGAAGGTTGTACACCTGGAAGAATCCTGGAGATACTAGAAGGTATCAGACGGATGATATAATGGTAAGACAGAGATTTAGGAACCAGATTTTAAATTGTAAAACATTTCCAGGGGCAGATGTCGACTCTGACCACAATATATTGGTTATGAACTGTAGATTAAAACTGAAGAAATTCCAAAAAGGTGGGAATTTAAGGAGATGGGATCTGGACAAACTGATTAAACCAGAGGTTGTACAGAGTTTCAGGGAGAGCATAAGGGAACAATTGTGACAAATGGGGGAAAGAAATACAGTAGAAGAGGAATGGGTAGCTCTCCTTTGGAGAAAAGAGAGTAACTTGTATGAATATCAAGAGCTCAGATGGAAACCCAGTTCTAAGCAAAGAATGGAAATCAGAAAGGTGGAAGGAGTATATAGAGGGTCTATACAAGGGCGATGTACTTGAAGACAATATTATGGAAATGAAAGAGGATGTAGATGAAGATCAAATGGGAGATACGATACTGCGTGAAGAGTTTGACAGAGCACTGAAAGACCTGAGTCGAAACAAGGCCCCGGGAGTAGACAACATTCCATTAGAACTACTGATGGCCTTGGGAGAGCCAGTCCTGACAAAACTCTACCACCTGGTGTGTTAGATGTATGAGACAGGCGAAATACCCTCAGACTTGAAGAAGAATAAAATAATTCCAATCCCAAAGAAAGCAGGTGTTGACGGATGTGAAAATTACCGAACTATCAGTTTAATAAGTCACAGCTGCAAAATACTGACGCGAATCCTCTACAGACGAATGAGAAAACTGGTAGAAACCGACCTCGGCGAAGATCAGTTTGGATTCCACAGAAATATTGGAACACGCAATACTGACCCTACGACGTATCTTAGAAAATAGATTATGGAAAGGCAAACCTACATTTCTAGCATTTGTAGACTTAGAGAAAGCTTTTGACGATGTTGACTGGAATACTCTCTTTGAAATTCTAAGGTGGGGGGGGGGGGGTAAAATACAGGGAGTGAAAGGCTATTTACAAATTGTAAAAATACAGGGAGTGAAAGGCTATTTACAAATTGTAAATAGCCTTTCACTCCCTGTATTTTACCCCCCCCCCCCCCCCCACCTTAGAATTTCAAAGAGAGTATTCCAGTCAACATTGTCAAAAGCTTTCTCTAAGTCTACAAATGCTAGAAATGTAGGTTTGCCTTTCCTTAATCTAGTTTCTAAGATAAGTCGTAGGGTCAGTATTGCGTGTTCCAATATTTCTGCGGAATCCAAACTAATCTTCCCCAAGGTTGGCTTCTACTAGTTTTTCCATTCGTCTGTAAGGAATTCGCGTTAGTATTTTGCATCTGTGGCTTATTAAAATGATAGTTCGGTAATTTTCACATCTGTCAACACCTGCTTTCTTTGGGATTGGAATTATTTTATTCTTCTTCAAGTCTGAGGGTATTTCGCCTGTCTCATACATCTCGCTCACCCGATGGTAGAGTTTTGTCAGGACTGGCTCTCTCAAGGCTGTCAGAAGTTCTAATGGAATGTTGTCTACTCCCGGGGCCTTGATTCGACTCAGGTCTTTCAGTGCTCTGTCAAACTCTTCACGCAGTATCTTATCTCCCAATTCATCTTCATCTACATCCTCTTCCATTTCCATAATATTGTCCTCAAGTACATCGCCCTTGTATAAACCCTCTGTGTACTCCTTCCCCCTTTCTGCTTTCCCTTCTTTGCTTAGAACTGGGTTTCCATCAACGCTCATGAAATTCATAAAGTCGCTCTCTTTTCTCCAAAGGTCTCTTTAATTTTCCTGTAGGCAGTATCTATCTTACCCCTAGTGAGATAAGCCTCTACATCCTTAAATTGGTCCTATAGCCATCCCTGCTTAGCCATTTTGCACTTCCTGTCGATCTCATTTTTGAGACGTTTGTATTCCTTTTTGCCTGCTTCATTTACTGCATTTTTATATTTTCCCATTTCGTCAATTAAATTCAATATTTCTTCTGTTACCCAAGGATTTCTACTAGCCCTCGTCTTTTTACCTACTTGATCCTCTGCTGCCTTCACTACTTCATCCCTCAAAGCTACCCATTCTTCTTCTACTGTACTTCTTTCCCCCATTCCTGTCAATTGTTCCCTTCTGCTCTCCCTGAAACTCTACAACCTCTGGTTTAATCAGTTTGTCCAGATCCCGTCACCTGAAATTCCCACCTTTTTGCAGTTTCTTCAGTTTTAATCTACAGCTCGTAACCAATATATTGTGGTCAGAGTCAACATCTGCCCCTGGAAATGTCTTACAATTTAATACCTGGTTCCTAAATCTCCGCCGTACTATTATATAATCTATCTGATACCTTCCAGTATTGCCAGGATTCTTCCATGTGTAGAACCTTCTTTTATGTTTCTTGAACCAAGTGCTAGCTATGATTAAGTAATCTCTGTGCAAAATTCTACCTCACGGCTTCCTCTTTCATTTCTTTCCCCCAATCCATATTCACCTACAATGTTTCCTTCTCTCCCTTTTCCTACTCTCGAATTCCAGTCACACATGACTATTAAATTTTCGTCTCCCTTCACTACCTGAATAATTTCTTTTATCTCGTCATACATGTCATCAATTTCTTCATCATCTGCAGAGCTAGTTGGCATACAAACTTGTACTATTGTAGTAGATGTGGGCTTCGTGTCTATCTTGGCCACAATAATGCGTTCACTATGCTGTTTGCAGTAGCTGACCCGCACTCCTACTTTTTTATTCATTATTAAACCTACTCCTGCATTCCCCCTATTTTATTTTGCATTTATAACCCTGTATTCACCTGGCCAAAAGTCTTGTTCCTGCTGCCACCGAACTTCACTAATTCCCACTATATCTAACTTTAACCTATCCATTTCCCTTTTTAAGTTTTCTAACCTACCTGCGCGCTTAAGGGATCTGACATTCCACGCTCAGATCTGCAGAACGCCAGTTTTCATTCTCCTGATAACGACGTCCTCCTGAGTAGTCCCCGCCCGGAGATCCGAATGGAGGACTATTTTACCTCCGGAATATTTTACCCAAGAGGACGCCATCATTATTAACCATACAGTAAAGCTGCATGCCCTCGGGAAAAATTACGGCTGTAGTTTCCCCTTGCTTTCAGCCGTTCGCAGTACCAGCACAGCAAGGCCGTTTTGGCTAGTGTTGCGAGGCCAGATCAGTCAATCATCCAGACTGTTACCCCTACAACTACTGAAAAGGCTGCTGCCTCTCTTCAGGAACCACACGTTTGTCTGGCCTCTCAACTGATACCCCTCAGTTGTGGTTGCACTTACGGTACGGCCATCTGTATCGCTGAGGCACGCAAGCCTCCCCACCAACGGCAAGGTCCATCGTTCATTGGGGGACACTTAAAGTAGTAAAGGAGTTTTGCTATTTGGGGAGCAAAATAGCTGATGATTGTCGAAGTAGAGAGGACATAAAATGTAGACTGGCAATGGCAAGGAAAGCGTTTCTGAAGAAGAGAAATTTGGTAACATCGAGTATAGATTTAAGTGTCAGGAAGTCGTTTCTGAAAGTATTTTATGGAGTGTAGCCATGTATGGAAGTGAAACGTGGACGATAAATAGTTTGGTCAAGAATAGAATAGAAGCTTTCGGAATGTGGTGCTACCGAAGAATGCTGAAGATTAGATGGGTAGATCACATAACTAATGAGAAGGTATTGAATAGACTCGGGGAGAAGAGGAGTTCGTGGCACAACTTGACAAAAAGAAGGGACCGGTTGGTAGGACATGTTCTGAGGCATCAAGGGATCACAAATTTAGCATTGGAGGGCAGCGTGGAGGGTAAAAATCGTAGAAGGAGACCAAGAGATGAATACACTAAGCAGATTCAGAAGGATGTAGGTTGCAGTAAGTACTGGGAGATGAAGATGCTTGCACAGGATAGAGTAGCATGGAGAGCTGCATCAAACCAGTCTCAGGACTGAAGACAACAACAACAACAACAAGAGGAAATTTCTCAAAGTTTGAAATTTTAGTGCTTCACAATGTTGTAGCCTTCAGAAAGTTTGGCCTGTGAGCGAATTTACCAAAGTGAAAACCTGAGTTGTCGTTTGAGCATCCTGTAAAATTTCAGCTGGGGAAGTTGTAAACAGATTTTTATCTCAATTGTGAACGCTTAGCCAGCTAGAAGGAGCTTATGATGTTGAATAAAACGCTTTCTATGCAGTAAATGCTTAGGAAAAGTTACTGGAGTCTGAATGAAAACAGGAACAGCCAGCAGTGGGCAGCAAAACACTGCCTAATGTACAATGAAGGCTTTCACGAGCGGATGCCATGACTACTGATGAGTCTTGCGGGCAGTATGACCGTGGTCACGGCCATACATCCCAGGAGACTTATCAGCAAGTGCCTATTGTTATGAGCTTAGGCAGAAAATACTTAGCGTAGGGCTCCTCAGGTATGCTGGCGCGACCAAAATGAGGAGGAAGAACCGACGCAATCATCTATTGAGGATTTACATAATGAGCTAAAGTTGTGACTCCGAGTTACCAACAACGAGATGGAAATTCCGCCAAGATACTCCGGTTAACACAGAAAAACACGCCATGCGATGTAAAATGAGAAACCTCATTACGATTAGTAAAAATAAGATGTGGACAAAATTATTACAGAAATGTTTAACCATAATTCTTGGTTAAGGAAAAGGTACAGACGAAATAAATGGTCAGTGGGATTATAACGAAGAAATTGTGCATTGGCAACAAACGTCACATACTTCAGGAACACGAATTATATGTAATCTTAACTCATGGTAACTTGTACCTTATAAATTTTTTTCTGCGTACATTGATGGGATAATTTAGAGTCGGAAATAATCAGCACATGATATGTTACCTACAAGCAGCATAGGTCGATGAAACCTGGACCGTAGTTATTTCTATAATAACTACTATAACACAGTACAGTACAGAAGATAAGTAAAAGAAAAACGCAATGAGACGAACACAAATGAGATTTTTATTCAAAGATTACAATTACACAGAAGTCACCGCTATTTGTCATGATCCCCTGGACATTATAAAAGGTGCGATATGGTTCTTAACAAGGTGTGCGATCACCACAGACGGTATTACTCGTATATGCTCTTCAACGTGTCCCATGCTGGCTGCAAGGTTAGTAAGGCCGATTTGAACTGCTTCGCCTAGGCGTAGGGCCTTCGACCAATATTCAAAACAGTGAGCCTTGAGCAGCCGCTGGTGAAGTATCAGTGCAGCAGCAGTGCAGTAGCGAGTCGCATATTTAGCTTTCATATTTGTTTTGTAGTTTGTTTCTTAATTTCTTTCCGAGTGTTTGTGCGCTTGCATATTTAATTACATAAAATCCTTGCGTATTCTCGTATTTGAGTGGAGTAATATTGCTTATTGATAGCCGTAGAGTATAAATTCACGGAGTCGTTAGATATTAGCTGTAGGATGGATAGGGTGTGTGCGTGCTGTGTGCGGGCGCAGGAGGAACTGGCCGCGGTTCGCGAGCAGATGAGCGTGCTGTTGGCCACGGTCAGCCGCTTTCAGGCTGCTGCTTCGAGGTGCAGCGACGGCGGAGGGTCTGGCGCGTAGCTTGAGACACCCCAGGTGTCGCTTGCTGCGTCCGCTGACTCAGCCGCCGAGGCACCTTCTAGTGTACCCGGCGCGTTGGGGCCGTCCTCACCTCAGGGTGAGTGGCGGACTGCAACGCGTTCACGTCGCTCGAGGCGGAGGGCCAATGTGGAGGCTGGCCGGCTGGCCCCGTCCGTTCATCCTGTCAGTGGGCAGGTGTCCGCTCCCTCAGCAGGGTCTGAGTAGGCACACGGGGGCAAAGACTTGCTGGTTATTGGGAGCTCCAACTTTAGCCGGGTGATGGAGCCCCTTAAGGAAATAGCGTACAGAGCTGGAAAGAAATCCAACGTGCACTTGGTTTGTCTGCCGGGGGACCTCATCCGAGATGTGGAGGCGGCCTTGCCTGCGGCTATCGAGCGTACGGGATGCAGTCGTCTGCAAGTAGTTGCTCACGTCGGCACCAGTGATGTCTGTCGCTTGGGTTCTGAGGCGATCCTCAGTTCGTACAGGCGGCTGGCGGATTTGGTGAATACCGCTGGCCTCGCACGCGGTGTGCAAGCAGGGCTCTCTATTTGCAGCATCGTTCCCAGAGTGGATCGGAATCCTTTGGTTTGGAGCCGAGTGGAGGCTCTCAACCAGAGGCTTCGTCAACTGCAGATTTCTAGACTTGCGCTATTGGGTGGGGAATTGTAGGACGCCCCTAGATAGGTCAGGGGTGCACTACACAAAGGAAGCAGCTACTCGGGTAGCAGAGTGCTTGTGGCGTGCACATGGGGGTCTTTTAGGCTAGGCAGTAGTGCGAGGTGTCCTGATGAACACTCACCAGTCGACGTGCAGGCAGGGAAATCAGGACGCGCTCAGTGTAAAGACACTTCAGCTATCAAGATATCAGCAGTAAATTTTCAGAGTGTTCGGAATAAAGTTCCTGAATTTACTGCCCTCCAGGAAGCGTATTGCGCGCAAATTATTCTCTCGGGACTGAGACCTGTCTGAACCCTGAGATAGGAAGTTCTGAAATATTTAGTGAGGGTTGGAATGTGTATCGGAAAGATAGATTAGACACCGTAGGAGGTGGTGTCTTCATTGCAGTTGACAAAAATATTGTGTCTACTGAGGTCGAAGTAGAGTGTGATTGTGAAGTTATCTGGACACGTTTAACAGAGCTAGGGGAAATAAAGTTAATTGTGGGGTGTTATTACCTGCCACCAGGTTCCACCGTGACAGTTCTAGAATCATTCAAAGGGAGTCTACATTCTGTATCGCAGAAGTACCTGGATCGTGCTATATTACTCGGAGGCGACTTCAACCTAACTAGTATAGACTGAGATATCTATGGATTCATTACAAGTGGTACATACAAGCCGTCGTATGAATTACTTTTGAACACATTATCCGAAAACTGCCTTGAGCAGCTAAATTGACAGCCAACGCGTAATGGAAATATTTTAGATCTGGTAGCCACGAACAGACCAGACCTCATCGACGGTGTCAGTCTTGAGACAGGGATTAGTGATCATGATGTTGTCATTACGACTATGGTTACGAAAGTTAAAAAGTCGGTCAAGAAGGCTAGGAGAGTGTTCTTATTAGAAAGAGCAGATAAGCAGTTGTTAGCATCCCACTTAGTAAATGAATCGACTTCATTTACTTCCGGTACGATGGACGTGGAAGAATTATGGGCAAATTTTAAACACATTGTAAATCACGCATTGGACAAGTATGTGCCGAAAAAGTGGGTTACCGACAGAAAAGACCCACCGTGGTTTAACTGCGCAATTCGGAGAATGCTCAGGAAGCAAAGGTAGTTGCACTCGCGGTACAAGAAAGATCAGGAGAATGAGGACAGGCAAAAGTTAGTAGAGATTCGTGCTGCTGTAAAAAGAGCGATGCGCGAAGCGTTCAACCACTACCACCGTCATACCTTAGCAAAAGATCTTGCTGAAAACCCAAGGAAATTCTGGTCTTACGTAAAATCGGTAAGCGGGTCGAAGGCTTCCATCCAGTCACTCACTGATCAGTCTGGCCTGACAATGGAAGACAGCAAAACGAAAGCTGAAATTTTAAATTTAGCACTTGAGAAATCTTTCACGCAAGAGGATCGTACAAACATACCGCCGTTTGATTCAAATGGTTCAAATGGCTCTGAGCACTATGGGACTCAACGTCTTAGGTCATAAGTCCCCTAGAACTTAGAACTACTTAAACCTAACTAACCTAAGGACATCACACACACCCATGCCCGAGGCAGGATTCGAACCTGCGACCGTAGCAGTCCCGCGGTTCCGCCGTTTGAGTCTCGTACAGATTCCCGTATGGAGGACATAGTGATAGACATCCCTGGGGTTGTGAAGCAGCTGAATGGGTTGAAAATAAATAAATCGCCAGGTCCTGATGGGATTCCAATTCGATTTTACAGAGAGTACTCTACTGCATTGGTTCCTTACTTAGCTTGCACTTCTACATCTACATCTACGTCCATACTCCGCAAGCCACCTGACGGTGTGTGGCGGAGGGTACCTTCAGTACCTCTATCGGTTCTCCCTTCTATTCCAGTCTCGTATTGTTCGTGGAAAGAAGGACTGTCGGTATGCCTCTGTGTGGGCTCTAATCTCTCTGGTTTTATCCTCATGGTCTCTTCGCGAGATATACGTAGGAGGGAGCAATATACTGCTTGACTCTTCGGTGAAGGTATGTTCTCGAAACTTCAATAAAAGCCCGTACCGAGCTACTGAGCGTCTCTCCTGCAGAGTCTTCCACTGGAGTTTATCTATCATCTCCGTAACGCTTTCGCGATTACTAAATGATCCTGTAACGAAACGCGCTGCTCTCCGTTGGATCTTCTCTATCTCTTCTATCAACCCTATCTGGTACGGATCCCACACTGCTGAGCAGTATTCAAGCAGTGGGCGAACAAGCGTACTGTAACCTACTTCCTTTGTTTTCGGATTGCATTTCCTTAGGATTCTTCCAATGAATCTCAGTCTGGCATCTGCTTTACCGACGATCAACATTATATGATCATTCCATTTTAAATCACTCCTAATGCGTACTCCCAGATAATTTATGGTATTAACTGCTTCCAGTTGCTGACCTGCTATTTTGTAGCTAAATGATAAAGGATCTATCTTTCTGTATATTCGCAGCACATTACACTTGTCTACATTGAGATTCAATTGCCATTCCCTGCACCATGCGTCAATTCGCTGCAGATCCTCCTGCATTTCAATACAATTTTCCATTGTTACAACCTCTCGGTACACCACAGCATCATCTGCAAAAAGCCTCAGTGAACTTCCGATGTCATCCACCAGGTCATTTATGTATATTGTGAATAGCAACGGTCCTATGACACTCCCCTGCGGCACACCTGAAATCACTCTTACTTCGGAAGACTTCTCTCCATTGAGAATAACATGCTGCGTCCTGTTATCTAGGAACTCCTCAATCCAATCACACAATTGGTCTGATAGTCCATATGCTCTTACTTTGTTCATTAAACGACTGTGGGGAACTGTATCGAACGCCTTGCGGAAGTCAAGAAACACGGCATCTACCTGTGAACCCGTGTCTATGGCCCTCTGAGTCTCGTGGACGAATAGCGCGAGCTGGGTTTCACATGACCGTCTTTTTCGAAACCCATGCTGATTCCTACAGAGTAGATTTCTAGTCTCCAGAAAAGTCATTATACTCGAACACAATACGTGTTCCAAAATTCTGCAACTGATCGACGTTAGAGATATAGGTCTATAGTTCTGCACATCTGTTCGACGTCCCTTCTTGAAAACGGGGATGACCTGTGCCCTTTTCCAATCCTTTGGAACGCTACGCTCTTCTAGAGACCTACGGTACACCGCTGCAAGAAGGGGGGCAAGTTCCTTCGCGTACTCTGTGTAAAATTGAACTGGTATCCCATCAGGTCCAGAGGCCTTTCCTCTTTTGAGCGATTTTAATTGTTTCTCTATCCCTCTGTCGTCTATTTCGATATCTACCATTTTGTCATCTGTGCGACAATCTAGAGAAGGAACTACAGTGCAATCTTCCTCTGTGAAACAACTTTGGAAAAAGACATCGCGAATCTCTTGCCCAACGTAAAGTCCCGAGCGACTGGAAAAAAGCACAGGTGACGCCTGTATGTAAGAAGGGTAGAAGGACGGATCCTCAAAATTACAGACCAATATCCTTAACATCGGTTTGTTGCAGGATTCTCGAACATATTCTCAGTTCGAATATAATGATTTTCCTTGAGACAGAAAAGTTGCTGTCTATGCATCAGCACGGCTTTAGAAAGCATCGCTCTTGCGAAACGCAACTCGCCCTTTTTTCACATGATGTCTTGCGAATCATGGATGAAGGGTATCAGACGGATGCCATATTCCTTGACTTCCGGAAAGCGTTTGACTCGGTGCCCCACTGCAGACTCCTAACTAAGGTACGAGCATATGGGATTGGTTCCCAAGTATGTGAGTGGCTCGAAGACTTCCTAAGTAATAGAACCCAGTACGTTGTCCTCGATGGTGAGTGTTCATCGGAGGTGATGGTATCATCTGGAGTGCCCCAGGGAAGTGTGGTAGGTCCGCTGTTGTTTTCTATCAACATAAATGACCTTTTGGATAGAGTGGATAGCAATGTGCGGCTGTTTGCTGATGATGCTGTGGTGTACGGGAAGGTGTCGTCGTTTAGTGACTGTAGGAGGATACAAGATGACTTGATTGGTGTAAAGAATGGCAGCAAACTCTAAATATAGATAAATGTAAATTAATGCAGATGAGTAGGAAAAAGAATCCTGTAATGTTTGAATAATCCATTAGTAGTGTAGCGCTTGACACATTCACGTCAATTAAATATTTGGGCGTAACTTTGCAGAGCGATATGAGGTGGGACAAGCATGTAATGGCAGTTGTGGTGAAGGCGGATAGTCGTCTTCGGTTCAGTGGTAGAATTTTGGGAAGATGTGGTTCATCTGTAAAGGAGACCGCTTATAAAACACTAATACGACCTATTCTTGAGTACTGCTCGAGCGTTTGGGAGCCCTATCAGGTCGGATTGAAGGAGGACCTAGAAGCAATTCAGAGGCGGGCTGCTAGATTTGTTACTGGTAGGTTTGATCATCACCCGAGTGTTACGGAAATGCTTCAGGAACTCGGGTGGGAGTCTCTAGAGGAAAGGAGGCGTTCTTTTCGTGAATCGCTACTGAGGAAATTTAGAGAACCAGCATTTGAGGCTGATTGCAGTACAATTTTACTGCCGCCAACTGACATTTCGCGGAAAGACCACAAAGATAAGATAAGAGAGATTAGGGCTCGTACGGAGGCATATAGGCAGTCATTTTTCCCTCGTTCTATTTGGAAGTGGAACAGGGAGAGAAGATGCTAGTTGTGGTACGAGGTACCCTCCGCCACGCACCGTATGGTGGATTGCGGAGTATGTATATAGAAGTAGATGTAGAACATTCTGGTTCGCACGTTCGAACCCGGCCAGTGTTTAAATTTTGAGTAAAAATTATCAGCAATGGTGGCCGACGATTTCCATCACAATACGTGACCCTCGTTCTACCAACTGTCTTGTCAAAGAAGGCGGACGACGGACAAATGTAGAGGAGACTCTCTTACCATTGGTGTGAACAACTGCCTCTAAGAGGTTGCAGAATCAGCAGTGATCAACGGCATGAGGAGGCAAAAGGCAATGGAAACCACTCCATAAAAGACGCATAATGTGTATGTTTCACGGTGATCTCAGTACTGGCAAACGACGTAGGATTATTGACCCGTTCGACACTCTGGGAGGAGACTGTCAAGGGGGAGGTGACTACATGGAAAAGACGGAATAACCAACTAACGGATTCCACGTGTCTGAGCAAGGAGTGTCAGAAGTTTGAACGTAGTACGAGTGCTTGAAAATCTGAAAATGGAAATGCAAAGACTCGCTCTAAATATAGTGGGGGTCGTTGAAGTGAAATTGAAGGAAGATAAGGGTGCCTGATCAGACGTATACAAAAAAATGGTTCAAATGGCTCTGAGCACTATGGGACTTAACTTCTGAGGTCATCAGTCCCCTAGAACTTAGAACTACTTAAACCTACTAACCTAAGGACAGCACACACATCCATGCCCGTGGCGGATTCGAACCTGCCACCGTAGCGGTCGCGCGGTTCCAGACTGAAGCGCCTAGAACTGCTCGGCCACTCCGGCCGGCTAGACGTATACAGGGTAATATTAACAACAGCAGAAAATGGTATAACTGTAGTAAGACTCGTTATGAATAAGGAAGTAGGGCAGAGAGTAAACTACTGTCAACAGTGATAAGGTCATTCTGATCAGATTCGACAGCAGACCGATGTTGACAACGATAGTCGCAACCAAACGATGAATGGATACAAAATCTTATGAGAATACTGAATGCCTAAGTCGGTATATAAAGTGTAGTGCCGCTACAAGGTTAAAAGCGAAATTTGTAAGAAGATGAGGTGGAACGTTGCATTAATCACAAGTAACCGGTGAGTGCGGCAGGTCGACGTTTGGGTTAACGCAAAAAACATATGAAAATATGGTGAGATGGACCAACCTCGCTCAGCGTAACTCGCCAGTGCAACAGTTATACACAGCACAGGTAGGGCAACGTCTGCATCATCGGAATTTTGATTGTGTTGGTGAGTATGTGAACAGGTGTAGCGCATTGGCAAAATAAGCACGCTGCTATCTGGAATAAACATCCATTGACTTTCTAGCAGATTCATTCGCAGTCCAGCAGTACCACGAAGACTCAGTGGCTACGCCAGACGAGGAGACGACACAGAGCTGCCAGCCGCAGCCACAGGTTCGTGTCCTCAGCGGGGTATCTGCTTAATGCACTAAGTCCTCGACCACGCCCCTCCCGGAATGGGTGGTGCCACAGGTCATCTGGCCTGACTGTCAGCTGCGGCAGCAGTCGTACTCCTACCAGGATGCAGCGCGTCATACCCCAGTAATAGCAGCCACCAACCGGCAACCCGGTGGGCACGTCTCTGCCTTGGCTTGCCTTGCCTGCCTGCCTTGCCTTGGCCACTTGGATGAGATCATAAGTTCTATCTTCTGTTAACAAAGTGATATGATAAAGTAATATTACATGCCACATGATGTGTTACATACCGCTTTGTGCAGTAATGGCGTTATTCCCTGCTAATTATAGATTTGCATACGGTGTTTTCCCTAACACAGACTATATGTAAGAAACATGAGGCTAGTTATTACTTATTTGAGCAATGGCTCTGTGATATAATACCTTCTAACTTCTTCATATTCTAAGATGTATCATGTACAAAAATATTTTTCATCGTAAGTACGTTTTTATCCTATCGTGCAGACATATGTATCTAGCTGATTGCTGTGTGGCTCGCATTACCTACAGTCTCTATTTCTTGTTAAATAAGAGTAACTTTCTCGTGATTACAAAAGTTTTTCTTAGTACAGATTATTCTGCTAGCTGTTCCTTTGATCGCTGATGTAAAAACCACAGAATGTTTCCGAACGGCCTCTAGAATTTTCTTACTATATGACAAATTACTGTAGGTACAATGATAATTTTTACACTCACATGTTTCTGTAATTTTCTACAATTGTGGTGATGTGATTTATATTTTGACAAACGATAACATCGAATAAATACGTTACGCCGCTTCTAATGTTCTCATACGCCAGTGAGGCATTTATGTAATGTAACTGATTTTAATTGAACATACCTTTTAACATAATCCATTTATTCAAAAAATTTTGTTTATTATTATAGTTTGTAAGTAGGCTGTTTGGCTGTTTAGGTTTTTTTATTGGTAACGCCACCTCTGTATAAAAATCACTGGCTGTGCTGTGTGCAGTCTGTGTCTAGTTTGCATTGTTGTCTGCCATTGTAGCGTTGGGCAGCGGCTGCTGGATGTGAACAGCGCGTAGCGTTGGGCAGTTGGAGGTGAGCCGCCAGCAGTGATGGATGTGGAGAGAGAAATGGCGGAGTTTTGATATTTGTAAGAATGGATGTTATGAACTCCTATATATATTACGACTTTTGATGATATTAAGGTAAATACATTGTTTGTCTCTATTAATATCTTTCATTTGCTAACTATCCCTGTCAGTAGTTAGTGCCTTCCGTAGTTTGAATCTTTTCTTTAGCTGGCAGTAGTGGTGCTCGCTGTATTGCAGTAGTTCGAGTAACCAAGATTTTTGTGAGGTAGGTGACTTGTGAAACATATAGGTTAATGTTAGTCAGGGCCATTCTTTTGTAGGGATTTTTGAAAGTCAGATTGCGTTGCGCAAAAAATATTGTATGTCAATTTAAACACAGTCATGTATAATTGTTAAAAGGGGACATTTCAAGTTTGTCAAACAATGACGTACATAGTTTATACGTTACTAACAAAATGGTTCAAATGGCTCTGAGCACTATGGGACTCAACATCTGACGTCATCAGTCCCCTAGAACTTAGAACTACTTAAACCTAACTATCCTAAGGACATCATACACATCCATGCCCGCGGCAGGATTCGAGCCTGCGACCATAGCGGTCGCGCGGTTCCAGACTGAGGCGCCTAGAACCGCTAGGCCACACCGGCCGGCCGTTACTAACACTTCCGATGTACTTAGGCCACTGCTTGATACTTACGTAAACAATTTTTACTTAAAAATGAGTTTTTTTTATGTTATCCAGACACCCAGATTACTTATACGACTAGAGTTCGTTAATCGTTTAGTGATTTCTACTATGATCAGTACATATCAACAGCTCCCTCTGGCCGCACTTACCTCCTTGCAAGCCCTGGAACAGCATTTGCTAATCCTCTGCTTGCTACGACACGCGTACTTCCTTGTTCAGCCCCCGTGTGTTACGAGCAACCAATGATGTTTACGTTCACATGTGGAACCTACTTACAACTTACTTTCGCGAAGTCTTTCGCGATGTTAAATTTATGTTCCGTGCGTAGGTATAACCGATCTACTGGACGTCCTGTGCGCAACAGCATAGTGCCTTGGCAGTGCAAGGAAAGAACATTCTTATTCTATAGTATCTGAGTGTGAGTGACAGAGTGAACTATAAGTGGACATTTTGTATTTGTGTTTGTACCGTGCTCAATGAAAATTGACGAAAACAAGGTGTTACAGGTTTTACACCAGACTGATTTATCATCTTTATCACGTGAAGTACATCAATAGGAAAGAAACACTGCACGCACTATCTTCGGTTTGTTCAAGAAATTTGAAGATGCCTTTATCATTGAAATCCTGGAGAATGAAGAACTGGTACAAATACCTACCGTGGAAATTATTGATATCGAACCAATTTACGAGCCTTTTAGTGATGGTGTAGATAATTACTATGTTCCTTTCGACTATATCAAGAATTTAACTGAATATAATAGCAAAGGGTGGTCGCTGAAAAAATTAGAAGTTACGATAGTGAAATTAGCAAGGCAATAGACCAGAGCAGCAGTGGGAATTAATAAAATCTTGTAAATTAATTTGTCGATTACAAGATAGCTCGCTTCCCCTGGACGCCGAACATCTGATCCTCTGCAGCTCTAGTGATTGACAGCCGCAGCAGAAGGTACTTCTCAGGGGAGCCGTTATTCTCGTCGTATCAGTACCTTTCTACATCGAAACAGAATACGACATATAAACATTAAATAGAGAAGGACAACAGTAATAAATATAGGCAGCTATAAGCAATAATAATAGCGGTAAATCCTAAAATACTGAACTTCACATTCAACTGAATAATTCTCTTGTAGTCAGATCTATTCTCTCAGAGTTTAAAGTTGACAGTGAAATAATGTGTAAGGCCGCAGATACTCTAGTGAAATATAACGGGAATGTAATAACAGAAAGTCAAACAAAAACGCAAATCTTCAGGGATGTATAAGAAGATACCCACAAAATATATAAAGAACCCCTGTACAATAGCATACATAAACAAAATACAGAAGACGAGATGTGAATGACTCTAACAGTCTCAAACTTACTAAGTGGAAGACAGTTAATGCTTACTCAAGGAATTTCAGAAGACGAAATAGAAACAGCAATCAACACTGATAAAAACACTGCACTTGGAATTTATAGAATTAGTAGATTACATCTCAGAGGAGCTCCAAGGAAAGAAATAGTTCGAACATCATATTGCCTCTACAACAACACTCTAAAATTAAAACAAATACCGCAACAACGGAAGACAGAGATACTAAACGTGATACTAAAACCATTAAATAATCCGATATCTTATCGACCCATAACATTAATATCAACTAATGGAATGTGCTTTAAGTACATATTAAACAGACGGCTGCATCAATTTGCAGAAGAACAAAATCCAATACCAGATATAAAAGCGGGCTTTAGAAAGTAACATTCAAGTATAGACCCTATCATAAGAATATATAGTATCATCACCAAAGCATAAAATCTTAAAAATTGTGCGTCAGCTTTTATCTGGACGTGGAAAGAGCGTTCGATAGGGTGTGGAGACAAGTATTATATTACAAGCTTATTACTTTTGGTGTTCGAGTTCAATTCGTTTCACTTCTCAGCTCTATCACTGACAATAGACTCACGTATGTATCGGTCAATGACAAATTTTCTAGCCCTTTCATTCCAGAAGCTGGTGTGCCATAGGGTGCTATTCTTTCACCTCTACTACATAGCTTACATACACCCGATATTTCAATCATACCCACTGGAACCAGGCCTTGGCCCTTTATGCAGACGATACAGTTTATTGGTGTCACGAGAGAAGACATGAATCATACTAATACCCAATTTATTTCAAAATTGGAAGAATGGCTTAGCGCCTGGCCTATTAAAACCAATGCTCAGAAAAGTCAACTGTTCATGTTTAGAAATAGAAATTTCATGACCAACAAATCACAAACACCAGACAAAGTAAAATTAAAATCCTGGGGAGAAGAAATTCTACCACAGATAAGCCTCTTCTAGACAATATCGCAACAAAGGTAAGGAGAAATCTAGGCCTTCTAAAGCTAATTAGAGGATGCATAAGAGTAGCGCCCAACAACACACCAATCCTCACTTATGAAACGTTTATAGCACCAGTCCTTGAATATAGTGCACCGGTATGGATCTGAAATAAATATCAGAGAGAAAGAGTTTTAAGTACGGAAAGGATAATCCTGCAAACTTCCCCCAGATCAATCTATAATACTACGAATCATGACATTTATAACTCTGCAAACAAAGTACCACAACAGAGTCGACTCACCGAGCTTGTCAGCAATAAACGACAGAACAGACTTCACTCCGACATGCTAATAACAAGAACGTTAAAAGAAGAATTTACTCATTCTATCTTTCCACGATATCAGTATAAATACTCGTCAAACATCATAGCACAATGCTTCATTCCTTTTCGATACAGATTGCTCCCTGAACTTAATAATTCATAACAACATATGCATCCATAATTTTACACAGGAAAGGTGGACAATGTGTAGGTATGGTAAAGTTAAAATTTATTTAAAAAATGAAACAGCGATAATGACAGAATCAAATGAAGACAAATGAACAAAAAAATCCTTCACTCTTTTCTACATGATTCTGTTTCAGTCTCCCGCGTGTAGAAGGATGGTTAAGATGTATTGCTCGGAGTATGACGTGCTACGAGTGTTTTCTGTTACATGTGGTTCTGAATAATTGAAGACTTAATAACAGTATCAAGTATTTTGATGGAAGTGGAGACAATTTGGCAGGAATTTCCTTCATGTTTTATATCATCTTGAGAGGCCCTGGTGTTCCCTGGAGTCGACTGCCTGCATCTGCAATTGAAATGTAGGAAAGGAAGTCCACGGTCATACTTTCGCAAGATTAACAAGAAGGCGAAGCTTTCAGAAGGCGACAAATGTAATTAAAATGTACACTCCTGGAAATTGAAATAAGAACACCGTGAATTCATTGTCCCAGGAAGGGGAAACTTTATTGACACATTCCTGGGGTCAGATACATCACATGATCACACTGACAGAACCACAGGCACATAGACACAGGCAACAGAGCATGCACAATGTCGGCACTAGTACAGTGTATATCCACCTTTCGCAGCAATGCAGGCTGCTATTCTCCCATGGAGACGATCGTAGAGATGCTGGATGTAGTCCTGTGGAACGGCTTGCCATGCCATTTCCACCTGGCGTCTCAGTTGGACCAGCGTTCGTGCTGGACGTGCAGACCGCGTGAGACGACGCTTCATCCAGTCCCAAACATGCTCAGTGGGGGACAGATCCGGAGATCTTGCTGGCCAGGGTAGTTGACTTACACCTTCTAGAGCACGTTGGGTGGCACGGGATACATGCGGACGTGCATTGTCCTGTTGGAACAGCAAGTTCCCTTGCCGGTCTAGGAATGGTAGAACGATGGGTTCGATGACGGTTTGGATGTACCGTGCACTATTCAGTGTCCCCTCGACGATCACCAGTGGTGTACGGCCAGTGTAGGAGATCGCTCCCCACACCATGATGCCGGGTGTTGGCCCTGTGTGCCTCGGTCGTATGCAGTCCTGATTGTGGCGCTCACCTGCACGGCGCCAAACACGCATACGACCATCATTGGCACCAAGGCAGAAGCGACTCTCATCGCTGAAGACGACACGTCTCCATTCGTCCCTCCATTCACGCCTGTCGCGACACCACTGGAGGCGGGCTGCACGATGTTGGGGCGTGAGCGGAAGACGGCCTAACGGTGTGCGGGACCGTAGCCCAGCTTCATGGAGACGGTTGCGAATGGTCCTCGCCGATACCCAAGGAGCAACAGTGTCCCTAATTTGCTGGGAAGTGGCGGTGCGGTCCCCTACGGCACTGCGTAGGATCCTACGGTCTTGGCGTGCATCCGTGCGTCGCTGCGGTCCGGTCCCAGGTCGACGGGCACGTGCACCTTCCGCCGACCACTGGCGACAACATCGATGTACTGTGGAGACCTCACGCCCCACGTGTTGAGCAATTCGGCGGTACGTCCACCCGGCCTCCCGCACGCCCACTATACGCCCTCGCTCAAAGTCCGTCAACTGCACATACGGTTCACGTCCACGCTGTCGCGGCATGCTACCAGTGTTAAAGACTGCGATGGAGCTCCGTATGCCACGGCAAACTGGCTGACACTGACGGCGGCGGTGCACAAATGCTGCGCAGCTAGCGCCATTCGACGGCCAACACCGCGGTTCCTGGTGTGTCCGCTGTGCCGTGCGTGTGATCATTGCTTGTACAGCCCTCTCGCAGTGTCCGGAGCAAGTATGGTGGGTCTGACACACCGGTGTCAATGTGTTCTTTTTTCCATTTCCAGGAGTGTATATAGTGATGGACACAAAGAAAAAAGAGAAACGACGCAAGGTAAAGTGAATGAACAATAGCACAATTTCGTACACGCGGAACATTTAATAATAAGGCAACTGTACTATCCTTTAATTTTTCCATTTTAATTATATACACACATCAAAAAAAGTTATGCATGACCTCGGTTCAGAGAGTTCCAGGAGCTGTACAGAAAATTGGAATAGAGGTCAGCATAAACATCATTTCCGCCCTTTTTATTGCTCATGAAAAACCACACATTGCATACTTTACCACCAAACAGCGACACCTTCAGAGCTGGTGTCCAGATTTCTGTACACACTGCACCTCTAATATACAGGGTGTCCCAGCTGTCTTGTCCACCCAAAATATCTCTGGAACAATAACAGCTATTGGAAAACGACTTTCACCGGTATCAATGTAGGGCTGGGGCCCATGAATGTACATATTTGGAAACATTCTAAAACGAAAGCATATGTGTTCTTTAACACAAACTTATGTTTTTTTAAATGGACCTCCTATATTTTTTCTTCAGCAATCCATAGCATAACAAAGCACATACACAATGGCGTTGATTGCATCGCAATATTCCCATTACATCCCGAGATATTAAGACGCGAAGTTTACGCTTGAAACATCCGACATGCGCTGCTAGCGCACGTCCTGAGGCTCAGGCGTGAACCCCATGCTGCCCGTAATCGCTATGTGATTGGCATGCGTAATCACACTTCCATAGTTATCAAGAGGTCCGAAACGAATAATACGGTCTGCTACCATCCTGCATTAACGTCGTACATTCCAGCAGGTATTTATCTCATAGGCTAGGGGTGATGCGGTTCTGTAACATATCTGTGTACCGCAACGTTAGTCACAAAGTTAACTTCGCTTATCGTTAATCCGTTACTAAAAAGGTAATGCCGTTCAACGTTAAAATTTTACTGTAGATCTAGCGCAAGTGACAGTTAATCATTCACTCGTAATAGTAAAACTCATGTTGATGGTTTTAGTGAAACGAGCAAGTGGACTAAAAGTTTTACCGTTGTTTAGGTAAAAATGTTTTTATTTGAGAGGTTCAGGTAGGACAAAGAAGATGAATGTAAACATGTTTAACCAACTAGTTTTATTATCACATAATTATCAATGTTACGTTTACCTAGTGCGTTAAATGACAAATTGTTGCAAACAAATGTTTCTTAACATCACTGGGTAAAATGACCCTTTGTAGAAACTTCCACTGTGATGCCAGCACTACATACTAAACATAGCGTTCACATCTCATGCTCAAAGTGATGCCCATTGGCTTGCATACATAGGGTCACTCTGCGGATGAAGGATGCCCTACTTCGTGCTACTGTTTCCTCTTTGATGGCTGTACAAGCATCAATAATGCGTTGCTTCATGTCCTCTGGTGTTGTTGGTTCATGTTGGTAAACAGCATCCTTCACTGCTCCCCAAAGAAAATAATCCAGCGGTGTAAGGTCCGGAGATCGGGCAGGCCACCTAACTGGGCCACCTCGTCCAATCCACTTACCAGGGAAATTACGGTTCAGAAGTCGTCGTGCTCGTAAGGCGTTATGTGCAGGGCATCCGTCATGCTGATACCACATGACCATTCTCCGGTTCAGAGGTACGGTGTCCAAGAGAACAGGAAGATTGTGTCCTATAAATCTGGAGTATTGTCTGCCATTTTGGATGCCATTTATAAAGAAAGGTCCGATAATGGTATCTCCAATAATCCCACGCCAAACATTAACTTTCCACGGACGTTGATGCTCTAACTGACGGAGCCATTTTGAATTGTTTGCGGACCAATAATGCATATTCCTTTGTTGGAGAATGATGCCTCGTCGGTAAAGAGAACATCTGCAAAAAAATTTGGATTAGTCAGAAGTTTTTGCTGAGCCCACCGACAAAATGTTACCCTATTGCGGAAGTCATTTCCATGAAGATCCTGGTGTAAATGAACATTATAAGCATGAAATTTATGACGTTTAAGAATACGCTGTGCACTTGATTTCGACACACCAACTTCACGTTCAATTTGACGTGTGCTGATTTGAGGATTCACAGCTATGGTAGCGAGCACAGCAACTGCAGCACGTTCGTCTGTGCGTGTTCTAGGACGATGTCGAGGTCTTGGATTTAAGCTTCCCGTTTCACGTAGACGAGATGTGAGACGACCAAACATCCGGTGCGAAGGCGATGGCTTGTCAGGGAATCATCTTCTGTACAGTCGTTCTGCCTGAACAGCATTTCGTCCACCTACAACAGGGTACAGTACAGGTATGTAGAATAGGGTAGAAAACAGACATATTAACTTAATAATCATAATGTTCGCTAACAGTACTATCAACAAACAAGCAATCTCATAACGTATTTCCCGTCAACGTACATTCTCCATAGATCAGCAGCATTTCTACCATATCTTCATGTGTTTACATTATACTGTACAGTATAAGTTCCACAACACAACGTTTATTCACAATGTGTACTACCTCCGTGCCGTCACTAAATTATTCTGATGCACGACTACACTGGCAAGCGGTGTACTGCACGCCAAAGCAACAACAAATGGGATGCTCGGAGGGTGGTGGAGTACAGGAGTTTGCATGGGTCGCAAATCATAAACAAGGCGAAGTGGTAACTGTGGCAGTAGTGGGAACTACGTTGAACACTTGACTAGGTAGAGCCAAGCCCTGCGCGACAGGCGCAATGGGTCATATAACGCATTAGATAAACCTTATTTTGGGTGTGCAGGATAAATAAGACAATCTGACGGGTGTACACCGATCGGTACTGGTTCATATTGTGTACGTAGATACGTAAAACGTGCAAGAGGGAAACCATTATGTGCTTATGAGAGTTGATGGCAGCAGACCGTATTATTCGTTTCGGACCTCTTGATAAGTATGGAAGTGTGATTACACATGTCAATCACATAGCGATTACGGGCAGCATGGGGTTCACGCCTGAGCCTCAAGACGTGCGCTAGCAGCGCATGTCGGGTGTTTCAAGCGTCAACTTCGCGTCTCAATATCTCGGGATGTAATGGGAATATTGCGATGCAATCAACGCCATTGTGTATGCGCTTTGTCATGCTATGGATTGCTGAAGAAAAATTAGAGGAGGTCCATTTAAAAAAAACATAAGTTTGTGTTAAAGAACACATATGCTTTCGTTTTAGAATGTTTCCAAATATGTACATTCATGGGCCCCAGCCCTACATTGATACCGGTGAAAGTCTTTTTCCAATAGCTGATATTGTTCCAGAGATATTTTGGGTGGACCAGATAGGTGGGACACCCTGTATAGTGCAGGTCCTCTTGCATTGGTGCACGCCTGTATTCGTCGTGGAGTTCATCAAGGCACTTTTGGTCCAGATTGTCCCACTCCTCAAAGGCGATTCGGCGTAGATCCCTCAGAGTGGTTCGTGGGTCGCGTCGTCTATAAACAGCCCTTTTCAATCTATCTCAGGCATGTTCGATATGATTCATGACTGTGGAACATGCTGGCACCCTAGTCGAGCGATGTCGTTATCATGAAGGAAGTCATTCACAATATTTGCACGATGGGGGCGCGAATTGTCGTCCATGAAGACGAATGCCTCGCCAGTATGCTGCCGATATGGTTGCACTATCGGTCGGAACATGGCATTCGCGTATCGTACAGCCGTTACGGCGCCTTCCATGACCACCAGCGGCGTTCGTCGACCTCACATAATGCCAGCCCAAAACAACAGGGAACCTCCACCTTGCTGCACACGCTGGACAGTGTGTCTAAGGCGTTCAGCCTGACCAGATTGCCTCCAAACACGTCTCCGGCGATTGTCTGGTTGAAGGCATATGCGACACTCATCGGTGAAGAGAACGTGATGCCAATCCTGAGCTGTCGATTCGGCATGTTGTTGGGCCCATCTGCACCACGCTGCATTGTGTCGTGGTTGCAAAGCTGGACCTCGCCATGGACGTCGGGAGTGAAGTTGCTCATTTTGCAGCCTACCGCGCCCAGTTTGGGTCGTAACACGACGTCCTGTGGCTGCAAGAAAAGCATTATTCAACATGGTGGAGTTTCTGTCATGGTTCTCCGAGCCATAATCCTTAGGTAGCGGTCATCTACTGCAGTAGCAGCCCTTGGGCGACCTCAACAAGGCATGCCATCGACTGTTCCTGTCGCTCTGTATCTCGCCCATGTCCGAAAAAATACCTTTGGTTCACTCCGTGACGCCTGGACACTTCCCTAGTTGAGAGTCCTTCCTGGCACAAAGTAATTATGCGGACGCGATCGAACCGCGATATTGACCGTCTAGGCATGGTTGGACTACAGTCAACACGAACCGTGTACCACCTTCCTGGTGGAATGACTGGAACTGATCAGCTGTCGGACCTTCTCCGTCTAATAGGCGCTGCTCATGCATGGTTGTTTACGTATTTGGGCGGGTTTAGTGACATCTCTTAACAGTCAAAGGGACTGTGTCTGTGATACACTGTCCACAGTCAACGTCTATCGTTAACAGTTCTGGGAACTGGGGTGATGCAAAAATGTTTTGATGTGTGTATATATCCAGTGAAACTAAGTCATCTGTCTCAGGCAAGGGAAGACGAGAAGCTAGCCACTCATAACTCAGGTAGAAGCATTTGTTTAACGCTGAATTACTTTAGCGAAATAGTAATAGGTTTGATGGTAGCATTGCAAATACTTGTCTCTCTTTAGAGGTATTCAAGCGCACGAGAGCAGCGTTCCAGGGTCGTTAGGCTACATAAATTCGAGTATAAAAAGGGAAAATAAAACAGTTTGGCACCACACGATTCGTATTAGTAATAAAATACGTCTCTTATTTCTTGTGATTTAATTACTATTTACGAGTAGACTACCTCAGTGGTGTTCTAAACTATTACTTTAACATATATAAGATGTAATTGATTATTTATTCACTGTACAACATCGAATTAATGTGCTTTTTAGCGTCCTTCGGATGAAGTCATTTATATAAACCGGCGAATAGGCTAGAAAACTGTGAATTTTATGGTGTGTAAAGACACGTCATTACTGACGACATGGCGAAAGAAAGGCAGTAACAACGGCAGCAGTATTGTTCGATCCTGGAAAAGTGGACTTTGATGCCAGGAGATGGTGGTGTGAGGATTACTTGTGAAGACACAGAACAGACGAGTTTGTCTTCATGATTTCTGGGCAACGTACAGCCGCATAGTAGAAACTCATACATTCTGAGTGAGTGTGAAATTTAGATGTTTTCGCTAAGCATTTCACAGTATATTGCGAACTCCAAGTTTAAAGTAGGTGCGACAAAATAAGTAATAGGGAGACATTAGGGAAGCACTGTGTGCATTGGCTGCGAGACTGAGTTGCTATATTAACCATTTTTGGTCACACTTTGATTTGAAACTATGAACGACAGTGCCGTCTACTTACATTCATTTTGTGCTGCAGTTAACAAGCTGTCCAAATAAACTTTACGGATTCTAATTTAACGAACAGAATTGTCTTGGATCGGCTCGTGATCGGCACCTAGTTTGTCACTTTCGAGTCAAAGACGTTACTGAAAACCCGATAGTGAGTTTAAGCCCCCCGCTTAGGGAATCAAGAGAGAAAGGAATTTATGATTAATCTGCCTAAGAATGCTGAATGCAACGTCTAAGAATATAATCTTCAAACGTTCGAGGCTGAGGAAACACTTGTTCCTTGAGACAATAGCCACAAAGGCGAATTTCGTAGGTAAAAATATCCATATCTGTTTCCACGAAAAATGCCAATTTCATTTCCGGCAGAAGTGATGACACAGGGCGTTACGACACGGTATTCTGCGGATGATGTCATCACCCTTTAGTGAATTAAAAGGAAATGCTTCCTTATCAAACTAATCTCTTCTTATTTCACTCCATTATGCACGGTCCAGTCACATTAATGTGACCAACACCTGTTTTCATAGACGGCAGGTCTCAGCACTAGCAGTGGATGTATCTAAAGCGTGTTGGGGGACGCGGAAAACAGTGCAATCCTTGTCGTAACGCGGAAACAGAGCGATTTATCTGATGTCGAATAGGGCATGCACGGTCCAGTCACGTTAATGTGACCAACACCTGTTTTCATAGACGGCAGGTCTCAGCACTAGCAGTGGATGTATCTAAAGCGTGTTGGGGGATGCGGAAAACAGTGCAGTCATTGTCGTAACGCGGAAACAGAGCGATTTATCTGATGTCGAATAGGGCATGATCCATAGCTTTCGGACGAAGAATGGAAGCGTTTCACAAACGCTAAGTTTGCAAACTGTTCGCGTGTAGCAGTGGTTAAAGTATAACGCGCATGGCAAAATGATGCTA
Source organism: Schistocerca piceifrons (assembly GCF_021461385.2). Lineage (NCBI taxonomy): Eukaryota > Metazoa > Arthropoda > Insecta > Orthoptera > Acrididae > Schistocerca > Schistocerca piceifrons. The sequence continues at coordinate 413,366,671 of NC_060139.1, read as the reverse complement.
TCCAAAACCGACACCGAGGCAAATGTACTGCACCACGAGCCATAGCTCACAGAGGTGAATGACGGCTGCGGGGATGTGCACGGGCGAACAGACGCGCAGCCGTTGAGCAACTGACCGCCCAGATGAACCAAGGGGCTATCAACTGTATCTTCTCAACGACCGTTCAGCGAAAGTTGCTACGTTGACAGCTGTTTACAGGCGATGAAAGGTGGAATTTGCACGCCAGTCCGGAAACTGTAATTCCACTGAGTGGCGGCAGGTGGTCGAATCAGAAGAATCACGTTTTATGCTCCATCGGATAAATGGCCGTTTTTGGCCGTTTTTGGCCGTTTTAGTGTACTGCCTCCCCCCCCCTCCCCCCCCCCCCCCCCCCGCCCCACAATCGTCGGATCGTCGGATCGTCGGAAGGGTACGGGCTGGAGGAGAGATCGTTACGGTCTGGTGAATGTTTTCTCGTGGCATTTCCTGGAAGGCACAATGGATCAACACAAGAATGTAACTACAGCCACATCCTCGGAAAATGGCAGTGGAGCAGTGGGGCAACAACGAGTTTTTCGAGTCCACCAACGTTCCGATTTCGAATACCGAGCAGCAGGTTCATGGTTGTTCGTATATGACGACACCCCAGCCCATAAAAGGAAGATTGCGTACGAGTTTTTGCTGACAGATGGCTCACAGTCATGGACCACCCACCGTATTCACCGAATTTGGCCCCAGTCGACTTCTGACTGTTCCCAAAATTGAAGCTGGCATTGAATAACACCGCTATGGCGCAATTAAGTGCATCCAATAAAACTGTAGGTGCCGCATCCTAGGAGACTACGTCCACCCCTAGATCATGTTTTTTTATCGGCCAAGATAGCGTCTACCAGCAGAACAATGCAATGTAACACAGCTCGCAGTGTACGTGAGTGCTTTGAGGTAAATCATGATGAATTTACAGTATTCCCCTGGTCACCAAACGCCATGGGTTTCAACCTGGACAAGTATCTGTTGGACTACCTCGATCGGGCTGTTCGTGCCATGGATCCTCAGCACAGAAGCCTAGCGCAGCTGCCAAAATGTTCAAATGTGTGTGAAATCTTATCGGACTTAACTGCTAAGGTCATCAGTCCCTAAGCTTACACACTACTTAACCTAAATCATCCTAAGGACAAACACACGCACCCATGCCCGAGGGAGGACTCGAACCTCCGCGGGGACCAGCCGCACAGTCCATGACTGCAGCGCAATAGACCGCTCGGCTAATCCCGCGCGGCTAGCGCAGCTGTCGATGGCACTGGAATCTGCATGGCTCCACATCCTTGTCGGTACCTTCCAGACTACGACTGACAATCTTCCTGCACCTCAGCACTGCAAAAGAAGATTAATGAGGCTCTTGACAGGGGGTCACATTAATGCGACTGGACCGTGTAGGTAGGAATTGCATCAGGGAGATGTGAGGAAATCTAAACGAAGATGTTAGTCCGGAGGACAGTCTCAGCATACATAACAGTCAAAACAACCTTCGGTGAAATTAAAAGCGAGGGTGGGAACATAAAGGGGGCAATGAGAACTCCACTGTTAAATGCAGAGGACAGAGCGGATAGGTGGAAAGAGTACATTGAAGGCCTCTATGGGCGGGAAGACGTCTGATGAGATGACAGGAGAAGAAACAGGAGTCGATAGAGAAGAGATAGGGGATCCTTTATTAGAAGTATAAAAGAACTTTAGAAGACTTACAATCTAATTGGTCAGAGGGAGTAGACAACATTCCATCGGAATTTCTAAAATCATTGGGGAAAGTGGCGTCCAAATGAGTATTCAAATTGATGAGCACAATCGATGAGACTGGCGATGTACCATCAGACTTCCGGGAAAACATCATTCACACAATCCGCAATATTGCAAGATCCAACAAGTGCGAAAATTATCGCACAATCAGCTTAACAACTCATGTATCCAAGTTTCTGACGAGAATAATATACAGAAGAATTAAAAAGAAAATTATGGATCTGTTGGATGACGATTAGTTTGGCTTTAGGAAAGGAAAAGACACCAGATAGGCAGTTCTTACAGTATGGTTGATAATGGGAACAAGACTGCAGAAAAATCAAGACAAATTTCGTAGTCTTTGCCAACCTAGAAAAAGCGTCCCACAATGTAAAATGCTGCAATATGTTGGAAATTCCTAGAAAAGCAGGGGTAAGCTGTATAGAAAGGTGGATAATTACAGTGTGTGCAAGAACCAAGAGGAAACAAGACTGGAAACAGGAGAAAAGTGTAAAACAGGGATATTGTCTCTCGCTCCTATTGTTCAATCTACACGTCGAAAAAGCAATGAAGGAAATAAAAAAAAGGTTCAAGAATGGGGTTAAAATACAGAATCAAAGGATATTAGTGACAAGATTCGCTGATGATATTGCTATCCTCACTGAAAGTGAAGAGGAATTACACGACGTGTTAAATCGAATGGTCTAATGAGACAAAATATGAAATGAGAGCATACCGAAGGAAGATGAAGGTAACAAGGAGGAGTAAAAACGAGAATAGCAAGAAGCATCTGTTGGATGACGATTAGTTTGGCTTTAGGAAAGGAAAAGACACCAGATAGGCAGTTCTTAAAGTATGGTTGATAATGGGAACAAGACTGCAGAAAAATCAAGACAAATTTCGTAGTCTTTGCCAACCTAGAAAAAGCGTCCCACAATGTAAAATGCTGCAATATGTTGGAAATTCCTAGAAAAGCAGGGGTAAGCTGTATAGAAAGGTGGATAATTACAGTGTGTGCAAGAACCAAGAGGAAACAATAAGACTGGAAACAGGAGAAAAGTGTAAAACAGGGATATTGTCTCTCGCTCCTATTGTTCAATCTACACGTCGAAAAAGCAATGAAGGAAATAAAAAAAAGGTTCAAGAATGGGGTTAAAATACAGAATCAAAGGATATTAGTGACAAGATTCGCTGATGATATTGCTATCCTCACTGAAAGTGAAGAGGAATTACACGACGTGTTAAATCGAATGGTCTAATGAGACAAAATATGAAATGAGAGCATACCGAAGGAAGATGAAGGTAACAAGGAGGAGTAAAAACGAGAATAGCAAGAAGCTTAACACCAAGATTGATGATCGCAAAGTAGATGAAGTTAGGTAGTTCTACTACTTTGGAAGCAAAATAACCCATGACGGACGAAGCACGGAGGACATAAAAAGCAGACTAGGAGAGGCAAAGAGGGTACTCCCGGCCAAGAGAAGTATACTGGTATTAAACACGGGCCTTAATTTGACGATGTACTTTTAGGACACAATATTTCATGGTATGAATTCTTCACAGGGCAGAAAAAGTTGGATTATTCAATATCCTAGAAGAAATTAAGATCTAAACTTCACAATATCCTTAACGAGCGAAATAAGATGTGTATGCAGAAAGCTAACAATGTTTTAACCGAATAGGTTTAGATCAGATCTCCCTCCGTTTCATGTATGAATATTGACGAATGTGACGTGATATTCTGGTTTACCATGTGCTCCATTACCGAGCTGGAAACCTCGTTTTATGATAGAAACAGATTTTGCATTATGTATGAATGCATGCTCTCGCGGTAATAATTTTGCATTATTTTCATCTTACTCACTTTATTGTTTGTAACACTCAACATCTGTTTTTATCTCTTTATATGCATGCTACATTTACATATTTTATATATTCTACCCCTGTATACTAATTGTTTAAGCACGGTATTTAGTACTTATGTGAGTATGTCACAGATTTATCTTTATTTTATCTCAGGCATAACAGTTACCACTGTAAAGTGGCATTTACACTACAGACGTAATTGCAGTTAAGGAAGCAATTATGTTCGAAACTGGAAAAGGAAACAAAACATCATTTCTAATCGACTCTAGAAGTGTTTAGAAGCAATTAGAGCATCGAAGGTGAAAGTCTGATAACAGCTATATGTATACGATGAGGTGGAATTAATAATAAAAGCCAACAAACGCAGTAAACGGGTTAATTTAATGTGGGTAAAGAGGCATTCAGGTATTCGGCATAATGAAGTAGTTGGCGGTACTGAAAAAGACAGCACCATAGACGGGGACCCTCTGTTTACACCGTTTCCACATTATATCTTTCTCGATGTTTCAAGAAAAAGAGACATTCCGTTAGTGGGAACAGCAGTGGTAAATATCGCAGCGGAAAATGACTTTTCGTTCGCTTCAGTCCAGCGCACTATACCCACAGGACCGTGATACCGCCAGAAAAATCTTCTGTGGATGTATGTCATATCAGTTATAGGAATAAGATTGGAGTACGCATATTTCCCTGGACACTTCCACAGCATTACAGTGATAGACTCTCCCACTTGCAGCGAACATCCAGAAGACGACGTAGATCTTAACCATACCATTTTGGATGTTCTAAATATGCTCCACATCAAATTAACTTGGGAAAACCTCGAAAAAATGCAGATTCCCTTGCCAACAAATATTAAAACACTAATGAGTGAGATTAACCTCAAAATTAACAGTTTAATGGAATGTTATCTGCAAGAAGTTAATACAAAGCTCCGACGTATCAAATAACGAATTTGTAATTTAATACAAGGACAAATTAGCTATGTACTTAAATTTTAGTTGTTGACACTAAGTGAAGCAGTTGTAATGGCTGTATTGGTTTCTTCTAAGAGCCAACAAAATTGAAACAGAAAGACATCTGTAATACATTCACTTTGGCCTAACCATCAGTTCTACGTTTACATTCTGTATAGTAATGGCCAATGTGATCAGGAAATATCGCCGTTTAACATTTGGCGTCTGCAGAATACACACACGACTGCCTGTGTACTGTGACGTAGGACAGATTAAAACCTATCACACACATCGTTAAAACTAGGTCTTAAACATCCATGTAGTTCTACATTTTATAGATGATCATCGTTTTCAGCATCATAGAGATTTTATAACTGACATGCACGTCATTTGATATAGAGGCACATACTGTGTAAGTGAATTTATGTATTTGTTGTTATGTATATATAAGTAAATGTTATTATGTTGTAAATATCGATACGAATACAATGTTTGTTCGTCCTCCGTATCACAGGCTACTGATGATGGGTTCCATACCAGAATATAACGATCTGGCAATTAAATATTTTACATGCAGCTCAGCATGTATAGAAGACGTTTTTTAACGAACAGTATAAGCTTGTCTTGACGGCCCTAGGGGTCTGAATAATACTTCTAGATTCTTCGTTTGATACCGGATTTTGAAATCTTCTACACATGATTTCGAAGGAAAATTTGCGCCTGTCTTCAAGAGTCTGCCAAATAAGGATTTAAACATTTCGGAAAAACTCTGACCATTCATGACGTCGGTCTTTTTGAATGTTCAGTATCCGCTGTTAGTCCTGTTTGGTTCAGAAGTCGCACACTTGAGCAGTATCCTTACTGCGTTGAAATCAATTGTGACTCATCGATTTTGTTGTCATAGGATACTGCCTTTCTGCGTTTAGTGGTGTACACAGTTTTATATTTATGAAAATATCCAACAAGTTGCTAACCTTTGAACCACTTTTAAATCTTATCAGTATCTACCTGGATACTGGTACAGCTTTTTTCAGTCGTACTTCGTTATAAATAAGTTACTATTAATGTTGTCTGACAGGTCTTTAATACATGATATGAACAGCAAGGGTCCTAACACACTGCTGTGCCGCACACGAAAAGCTACTTCTCTCCAGTATTCTGTCTCTTCATCGAAGGTAACATGCTGCGTCCTCAATTTAGTCATAAATTTGGTTGGATAACAAATTTAATCGTACTTTTGGTGATAAAAGTTAGTGTGCTGCTATTTAAGACTGCTTGGAAATTCCATACTGCAATGCTGTCTCGTGACCTATTGCAGCGTCCCAATCCTTGAAGTTTCAGAAACAGCTGTGTAGAAAATCAAAGCACTAGCATTGATGAGCAGGCATCCTGGCCGCGAATGTAACAGTACGTGTCTGACACTCAGAGGAAAATGACAGTGGAGCAACGGGGCAACATCAAGTTTTTTGAGTCCTCCAACGTTCAGATTTTCAACACAGAGCAGCAGATTCACGGTTGTTCGTATATCAAGACACCCCAGCCCATAAAGGGAAGATTGCGTATGAGTTTTTGGTGACAGATGGATCAAAATCCTGGACCACCTACCGTATTGACCGAATTTGGCGCTAGTCGACTTCTGGCCGTTCCCAGTATTTGAAGCTACCATTGAATAACACCACTGTGGAGCAATTAAGTGCATCCAATAAAACTGTACTGCAGTACTAAATGCAACTCCAGTAAAGAACTACAGTGACTGTTTCAAAACACTTTTAAAACGATTTCAGCTGTGTTTTGAATCAGGGTGAGACTATTTTGAATACATACAGCGAATCTGTGAACATAATTCATGACTTTTGTTTTCCATAGCAACAGTCCTTACGGAATTGGGCACACTGTGTACACGGAAAATCATCGCTATTATGTCTTAATTCTGTACTTGTACACAGTGACATTACATACGCTAAACTGCCTCACTATATCTATTGAAACGTGAAAATGATCATTAATTGTTGTACGCGCACACAGAAGCGCTATTCACAAACAAAAGCAGCAGTATGACGCCACTGTTTGGACCGACAAGCGATGCACTGTTCATTAGTGCTGCGCGCCTCTACCTTTTTACGAGCACATCACTCATGTGAACGCTGTAGTGCAACATGGTGCTCACGGTCTAACCACAGACATTTCCAGAAATAACCATGAGTGTACTGTTTGTCTCGACCTTGGCTCGTGTATCTTACATCCTTCTCAGAGACCGCACATTATTTCTTAGATCTGTGGATGGCAAATACAGACGGAAATATCGTTGCCGTCGATGACATTGAACCAGCCGAGGTGGTTCTACTCGTTAACAGGTACGGTCATATAGTCATAACTGAGTGAAGCCTGATCTCGTCTGTGGTCAGACGATGCAATATAATTTTGTTCCCATTGCCTTACTAAATCTTACGTGATAGTCACTAAAATTCCTCGAACAACCATTGTAGATCATAATAGCTCTTGTCTTCGAGTTTACAAAAAATTGATAATTCCTCGTCTTCAGTGACGTCTTTGATGATGAGAGAATCAACAAACATCAAAACTCAGAGCTGATAGCGACAAATGCATGACCAAGTATGACCCAGCTTCATGACCCGAGCACAGCTTCAGCTGTGTCTGCACGCAGTATCATTCACAACTCTTAGGGGCAAGCTGTCTGACAATGGGAAGACACTTACCGTTCCGAATGCTAAACAAGTGGAAGCCAAATTCAGGAACAGCTAAATTAATAACCTTAAATCACAATCGTGTTTCATTTATCCAACTGCTACCGGTTTTAACCCTACAGTTATATCAAGATTCCGTTTTTAATAAACCACGGTCCGCACAAAGGCGTCATCTGGGAATGCTACCCATAGTTCGGCGCTGCAACTGTTGTTCGTGTTCTCAGTGGGATGAAATATGTGAATAAATTTTTTGTACAATAAAGATTTGGAAGTTTTTCAAGGTTTCTCCAGACCTTAGTAGTTGCATGTGAGGTTGATTTTTTTCTTTGATCTTTCCTATCCATCTGGGGTCACAGCTTCAATGACTTCGGTATCAAAGAGATGTTAAATTCTAATGTCATTTATTTTCAACTACTCCAGATTTCTGATCATTGTCCACCGAAGTCCACCCAGTCTCAAAAGCGCGAGCATGTAGTGAAGCACTTGAGGGATTTTTTTGACAATTGAGAACCGTGACCCACTGTTCGTTTTCTAGCGCCCAAACTTAATGACTATTAAGAAAATCACAAATGCGACTTTCGACAGGCACAGTCAACAAGAACAAAACCAGCTGGAAAACGCCCCTGTCGAAGTAAAAACCAGGCGAATATGCTCCACTTGAAAATACTTTGACAGAAAAGTTTGGAACCACCTCTCACAATCCTCACTCCTCCTTCCTAACCAACAATTTTGGCATACGAACATAATCACGTTCTTTTTACACAGAACGATCTAAATCCGTTTACACAGCCTCCTTTTGTGGTGAACCTTTTCTTGCTCGTGGTCTCTCTCTCTTGCTACCACTGGCTATATATATATATATATATATATATATATATATATATATATATATATATATATATATATATATATATATATACTCCTGGAAATGGAAAAAAGAACACATTGACACCGGTGTGTCAGACCCACCATACTTGCTCCGGACACTGCGAGAGGGCTGTACAAGCAATGATCACACGCACGGCACAGCGGACACACCAGGAACCGCGGTGTTGGCCGTCGAATGGCGCTAGCTGCGCAGCATTTGTGCACCGCCGCCGTCAGTGTCAGCCAGTTTGCCGTGGCATACGGAGCTCCATCGCAGTCTTTAACACTGGTAGCATGCCGCGACAGCGTGGACGTGAACCGTATGTGCAGTTGACGGACTTTGAGCGAGGGCGTATAGTGGGCATGCGGGAGGCCGGGTGGACGTACCGCCGAATTGCTCAACACGTGGGGCGTGAGGTCTCCACAGTACATCGATGTTGTCGCCAGTGGTCGGCGGAAGGTGCACGTGCCCGTCGACCTGGGACCGGACCGCAGCGACGCACGGATGCACGCCAAGACCGTAGGATCCTACGCAGTGCCGTAGGGGACCGCACCGCCACTTCCCAGCAAATTAGGGACACTGTTGCTCCTTGGGTATCGGCGAGGACCATTCGCAACCGTCTCCATGAAGCTGGGCTACGGTCCCGCACACCGTTAGGCCGTCTTCCGCTCACGCCCCAACATCGTGCAGCCCGCCTCCAGTGGTGTCGCGACAGGCGTGAATGGAGGGACGAATGGAGACGTGTCGTCTTCAGCGATGAGAGTCGCTTCTGCCTTGGTGCCAATGATGGTCGTATGCGTGTTTGGCGCCGTGCAGGTGAGCGCCACAATCAGGACTGCATACGACCGAGGCACACAGGGCCAACACCCGGCATCATGGTGTGGGGAGCGATCTCCTACACTGGCCGTACACCACTGGTGATCGTCGAGGGGACACTGAATAGTGCACGGTACATCCAAACCGTCATCGAACCCATCGTTCTACCATTCCTAGACCGGCAAGGGAACTTGCTGTTCCAACAGGACAATGCACGTCCGCATGTATCCCGTGCCACCCAACGTGCTCTAGAAGGTGTAAGTCAACTACCCTGGCCAGCAAGATCTCCGGATCTGTCCCCCACTGAGCATGTTTGGGACTGGATGAAGCGTCGTCTCACGCGGTCTGCACGTCCAGCACGAACGCTGGTCCAACTGAGACGCCAGGTGGAAATGGCATGGCAAGCCGTTCCACAGGACTACATCCAGCATCTCTACGATCGTCTCCATGGGAGAATAGCAGCCTGCATTGCTGCGAAAGGTGGATATACACTGTACTAGTGCCGACATTGTGCATGCTCTGTTGCCTGTGTCTATGTGCCTGTGTTTCTGTCAGTGTGATCATGTGATGTATCTGACCCCAGGAATGTGTCAATAAAGTTTCCCCTTCCTGGGACAATGAATTCACGGTGTTCTTATTTCAATTTCCGGGAGTGTATATATCTCACACACTGTCTCCTTTTTTTCCCACTGGCACTTTCTCCTTGCTTTCTCTCTCACTGTCATTGTCTTCATCCCTTTCTCTATCTCTTGCTTACCAGTGTCTCCTAATATGCCACTTTTTACTGTCTCCCTGTCCCACTGCCATTGTCTTTCCCACTTTTTTTTCTCTTCCGTTGCTACTGTTTCTTTCTCATTTACAGTCCGCTGTCTTTCTATTCAACCACTATGCCCTTGGGGATGGTTTGCTAAGGGTTTTGATCCCTACACCAGAAGGCATTAGCACATGTATATGGGCGATGGGGAAATATAAGTTAATTATTTTGTGTTAAAGTTTGCCGGTTCGTGGAAGGGTCGTGGAATGGGGCTCCATGCCCCAAAGCTCCACTCCTCTCTTCTATGTCCTCTCTCTTTTTCTCCCAATGCTACTGTCACCATTCATCTCCCTTTCGCTTGCACTGCCACTGTCTATCATTGACCACCACTGTTTATCTTTCACTCTCACTGGTACTGTCTTCATAAATCTCTCTCTGATACTCTTTCATTTCCACTTTCTCTCTACTACCATCGCTATCGCCTCTCTCTTTCTCTCTCTCTCTCTCTCTCTCCCTCACTCTTTCCATCTGGCACTGTCTGATCTCTCTTCTAGCATCACTGTCTCTCTGCTACTCTCTTTCAGCACATTAAAACGTGAATATGTTTGCATGCCAACATTTTTTGTGAGGTAGGTGGAATGAGGACAGAGGCAGCTGGATCCCCAGTTTTCTGTCAGAGACTTTGACAGATGAGCATATTCCCATATTTTATTCTCCGGCAGGGGTATTTTTCAGATGGTTCTCTTCTTTTTCTGTTACAGCAGGGTGTGCTGCTTATACAAAACGAATTCTGTAGGCCAGTAAAGATTTGACAGTTTAGTCACATACTTCGGCACATTTACATACTTTAACAAATATAAACAACAAATAAGTATGCATAACATAAGGTTAACACAAATCGCCTCCTACCCAACGCAAGTTCGATTTAGATTACTTCATATAAAAATGTACAACATTTTAAGGCCACACCTACACTACTCCAAAAATAATGTGATTTGCAAGTACAAAGAATTTCGTATGACAAAAAAATTTTTTGTAAGGTAGTTACGCCGGTATGGGGTGTCACCGAATAATCTCCTGGTCAAGACAGCCTGTATAGACGGGAAGTGCTCTTTAAGTAGAGGCAGTGCGTCGTAAATTTTTATTGGTGAAAAATTGGCAGTTAAAACATAGATTGGTGGTCTCACAACGCTTGTGATGATCCCAGAACCCTTGCCATGTGTTTGCTACGTCAGTTAAAACTACATTTACGCTTCATACCGGATGTTGCGTGCATATTTTATGTGCGTAAGTACACTAACTTTGAATCTCTGTAGCTCAAATAATGATATCGAAAAAAGGTTTCAAGGTTCCTCGAGAACATCATCGTAAGAACATATGCTAAAAATTTCAACGCCTTGCCAGGAATAGAAATTATATGAAGAGATCAGCCTCACAATTAATGTTTTTGGTACCAAAAAAATCATGGTTTCGCGGCGTCTTCTCAGAAACTGCCCATAAAAAAATGGTGCTTATATAAACTGTCTAAGTCCCACCCTTGACCACATGCAAAAGAACCAACCGACATACTCAATCCGCCTGGGCTGGAGGTGGGTGTAATATTCAAATGTTGGCTCTATACTGTAGGATAGCTACAGTGTGCCCATTCTTCGTATAGATACACAAATGGTTGCCAGGCCAAGGGATATCCAGAACGCTTGACCCTTTGTCTCTGCGATCAATAGAATCCGAGATAAGACTGCCTGAAAAATCACGTTTTCGTGAGCGGCTTTTTAGAACATACTGATACTGTGTACTGTCGTCAACCGTATCAGTAATCATCAATAAACCTCCGACTCTTTAAAGAATCGCCATGCTTAAAAAGGCTTCAGACATCTGATTGCTTTACAGATGAATTAGTGTGATAACTATTTGACGTTACGAATGCAAGCTTGGATAAGTTTAAAAAAAGCTTGAAATTATGCTTAAAGTTTGTTGCAAGTCAGTGATGCCCTCGTTATGAAACTTTGGATGAATATAGTCTGAATAATTTGCGATCCATTTTAAGCAGAAGGCAAGTATTTCAAGCATCTCAGTGTTCGTGACATTTCTCCCGAACTAAATGTCGAACAATAATATAATTTAGAAGGTACCTCCAGTAGTATATGCGGACAGTGTCTGCAAAATGTGTTGCTGATAGAATTAGTAGCACAGAAGTAATAAATTACCAAGTCATACTTGATCTTGAAGTTTTACTGCGCGCTATTTTGAGCAGAAGCTGGTTTTTGACTCATCTAAATTTCAATGACGTTATATCTCCTGAACTACGCGTCGTAAAATGATACAATTTGGCATGTACATCCGTTGGTGTATGTGGATAGCATCAGCAAACGGTGTCTTGAATAGAATCTGGAGTAAAGAAGTAATGAATTAAAATTCCTGTCTGATGCTGAAGTTTTACTGCACAAACAGCGAAAATGTAGTAAGCGATAAACTGTTTCCCTTTCATTATTTTGCAGCCAGTCTCAGCGAGAAAAAGTTTCTTAGAGGTTTAACATATGTGTAAAATTTGTTATAAGTCATACACATATCTGAAACTATTGTAAGTCATCCGCCTGCTTAGCTGGGTGGTAACGTGATTGCCTCCCGTGAAGCGGGCCTGGGTTCGATTCCTGACCGTGTTGGTCAAATGTCAAATGTGTGTGAAATCTTATGGGACTTAACTTCTAAGGTCATCAGTACCTAAGCTTACACACTACTAAATCTAAATTATCCTAAAAACGAACACATACACCCATGCCCAAGGGAGGACTCGAACCTCCGCCGGGACAGCCGCACAGTCCATGACTGCGGTGCCCAAGACCGCTCGGCTAATCCCGCGCGGCGACCGTGTTGGTGATTTTCGCCGCTCGTGTCCTGTGTGCTGTGATATTCTCATCGTCATTTCATCCTCATCACCGGCACGAAAGTCGCCCAATGTGGTGTCCACTGAAATAAGACTTGAACTCGGCGGCCGAACTTCCCCGAATGGGTCCTCCCGGCCAGCAACGCCATACGCTCATTTCACTTCATTTTGTTGTAAGTCGCCAAGTGCTCTCTCATTTTCGAATGCTTGACGAATAAAATTCAGGTATTTGCGCGCCCTCAGTTAGGCAGCCTCAAGACAAGCACACACAGTTCCTAAACGAACTTGTCAATATGAGCCCACTTATCAACGTGATGTTGCGCCGTCCCTGGCTTGGGTATATGCACCGATTCGGTTGAGAAGTGTGTAATAAAGCCTTTGGATCCTCTCCTGAGGCAAGATGGCCCACAGCTGTTGTAACTGGTCTTTGATGCCCTGCATACCAGCATTAGGACGGAGTTGACGTCCAAGCTGATCCCACACACATGTTCTATCGTGGACAGATCGGAGAATCTTGCTGGCAACGGGCGTACTCCAGCACCACGCTGACATTTCACAAGATATCTGCCGCGTATGACGAGTATTGTCCTGTTGTAAAATCGCATTTCGTTGCTGTCGGATAAGAGGTAACACATGAAGAGGTAGGAAGATTACCGTCCCGCCGGCAGCGAGTAAACCTAACTGGTTGGCAGGACGAGGATTGCTACTCAGTCGTTCTAACCACTGCACTACCTCACTCGGAGTTACACAGGAGGACTTGGTTATCAGTGAAGCGCCGTTGTACCGTCAGACTTCCCACAGGCACTATCAGCCGTGATGTCAAGTTGTAGTCATTGACTCCCACACCATGACTCCAGGAGTAACACCGTTGTGTCTCTTCAAAAAATGAAAGAATGGTCTCTCAAGATCTGACGCTGTTCAAGCTCTTTATGCACTGAACAACCAAAGAAACTGGTGTAGGCATGCGTATTCGAAAACAAAGTTATGTAAATAGACACAATACGGCGCTGCGGTCGGCAAAGCCTGTATAAGACAACAAGTGTCTGCCGCAGTTGTTACCGACCAGGAACACCAATTGGAACCGGTATCAGGAGCTGTTTGAAGAGGGTCTCCGTGACGCACCTGACGCAGACGATGTTGGGGTTGATGGCTGTGCCCGATTCCTCCACGACTGTACTCTACAAGCGGTGCTCCGGGCCACGCCGCGGCCGCGATCTGGCCCACCTGACCGATCCCGGCAACTACCACCGCATCTCATGGAGGCGATAACTGCCAGAAACCGCCTCATTCGTGAATGGCAGCGACGGAGAGGGCTCTCAACAGGATGAGGAGGGACATAAAAGTTGCCGTTCCAAACCACCGCCATCAGGAATGGTCCCACCGCCTGGCCACTCTTCCGGTTGACGATGGTACCGCCTAGAAAGTCACACAGCTCTTCCTCCGCCGGCGTCAGAAGATTCCGCCGTTAGAAGTTGGTCGAAACATCGTCAGCAACCCAGTGGACAAAGCCAACGCCATTGCTGACGATTTTGAACAAAATTTCCAGCCCATCATGGACCCCATGGATCCGGATCACGTTCGCTTGGTTGCTCAACGTCTCTCGGTGTTCCTCGCTGCCCCTACGGGTGACGAACGTATCGAAGAGGTGGATGCTAATGAAGTCTCCGATCAACTTCGGCGGCTCAACAAACGCAAGGCAGGAGGGCCTGACCAGTTTAAGAATGAAATGCTGCGACGGATGCCACCGATAGCCGTTGAACACCTGGCTCGCCTTTTCAGCAGCATCCTCCGCACTGGCTGCTATCCTCAGGAGTGGAAACACGCCGAGGTCGTCCCCATCCGGAAGCTTGGGAAGGACCCTCATCTTCCGAGCAGCTACAGGCCGATCAGTTTGCTGCCAGCAGTCAGCAAAGTCTTTGAAAGGCTGTATCTCTGCCGCCTCCTGCGTCACATCTAGGAAGAACGTCTCCTACCGGACGAACAACGTGGTATTCGCCCTGGACACGCAACAACGCACCAACTGCTTCGTCACGTTGAAGGGGCCCTTGATGCCATCGAACGACGGGAGTATTTCGGAGCCATCTTCCTGGATGTTTCACGGGCGTTCGATTCTGTATGGCATGAGGGGCTTCTCTTCAAGCTCCTGCACCTCGGTGTGCCCCTGCTGCATGTCCGTCTCTTAAAATCTTACGTCGCCGACAGAAGCTTTCATGTACGCACGGAGGACCTGTCGACGCGCCGCCGGGTCAGGGCTGGAGTTCCCCAAGGCTCCGTTCTCGGCCCCATACTGTACATCCTGCATACCGCAGACATGTCGCTAGTGGACAGTGTCCACCTCGCCCTCTACGCGGATGATACGGCGATGTACACGCGCAGCATGAATGCAGCTCTGCTCCAACGACGCATGCAGGCAGCAGCTGACACACTTAGTCAGTGGGCCAGGAGGTGGCGCCTCATCTTCAATGGGGCTAAGACGCAAGCCCTCCTCATCATCAAGAAGCATATCCCAGCCGTCCTACCGCAGATGACCATCAGGGGAACCGCCGTACCTTGGGGCAATACCGCCAAGTACTTGGGTGTGACGCTGGATAGAGGGCTCACGTGGAGACACCATATGGACGACATCGTCAAAAAGGTCAGGGGTAGAATGACTCAACTCTACCCCTTCCTAAATCAGACGTCTGCGCTCCCGCCAGAACTGGGCGTTGCGCTTTATCTTACACTCATACGCCCGCTCATCGACTACGCCGCTGTGGTTTGGGGCAATGCTTCAGCGACCCACGTCGACCGACTCCAGCGACTTCAGAACCGGATTCTACGTCTGGCATTGCACCTCCCTCGGGACTTCCCGTCGGACGACCTTAACCGAGTCTCCAACATCCCTACTGTTCGAGACAGGTTTCGACAGGCTGCACGGCTCTTTTACGAGATGAACGCGAAGTCCGAAAATCCGCTCCTTCGAGCACTGGGCCACCGGGTACAGCATCTTAACCCAACCAGATGGCCCCACCTGCTTCGCGACCACTGAGTTGCCAGCACGTCCAGAATACCGTCCCAGCAGACTTACAGGACATCAAACAAGAAGTCAGGACACATCACGCGCTCCGTCAGTTTGGAGGAATAGCCTTCCGGCTTAGACTCCATCGACACACAGGGGCTCATCTGTCCCTGTCAGGCAGGCAGCAGCAGCAGCGCAGTTGTTAGATCGGTTACTGCTGCTACAATGGCAGGCTATCAAGATTTAAGTGAGTTTGAATGTGTTGTTATAGTCGGAGCACGAGGGATGGGACACAGCATCTCCGAGGTAGCGATGAAGTGGGGATTTTCCAGTACAACCATTTCACGAGTGTACCGTGAATATCAGGAATCCGATAAAACATCAAATCTCCAACATCACTGGGACTGTAAAAAGATCCTGCAAGAACGGGACCAACGACGACTGAAGAGAATGATTCATCGTGACAGAAGCGAATCCATTCCGCAAACTGCTGCAGATTTCAGTGCCAGGCCATCAAAAAATGTCAGCGTGCGAACCACTTAAGGAGACATCATCGATATGGGCTTTCGGAGCTGAAGGCCTACTAATGTACCATTGATAACTGCACGACACAAAGATTTACGCCTCGCCTGGGCCCGTCAACACCGGCATTGGACTGTTGATGACTTTAAACATACTGCCCGGTCGGACGAGTCTCGCTTTAAATTGTATCGAGTGGAAGGACGTGTAGGGTATGGAGGCAACTTCATGAATCCATGGTCCCTGCATGTCAGCAAGGGACTGTTCAAGCTGGTGGAAACTCTGTAACGGTATAGGGCGTGTGCAGTTGGAGTGATATGGGACTCCTGATACGTCTAGATACGACTATGACAGGTGACACATACGTAAAAGCATCCTGTCTGATAGCGTGCATCCATTCATGTCCAATGTGCATTCCGACGGTCTTTGGCAAGTCCAGCAGGACAATGCGATACGCCACACGTCCAGAATTGCTACAGAGTGGCTCCAGCAACACTCTTCTGAGTTTAAACACTTCTGCTGGCCACCGAACTCTCCAGACATTAACATTATTGAGCAAATCACGGGTGCCTTGAATGTGCTGTTCAGAAGAGATCTCTGCCCCTTCTTACTCTTACGGATTTATGGGCAACCCTGCATGATTCATGGTGTCAGTTCCCTCCAGCACTACTTCAAACGTTAATCGAGTCCATACCAAGTCGTGTTGCGGCACTTCTGCATGCTCGCGGCGGCCTTACACGATATTAGGCAGGTGTACCAGTTTCTTTGGCTCTTCAGTGTATTATGTACCAGTTGCGTAATAGCACTAAACATAAACAACACTAATGCACTCTGGGGGTTGTTCTACCTGTCACAGAGAATTGCAATTTAATCATTTACATACTCAATGATGGCATGCACGTGTACGAAGTTACATTGACATGTTTTGTGCGTGCTTGTTTTTTAAGGCAGTGCAATTTGACTGGAGAGGTTGAAACCACACGTCCAGTGGGAGCTGTTGAAAGTATGCTGTAGACTTGCGTTTGAACATTGCTAACTTCCATGGCGGCCTTTCTGGACAAATATTTCTTCTTGAAACTTTCAACTACCAATTACATTACTACTACTGGTGTCTATCCAGTAGCAGCTGCCGTGCAGAAGCTACACGTATCACGTTACAGTTGCCATTCGCATTTAGTAAATAAATGCAGAAGTGCTGCCAAATATAAGTTCACTGTCAGTGATAAGTGTTTGTCTGAAAACTGTGGGTAATGAACATCTCAAGGCTAAACGACCCTGGTATGTTTAAATGACAAAAATTTCATTAAGTATTACTTTATTGCAACAGCGCTTAAGGTACTACAAATGGAATAAACATTCTTTACAAATGGGTTTTTTGTCTAACATGGGAACTTTAATACAGTTTAGTCTACCAGAAATAAATGATTAACTCAATGCAATTTTTATTGCTCCGACGTTCCACTTTCGTCAGATATATCCGATCATTTTGATATACAGGATCACTCAAAAATCATGTCCCATAGGATAAACAGGGTGAACCAGAGCTCCATCGACAAATTTTGAGAGCTGATAGTGTGGACGTAAATAAGAAAAAAATGTCCAGTAAACACGGGCTCTAAAATGCATACCTTAAGTGGATGGCAAAAAATTCGCTGATTGCGACTAACTTAGAGTCAGCTGTATTAGGTTCAGACGTTCCACCTGTTGGTGACATGTGAAAATTTGTAGCGGAAGGAACCCAAATATTCATTAATGAAAGTAAGAGACTATAGTATAGGGATGTAGAAAATATGATGTATGGAAGTTTGGGTCTGTCCGGGAAGGGTGCCCTCATACCCTAATGGTGCGATTAATCGTCTAAAAGCTCGCCCACTACGTCTCACCGCGGAACAGCTTGACGGAGCCCGAGTCCGGGCAGGGTGCAGGATATCACACCCACCGAAATGGCATCCGTATATCACGTTATCAGAGAGAGACGCCACAGCAAGGGCCACCTCATAACAGCAACGAGTGGACGGTGTGCCATCGCCGCGACATTACGGGACATGTTATGCCGAGGACCCACAGACTGTTCGCGAATATGAAGACATTCTGTGCGATCTGCCTGACCCCAGAGTAGTGGCCCAGCACGGCGCCCTGCTGGCTCCCACAACTGCTGAAGATTTAACAGCGGCCGTGGCACGCGGCGCTCCGAACAAGTCACCGGGCCCAGACGACTTACCAAACGAATTCTACAGAGCCTTTTATCCCCTGCTGGGTACTCCGTGGCTTCAGATTTTCAAGACCTCCTCCGCAACGATTTTACCGTTCCTTTAGATTTCCTCGAAGGCATCATGATACCAGTTCCCAAATCGAGCAGTTCTCACCGTTGTCACGACTATCGTCCCCTTACGTTCCTGAACGAGGATTATAAACTTTTCCCCCGTATCCTGTGCACACGTCTTCAGACCACCATCGTACACATGATCCATCCTGACCAGACATGTTTAGGCAGTGGCAACAACATCCACAGGGCACATGGCGCTTAGTGCGGCGTCACGGCGCTGGCAGTGGTCTGCAGCCTCCGAGGCGCCCTTGTCGCCGTCGAAATTGATCACGCCTTTGGTCGTATCGACCAAGGTTTCCTTCGCGCCGTGCTCGAACACATGGGCCTCTCGCAGGCGTCATCAAGGGTGATCTTATGCTTAATCCATGGGGCGCACTCCCGGATGGTGGTCAACGGCCACCAGACTGAACACATCACTCTTGGAGGTTTAGTGCGATAGGGATGTCCTTTATCAGGAGCCTCATTCGCGGCGGCCCTTCAGCCTGGGCTGCACGGCCTTCGCCAACGACTGGAAGATATCTGCATTCGAGTCGTGACGTTCCGATGTGCTGCCCTCGCTGACGACGTGGTGCTCTTGGTGCGGTCGGGTGACGAATTCCAACATGCGCCACACGACGTACATGGATGTCGGGAGAGGCCTTCTCCACCCGACAGCGATCCCCTTCCAAAGGGTTTCCTCACTGAACGCATTAGGGGTGCGGTTCTCCAGTACAGTACGCCGAACTGCGACAGCCATATATCGCCGGCTACTACAAAGGACACGGGGGCTGCTCTTTGATAGCAGATTCTGCAATATGGATATGATTCTCCGAACGCGTTACGTCAACACTTACCTAGCGCACATTCTTCCGCTAACAGCCACCATGGCCCACAGTTTCCAAGCGGTATACGAACAATTTGTGAGTACAGGTCACATATTCAAAGTTCGCTACACTACTTTAACAAGGCCTCTACTGGCAGGGGGCCTGGGGTTGACTCACGTCCACAACCGCGCGAGGGCATTATACCAAAGGACGATGCGGCTCGCATGGACCCCGGCCAACACCAACTTAACCGGGAACGCTACTACAGATCGTCGCGCCGCGAGATCTTCCTCCACCGGTCGCCGTGGGCCACATAGCTCCGCCTCTTGCCAACATGCGAGATTTCGTGGTCGAACTGAGCTACGCGACCGAGGATCTACCAGCTTCGAGGGAGCCGAGCACGAGAGACTACTACCGTATCTATCAGGCACGACAACCCCGTAACAACGCCGAACAACAACACCCAACCATCCTCTGTACCAGGGTGTGGCGAGACGTTCACATCCAGTACCTGCCACGTACGCTCATTCCTAGTGGTATGTGGTGATGTGGCGGTGAACGGCAAATTAGCCACACGCCGGCGCCTCCATTCCATCCATCTCACTGACGACCCTTTGTGCCCGCACTGCGCAGTCGTCGATTCGGACGGGCACCGCTTGAGATGTGCTGAGACGCGCAGCTGCTGGAATCTTGTACAACGTATGCTGGCGCTCCTGTTGCGACGATAGCCAGAGTCTATCACGCCGGACGAACTCATACACCCGGATACCGTTTACTGTCCCGTTAACAGAACTGACGCCGTCAACTGGCTGAAGGGCTCGGTGTTGTGTTACATTTTGCAAACCGCGCCCGAAAGCGCTCTGGACTTGTGGGTCAGCCTGACGACGACTCATCAGCCGTTCCGCCACCATGCATTGTACCGAATACGACTATCGAACTATTTACGGGCATTATTCGAGGATCCTTCTGCACATTGGGACGTTCCGAGTACTAGAAGGCACACTTGAAAATGATTCATGGCACACGATTCATCCTCTGGAACGGTTTAGAGGGAGTCCCCCTTAACCACACGCACGCACGCACAAGCACACGCACACTATATATATATATATATATATATATATATATATATATATATATATATATATATCTGTGTGTGTGTGTGTGTGTGTGTGCGCGCGTAAGAAGGGCTCCCTATAAACCGTTTCACCAGAGGATCAATCGTGTGTCGTGAATCATTTTCAAATGTGCCTTCTAGTACTCGGAACGTCCCAGTGGGCAGAAGGATCCTCGAATAATGCGCCTAAATAATAAACAGGATGGTCCATTGATAGTGACCGGCCCAAATATCTCACGAAATAAGCATCAAACGAAAAAAACTACAAAGAACGAAACTCGTCTAGCTTAAAGGGGGAATACAGATGGCGCTGCCATAGGTCAAACTGATATCAACTGCGTTTTTTAAATAGGAACCCCCATTTTTATTACATATTCATGTAGTACGTGAAGAAATATGAATGATTTAGTTGGACCACTTTTTTCGCTTTGTGATACATGGCGCTGTAATAGTCACAACGTGGAAGTACGTGGCATCACGTAACATTCCTCCAGTGCGGACGGTCTTTGCTTCGTGAAACATTACCCGTGTTAAAATGGACCGTTTACCAATTGCGGAAAAGGTCGATATCGTGTTTATGTATGACTATTGTGATCAAAATGCCCAACAGGCGTGTGCTATGTATGCTGCTCGGTATCCTGGACGACATCATCCAAGTGACCGGACCGTTCGCTGGATAGTTACGTTATTTAAGGAAACAGGAAGTGTTCTGCCACATGTGAATCGTCAACCACGACCTGCAACAAATGATGATGCCCAAGTAGGTGTTTTAGCTGCTGTCGCCGGCCGGGTGGCCGAGCGGTTCCAGGCGCTTCAGTCTGGAACCGCGAGACCGCTGCGGTCGCAGGTTCGAATCCTGCCTCAGGCATGGATGTGTGTGATGTCCTTAGGTTAGTTAGGTTTAAGTAGTTCTAAGTAGTAGGGGACTGATGACCTCAGATGTTAAGTCCCATAGTGCTCAGAGCCATTTGAACCATTTGGACCATTTGAACCATTACCTGCTGTCGCGGCTAATCCGCACATCAGTAGCAGACAAATTGGGCGAGAATCTGGAATCTCAAAAACGTCGGTGTTGATAATGCTACATCAACATCGATTGCACCCGTACCGTATTTCTATGCACCAAGAATTGCATGGTGGCGACTTTGAACGTCGTGCACAGTTCTGCCACTGGGTACAAGAGAAATGACGGATTTTTTGCACGCGTTCTATTTAGCGACGAAGCGTCATTCACCAACAGCGGTAACGTAAACCGGCATAATATGCACTATTGGGCAACGGAAAATCCACGATGGCTGCAACAAGTGGAACATCAGTGACCCTGGCGAGTTAATATATGGCGTAGCATTATGAGAGGAAGGATAATTGGCCCCCATTTTATCGATGGCAATTTAAATGGTGCAATGTATGCTGATTTCCTACGTAATGAAATGAAATGGCTCTGAGCACTATGGGACTTAACATCTGTGGTCATCAGTCCCCTAGAACTTAGAACTATTTAAACCTAACTAACCTAAGGACATCACACACATCCATGCCCGAGGCAGGATTCGAACCTGCGACCGTAGCAGTCACGCGGTTCCAGACTGAAGCGCCTAAACCGCACGGCCACACCGGCCGGCTCCTACGTAATGTTCTACCGATGTTACTACAAGATGTTTCAGTGCATAACTGAATGGCGATGTACTTCCAGCACGATGGATGTCCGGCACATAGCTCGCGTGCGGTTGAAGTGGTACTGAATAGCATATTTCATGACAGGTGGATTGGCCCGCACATTCGCCGGATCTGACGTCCCGGATTTCTTTCTGTGGGGAAAGTTGAAGGATATTTGCTATCGTGATCCACCGACAACGCCTGACAACATGCGTCAGCTCATTGTCAATGCATGTGCGAACATTACGGAAGGCGAAATACTCGCTGTTGAGAGGAATGTCGTTACACGTATTGCCAAATGCATTGAGGTTGACGGACATCATTTTGATCATTTATTGCATTAATGTGTTATTTACAGGTAATCACGCTGTAACAGCACGCATTCTCAGAAATGCTAAGTTTACTAAGATAGATCTATCATATTGGAACAACCGAAATAAAATGTTCAAACGTACCTACGTTCTGTATTTTAATTTAAAAAAAAACCTACCTGTTACCAACTGTTCGTCTAAAATTGTGAGCCATATGTTTGTGACTATTACAGCGCCATTTATCACAAAGCGAAAAAAGTGGTCCAACTAAAACATTCATATTTCTTTACGTTGTTGTTGTTGTGGTCTTCAGTCCTGAGACTGGTTTGATGCAGCTCTCCATGCTACCCTATCCTGTGCAAGCTTCTTCATCTCCCAGTACTTACTGCAACCTACATCCTTCTGGATCTATTTAGTGTATTCATCTCTTGGTCTCCCTCTACGATTTTTACCCTCCAATGCTAAATTTGTGATCCCTTGATGTTTCAGAACATTTCTTCTAACCGGTCCCTACTTTTTGCCAAGTTGTGCCACAAGCTCCTCCCCAATTCTATTCAATACTTCCTCATTAGTTATGTGATCTACCCATCTAATCTTCAGCATTCTCCTGTAGCACCACATTTCGAAAGCTTCTATTCTCTTCTTGTCCAAACTATTTATCGTCCATGTTTCACTTCCATACATCGCTACACTCCATATAAATACTTTCAGAAACGACTTCCTGACACTTAAATCTATACTCGATGTTAACAAATTCCTCTTCTTCAGAAACGCTTCCCTTGCCATTGCCAGTCTACATTTTATATCTTCTCTACTTCGACCAGCATCAATTATTTTTCCCCCCAAATAGAAAAACTCGTTTACTGCTTAAGTGTCTCATTTCCTAATCTAATTCCCTCAGCATCACCCGACTTAATTCTGCTACATTCCATTATCCTCGTTTTGCTTTTGTTGATGTTCGTCTTCTGTCCTCCTTTCAAGGCACTGTCCATTCCGTTCAACTGCTCTTCCAAGTCCTTTGCTGTCTCTGATAGAATTACAATGTCATCGGCGAACTTCAAAGTTTTTCTTTCTTCTCCATGGATTTTAATACCTACTCCGAATTTTTCTTTTGTTTCTTTTACTGCTGGCTCAATATACAGATTGAATAACATCGGGGAGAGGCTACGACCCTGTCTCACCCCCGTCCCAACCACTGCTTCCCTTTCATGCCCCTCGACTCTTACAGCTGCCATCTGGTTTCTGTACAAGTTGTAAATAGCCTTTCGCTCCCTGTATTTTACCCCTGCCACCTTTAGAATTTGAAAGAGAGTATTCTAGTCAACATTGTCAAAAGCTTTCTCTAAGTCTACAAATGCTAGAAACGTAGGTTTGCCTTTCCTTAATCTATTTTCTAAGATACGTCGTAGGGTCAGTATTGCGTGTTCCAATATTTCTGTGGAATCCAAACTGATCTTCGCCGAGGTCGGTTTCTACCAGTTTTCTCATTCGTCTGTAGAGGATTCGCGTCAGTATTTTGCAGCTGTGACTTATTAAACTGATAGTTCGGTAATTTTCACGACTGTCAACACCTGCTTTCTTTGGGATTGGAATTATTATATTGTTCTTGAAGTCTGAGGGTATTTCGCCTGTCTCATACATCTTGCTCACCAGATGGTAGAGTTTTGTCTGCACTGGCTGTCCCAAGGCCGTCAGTAGTTCTAATGGAATGTTGTCTAATGCCGGGGCCTTGTTTCGACTCAGGTCTTTCAGTGCTCTGTGAAACTCTTCACGCCGTATCGTACCTCCCATTTCATCTTCATCTACATCCTCTTCCATTTCCATAATATTGTCCTCAAGTACATCGCCCTTGTATAGACCCTCTATATACTCCTTCCACCTTTCTGCTTTCCCTTCTTTGCTTAGAACTGGTTTCCATCTGAGCTCTTGATATTCATACAAGTGGCTCTCTTTTCTCCAAAGGTCTCTTTAATTTTCCTGTAGGCAGTATCTATCTTACCACTAGTGAGATAAGCCTCTAAATTCTTACATTTGTCCTCTAGCCATCCCCGCTTAGCCATTTTGCACTTCCTGTCGATCTCATTTTTGAGACGTTTGTATTCTTTTTTGCCTACTTCATTTACTGCATTTTTATATTTTCTTCTTTCATCAATTAAATTTCTACTAGCCCTCGTCTTTTTACCTACTTGATCCTCTGCTGCCTTCACTACTTCATCCCTCAGAGCTACCCATTCTTCTTCTACTGTACTTCTTTCCCCCATTCCTGTCAATTGTTCCCTTATGCTTTCCCTGAAACTCTGTACAACCTCTGGTTCTTTCAGTTTATCCAGGTCCCATCTCCTTAAATTCCCGCCTTTTTGCAGTTTCTTCACTTTTAATCTACAGTTCATAACCAATAGATTGTGGTCAGAGTCCACATCTGCCCCTGGAAATGTCTTACAATTTAATACCTGGTTCCTAAATCTCTGTCTTACTATTATATAATCTATCTGATACTTTCTAGTATTTTCAGGATTCTTCCATGTGTACAACCTTCTTTTATGATTCTTGAACCAAGTGTTAGCTATGATTAAGTTATGCTCTGTGCAAAATTCCACCAGACGGCTTCCTCTTTCATTTCTTTCCCCCAATCCATATTCACCTACAATGTTTCATTCTCTCCCTTTTCCTATTCTTGAATTCCAGCCACCCATGACTCTTTACTTTACGTACTACACGAATATGTAATAAAAATGGTGGTTGCTATTTAAAGAAACGCAGTTGATATCCGTTCGACCTATGGCAGCGCCATCTAGCGGGTCAACCATTAGCGCCATCTGGTTTCCCCCTTCAAACTAGACAAGTTCCGTTCTTTGTAATTTTTTGTTTGACGTTTATTTCCTGAGATATTTGGCCCGGTCACGATCAATGGACCACACTATATACAGGGTGAGTCACTAACTATTGCCACCAAGAATAGCTCCGAAAGTACGATAGGAGCTGAAAGGTTTGTGGAACAAAAGTTGCATGGGACAACAGGGGCCATAATATGACGTTGGTTTTTTGTTGCTAGGTGGGGTTGCTTCAGAGATGTGAAGGTTAACTTTGTTTTTTAAATGGGATGCTGTAGTTTGGTACTTATTTCTGGTAGCGGTTATCGAGACGAATCCAATGATGCGTAACAGTAAGGTCTTTGAAGGTCAACGAAGGTCAAAAAGGTGGCGTGAACGTCCATTTACAGATGGTGTTCGAAGTGATGACTATTGGTATCAATGCAGTGCTGCAATCTTCTCACCATATATGCATAAATAAATGAATTTGATCGAAGAAAGTTCTCTTGATCCTCTCAGACCCCTTTCCTTCCTTGGCTCTGGGAGGGCAGGAGTGGGGCATTGAGGCCAGGCCTCGGAAGACGACCCCTGCTCTCTTTGTTCCCGACCCTTCTCTCAGGTCATTGAAAAAATGGTAAGGCGACCGCTAGCGATAAATGGGAAACCCGGGTTCGAGTCCCTGTTCCGCACAAATTTTCATATGTCACAAACAGTTACAACATCTCTACCCAACACAGATGATGCCAAGTTTCCGCATTCAGCGAATGTATTTCGATCTAATTTGGAACAGCTGTCAATCATCATCAATGTAAGTCTACCTTAAGAGCTATGAGCCCTACTTCATCTTCGACACTGTGAAACAAATCTCTTCTGCTGCAGTCTGTTTGGTTTTCACATTTTTAGATGTGGTAGTATGGGTCAAAACAAGGATAAAAGGTCCAGTAAAGATGGGAACAACAATGCGTACCTTAACGCTTTGAGCACTTGTTCAGTAGATGAGATGTGCTTCACAGTAGAAACGACGAACAAGTGCTCATAGCTCGTAAGGTATAAACTTCAGAGCCCATGTTTACTGGACGTTTATGTCTAGTTTTGGTCCATACTACCACCTCTCACAGTTCGTCGGTGGTGTTCTGGTTCACATTATTTGTCCCGTGCGTAATGGATTTTCAGTCACCCTGTATGCAAACACTCTGGACAAAATATTAAGTACCTATTTAAAAGAGTGTAATGGTCACTTTGGAGCGTTGTAGGTGGTGTAGAAATGCTACCAAACGATCATCTGACCCTCCACCGCTGACGTATGTCATAGCAGTGAAGTGGTGTGTGTGTGCCAGTCGCTTCTAGCGAAACAGCACAGTAAGGCGAATAGACGTGGAGACGTGACAAATGGTAGGATAGAGCTACTGTGTTTGTTTGAACGTGGCCATTATCTCACCGTGAATGTAACCGCCAGAGTCGTTTGTGTAGCAGCGCAGACTGTTCGACATGTCTGCGAGGAATTCCGTACCAGTCGGAACCATATAACACGACGTAATAACAGTAGTCATAAAAACTCCTAACCGACAGGGGCGGCAGACGATTATCACGCCTTGTCAAAGACGGTCGGTTTCAAAACCAATAGTAAATAATGCTGTCAGGAAATACAGGGCCATCTCAGCCAATTTCCGAGCAAACATTGCGAAATCAACAACACGCAACGGAATTTTCGATCGAGTACCTCGCAACAGGCCACTGTTCACATAGACACATAAAGTTACATATCTTCAGTGAGTCAAACAACACAGAAACTTGGCAGTAGTCAGCAAGAGGCGTGTAGTGTAGTGAGTCAAGATTTTGCCTCTTTTCAAATTATGCAGGATGTACAGTGCACCGACGACCAAAAGGGTTTAACGGACAGTGTGTGGAGGAACGGAGACTTCTTTCTGTTTTTCGTACCATATAGGTTATCGTGAAAATTAACCAGGACCTTACTTCAGTATTCTCGATGACCGAGTGTTACCGTTCTTCTATATCTTCAGGATTCTTCTGTGGACACTCTCCCTTTCCAAGATGACAATAGCCGTGGTCACCGTATGAGATCCCTCTTATTTTGGACAGTACTTTATTTTTCTGAATTTTACATTTTACTGGGATGCTGCAGCTAGCAGAAATAATTCGGTCCCTTAAGTGGCACTCGAGAATACAGCAGTGGGGAGTGAAAAGCTGTTTACCACGTGAGTATCGATAAAAGAGGGGTCATACGCGCATGGTTTTTGGAACGAGGAGACGTAAACGAGTCGTGAGAAAGAATCTTTTGTGGCGATCTCTATGTAGGGCAACCACATACATTTAGACACGGATATTCTTTATTTAATGTTGGTTTCCAAAGCCCACTTTTGGTACATCAAATACTAAGAGGACGCTAGGTCATCAGTGATTTAATACAACAATATCACTAAGCAGTAAACAATTTACAACAGTAGCCAAATGACTGTTGTTAAGTTCCCGACGATGCATCGATAGCTACTATGTTTTACGAACTATGAAAGAGATTTCGGCTGTGTACCAATCTAGTCATTCGTCGACAGGACGACCATATCTGTTATTCCACGATAGACGGTTTCACTTTGTACTCGAATTTCATTAACTTTTTTGAGACAGATTGTTTCAGACTAACTGTAACTGTTTTGTGGTGCTCGCTAAGGAATGCACTTCAATTGCATCCATGCAATTATTTCGAGTAGATTAGCTACCCATACTTTCGCAAATCATAGGTCGTCTGCTTGCTCTTTCTGAATAATCCAACGTGGTACAAAAACTGGTTTGAGAGAAAACATCAGCGAGAGATTCGCAGAAAACACATAGGAGGAAGTCCCAAACGTCGCTTCATTAAGGTAATCCACGAAACGCTTAACGTAACTTACGCAACGAAGGTGAGCCATAAAGGAATCCAGGAGAGAGGCGACCACGGTGTATAATTTGCGTAGTCTGCAATTTGCTGAACTGGTCGCACATGAAGGGCCTGTAGTGCAGAGAAAACTAGAATCCAGTATGCCTTTAGTTACTAATCCATTTTACGCATTTCGGAATTAGCCTTCATCAGAATCCTGGTTCAGAAACAAACCAGAGAATTACATAGTTGCATGGTTGATTTGCAACGAACATGAGCAAACTCCGCAGAGTCACATTCGTTCCAAGTCAACCATGTAACTACGTAATCCTCTGAGTTTTATCTGGACCAGGAATCTGATGATGGCTAACGTCGAATCGCGTACAATGGATTAATTAAGGAACACTGAATTCTAGTTTACTCTGCATTACAGTTCGTTCATCAGCAAATTAATTCATTCAGTCTCGAGGCTAAACTAAGAAACTCTTACGGAGATTTGGTGTGACGATGGTACCTTGCAACAAGACCGATTTAACGAAAACTAAGGCACCCTATTGCATCACAATTGGTCCTCTAAATCGCCCGACCTCAAGCTCACAGAAAATTTCTGAGAATATATGGAATAACTGGTGAAACGCAGCAGTCGACAACCCCGTTAACTGATAGCTATACGGGGTCTGATTATAAGAGACTGGCTTCAGCTGCATGTGGAGTATCTGAAACAATAATAGAAGGCCGTCACCGATGAGACACAGGCTTAATCTATCATGTATCGACCGCCTTATTGAAAGAATTCCGAGGAGAATCCAAACACGATGAATTGCGTGGGGTGGAGCAAAGCGACACTGAATGTTATCCGAAAACAGCCTTGATTTCATAGATGTGTGGTCTCGAACACATTGTCTTTATTTTGGTTATTGTTTTCTTTTTAATTTGCTTTAAAACAGTTCCTTTGTTTTAGTTCGTTAAACGTATTCCTTTATTCCCAGCTCCCACTGAATCTAAGGCCACACAGCTCGCAGACGTGCAGTTGGTGCAAATAAAACAAGGAATTTACTATTCAGGCGTTGCCTGTTGGAGCTCTTCTCCGGATATTCGGCCGTCGCTTGTTTGTTGATTTTTCTTTTCACCAGGACGATTGGCTAGCATTGTCAGTGTTTCACCCACCATTAAAGGTGGCAAACTGCATTAGAGCGTTAGCTGGAGGTTACACCGTACGTAACAGCTCCGCCAAAGTCAGACTCTTTCTTCGATCATCACCACTGTAGTTCTCCTCTTGTTACATGCATGTTGAATCTATTTCCGTGTGCGTGAATTTTGATGTTTTTGCTGATCAACTGTCTGTAGCAGATCTTCTCCATAGCAGGAACCATCGTTTCAGCGACTTTTATTCCGTGTCTGGCTCACACAGTTCGTCTCCGTCATGGGTGATTTCTCCAAAAGCTAAGCGGTTGCGGAACAACACCTAAAATTATAGACGATGAAGTATATGTAGTGTGACAGTCAGTCAATGGCGAAAAAAAATCCGGAGAGTAATGCTCGGAGTTGTTGTCGTTGTGGTCTTCAGTCCAAAGACTGGTTTGATGCTGCTCTCCATGCTATTCTATCCTATAACCTAGGCTCTTCATCTCCGAGTAACTACTGCAACCTACATCTCTCTGAATCTGCTTACTGTATTCATTTCTTGGTCTCTCTCTACGATTTTTACCTCCTACGCTTCCCTCCAGTACTAAATTAGCGATCCCGTGATGCCTTAGAATATGTTCTACCAACCGATCCCTTCTTTTAGCCACGTTGCACCACACATTTCTCTTCTCCGCAATTCTATTCAGTTACGTGATCTACCCACCTAATCTTCAGCGTTCTTCTGTAGCACTACATTTCAAAAGCTTATATTCTCTTCTTGTCTAAACTGTTTATCATCCATGTTTCACTTCCATACATGGCTACATTCCACACAAATACTTTCAGAAAGGACTTCCTGACACTTAGATCTATACTCGATGTTATCAAATTTCTGTTCTTCAGAAATGCGTTTCTTCCCATTGTCAGTCCACGTTTTATATCATCCCCACTTCGACCATCGTCAGTTACTTTGCTTCCCAAATAGCAAAACTCATTTACTACTGTAAGTGTCTCATTTTCTAATCTAATTCCCTCAGCATCACCAGATTTAATTCAACTACATTCCATTATATTCGTTTTGCTTTTGTTGATGTTCATCTTCTATCCTCTTTTCAAAATGCTGTTCATTCCGTTCAACTGCTCTTCCAAGTCCTTTGCCGTCTCTGGTAGAATTACAATGTCATCGGAAAACCTCAAAGTTTTTATTTCTTCTCCATGGATTTCTGTTACTACTACAAATTTTTCTTTTGTTTCCTTTATTGCTTGTTCAATATACAGACTGAGTAACATCGGGGATAGGCTGCAATCCTGTCTCACTCCCTTCTCAGCCACTGCTTCCCTTTCATGCCCTTCGACTCTTATAACTGCCATCTGGTTTTTGTAAAAACTGTAAATAGCCTTTCGCTCTCTGTATTTTAGAATTTGAAAGAGAGTATTCCAGTCAACATTGTGAAAAGCTTTATCCAAAGTTTACGAATGCTATAAACGTAGGTTTGTCTTTCCACAACCTAACTTCTATCAGACGTCGTAGGGTCAGTATTGCCTCGGGTGTTCCTACATTTCTCCGAAACTCAAACTGATCCTCCCCGAGGTCGGCCTCTGCCAGTTTCTCCATTCTTAATTGAAGGATTAGTGTTAGTATTTTGCAGCCGCGACTTACTAAACTGATAGTTCGGTAATTTTCACACCTGTCAGCAGCTACTTTCTTTGGAATTGGAATATTATATTATACTTGACATCTGAGGGTATTTCACCTTTCTCATACATCTTGCACTCCAGACGGAAGAGTTTTGTCTTCGCTGGCTCTCCCAAGGCTATCAGTAGCTCTAACGGAATGTTGTCTACTCATTGGGTCTTTTCTTGATTTAAATCTTTCAGTGATTTGTCAAATTCTTCCCCTAGCATCATATCTCCCTTCTCATTTTCCTCTACGTCTTCTTCCCTTTCCATAATATTGCCCTCAAATACATCTCCCCCTCCACCTTTCTGCTTTCCCTTCTTTGCTTAGTACTGGTTTTCCATCTGAGCTCTTGATATTCATACAGGTGGTTCTCTTTTTTGCAAAGGTCTATTTAATTTTCCTGTAGGCGGTATCTATCTTAGACCTAGTGATATATGCCGCTACATCCTCTAGCCATTCCGGCTTAGCCAATTTGCGCTTCTTGTCGGCCTCATTTTTTCGATATTTGTATAGCCTTTCTCCTGCTTTATTTACTGCATTTTTATATTTTCTCCTTTCATCGATGAAATTCAATATCTCTTGTGTTACCCAAGGGTTTCTAGTAGCCTTGGTGTTTTTACCTGTTTGATCCCCTGGTGCCCTCACTACTGCATCTCTCAAAGCCACCCATTCTTCTTCTACTGTATTCCTTTCCCCTGCTCTTGTCAATTATCACCTAATGTTCCCTCTGAAACCCTCTGCAACCTCTGGTTCTTCTAGTTTATCCAGTTCCCAACTCCTTAAATTCCTGCGTTTTTTACAGTTTCTTCAGTTTTAATCTGCAGTTCATAACCAATAAATTGTGGTCAGAGACCACGTCTGCAGCTGGAAATGACTTACAATTTCAAATCTCGTTCCTAAATCTGTGTCTAATCATATCATAATTAATCTGAAACTTTCTGGTGTCTCCAAGTCTCTTCCACGTACACAACCTTCTCTCATGGTTCTTAAACTAAGTATACGATTAAAGTATGCTCTGTGCAAAATTCTACCAGGCAGCTTCCTCTTTCATTCCTTTCCCCCAGTCCATGTTGGTCTACTACCTTTCCCTCTCTTCCTTTTCCTACTATCGAATTCCGGTCCCCCACGACCATTAAATTTTTGGCTCCCGTAACTGTCTGAATAATTTCTTTTATTTCATCAAACATTTCTTCAATATCCTCCTCCTCTGCAGAAGTAGTTGGCATATAAACTTGTACTAGTGTGGTAGGTGTGGGCTTTGTGTCTGTCTTGCTTACAATAATGCCTTCACTACGCTGTTCATAATAGCTTATCCACATTCCTATTTTCTTTACTCATTATTAAATCTACTCTGCATTTTGTATTTATAACTCTGTATTCACCTGACCAGGAGTCCTGTTCCTCCTGCCACCGAACTTCGCTTATTCACACTACGCCTAGCTTTAACCTATCCATTTCCCTTTGTAAATTCTCTAACCTGCCTGCCCGGTTAACGGATCAGACATTGCACCCTCCGATCCGTAGAATGCGTTTTGTTTATCCTGATAACGGCCTCCTCCTGAGCAGTTCTCACCTGGAGATCCGAATGGGGGACTATTTTACTTTCGGAATATTTTACTCAAGAGGATGCCATCGTCATTAAACCGTACAGTAGAGCTGCATGCCCTTGGGAAAAATTACGGCTGTAGTTTCCCGTTGCTTTCAGCCCTTCGCCATACCAGCACAGCAAAGACGTCTTGGTTTATGTTACAAGGCCAGATCAGTCAATCGCCCCCAGACTGTTGCTCCTGCAACTACTGAAAAGGCTGCTGCCCGTCTTGAGGAACCATACTTCTGTCTGAGGCACGCAAGCCTCCCCACCAACGGCAAGGTCTATTCTTCATGACGGGTAAGTAAAAAAAAAATCTTGGAAGTCAAAGTTGGTTACTTTAGCAGTTACATCAATATTTTTATCATCAATAAAACGTATAATCTGAATTTCCCACTGAAGTAGCTGGAAGCAAGATAACATGATCACTGTAAGAACCCGATGCAGTGATAATCACAAATCTAGGCGGAGGTAGTTTTGTGTCGAAGGAATTCGTAATTGCCTTGGAACTCGGGACGGAGTACGTTTCGATTATTAATCAAAGATGCAACTTCTTTTTTTGTTTCTTTGTTTTTTCCCACGGTCTTCCAAAAAACAAAAAATGAACCTGCCGAGGAATTGAACTATAGCACAATGGTAGATGTTGATTTGATGTCCCGCCAGTCTACTCAGTGAGCTACATTTCTTGTTTTTTTTTCTTTAGTTTTTCTTTTTCTTATTTATTTCCATTCACCCATACATCCAGACCTTACGTTGGCCAGATATTCCCTTCATCGGCTTTCTTCCTTCAACAAAATTCGCATTTTCCTTCCGTAACTAAATTCCTCTTCTTAGAGTTAACTAAACACTGCCATTTTTTAAAACCAAAACTACTTCCTCTTATGATGCTGTTATTTTTCTATTTATAAGATTACTTTTAATTTATTTTTGTTAATATATCCAAAAGCATCCTCTTAAAGCTGCCCATCATTCTCTGTATTAAATAAGTTAATTGTACGTTTGCAGTTTAAAATATCTTTATTGTAAACGGATATTAAAAGAATTAATGAGGAGTACTTTGTAACCCATTCTTTAGTATCATTATTTAAGGCCATATAGCTGCATTTACATAACCAAGCATATCATAAATTACACTTCTTTCTGTTTTGATATGGAGAGAAATTAGAACTAAAATTGACACGTTTTTTGTGAGTCTGTGAAGTCCTTCACTCAGTTACTATGCAAGGGAAAGAGTCAAAACCCATTTTATTCCTTGTTGTGATAACACAACATATAGAAACCTCCCATACCATTATTGGTATTTCGGATGTTTAGGTATACGATGGTGACCATCCAAGATGTAAATTAGATATTCTTATAGTGACTACTCTTCTCTCGTCATCAAATAATAAAGATACTGACCAACGAGCCACCTGTAAGTGTGATTCATCTTAGGAGCGTTTAATTTCCGGTCAGGTTTTATAATATCTTCGACTATGATCGATGTCTCCGATGTCTGATTAATGATTGCCAATTTTTTCCTAGTGCACTTAGATATGTGATCGCGATCACTGCATATGTGTGCTAGAGTGCCGATGAGGTGACACTTTTCGCACTAGGGATCAGGCTTGACGTATATAATTGAAAGAAAACAGCCCTGGGTCACTATTTTTAGCGAATTAACCGGATTTCAACACTGCTAGGAGTGTCTTCCTCAGAATTTAAATCAGAGAATGGTCTGTAACATGGTCACAGAATTATGACTAAAAACGTATGATACAGAGTATAAGTAAAGAATCGTCGTGAAATACTGGCAGTAATTATATGTCGTTTATAAAATAATAATAAATGACAGTCTTTCACGGCGATTCTGTACTTAAACTCCTAGCAGTGTTGAAACCGGGTTAATTCGTTAAAAATAGTAACCGAGTGCTGTTTTCTTTCAATTGTATCTATTCACGGTCTCTGAACGTGCAGTCACGTACAAAATTCTTGACGTATATGTTATACAGCTTTCCACACGTGGGAACTACCTCATTTACTACGTCGTACTGTAGTAGAGTCACGTTGGTATTGATAATATCGTCCCATATGTGTTTCCTATTTCCAGTTTCCGGTGAGGTTATTTCTCTGCGACGTGACTGACAGTCCATGAAGTGGCGATAAGGCTGTAAATCTGCCTGGTAATAAGCTTTAGCGGGCTGTTTGGCACGTAACTGATTTCCGTGAAATATCGCCGAATGTATTCCAATGGCGTGTTAATGTGGCCGATGTTCGTTGATGGAGTGCTGTCATTGGGACCTAAGCTATCCAATAAATTTCTTGTAATGCTTGGCCGGTTGTCTTGCAGTGTTGTATTTGTGCTCTTAATGAAGATTGTTGTGCATTGTGATTCGATATGTTTGATCCCTAGTCCGTCCCCCTAACGGTGTTGTCTTGTGGATGATTTTAAAAATATTCCTTTTTCCAGACATACTAATAAACAAGAGCAACTATTTTATTTACTGTAATAGTTGCAATGGGAGGTATGGCAGCCATTTTGTACATTCTGTTAAATACGTACGTATGGTGAAAGGTGACTGTACATTCTGTTAAATTCCACATGATGTGCTCTTTGATAGTATGCCATCTTGTTGCTCGGACTTATTTGAGCTCCGAACAAAGGGTAAAAAGTTTTTGGTTTAGCCCAGACCAGCTGCCATTTGTATAGTTATTCGAACAATGTCGTACTGTAGCTATGTTACAGTATACTGAGCAATGTTTGAACGACGAACCGTAGTTGGTGCCCAGGTAGATTGTGCGAGTTGATTAATTCCTTTTGTAAAATATGTTAACTGGGTTCAAATTAATGATCAGCTAATGGCACCTTTTGCATGTGCACCGTTCGGATTTTATGTGCAGATACAGTCACCCTCAAATCACACCGGTCTGGAGCGAGACTGATGGTTCAAATTTGGTCCACTGGTGTATCGGATCTTGACATAAGAAAATTTTTAACCAGTTGAAAAAATCTTGGATTTTACCTGTAAAAAAACAGATTTTTCTGGGAGCTTGTTAAAGCACTCCACTTCTATACTTTAAAATTGTACCAATCGGTTCAAGCTTTGCACGAAGGTAGATAAACGGATAAAGTAAAAACGAAATTTTTTATTCAATAATCTTCAGTCGTTGTCGAGATACGGTGGTTTAAAGTCGAGATAAATGTAGTATGTAAAATTCTTTCTTGCGTGAAGTGAATGCATGGAAACGGAATCAAATAAATAATAAATGTATTCTTAAGATAAAACTGGAAACTCGCTTGAAAAAATCTAGGTTCATTCGGATTTACTTGTTAGTATTGGTACTCACGTCATGTAATACGATGGATCGTGTCAAGCAAAAGAACGTGATACATGATGACATGTGTAACATAACACATGCCATCATGTGATGTTTACTATGAATGGCGAATCTTCTGGATCTTGGGCACAGGATCGGCGGATTTAGCCTAAAAATTTCAAGATTCATGTGTCCCAACACCTTGCAGCTAAGAGAGGTCACTGCGTCGGGGAAGTAGGGTTTCAAAGCGCAAATATGTCTTAATGTTTGATTGAAATATATTTGAAGCTGCCAGATATACCGAAAAGCTCGTTCCCTTATGTTACATCCTTAACTCTGCCCAAGACTTATTCGCCTTTTTTCTACTATGATAGAGGCATTTTTCGTCCTGATTATCATATGGTGTAGCACCAATGTCCATTTTCTCATTTCTCATTTTCCTTTTGTGTATTGGTTCCTACTTGACAATAAATTTTGGCTAATCTTCTAGTAGTACAATTTACGTCAATGCTGTTGCACAGTCAGCTTGTAATGGTAATACTTTAAGACAAAATTCTTAGCCGCGCCGGATTAGCCGAGCTATCTAAGGCGCTGCAGTCCTGGACTGTGCGGCTGGTCCCGGCGGAGGTTCGAGTCCTTCCTCGGGCATTGATGTCTGTGTTTGCCCTTAGGTAATTTAGGTTAAGTAGTGTGCAAGCTTAGGAATTGATGACCTTAGCAGTTAAGTCCCATATGATTTCACACACACACAAAATTCTTATAAATTATTCCGTCAAAACGCAGAATTTCTTAGACAACATCTTACACAGCAAATCTGTATCTTAAAAGAGTAATCCGTTCAATATGCGCTGATGGGTGACGTCGAGCAGTACATATCATTTAATAATGATGGCTTCTGCAACTGTTACTACTACTACTACTACTACTACTACTACTACTACATGGCGGGAGAAACAAACCTGGCCCCTAATATATTTACAATAATATTCGAGGAATGTATTCAGGTGTTCGAACTCTTTTTGGATGGTTACTGTTTTTATTTGCTACAGAGGCCGTTTCGCACCATTTTATCACTGGGTTTTGTATTAAAGACCTTGGCTGGTCGTTTCTACAAAACAGTTCCAGTCTTCTGTTAACAAGGGTCGATTACTCGTCAGTCTTATACATATTTTCCAGCCCAATTTTATTTTGCTCGGCCTGCACTACAGCTACAGCTATTGTTGCACTCGTCCTATTGCCTGAGATTCATAATAATAGCTGTGGAAGATGGATGTAACAAGTCCACATACTTTTCATTTTAAATATGATTTGAGAGTTTCGCGTCATTTAAGACTGTTTATTTCTGCATATAACTCACTTCAGGTACTTTATTTTGTCGTGTTTTGTATAACACGTACGACATGAATAACTCATAAACGTTCTATGGTTTGAAATCGGTCAGTCCTTCTACTTACTGACTTAGTGCGGTTACGTTTCTCGGTCGACGTACAAGACCTTGCTAGTCGACTCTGAAGTATCTCGAAACGTGTCAGACAGATTCACTGGGTTATCTTATCCTACTAATCCGTATGAGATTGACGTTCTTCCAGCCTTAGCACAAGATTTATGTCCTGATCACATTTCATTGATAACAGTCATAGCGACAAGATCACGCCTCGTATAGAACGTGTTATCGAAGAGTTTCGATGGGATGGAAACCTCAACAAAGGCAATATTTACTACGATTTTATCTGTACAATATTCATTCCTTTCGATTCGTTGTTGTTATGTATATGCTCATCTCCTAAAATTTAGAAAGTACTATCATACTGCCACGAACTGCGCTGCATATACGATGCAAAAAATGGCAATTGTCTCTTAATGAGGAAAAGTGTGGGGTCACCCGCACGATTACAAAAAGAAAACCGTTGAATTTCGGTTAGACGATAAATCACAAAAATTTAAAGGCTGACAATTCGACTAAATATCTAGGAATTACAATTACGAAAAACTGAAATTGGAACGTGCTCATAGGTAATATCGTAGGGAAGGCAAACCACAGAATACAGGTTTACTAAAGAGACTGCCTACACTACGAATGTTCGTTGTCTGCTAGAGTATTGCTGTGCTGTATGGGATCCTTACAAGATAGGATTGATGGAGGACACCGAAAAAGTTCGAAGAAGGCAGCTCATTTTTTATAAACGCGAAAAACGGGGGAAAGAGTCTAGCGGTTCATGGTGGCTGCAATGTCCAACAGCGGCGATACGAAGAGCTCTCATAACGTATGGCAAGGAAAAAGCGAAATGGCTCCGAGATACCCTTGATTATTACTACATGGTGCTCCATGACCTGTCCTTCAGGGCCCCATCACCCGAGCAGCTGTAACATTTATATCGACTAGGAGTAGGTTTATTTTATGTCACTGTGTATTTGCAATTTAAGAACTGTGTATTCTTCGTTGTTTAAATTCCTTGATCTAAGGCAAGAAAATTAGAGTTTTGTAATGTATATGTGAAAGAAGCAAAAGAATATGTTGAAATTTTAAATTATTGTAATATGAATATGTTTATAAAAAGGAGTATGTTTGTTAAAAGCTGGTTCATGCTTAGGGCAATTGGATTTGTAACATGTAAACGCCGTAGGGAAGCTCCTCCGCAAAGGAAGTGGCATGGCACGATGTAAAAGGTGGGTTTCGCCGTCGAACTGAGCGGCTCCTTTGTGTGAACGGCACCCAGTGTGTGGCTAGCCTTAGCACAGTACACATCGGCGGTACTAAGAGAGGCAATTGGAAGCTGTATTATAAGGGATTTGCCTTGGATGTGGATCTGGCTGTTATTTGGTATTCACGGCATAATATAATGGCTCTAATATGTTGAAAATCTGACACGAAGAAGAGAATTTATAGAGCATTCGCACACCAAGAGCCGTGAATACAGTTAGCCGCCATTGCACCTGCCACCAATCTTCGCCACTAATTCACAAACTTCATACGTTCAGTTAAGTAATGTGTTGCATGGACCAGTTAATTTGTGTGTTGTTTCAATAATAATCACATAAAACGTAAATTCGTGTCCGGAACCATAAAGTAATGTGTTGCATGGACCAGTTAATTTGTGTGTTGTTTCAATAATAATCACATAAAACGTAAATTCGTGTCCGGAACCATACTTCCCATCCTGATCACAAACCGATGCAGCGTCCTCACCTAAGTGCTACTAAAACCGAGTACCCTGATTTAAATGAACAATTCTTGCATTCATGTGTTCAAAAGTGATTTTTGTCTAAAGTAAACGGAGTAGTAAAAGTTAAAGCTAAAATCACAAGAGTGCAGTTGGGTAGGTTTTTGCTAAAGTATTCTTAGTTTATTATAAAATATAGTTTTGTAGGATTACAGTGCAAGATTGTGTAAATATTATTGCCAGAATACTTGCTTTACAGGTAATTAAAGTTCAAGTACGCATAAATCTTTAATGAACAGATTTACGATAGTACTGTTAGAAGAAAAATTATACACATTTTTAAAGAAGGTGTATTTTTGGTACTCTAGTATGATAAGAAAATAAGTTAAATATATTTCAATTCTTTCAATTTAAATCTGTGTTTCATACTAGAATGTCGTGTTCCCAGTTTGGCACAGCTTTGCCACAGGAGACACGAAAGCGGTCGAAGACGTCCGTCTTCTGGTCGGCTCCTGATCGTTGTCAGAAGGAGGCTAGTTTTTGATTACGCAAAGACTTCTATTATTTGGAAAAGAACAACCCGGATTTCTTTACGTAATCGGTATGAATTTTATAATTACCTAAAGGACCATTAACAATGAACAATAAAAAAGTTGCACTTGCAAATGAAATCATTAATAAATGGGGCAGCTATGAGTGGTACAGAAGACAAGGGGTGGCCTTCTGTACACGACCAGGATGCCGCAGTATTCTCTGCTGTAGTAAAGGCTCTTTGACATTTATAAAAACAATATGGCATGGAGGTTAAAAAAGTATAAAGGAAAAGAACTGAATAAGATATCTGGTAAACACTAAATATATTCAAACAATTCTCAATAGTAAATTAGGGCTTATTTATAAACAATGTAACTTACATAAGTGCTTTTATAACTGTAGGTGCGATCAAATTTCAGCCTGCCCTGTGCTGTATCCTTGGTTCACGTCTTTGTCAGAAATCACAGTCATTGCTTTTCTCCTTCGTTAAAGACAATTCTTGCACTGTTCAACACCTTCATAACAATAACTTGCCGATTTACAGTTTCGAACATAAATTACTTGAATTTTATTAATTAATAATGTTGTCTGCACGCTGGCAAGACCGCTCACTTTTATAGCTTAAAGTCGACCTTCTTTACGTTTTCACATTACAAGCAGAAGTACATTAAAATCTGAAGATCTACAAAAGTTTTTTTTTTTTTTTTTTTACTGTCATCTTTTATTTAGATCGAAGCGGAACGTCAGTTCAGCTTCTGTTAAAATGTTTCTTTGACTGCACAATCGCTAGATGCGCATCTTTACAGTTATGTAAATTATATAAAAAAATGTCTTTCAAAGAATATGTCTCATCTCATAAGTTGATCATTTAATATACAGATAGGTGAATACCTTTCCAAGGATACTCACAGCATTCATACGACGGAACTCCCAACAATATTATATCGCTTCCCACGTGAGGAGTAATGATTCTGAAAGATCGTTACGACTCACGCGCAGTCGTAATATTATTGGATTCACGTACTTAGTGAATGAAGTATTTAAGGATCTCTCCTTGTAGGGAGCAAAACAAAACATAACAAAAGGAATATAGAATTATATACGTTTCACACTAAGTCGTCAAAGCTACTCACAGTTGCTTGATCATTAATAAACTTGGTTGTGGCATGATGCCATCATAAGTGTTCAAGGATTTAACATAGGTTCCTTTTTGCGTGTTCTCAAGAATTACTCTCTTTCAATCAATAGAAACATTGAAATACTAACACAGATACAAGTACAAATCAAATACACATACAGATACATATATACATAAATACTGACAAGAAAAAAATTCGATTACAGTATTGGTGCAATTCCGCCAATTTTGAACAGAACATAAAACTTGTATCAGTCTTTCTCGTAGCGACGTCACTCTTCACTTTGTAGTTGGGAGTATTTCTCATGAACTCGGGTGATTTTCACAAGGGAATTGTTTCATCACCTTTCACTTTTCACTGCACTAAAACTGGGCATCACCTTTTCACATTCTGGTGGAAAACACTGGGAATTTCACTATGTGAAGGGGGAAGTGATATTTCTCGACTCGACGATCCATCGGGTCATGTCGGGAAAGAGGGAAGTCGATAACTGGTTCAATGACGAATGAGTCAGTTTGGTGGCTGTCTTAATCTCATTCCAATTCATGTTTCAGCACATGAAAATACAGAAAAAAAAATCTGTATTAGGACTTGCTCATTAACTAGCATCTTAATCTAAGAGAATATAGAGTAAGAATTTAAGACAATGAAAATTACTACATAGACTATGTACATATACATTATATATTATTCATGTTTTGTGTCTAAGTTTTATATTCTTTCGTTAGCAAATATTAGCAAAACACGTTTCGTCTTGTACAGGTCTTTCATAACCAATGTATTTAGCAATATTGCCGTAGCAATTTTCATAGTTAAGGAAAAGTCATCATTAGTGTCCTTCTCATGTAAATATAGTAAAATCGTGCGTAGTTTATCAACGTTTTATTACTTTTATGTCCATTTTCATCTCAAATCTGGAGCACGCTCGCGCCCGTTATGGAGAGGAGTGCTTATTGTTGAGTACGGGCCGGCGAGCAGTCATTGAATGTTGCCACAGTGCTTCACAGTCACGTGGTAACGAACTGGCGGTTTAACAGTGTTGGTAGTCCGCGTCCTGCACGAGGCAGATAGTTCAGTGGCTACCAACCCTTTTTTTAAATAAAAAAAAACTTGTGCATCTTGTTGAATCGTGGGTACTGGAACAGCTCGTCAAGGCGACATGGTCAACCTGGACGGTAAATTGACTGCACCAGCGACGAAGAACAGTCATCGATGAAAATGACTACTGTCACCTATTGCAGTGAGTACAATAGCTTGTCTATCCTTTGACTGATAGTCACTGTATCGTCGTTGCAACGTGAGAATACTTGTAATGCTACTTCACACGCGGAACATCACTCGTGTCCAAAAGTTTATTACAGTTTTGATTCACACAAGAGACAACTAGTTTTTCGTGTCTATACATGTGTCAAATTACGATTTTACACACGTGTCCATCATTTTCTCACTGAGTCACACGCAGCAATCCATACGTGTCCCTATAGAGGTCTTTATACTACAGAGTAGCGCAGGTAATGCTAAAATTACTTATCATGAAAGGATCATTTACAAAACATACATCGTTTTTTTTTTTTTACTGTCCAAGACCTAACGAAAAACGTGTTTGCTATTCTGAATGGTGCTTCCGAAGCACGTTAGATTTTATATGTATTTTAAATCTGATTCTTTTCCTTTTCTTATTATTCTGTAACAGCCTTTTTTTGTTTCTTTGTTCATTTACTCGGTTACATCAATAATCAGTAAAATATACCCACTTTGGCGTGCCGAACAGTTCACGTTCAAAACTTCAT
The DNA here is from genome assembly GCF_021461385.2 of Schistocerca piceifrons. Lineage (NCBI taxonomy): Eukaryota > Metazoa > Arthropoda > Insecta > Orthoptera > Acrididae > Schistocerca > Schistocerca piceifrons. The sequence goes on along the minus strand of NC_060139.1, from coordinate 413,324,346 downwards.
CTAACAGAAATCGGGAAAATTATTCATATTTCCTAGGATGCTTTTGCTCATAGCAAATCAGATTTACATCACGTTTCGATAAGTAACTGCAGATACGCATTAACCAACGAGCCACGATCGTCAATACACACAATATACACACGTCAAGTCTTTTGAACCAATTTCCAAATTTCTTCCCCTTCCGGCTAGGATGGAAAGGTAAGAATGCTAAAGAAGAAAACTACAATAGGATAGTGCAAGGAAATGAAAGACACGAAGATAGATAATAGGTGAAATAATCAGTTGAGCAAATTCATTCTTCGGCTCCACCGTTTTTAGTGTCATCCACGTGGCATAACTTGACTTCAGTATTAAAATGTCGCACAAATGTGCTTCCAAAGCATCTTCAAATACATCTCAAAATCACGGCATGCGGACATAGCAGAAGAATATAAGCAGGTTATCTCAGTCCTCAAGTAGGTATCTTAGTATCGAAGGTTTCTGCATGATACTCATGACATAGGAATAGTCTCTCTAAGTTTCTCCAATACAGAACCTAATTATTATTATAAATGCATATTTCTTGACTGGTTGACTCATAGTAATAAATAAATTAAAGTTGCTCTCCAGTTGCGAGTACCATTAATCATTTCTTTGTACATTAACTATATGTTGCTGCTTACATTCGGTGTAATCTACAGATTACAATGTATCAGTTTTGCATCGTACATGGTTCTAGCGACTTAAAATATCAATCCTTTGAAAGTTTAACTTAGGTTATTACTTCACATATACGGACATTCTGGTCTGAATGAGGGATTTAAAGAAAACCTTTACTACTTGGTAAAAAGGAGATTTGCCATAACTTACAACTACAGCAGCAGGTGGCACTTTGGCACATCCCTTACTCAATTCAACGACTGCAGTCTTCTATTGCTCAAGAAACTTAAAACTACCTTAAAACTAAAGCAAATCTTATTTTCCAAATACGTAGAGTACCTTCTTCAATCACTTCATATCTTTCAAGCTCCATCATTCCTTTGTGCCCACCTCACTCAAATGATTACGTCACCTGCAGAATACATGTACATGCTGTTGACTCACATACTTTCTAAACAGATCACACTCTTGTTTCAAGTTGCAGCTTAACATAATAAATGATATTTTTTAATGTTTTTCATGGTACTTCTTTAGGTCTACATTGTGGTAAAGTCCTTTTATTCGTCCACTAACTGGATCTGCCAACACGTAACAACCAATATGTGGCTTCCTGACTATAACAAACGGTCCTTCGTATAGGTGTTGCCACTTACGATTTTTACGTAAGATGAGAGATGGTTTGAAGTGTGTCCTCAGAAGAACCCGCTCGTTCACGCGATACGACAGAACTTTATTGACATGCTTGTCAAATGCCTTTTTTCTTAAATTGGCATGAGTTGTGAGAGAGATCAGGGCTTGTCTTAACTTATTATCTAGGTTGATTTCTGAACCTTGTATCTTGGGGATAGGATCAGTCCATTCATTGCTTTCCTTTTGCCTGGAGATTAATTCTGAAGGTGTGAAACCGGTCGAAGTGTGCGGAAGATTATTTGCAACCTCTTCAAATGGAGTAACGAAATCGACCCACCGTGTTTGCTGGTTCGGTACATAGGTGCGAATAAAACGATTAAATTCTTTGAAGACTCGTTCTGTCGGGTTACTTTGCGGTCTAAATCTTGAGATTAGAATCTGTCTAATACCATTATTGGCAAGAAACTTATAAAATAAATAAAATAAATAAAAAATGTTGTTTTAAATATGTTAATTATTCTATCTGTATGATGGTGATTGTGATTGCAATTGTATTTGCTTATCTGGAACGTGGACGTTTAATTATTCGGTATCAGACGCTTGACAATGGCTTTTTCGTAAAGGCAATGTTACTCATAGTTGACCGTGCAATAAAACTGAATAATCGGACTTCGTAATTAAATCGTTTCCAAAGACTGCTGCGGTAGGTGCGGACTCATAATCTAAATCTCAATATTACAATAATTTGCCAGCCATGCCAATACGTCGTACAGAGGTGATTGTCTACTAAACATAAAAAAGTTACACAGTTAGTTAAATCAGATATATTCAATGAATAAGCCTACAGTTCATAATCCTACTTACTTTTATAAATATAAATTCTTTACAGAATCGAGTGCCTAGTGTGGTTGCAACTCGCAGTATTCTTCTATAACATGAAATATGGCGGTGTGTCAGACAATAAAATAAAATACGTGCTTCTCGCACCACTTCAACCAGAGCTCTCCCTTTCTTAATCAAACATAAGAGTAACGTAATTGTGCTTTTGTTTTATCAGCGACACAGCGCTGCAGTTGTGTGCCATAGGCTTTATTTATTTGTCACTGATTATTTATTTAATTAGTATTTCGCGTTTCCGCGGAAACTCACGCTCGGCATGCAAATGTGCCTTTATATTGCCCCCTGAATTGCGAGGCGAAAGGACACACCTGCAGGCGAGCAATTCACCTAAAGGCACAAGAAAATCTAAGTTATCTACAACTATTTACATGACTTACATTACACATTATACACATTATATACAAAATTTGAATGACGCGGGTGCGCCGTAAAAGTTCTTATGTTGGCAGATAGAGTGCGCGCATGCGCAGAAGCGTCTGTGTAACTGCGGCACTGCCGTTATATCGTACAGTTAGATCACGCGGCACAGTATTGCAGATCATATTGTTCGTGTGCGCGCGTTTTTCAGTCGTTGCACAAAGAAAATATTCAACCAAGATTACATATGAAGGCTACATTCTATGACAGGTAACTTAGTTTTAAATTTACAATATTTGTTATAACACAATACAACTTAGATTGTTGAATGTTCTTAGTTACATAGTATTGTTTTGAAATACTTCAAAGAAAAATGTCCTTATTTTTCAGGTGCGTTGACCTATACACATCGTGTCGTTATTACAGTTCATATTCATCCGCTGCACAATAATTTTTTACAGGTTAGTATCGTCGTGGTAAAGTTTTTTGATCACAGTAACATCGTTGTATAACAACGTGATTAATACATAAGCGTGTCCATTTCTCATTTCCATTATAGTCGTAGTGATGCAGTTCGTTGTGACTAAAAGCATTGCTTATTACAGATCAGACGTGACCCGTCGAGTAATTGGTCCATGTGCAGTTCGTTTTTTACATTCCGTGGAAGCTTGGTTGCAGAACCTCGGACGGCACATAGCTGGCGTCGATCCTTGGACAGTCCAGGTAAGAGCGTCCGTCACATTTCGAGAACATTTCACTCCCTGAAGTTCCAACCAAAATTCTTCCACCTGTCGTGTTGTTTTCTGGACAGGCACTTTGTGTCCATTTAATCCAGTTAACATCTTGAAGTTGGGTACTGTAGTAATGTCACTAGACGATGCACGAATTATGCACTTCACATTTTCAGTTTTTTGCTGAATATAGCTCACCTAAATGTTCGTAGTTATTAATCAAGGAAATCGTTCATCGCGTTCACATAGATACGCTGCATAATGAATGGCATTAACAGTTTCTTTCACATAGGTTTCCGCGAAGTTGCAGAGTTAGTAATGTTCGTTAATGTCCGTGAACAGTGGTTCACTATGCAATGTCCTTTTGGCACTCGTTTTGTTCAAATTTTTACATAGTAACAGTTACACTATACATCAGTTAAAAAAATAAGTAATTATACATACACATGTCACATATTTTCTTAGCATAAACATAATATAGTTGCACATAAACATGTTTACATCATCATTACATCGCTATAGGTTATTACATTGTGTCACATTTGATTACATGAATTGCAGATATTTACATCCTCTTTAGCGGTTTTGCTGGGATATTATCGATGTTTTTTTGTGATGTCATCTGAAATTAAGATAGGTTAGACACAACATTCATTACATCAGTAGGCAAGACCAGACGTTTTCACCACTCAATAAATATTCAAAATAGTAAGAGAGAAAATGTTCGATTCCTCGCGTTTTGTGCGTGTGTGTAGAGTGTCTGTGTGGCCTTGACTACTGATAGATGCTTTTCGTGTTGAGAGATGTGCGTCTAATCTATTTCTCAAAGTAAAAGATCGCTTCACAGATGACGTCTGTCAGTTCGTCAGGTGTCACACCAAGTCAGTGGTACCTTCAGTAACAAATGTTCCGTGAAAAATTAATATGTCATCCACTGCTACGTAATCATAAATTTTACTTTAATATTCCGTCTTTCAGGTGGAGGCGCGCGCTGAAAGAAGAGTTCTTCTGTCTTCAACTGCGTCACTGGAACCGCTGAAATGAAAATTTCTATACTACTTATTATCTGTGTTGTAACAACAGAGTTTTTCGAGTTGCTTAGCAATATTTTGGTGGGTATGACTTTGACATTATTCAGCATGAAATGCTCTAAGATCTCGGTGTGCGTATAGCCCAATAATTTTGTTAGTTCTAGGATGTTGTAACAGATACGCACCAGGATGCGGTATGTTAACAATTATATAAGGTCCTTCATATAGCAGACGCCACTTAGCGTTGCGTCGTTTGAGTGCTAAAGATTTATGATGAGTACGAAGTAGTACAAGCATTCCTACCTCGAATTTTTGTTTTCTTTTTATTATGTTTCTGTGATGTTTGTTTCGTATTTGTGCGTGATGTGTCAATGTAGTCAATACTTCTTTTATTTTCTGTTCAGGTGTGATTTCCTTGTCTGACAACTTAGGTAATGGTTCTATCCACTGATCGTTCTGTTTGCAATTGAACATGATCTCGTTAGGTGTGTAATTCGTATCGTAAATATTTAAGTTATTGTGTACGTCTTCGAAAAGACTTAGGTAGGACACCCAATTAGTATGTTTTGATGAAATATAGGTCCTCATGAATCGATTTAATTCTCGGAAAAGTCTCTCAGTCGCGTTACATTGTGGACTAAACCTCGAAATAAATATACTTTTAATGTTATTGTCTTTCAAGAAATTTCTCCATTTGTACCCAGAGTAGTATGCTGCGTTATCTGATAGAATTGCTTTAGGTTTTCCCACGTGCGTCAGGTAATCACTTGAGAATCTTCGTATTATAGCATTTGCAGTGGCGGATTTTAAAGCATAAAGTTTTACATGTTTAGAAAATATATCGTAAAAAGCTAAGATATATTTGACGCCTCCAGAGCTTGCTGGATGCGGTCCACTGATGTCAGTACACAGAATTTCCAGGGGTTTACTAGGTAAAATAGAATGTAAATCTGTTTTTGTGGATAAATTCTGAGGTTTTGATTTTTGACATATGACACATGTTTTTAGTTCCCTGTAAATTTTTCTTCTCATATTGCTAAAATAACAGTATGTACTGAGCTTTGCCAAACACTTTTTCGTCCCATAATGACCCCAATCTAAGTGTGTGTGCCAAATTAGATTACGTTCAGACTCTTTGGGAATGCATACACACCAGTTAGTAGCATTTGGATGTCGGCGGTAAAATAACACATCATTGTGTAACTTGTAATACTTAGTCAAAGGATGATTGTGTTTTTCTACCAGTAATGTTATTATCTTATACCAGTGAGGATCAGATTTTTGTAATTCAGCCATGTTTCTGCACATATCAATATAATATTGGTGATACTGCTTGTCTTGCATTAAGAGAATCCTGTAGTCATTTATATTTTCTAAGTCACTGTTGGTATCATTCATACCTTGTGGAAGTCTAGACAAAGTGTCTGCAATGGTGTTGTCCTTACCTCTTATGTACTTAATTTCAAAAGAGTAGTTCTGAAGTGTAACTGCCCATCGTGATAGTCTAGGATGTACAAGTTTACAAGTTAACAAAAATGTCAGAGCCTGGTGATCGGTGTAAATTACCGTATGTTTTCCAAATAAATAATAATTGAATTTCTTGAATGCCCATACTATGGAAAGTGTTTCTAACTCAGTAGTGGAGTATGTACGCTCACATTCAGTTAGAGTGCGACTCGCAAACCCAATAATTCTTATCTGTTCCTCCTCTTTATTCTTTACAACTTGAAATAAGCAACAGCCCAAGCCAGTACGTGAAGCGTCACAAGTCATACAAAAATCTAAATTGAAATCTGGATGGCTCAATATGTTAGCATTCACTAAAGCATGTTTAATTGTATTAAAGTCATTCTGGCACTGTTCCGACCAGATCCAAACTTGATTCTTTCTGAGTAGATTTAGCAGATGTTTACTGTTCAAAAGTGGTTGTGGCAAAAAACGTCTGAAAAATGAACATAGCCCAAGGAATGATTTTAACTGCTTTTTAGTTCGAGGGCTAGGAAAGTTTCTGATAGCATCTAATTTACTGGGATCCGGACGTATGCCCTGTGAATTAATGATATGTCCTAAATACTTTATCTCACTGCAACCAAACTTTGATTTTCTTAGGTTGGCTGTGACTCCAGCTTGTGCAAATTTTTCTAAAATTCTTTGAAGAGTGTCAACGTGTTCATTCCAAGATTGTGTAGCTATCAGTATATCATCTACATAGTGTGTGACTGTCTCAACTAAATCGTCGCCAAGCACGGTATCCAGGGCTGTAATGAATACCCCAGAGCTGACATTCAGTCCGAAGGGTAGAACACAAAACTGATAGGTTCGCCCCCCGAACATAAATGCAGTATATTTCTGAGAATCAGGAGTGATACCCACCTGCCAAAACGAATTAGCGAGATCTATTGTGGAAAAATATTTTGCATCTAGAAATTTCTGTAATTGCTCTTCTAAATTTTCAGGTTTTGTGTGAACCGGTAAAATTATTTCATTAATAGCTCGTGCGTCTAACACTAACCTAATGCTTCCATTTGATTTTTTGACAACAAGTAGAGGACTACAATAAGGTGAGGTGGATGGTTCAATGACCTTCCAGTCTAACATTTGTTTTAATTCTTGCCACACAGCAGGTCGTTGAGATAACGGTACGTTATATGTCTTATGGTAGAAGATCTTGTGAGGCTTAACTTCAATCTTGTGCACATACGTGTTGATAACACCTAATCGTTTGGTAAAAACTTGTAAATATTTGGATAACACTTCCTGTAGTTTTATACGTTCATGTACACTGAGAGCTGTAGCTTCACTTATCTTATGATCAAGCAATGTTTTCAAGTCCATTAGCTCTGTGTCAGATGAGTGTGTTTGCATGTCTTGAATGTCATTGTCAAGTACTAACTGAACCTTGTACCCTGTACAGTGTTTGTCATGCTTTAGAGTTCTCCTGTCCAAATCAATAATAATTACACTGCCTTTATCATTTAAAATACATTTACCTTTGGAGAAGTCTATAATGCAGTCCTTCTCGCTCATAATATCTATTCCTAATATGCAATTTGTCACAAGGTTTTGTACAACCAGGAATGGCCATTGTACGGTTCCATTACCTATTGTAACGTTTACAAAAACTTGCATCGTAACCCTACATGACTTATTACCTAGTGCAGTAGTTATTTTACAGTTTTGGGCAGGAAACTCAGGCACAGGTTCCAATTCACACATCTTTTTATAGAAATTAAAAGACAAAACGCTCACAGCTGCACCTGTATCTAGGATAATAGTAGTTGGAATCCCACCTACTACACCAGTAGTAGATGCTAAAACAATTTCATTTGTGTTTAAACGACATTGTGTACTGTCTTGTAAAAGTTCATCTGATATATTGTTATTGTGGTTGTATCTTATAAATAAAACAGGTAGTTTTTGTTTGGAATTACTCGGCATATCATTATTCTGTTGTTCAAGTGTGGTGTCAAATAACTGATTAACATTGAAGTCGCCCCCCAAGAATTCTTCAGCCACGACCTGGGGCAAAGTAGTGACTGTTTCTAGTTTGTTGGATTATCATTTGTACTAGGTACTGACACAGATTGAGGTTGTGCATCAGGTGTCATTTCTATTATATTCACATTCGGATATTGCCTATTATGATCTCCAAACTTTTGCGGTTGTTGTTGCTGTTGCGCATTATAACTTACCTGTCGGTCGTAAGGTATGCTCCAATTTTGTCCTGGTGGCTGCTGTGGTAAAGCAGAGTTTGAATGAAAGTACTGATCGTTACGAGTCCAACCTTGATGCTGTCTTGGCTCGTAGTTATTATTATTTCTATTTCTGTTTGTGTTTTTGTTATTACCTTTGTATCCGTTGTTACCGTTGTAGTTATTACCGCGGTGCCTTTTGTATGGATTGCCGCATGAAATGTTATTACTGTTGTAACTATTGTTTGTATTGGAATACGCGTGTTGATTTTGATTTCCGTACTGAGACGGCATGTGAGTTTGCTGTTTTTGTTGTACCGCGTATCCAACTGTGGGCGCGCCAGAATTGTGTTGGCAAGCCTGCATGTTTTGCATTCCACTAGTGTAAACATTGTGGCTGCTGTTTTGCCGCGCGAAGCGCTGATCTTCAAGTAACATGTCAACAGAATCTAAAGCTGTTAAAAAATAATCTGAATCGTCATCCGGGTTATGTAGAAGTTTTTCCTTAATGTTCAAAGGCAATTTGGCCTTCAACGCTCGGAGTATATCACGCGTTGCGACTGGTTCGTCTAAAAAATGTCCCATGTTCAAGTATTTTTCAAAATATCTGCGTAAGTTACCATTTTTACTGTTAAAAGTTTCAGGTTCTGAAATTTGTCTTCTGAGTCGCTCCTGGACGGATTGCGACCAGAATTTGTTCAGAAAAGCACGCTCAAACTCACTGTACGTGGTACATACGTCAGCTTGACTGTATGCCCAGACAGCTGCATCGCCTTGGATGTAACCGACAATATATGAAATCTTTTTCCGGTCACTCCAAGTGCGTGGAAATGCGTTACTAAAAGATTTAAGAAAAATCACCGGATGAATGGTTCGTTTTTCTGGGATAAAAATCTGAAATTGCCTGTGTTTCATTAAGCTTTCATCTTCCTTCGCATTGTGATATGGATTTATTCCACTGTAATTACTGGTATGTTCAGCTGGCGAGTAATTACGATAATGTTGCTGTGGTTTACCATGATAATAGCTTGTGTTTGTGTTTCCACATCGTGGTATGTGTTGTAGTCGTGGTGTGTTTTGTTCTTGTGTATTTCTCGTGTGCGGAATGTGTGTATCATACTCGAATGTATATTGGTTTCTGAACTGTACATTTTGACTGATATTTTCGTTACATTCAGACTGTAGTTGATCGGTGAATTGTCTCATGGGTGCAGTGACGGATTGTACTGCGTCACTGATCAGCTGTTTGTTATTAGTAATGTATTGCGCTACGGAGTCGTGCACAATTGTTGGTAAATTTTCACGTAAGCATCTATCAAAATGTTTGTCTTTGTTCTCAACCCAATCATGAAATTCTTTATTAATATTTTGAAAATGAGCTGTGGCATCTGATTGTAAGATGTCAGTCAGGTGTTGTTCAACATTGTCAAATTTATTCTGTACGTCAGTAATTCGTTTTTCAAGGTTGTCATGTACTGAAGGATATGTTTGAATTTGTTCAGTAAGAACTTCACACGTGACATTAAGATTTTTTACTTGTGTCTGTAAAAGTGCTACGTCAGTTGTAGTCTTTTCTTGTCTCGTATTGAGCTGGGAAAATTTAGTACTGAGTTCGGTCATCTGTTTGGTCAGTGTGGCGTCTATAAGTTCCACACGTTTACACAAAGTGTCATTACCTATCTTGATTGCTATGAGATCAGATTTGATTTCGTCATTTTGTGTTTTTAACTGTTCATTTTGTGTCTCTAATTGTGCCTTTAAGGTTGCCATGTTTTCGGCGTTTTGTTTCATTAGCATTTGTAACATGTCGGCAATGTTTACCGTTTGCAAGGTCTCTGCCCCCGCCGCGTCATTAGACGTGACGTCATGCATTAACATGGGCTCTGATTGAGATTTTGAAATTTTTGTAGTGGACGGCCTATCGTCAAAATTTTCGTCAACACTTGCGTCAATGTTTGATGAATCGTCACTACCGGTTGCTGTCGTAAAGTCATTTTCTAACACTTGTCTCACGTCCGAGTCGGATTGCGTCTGAATAGTACGTCCTTGCTGTTCCATTTTTGCGTATTGTTTTCTAGTTATTACCATGCCACACGTGATATATGTTTCAAGAAAATTTTTGACACTGATTTTAAAATAAAATGTAGTTGAGCATGAATCGCTCGTAGCAACAATGGCTGTCTGTTAATTTAAAAATATAAACTGAATTTGAGATTATTGGTAATGGCTGCTGGCCATGTTACATGATATCGTACAGAAGTCGGCCATATTGTACACTCGTGTATTGGTATTGTTGCATACGTTATTGTTTAGGGAAAAGTACTGAGAATGAAATTTATCACTGAAACTGTTATGCAGAAAAGAAACACTACAGAATTTACTGAAAAGCTAATACACTGAATTATACGTCTGGTCAAGCCTACCAATGCAAAGATGCTGCGTCTTACCTTATTTTGCTGGAAGTTTCATTGCGTCTTCCCGCAAAATTTCAGAATTGGAAAATATCTTCAGATTTTGTTATCTCTCATACATTGACGTCCAGGTCCAGAAAGTTGATTTTTTACATGAAACAAAGAGAACAATGTAACAAATGACAAAATAACAAGTCCGACACGCAGTCGCCAATATAAAATAAATAAAATAAATAAAAAATGTTATTTTAAATATGTTAATTATTCTATCTGTATGATGGTGATTGTGATTGCAATTGTATTTGCTTATCTGGAACGTGGACGTTTAATTATTCGGTATCAGACGCTTGACAATGGCTTTTTCGTAAAGGCAATGTTACTCGTAGTTGACCGTGAAATAAAACTGAATAATCGGACTTCGTAATTAAATCGTTTCCAAAGACTGCTGCGGTAGGTGCGGACTCATAATCTAAATCTCAATATTACAATAATTTGCCAGCCATGCCAATACGTCGTACAGAGGTGATTGTCTACTAAACATAAAAAAGTTACACAGTTAGTTAAATCAGATATATTCAATGAATAAGCCTACAGTTCATAATCCTACTTACTTTTATAAATATAAATTCTTTACAGAATCGAGTGCCTAGTGTGGTTGCAACTAGCAGTATTCTTCTATAACATGAAATATGGCGGTGTGTCAGACAATAAAATAAAATACGTGCTTCTCGCACCACTTCAACCAGAGCTCTTCCTTTCTTAATCAAACATAAGAGTAACGTAATTGTGCTTTTGTTTTATCAGCGACACAGCGCTGCAGTTGTGTGCCATAGGCTTTATTTATTTGTCACTGATTATTTATTTAATTAGTATTTCGCGTTTCCGCGGAAACTCACGCTCGGCATGCAAATGTGCCTTTATAAACTGTCTCCACTCTTTTCCAACGAATGAAGCATTATCAGACAACATGGTTTCCGGCTTACCAAAACGAGGAAAATAATACCTTTCTATTCGTCTTATTAAAGATTTTGCTCTGGAAGACTTCATCGCGTATAAACGCACGTGCTTAGTGAAGAGATCTATCAAACCAGCAAGGTACTTAGCACCTCCTCTTCCTCTAGGAAGTGGACCCGCATAGTCGAGACTGACTATTTGGTTAGGACGCTCAGTGTAGATAGGATTCAAAGGTATGACATTCGAAAGATTGAAAGGCTTTGCCTTCTGACAGATTAAACAAGTGCTTAGCAGTTTATGAATTCTCTTACGTAGATTGGGTACGTAGCAATAGGCAGAAATCTTTCTTTTACACTTCTCGGGCCATAATGTCCCCAGGATGGATGAATGTATCATATGAGATATTCAACGTACTCCTCAGGAATACAAACACACCATTGCTCCGTCAACATAGATGTACGATGAAATAAAACACCATTGTGTGATTTATAAAATTTCGACAAACGATGATTGGGGCTCTCTTGTAGAAGCTGTTTGACTGTTTGACTCTCTTCCATTTACGGTCACTTTCTTGCAGAGTACCCATCTGTCGGCAAAGACGTAGAAAATAACTACGATTCAAGGGACCTTTCATAAGGAGTATCTTGTGATCGGAAATCTGTTCTACAAGTTCCGTAGGCTCCGGCATACCTTCCGGCATGCGTGACAGTGCATCTGCAACGATGTTGTTCTTGCCTTTCACGTAAACAATTTCGAAATTGTACTCCTGTAGAAATAGGCACCAGCGAGTAAGCCTCGGATGATAGAGCTTACACGAAAGGAGAAAGCTAAGAGCTTGATGGTCGGAATACACTTTGATCGGATGGCCATAAATGTAATAATTAAAACGGCGGAACGCCCATACAACTGCCAATCCTTCTAACTCTGTAACAGAGTACGATCTCTCGCACTCCGTCAGCACACGACTGGCGAAACTAACTATCCTAATCTCTTCTTTATCTCCAGTTTTCTTTAGCTGGAACAAACAAGCGCCCAAGCTTTGAAATGAGGCGTCACAAGAAATGCAGAATTCGGAGTTCATATCCGGATGACTTAGGATATTGCTATTCAGAAGAGCTTGTTTGATTTTGTCAAAGGCTTGCTGACATTCAGAGGTCCATACCCAATGAACGTTTTTCTTTAATAGATTATGCAACACTGGACTGTTCATGGCTTGATTTGGTATAAAGCGACGAAAGAAAGACGTTAACCCTAGAAACCCTTTTAATTGTCTTTTGGTGCAGGGCACAGGGAAGTTCCTTATTGCAGACAGTTTGTTAGGATCGGGAGAGATTCTCTCAGAAGAGATCATATGACCAAGGAATTTTGCTTCCTTTTTTACAAACCTTGATTTCTGTAAATTGGCAGTAATGCCAAAGTTAGTAAACCTCACGAAGATTTTCCGAATCAAGTCAAGATGTTCCTCCCATGAAGTCGAGGCTACTAAGATATCATCGACATAGACAGCTATTTTGCCCAGTAAATCATGACCTAAGACATGGTCAAGTGCGGCAATAAAGACACCTGAACTAATATTCAAGCCAAAGGGTACGACACGAAATTGATATGACCGACCCGCAAAGATAAAGGCCGTGTACTTCCTTGAAGAGGGCGACAACTTCACCTGCCAATAGCTACTTCGAATGTTAGAAATTTGATACCATAAAACCTTTGCAGTTGCTCCTCCAATGCTTCCGGTCGGGTACACACAGGAACAATAATTCTGTTGATGTTCCTAGCGTCTAGAACAAGCCTAACACTACCGTCCTGTTTAAATATAGACAATAATGGGCTCGAATATGGAGAGTCAGAGGACTCAATTATTTTCCAGTTTAACATTTTGCGGATTTCCTGTCGTACTGCTTCCTTGCGGGATTGCGGAACTGCATAGGTGGTTTTACAGTAGGTGCTGTGGGGCTTAACCTTCATGTCGAATACATAGTTGGCTATGATTCCCGGTTTCTTAGAAAACACGTTGATAAATTGTGTCACCAGGTCGTATAGTTCCTTTCTTTGTCGGTCACCTAATCCTTCAGATTCATTAGCCTTCGTCAGTAATTCTTCGTCCGCATCTCCTGACTCGTCTAAATAATTGAAATATTGTTGCCGAGATGTGAGCTTGCGGAGCTTTACTTTATGTTTTTGGCTGGACAACTTAACATTGGTCCTCATAAGTCGAATCACTATACTCTTATCACTGCATCTGAGAGTACATGTACCTTCATACAAATCTATGATGACACGATTCTTTCGTAGAAACTCCATTCCTAGGAGGCAAGGTACTGACAGATTTTTAACAACTAGAAAAGTACATGGTACGGTGTCTGATGCAAATCTCACTGGTACATGAATTTTTAGCGTCACCTTTTGAACTAGAGAGCCTTCAGCTCCGTATACGGTACACCCTTGTACTGGCAATGACAGAACTTTTGCTACAGAACACACTTTCTTATATACATATACAGACAAAACATTGATATTGGCACCAGTATCTATTATAGCAACAAGTGGTACAACATGAATATGAATCATAGTGGATGCCTGAACCTGATTTTCCCATAAATCCTCACCATTCAAAACGTCATTCTCCTTTAGCAAGTCATCTCGTAAGTCACAGTCATTGTCATATCGTATAAGGTTGATTTGCCCTCTAATGAAATCGCCCCCAACATGTTCCGCAGCTTCCCCAAGGAGGCAAGAAAAAGAAGCTGCTTTTAGTTTTCCGCATGTTCATTAGATTGAATTTCGCTCACAATTACTTTTGAAGTACCGGGCGGTACGCTCGGTACGAAGTTTGCTTCCGTATTCCACCCAAGTTGCGAGCTATTTGCCGGAATTTCGGTGGAGATGGTGTGTGTTGGCGGGTTTGCTCGGGCATAATAGATGCGAGAATTTTGAGGTTCATGATTTTGACTTTGATAGTTAGTAAAAGGTGGAGGACTATTCCTAAAGTTTGGAGCATACCGTTGTTTGTATTGCTTGGAAGGATCTGGAGCATTTCTCCCTTGAGAACAGTGCTGGAATCTAGGCTGGTTACCATACTGCTGTTGACTGTTGGTGTTAATCCAACGTCCTTTTCCATTGAAATTATTATTACTTTGGCGATCGTTATTGTAGTGATAGCGATCATTGTAATTAACTGGTGAATTACCGTATTGCTGTTGTATTGTCTGGTATATGGGTGGTAACTGTTTTGATCCTGGAATTTATGTTTCTGCTTCCCTTTACGGCGATAGTAGTTGTTATTATAGCACGGAACGTCGTGTCCTTTACTATTGTTGGGTTGGTATGACGTACCTGAGTCTGCGCCTACAACGTGCGGCTGTGTAGTGTGCAGGCCAGGATTACAATTACTCCGCGCACTAGCACGCACGTCTTCTTGAATCATGTCAAGGTTGTCAAGTACTGACAGAAAAGCCTCCGTGTCGTCGTCACTGACATTTACTAACTTCTCCCTGATTGATACCGGTAGCTTTGACTTAAGGATCATAATTACGTCCTTCGTGGAAATGGGCGAGTCCCAATATTGTATTTTTCGCAGGTATTTCTCAAAGTACCTACAGAGACCAGCACTTCTCGTATTAAACGGTTCAGCATTATATACTTCCTTTCTAAGGCGTTGTTGTATGCCTGAACTCCAGAATTTGTTCAGAAATTGCTTTTCGAAGTCAGCGTAATTATTACATCTGTCAATTACTTCTGTTCCCCAGACAGAACCCTCTCCTTGAATGTAACCTACTATAAAGCGCATACGTTGCTTGTCATCCCAGCTCTCAGGAAAAACACCATTAAATGACTTCAGAAAAACCATTGGGTGGACGTTGCGTTTCTCTGCCAGAAAAGGCTGGAACACGCGGTGCTTGAGAACGCTTTCTTCTATCATGAGCTCGACAAGAGTTACTTGATCATTCTGGTTGCGTACTAACGGATTCTTACTGCTGTGACCATGTACAAGTGGAGAGAATTTTGCACGAGACACGGGATTATTATTGTATTCATGTTCTGAAAAAAGCAAGTGTGAATACTCACTTCTATTGTCATTAGGAAAATCACTGACTTGTTGTTTCAACTGCTCGCGTTCCTCAGTGAGGTGTCGTTTCCACTCGGGAAGATCTCGGTGAAAAACTCTACGAATCTCTCCTAATTCAGTGAGAATCGTATCTCCTGATGTACCTAGAGCAGCTAAAACTTCAACTGTGGCTGACTTAACGGCTTCTTTTAAGTCGTGTTGAACCTTGTTTTCTATGTACTGTTCCTTAGTCTCGACCCATTCTACAAATTCTTTTCCTATCGTGGAACGTACGTTTGCTGCATCATTCACCCTCTTTTCAATGTTAATTTCGGATAGCGCCTGTGTCAGGTCATTGACCTGGCCTTGCAGAGTGATGACATTGTCTGCAAACTTGTTTACTTTAGCTCCGACCTCAGCGGACTTTTTTGAAACTTCCGTTGTAACTGCCTGGCAACTTTCGATTTGTACCGTAATGTCTTTGTGCACGTTACCTCCTGTGCTCTCACATGCATCTACCTCCTGCAGAATACCTTCTATCCTTTCATTAACTTCAGTACTTAATTCCGCGATACATTCCACCGTGACTGTCCTTATTCTTGCCTCTAAGTTGGCATCAATATTATCTAACCTATTTTTCATTGTACCAATCATGGTATTTAGGTCAAATCATTTTCGCTCAGTCTCCCGTTCCTTTTCCCTTTCTTTTTGTTCCCTTTCTTGTCTATCTCGTTGTTTTTGTAATTTATAAGCTTACCTTTCCCGTTTCTCCTGTTCTCTTTCTTGAAAAAAAATTCTCATCATTTCAACCATCGAATTTTCTCCCGCTTGCTGTGACGATACTTCACGCACACCATCATCGTCTGCCGTTCTCTCCATTCGCGAATCGGGTCTGCCTGTCCCCGTTCGCGAACGTAGTGGGTATGACTTGACAACAGTGTCATCACCGTCATCCACACTGTTTGTCGGCTTTCCTTTGTCATCTGCCATGTTTATTTTCAAGTTTGTGACGTAACTGCTCAAAGAAATCTTTCGCAGCACGCCGATCGTCAACTCTGAGATGCGCAAACTGCTCAAAGAAATCTTTCGCAGCACGCCGATCGTCAACTCTGAGATGCGCACGCTGCGGCGCTTCCTGATAGTCAGTCACACCGCGGTAGCTGACAATTGCAGAGCTATACCGGGTAGAAGACAAGATGGCACCTAACTTTGAAAATAAGTGACCAACACCTACTAGACACTTAACCCTGCTATTATGGCATCCAGCTTGTGTTCTTATCCGTAGCAACAATGAAGATGTTAATAATGCTAACAAACAAACTTTGCATGAAGAGATGATCAGAAATGAATTCTAACTACGTAAATAAGCAATTCTGCAACGAAATAACAGCGATAGGATAAAATGAAGCAGTAAGGAAAGAAATTCCGGAAATCAGATTTTTTTTTTTTTTTTAATACAAGACGCGAGATTTTATGCATAATGGAAACCGTACTTACATCAGTTGTTTTGCGCACTGCTGTTATTTTTCGAATTTTTTTTAATACTTCCTCGGTTTCGTTCAGTACTTCCTTTACGGCTTCCAGATGTCCACCGGATGATGTCATGAAACAAAAATAGAACAGATTAAAAATTTTTATCTAGTCCCTGTTCGGGCGCCACATCTAGTATGATAAAAAAATTAGGTTAAATATATTTCAATTCTTTCAATTTAAATCTGTGTTTCATGTTAGAATGTCGTGTTCCCAGTCTGGCACAGCTTTGCCACAGGAGACACGAAAGCGGTCGAAGACGTCCGTCTTCTGGTCGGCTCCTGATCGTTGTCAGAAGGAGGCTAGTTTTTGATTACGCAAAGACTTCTATTATTTGGAAAAGAACATCCCGGATTTCTTTACGTAATCAGTATGAATTTTATAATTACCTAAAGGACCATTAACAATGAACAATAAAAAAAGTTGCACTTGCAAATGAAATCATTAATAAATGGGGCAGCTATGAGTGGTATAGAAGACAAGGGGCGGCCTTCTGTACACGACCAGGATGCCGCAGTATTCTCTGATGTAGTAAAGGCTCTTTGACATTTATAAAAACAATATGGCATGGAGGTTAAAAAAGTACAAAGGAAAAGAACTGAATAAGAAATCTGGTAAACACTAAATATATGCAAACAATTCTCAATAGCAAATTAGGGCTTATTTATAAACAATATAACTTACATAAGTGCTTTTCTAACTGTAGGTGCGATCAAATTTCAGCCTGCCTGTGCTGTATCCTTGGTTCACGTCTTTGTCAGAAATTACAGTCATTACTTTTCTCCTTCGTTAAAGACAATTCTTGCACTGTTCAACACCTACATAACAATAACTTGCCGATTTACAGTTTCGAACATAAATTACTTGAATTTTATTAATTAATAATGTTGTCTGCACGCTGGCAAGACCGCTCACTTTTATAGCTTAAAGTCGACCTTCTTTACGTTTTCACAGCAGAAGTACATTAAAATCTGAAGATCTACAAAAGTTTTTTTTACTGTCATCTTTTATTTAGATCGAAGCTGAACGTCAGTTCAGCTTCTGTTAAAATGTTTCTTTGACTGCGCAATCGCTAGATGCGCATCTTTACAGTTATGTAAATTATATAAAACAAATGTCTTTCAAAGAATATGTCTCATCTCATAAGTTGATCATTTAATATACAGATAGGTGAATACCTTTCCAAGGATACTCACAGCATTCATACGACGGAAATCCCAATAATATTATAGTACCCATCATGAAAGGTTCCTTTTTTGAAATTAATTGAGCCTAGTGCTGTATTTTATTGTCATGCAAAGTAATTTAAGTGAATGATTAGGTTTTTGAATCAGTCTTTACGATTGTAATAATCAAAGAGCTTTGACTAGTTTATGGGTTCCCATCATATTCTCCACATATTATGAAAAAATTAAACTATTACTGTTACCAAGGAAAGCTGCTATATGTAGAGGAGTTTAAACAGTATTTATGAATTTTTTATGTTTATTTGTGTTTTTTTATGTCAGTCAAAACAGAAGCCCCTCATGTTCAAATTTAGTTCCTCACTTCATGCAGTGACATTTCAGTATTTGATCAAGTAATGAGATTGAGTGTGGCTGTCATTAGTATGAGCTTGGTGCAAATCTGCTCCCCATAATTTACTGGTGTGTATGTTATTCGTAACTGCTGCTACACACAGTACGCAGTGCACAGTGCCAGATTGTATCCTGTTTGCTATTCAAAGGGAAATCTCAACAAAAGTAACTTCAATAACCAATATTCAATTTTCTTATATATATTTCCAAATTAATGTGCCTAATTGGGCTGGTGACCGTTCATCTTTTTCATTCATTTATGATTTCTAACGGAAGATGACATACAAATGCCACTCACGAAGGGTGCGGTGAATAAATCCCCTGGGCCAGACGGGTTAACACTCGAATTTGCTGATCTAATGATGTCCCAATTGGTGTTGATGTATAATGAGTTACTGAGCCCTGACACGGACGTTCCGTTGCAATTCATGGCGGGACTGCTTATACCAGTACCGAAATCGGCAGGGAGAGTCAGCGTCCATCAATTTAGACCGCTCACAACGCTCAATACTGACTATAAGATCTCTGCGCGAATGTTGGCGGCAAGACTCAAGACTGTAATATCCAAGACATTACCATCAGACCAGGCTTGTCTAGGGGTTCTATCCTAGGCGAATACCGTGACGTAATTTCCCTGACGGAAGTTTGTCACATGCGATTGGCTTTCGTATCAGTGGATTTTAATCGTGACTCTGACAGGATTTCCTTGACTCGACTATGCGATGCATGGCGGTACCTCAGAATTTTATTACCGTTCTCATGCGCCTCCTTCGCGTCGCTCCTTCGACGGTGAGAGTCAACAGCAGGGAGGTAGGAACGATTACTGTTTGCAGCTCAGTTAGAAACGAATGTCTTTTGTCGATGATGTTGTTTGTAATAGGGATTGAACCATTGACGCAGACTCTTAGACGGACTTTAACAGGCGCCCGACTCCGTGTTAGTTCCTTTACTTGTCCTGCATATGTCGACGACTTAATGATACTCGAAGAACGAAGTACGTAAGGCGGTTGCCCTTCTTACTACGTACGGAGTAGCAGTGGGTAGCAGGGCCAACGTGAATAAAACCAAGATTATGCACTTCGGAAGACGTCTCGACGCTCTGCACAGACCGTAGACGACGGTGGACACCTTGCAATGCTTAGGAGTATTGTTGACCCCGGATCGCTACGGCAATCAGTGGCGGCGAGCTACCGACGTCTGCACCAGCACGTCCAACTGCACTTACGCAACAATTCACTCTGAACCCACGACCTGCTCCAAATGGTTGAATACACTTATGTTCATCTGCCGCACATGGCACATGGAATTGCTTACAGGTTAATGGCGGCCTTTGGATACGATGTCAGTGAAAGGACGTTGTTTAAGGTAAAATACAAGACTTTAACTCTCCCACACTAATCTGAAGGACTTAATCTCACAAATGGGCGGAACAAGGCTCTAGCTCTATACCTCCGAGCGACGCTACGGACATGGAACCAACGGCAACACCCCAGCACGTCGGCGATCCTGGACGTGCATTTTCCCCCGTCCTTTGAACCTCCGGTGGCGGTAGGCACAATATGGCCTTCTTCTTTTTCTCACATCGCGCGATTCCTCTACAAGGATCCCAATTACCCGTGAGATATATCGATACCTTAGGCGTCATCATGGCAGCAATGTTATCGAACTTAAATACCCAGCGAGGGATTGGCGACAGATTTGAGGAGCTGTCCATATGGCTCTCCTCACCACGGCAGTGAGATCGTCTTGGTATGCATTAGCCAAACGCAAGACAGTCAACCGCTAACGATTGTACGACATTCACATGTTAGATTCTCCGCTCTGCCCTATATGTGGCATGCAGGACACCGGTGAACATTCTCTGCAGTGCGGTGAGGGAAAGGATATTTGGCGGCTGGCCGGACGGTGTGCGGTGTGGCCGAGCGGTTCTAGGCGCTTCAGTCTGGAACCGCGCGACCGCTACGGTCGCAGGTTTGAATCCTGCCTCGGGCATGGTTGTGTGTGATGTCTTTAGGTTAGTTAGGTTTAAGTACGAGGTGCATTCAAGTTCTAAGGCCTCCGATTTTTTTTCTAATTAACTACTCACCCGAAATCGATGAAACTGACGTTACTTCTCGACGTAATCGCCCTGCAGACGTACACATTTTTCACAACGCTGACGCCATGATTCCATGGCAGCGGCGAAGGCTTCTTTAGGAGTCTGTTTTGACCACTGGAAAATCGCTGAAGCAATAGCAGCACGGCTGGTGAATGTGCAGCCACGGAAAGTGTCTTTCATTGTTGGAAAAAGCCAAAAGTCACTAGGAGCCAGGTCAGGTGAGTAGGGAGCATGAGGAATCACTTCAAAGTTGTTATCACGAAGAAACTGTTGCGTAACGTTAGCTCGATGTGCGGGTGCGTTGTCTTGGTGAAACAGCACACGCGCAGCCCTTCCAGGACGTTTTTGTTGCAGTGCAGCAAGGAATTTGTTCTTCAAAACATTTTCGTAGGATGCACCTGTTACCGTAGTGCCCTTTGGAATGCAATGGGTAAGGATTACGCCCTCGCTGTCCCAGAACATGGACACCATCATTTTTTCAGCACTGGCGGTTACCCGAATTTTTTTTGGTGGCGGTGAATCTGTGTGCTTCCATTGAGCTGACGGGCGCTTTGTTTCTGGATTGAAAAATGGCATCCACGTCTCATCCATTGTCACAACCGACGAAAAGAAAGTCCCATTCATGCTGTCGTTGCGCGTCAACATTGCTTGGCAACATGCCACACGGGCAGCCATGTGGTCGTCCATCAGCATTCGTGGCACCCACCTGGATGACACATTTCGCATTTTCAGGTCGTCATGCAGAATTGTGTGCACAGAACCCACAGAAATGCCAACTCTGGAGGCGATCTATTCAACAGTCATTCGGCGATCCCCCAAAACAATTCTCTCCACTTTCTCGATCATGTCGTCAGACCGGCTTGTGCGAGCCGGAGGTTGTTTCGGTTTGTTGTCACACGATGTTCTGCCTTCATTAAACTGTCGCACCCACGAACGCACTTTCGACACATCCATAACTCCATCACCACATGTCTCCTTCAGCTGTCGATGTATTTCAATTGGTTTCACACCACGCAAATTCAGAATACGAATAATTGCACGCTGTTCAAGTAAGGAAAACGTCGCCATTTTAAGTATTTAAAACAGTTCTCATTCTCGCCGCTGGTGGTAAAATTCCATCTGCCGTACGGTGCTGCAATGTCTGTGACGTATTGACAATGAATGCGGCCTCATTTTAAAACAATGCGCATGTTTCTATCTCTTTCCAGTCCGGAGAAAAAAAATCAGAGGCCTTAGAACTTCAATGCACCTCGTAGTTCTAAGTTCTAGGGGACTGATGACGTCAGATGTTAAGCCCCATAGTGCTCAGAGCCATTTGAACCATTTATTTAGCGGCTGACGCGATGCACCATGGCACTCCTCCGATGCACCGACGACTCCACGATCACGGCGGACGCTTTACTTTTCCCAGACGCTGCCTTTTGCCCCTCACACAAAACGTCGGCAATCCGCTGGTTTGCAGGACACGCATCGCACTACGTGCTATCGCGGACCGTGATATTGAGCATGGACTATTGGCATTATCTACTAGAACAATACGATATCATCCGACGTCACTCTAAATACAAAATGCACTTTGCGAACTTTCTAGACAGCATGTTTCACGATCCCTGAAGCGGTGGGGAGTCCCAGGTTTACGTAGTTTCGCGAATTAGGATATTACTCCCAGTGAACTGATGAGAAAGTCACTTCGGCCCTATATTTCTTTCCTTTCTTTTTCGTGTGTAATTTTTTTCTGGGATATTAAAATTAAGTAAATAAATAAAACAATAATAAAAACAAAAAAGAATTACATATGTGTACAATGTTTCCTTCCCGCTACCTCTCCCCTAGCCGGCCGAGGTGGCCGAGCGGTTCTGGCGCTACAGTCTGGAACTGCGCGACTGCTACGGTCGCAGGTTCGAATCCTGCTTCGGGCATGGATGTGTGTGATGTCCTTAGGTTAGTTAGGTTTAAGTAGTTCTAAGTTCTAGGGGACTGATGACCTTAGAAGTTAAGTCCCATAGTGCTCAGAGCCATTTGAACCTCTCCCCTATCCTGTCGCGAGACGGGGACACCACGACCAGGCGTCCAAGTACGACCCTGCCCACTCTGCCCCCTGATATATACTTTTAACATAAAAATAATAATAATAATTTAAAAAAGAAAAAATTTCGGCTAGAGCACCTGCCATGTAAGCAGGAGACCACGGCTTCGATTCCCGGTTGCGGCACACATTTTCAACTGTCCCCGTTGATATTTATCAACGCCTGTAACCAGTTGCAAAGTTCTGGATTTTACTGTAATTTCTAAGATCAGCATGGTGCAGCTTGATTCCAATTCTTTGTCAGGCCTTATTTAGTAATTGTCTTTCAGTTGTTTTTGATTCTCTTCACCATATACGACAGTTTTCGGTTTTTGACTCTGATCTCTTCCGTTTACAGTTTTTTTTTTCATGTACACAACACATTCATTGCACATGAATGCGTAATTTCTTTAACGGAAAATGGCTTAAGTCTGTTCAACACATCAGTTCTTTTTCTTAGAACTTGTGAAATAACATTATTTGTGGGAATCAGGCCTATTTCAGCATTGTCTATATTTCACGGTATTGTGGAGAACAGTATCATGGATTGAGGGAAATATGTTCCCCCGCTTTAATACAGCACTCCTGTGTAATACTACATCGTCTTTGTTGGAGTCAGAGTTAAGAATCTCCGAGTAGTTTTCAGATAGAACACTAAAACTATATGCAGACAGAACATAATTTATAAGCTTTCCTCTTTCTTGAGTGTGAGGAAGGTTTATTTGTACACCAGTCGATTTTCGGGAATCCTTTTTACCCATCAAACTGCAGAATCGTCTTAAAAACCACACAGTAGCTGTTCTGTAAGTTGTTCGTTGTCTGATACTACATGGATGTAATTGGCATACAGGTGAAGCACATTGTAAATATTTTTTGTTACAGATTAAAACACTTGAAAAATGGACAGGCTCAAAAACGTGATCACTTCTTTAGTTGCATATTGTGACCTATAACCTGTTAATACCATGTTCTTTAGCCAAGGAGGACGATAACGTGTCTCGCAGCCACATGACTGGACACTTTATAAAATCTATAAGATGGTTATCTATGATTTTGATCACGCCTAGGCTTGTGATTTGACATACAAATTTATTATGTATATCTACAGTTGGAAGGTCATGCACATTAAACAGTCCATTCCATGTATCTTATCGTTGTCCGCAATCACATTGCTGTTTCCCTGTCAGTTTCCTACCATGTAGAAGTCGAGGCCTGATATTAATCACACATCTCAATTTTATTAAAAAATCCCTCCAAAATCTCAAGTTATGTCCAAATACAAAAGGTAATAGTCGTCTACTGCAATGTTCCAAGCAGATCTTCATTAGAACATCCATTTTAACTTCGTATAATTCCACTTTTATGGTAATCCAAAGAATTTTACATTTTCTCGTAACAGTTTCTAGTGCTTCCTTCCCAATTTTTTCCAGTATTCCTCTTGCTGTCACACTGACGTTCCCATGTAGAAGAAAACGTAGCTTCGCCTTGACATCATGTCTTGTAGTGATGAACTTGGATGATTTCCTACGTAGATATAAGTTAACTCACTCACCCACTTTCATCTTGAACGTTACAGACCGTCCGTTCTCTAATTGTTCCTCGCAGTACGCTTGAGTGCAGATTTTAACTAGCATAGTGTTTAGACCAATGGTTTTGTAATAGGTGTAATCACATTTAAATTCCTCTTTCTAAGAAGCATACCAAATTCAGCGTAATTCATGGTGACAACGTCAGAAGCAAGACTGTTCACGTTCTGCAGTAACAACCACGAACCAAAGCGTTCGTTCGTTGTTCCAATATTCCTCCGTAATAGCTGCGGGATGTTTAGCAGCTTGGACGAATTCGTGTTGACACTTTCAGCTACCATGGGAGACTGAACAGTTGCGGTCGTCAGGCCTCCTTTTATTCTCGAAAGATACGAGACGGCAACAATTCTAGGTCACGTGATCTTCTAGTCACGTTTTCTAAATATGGCAGTACTTGCTGTCCAGTTGTAAACTACTAGCCCAATTGCACTATTTTGTGTGTGGTTTACCTAATATCAAGCTACGACTTCTGCATGGAAGGAGACTGTCAGGTAAATTACAATGTGATTTTGGACAACGATAAGACAACTGGAATGGATTGCTTAATGTGCATGACCTCCAACTGTAGAGATATATAGTAAATTAATATGTCAAATCACAAGCCTAGAAGAGAAAAAAATTATCGATAATCATCCTATAGTTTTTGTAAAGTGTCCATACATGTGACTACGAGACACGTTTTCGTCCTTCTTGGCTAAATCACATGGTATTAACCGGTAGTAGGCCTCAATATGCAACTACAGAATTGATCATGTTTTTGCGCCTGTCCATTTTTCAAGTGTTTTAATCTGTAACAAAAAATATTTCGTTGTGCTTCACTAAGTGCCAATTACATCCATGTAGTATCAGACAACGAACAACCTACAGAACAGCTGCTGTGTGGTTTTTAAGACGATTCTGCAGTTTGTCTGATGGGTAAAAAAGGAGTCCCGAAAATTGACTGGTGTACAAATAAACCTTCCTCACACTCAAGAAAGAGGAAAGCTTATAAATCATGTTCTGTCTGCGTACAGCTTTAGTTATCTACCTGAAAACTATATGGAGATTCTTAACTCTGACTCCAACAAAGACGATGTAATATTACACAGAAGTGCTATGTTAATGGCAACGGCCTTGCCGCAATGGATACACCGGTTTCCGTGAGAGCACCGAAGTTAAGCGCTGTCTGGCGTGGTCGGCACTTGGATGGGTGACCATCCAGGCCGCCATGCGCTGTTGCCATTTCTCGGGGTGCACTCAGCCTCGTGATGCCACTTGAGGAGCTACTCGACCGATTAGTAACGGCTCCGGTCAAAAATACCATCTTAACGACTGGTAGAGCGGTGTGCTGACCCCACGTCCCTGCTATCGGCATCCTCTACTGAGGATGACACGGCGGTCGGATGGTCCCGGTAGGCCACTCGTGGCCTGAAGATTGAAGATAGAGTGCTATGTTAATGCAGGGGAACATATTTCTATCAATCAGTGACATTGTTCTCCACAAGACCAT
This sequence comes from Schistocerca piceifrons, assembly GCF_021461385.2. Taxonomy (NCBI): domain Eukaryota; kingdom Metazoa; phylum Arthropoda; class Insecta; order Orthoptera; family Acrididae; genus Schistocerca; species Schistocerca piceifrons. Next base: position 413,298,608 of record NC_060139.1, on the reverse strand, counting down.
CAAATATAGCCAATGCTGAAATAGGCTTGGTCCTCATAAACAATGTTATTTGACAAGTTCTAAGAAAAAGAACTGATGAGTTGAACAGAATCGCTAACCTATCAAAAATTCTACGAATTTCTCTATTTAAGATCTACGTGCATTTATTTCAGGTATGAGAAATGTGTAGTTGGGTGACCGTGAGAAGTAGACAAAACTAGGCAACTGAAAGTATATGAAGTGGTGGCTGAGTAGTGATAAATAAACCAGGCCCACCATGCTGCATCGTGATTGGTTCAAAGCATTATGATGTCCACCGGATGCGATGCGATGCTACAATATGACACTGAGACACAAGGTCGTGGTATGAATCCATGGTGTAACATGATGCGATGGTAACGTACTTGGGTAAAATATGAAAATTGTGGAATGATAAATAAAATTTTGGATGAATGAGAGTAATTACATGCCGCCTGGATATGGTCTACGCTGCTGCTTTGAATTATGTAAACTTAAACTGTTATTAACATCTATGTCTATAATGACATGGCTTAATATAATTTGTTATTAACAAGTAGTCACAAGCTGAGCTCTCCCTATGCTGCACGAGCTCAAGGGTGAACCCCAGTCTTAAAAGATGAAGATGGGAATGCGGTACTTCAATCGCAATGATAAGTAATTCAGGAACATGTTGAGTTGTGATTGGTTGAAAGCATAATTACAATAACGCAATGTCGGGAAAAGCAGGATGGAGCTCCTTTAATTAGGTAAAATACGAAAAATCTCGAAAAATATTTAAAATTGAGGAATACACGGAAAAGATAAGAAAATAGGATGAAAAATACGTAACATTGGGGAAAACACGAAAAAATGTGGCAAATCTGGATAAATGCGTAAAACTGAGGAAGAATGAGAATATCTGCCAGGGCGTGGTATCTGCTGGTGCCTCTAATGATGTAATATTAAACTGTTATTCACAAACAGACTTGGAGTGACGTGACTTAATGTGATTTGTTATTAACAAACAGACACAGCCTACAACCACTCCCTATGTCGTCAGCCTCCAGAGTGAACGCAGGTTACAAAAGAGGAAGATGGGGAACGATGTCTGATGCTCATCAGTCCAATGGGAGAGAAGGGGCGAGGATGGCGAAGAGGGGGTGGTAGGGATGTGGGTACCCATCAGTTACCTAGATCATTTCATGGTGGTTCTCCTAGGGGATAGAGAGAAGTGGGGTGTGACCTTGAATATAAGTGGGTAACCTGACACCAAAAGTGTAGCCCGGTACCCCTCCTTATCTTGTCAGCGACCTGAATATCTTCTGGTTATCAATTACGGCATTATTATATCACCGGAAGTGATACGTCGCCCGATGTTTTCCTATGCTCGGTCTCCTCTTGCTGTCCTGCTTCGATGTCATTCATCAGTTAAATGGTAGTGACTTTGCTTTCTGCATCTACATTATTATTCTGCAATTCATATCCCAATGCTCGGCAGAGTGTTCAGAGAACGACTTTCAGATTATTTCTCGATCTTTCCACTCATGAATAGCACGCAGGGAAAATGAACACCTAAATCTTTCCGTGTGAGTTCCGATTTCTCTTCTTTTATTACGATAGTTATTTCTTCCTATGTAGTCGGCAGTCAACAAAATACTTTCTGATTCGGAGGAGAAAGATGATGACTGAAATTTTATGAAAAGATCTCGCCACAACTCAAAACACCTTTGCTTTAATGATTTCCATCCCATTCCGCATATCATATCCGTGACCTCTTTCCCATATTTCACGATAGTACAAGACGAGCTGCCATTCTTTGATCTTTTTCATTGTGTTCTGTCACTACCATATGGTAAGGAACACTTACCGCACAGCAGTACTCTGGTAGAAGACGGACAAGTGCAGTGTGAGCAGTCTATTTAGTAGACCTGTTTCATCTTCTAAGTGTTCTGCCACTAAAACGCTGTATCTTCTTCGCCTTCCCCATAACACTTTCTACCAGGCGCCATCCCAGCAACCGCAAACCACTAGTTCGTAATGTACGGATGCTGCAGATACTGTGCGCAGTGGACATTTGGTGCCACATACCTCTGGAAAACTACCAAGGAATTATCGACTTCGTGCCATGCATAGACGCTGCTGTATAGCATACCAAAGATGAACCAGCACGGTATTAAGCAGGTGGTCATTATGTTTTGGCTCATGAGTGTACACTATCACGTAGAATCTTGAGTCTAGTACCATTAACGACAGCAGGTTCGTCAACAAGAACTAAAATATCGTACTGAAAGCCCGTCTATTCACTACACATGACAGTACAGAGCAGAACTGATTGTTTTAATAGGGAGTGCTTCCATTTACACGCACATAAAATTTTCAAGTAAATTCCAATAGACCGCAAATTAGTAAGGCGTAGAAGCTTTCAGGAGCTGGGAATCGAAACAGCGTCCCTCACGTAGACCACTATCTTCTAGAAGCGATACAGCACACTGACTTTAAACAACATGTGCACTATCCTCCATAACAAAAATTGTTCAAATGGCTCTGAGCACTATGGGACTTAACATCTATGGTCATCAGCCCCCAAGAACTTAGAACTACTTAAACCTAACTAACCTAATGACAGCACACAACACCCAGTCATCACGAGGCAGAGAAAATCCCCGACCGCGCCGGGAATCGAACCCGGGAACCCGGGCGTGGGAAGCGAGAACGCTACCGCACGACCACGAGCTGCGGACCCTCCATAACAAAATGTTGATAAGCTTAGTGGGGTCACACAGTTAACAGCTCATTAATGGATCAAATTAAGAGCTCTATGTAAATGTAGTGCCCTCACCTCAATCGTCTGCTAAGGCTATTTAGTTGATTCACCCCTTCCGTATTTATGACCACACATCCCTCATATTAGCGTCTCAAACGATGTTGGAATGGCCAGTTTGAAGGAAGGAAATCAGTTTATTCTGTGAGTGGATTCCACGACAGTCCGATAACTCGTCCCCTCACTGTGACCATCTGTGCCCGAATTGGTAATGCTGCAAGGTACTTAATAATTCGCGTTCCTAGCAACACTTATTAAGCCTATCACCTAACAGTATAATAATAATTACAATGAAGTATACAAATTCGTGCCCTACAACAGAATTTAGTAATTTATCTGCATTAAATATACACAAACATATCTTATATCATCTTATATCTGAAGTTTTAAAAGCAAATTTTCATATGGATTAGCAGTTCATCCGCCTTGTCAGAAGATGGCAATTCTGTTCGTACCCTCAGTGCCACACGGTGCAGGAAATGTATATCAAAGACACTCATGAATTCTTTCAAACTTCCCACCAACACCATAGAACTTGTGGTGCTATCTATGCCGTTACATAAGCTGTTGGGTACCTGAATGACTCCTGAGAAGGAATTCATTGTTTGGCCGAATGTTACAACGTGTACACCACCAAACTAGCTGAGTTCTTCTATCTTGCCCATCCTCTAGTCGGCTGTCACGCAGATGACCAGTGCCATGTCTGACAACATTACAGACAAGTGTGACACACAGTCATTACACTTTCTCAAGCGACAGAGACAATGTCTCTCCAAATACACTGCTCGTCTACGTAACTTGAAGTAATTCCTATCACAGCGTTGGTGATGTATGCAGGACCAAGAAATGAATGCAATAATACACGAATAAGATAGTGACAGAACTCGTACCAGGCTAGATGTTGCAGCTGTAACCATCACCCGCTTGTTTTATTCCACTTAAGTCGTAGTTTCTAACACAACGTAAAATGACGTGCGAAACTTGAGGACGAAAGTAACTTCTACACGATGTGTCACTGCCAGGCAACATTGCTAGATGAAACTTGGCTCAGTCAAAGAAAGAACTGCTACAGTGTGGTACAGCACGCTACAGTATAGATGGAAACTGAATGAAATACGCAGTGAGACGAATAGAAATGATGCTTTTTTTCAAAGACAATAATTACACTGAAGTCACCGCAATAAATGATGGTGCCTTGGCCATTATAAGGCCAACGGCCTTGCCGCAGTGGTAACACCGACTCCTGTCAGATCACCGAAGTTTGAGTCTCGGTCCGGCACACAGTTTTAATCTGCCAGGAAGTTTCATACCAGCGCACACTTCGCTGCAGAGTGAAAATCTCAATCTGGAAACATCCCCCAGACTGCGGCTAAGCTATGTCTTCGCAGTATTCTTTCTTCCAGGAATGCTAGTTCTGCAAGATTCGCAGAAGAGCTTCTGTGAAGTTTGGAAGGTAGGAGACGAGGTACTGGCGGAACTGAAGCTGTGAGGACGGGTCCTGAGTCGTGTTTGGGTAGCTCAGTGGCGTTCCCGTCCACAGACGAGGAAACGGGCTTAGTCACATGCACCATGTAGGAAGAGACTGACTAACAGATTGTGGAACTACCAGCTAGCTGGAGATGTTTGGAAAAAATGTCGCGGAGTTGGTTATTGGAAGATAATGAACTCAGTTTTGCTCCAATGTAAACTGTCTTTTTTTAAAAAAAAAGAAGTTGGTAGAGTACTTACCCGCGAAAGGCAAAGTATGTCTTCTGCTAGCTAAGGTTTCCTCTCACTTACCTTCCTTCTACCTATGTTTATCTAACTTCTGTGATGCCCCTTTAAGAGCTGTCCTTTCCTGTCCACAGCCTACTGTGGTACTCACTATCGCAATACGTACAGCCATAGAGAACACACGTTATACTTCCTCATTACTTGAGTGTCTCACTTTTTCCACACTGATTCTTTCTAACGGTTCTTTTAAACTGAAGTCTACTCTTCATGATTACTAAACTGTGGTTTGTGTCTACATCTGTACCCCTTACAATCCAATATCTGATTTCGGAATCTCACCCTCATCCTGGTGTAATCCCCTGCTTTTCCTTTTCTAAGTATATCTCCTTCTTTCCTGATTTTTAAACAATGCATTCGATGTTACCAACTTAACTTTAAATTCCCAGACTTTAACCAACCAGTATTTTAGAACGAGAGCACTTAGCGACATGCAACAAACTTTACACATAATTTCAAATCCTTATGATTTTTTTTTCTCGCTGCACAATGATGAGAGGATAAAAGTTTATCGCTTACTAATTTCCTCCTGTTGATGTAGTAAAAGTATCGCATGAGTCGTAATTGATTACTTCTTTACTACTACATGTATTCACCACACATTTTACAGAAAATAAGCATATACAACACTGAATATAAGTGCAGAATTATATCACTGTATGACACATAGTTCAGTAGATATGAAGTCATAAACAATGAGATGCGTGAAAAACTGACGCATCATGCATGATATTTAAATTTATTACTTCTTTGCTCGTAATTCTATTTGCAATAAATTTCGCATGCAGTATCATGTATGCCGCTGAATGTACCAGTAACATTACATCACTGTATGACACATAGATCAGAAGATATGACGTCATAAACAGCGAGATGACTGAAAAACTGCTCCATTTTATATTATGTTTAAATTTATTACTTATGTGGTACTAATTACATTCGCAACACATTTTGCAGACAGTTTTCACATATGAAGCAGAATGTACCTACAAAATTATATCATTGTACGAGTTATAGTTGAGGAAATACGACGTCATAAACATTAAGTACATGGCCAGACGCTGCGTGATACGGGATGGACGCACAGCTAAAAATTCGAAATACCTGGGTAACGTCGTATTTCTCCGCCAGTATATGTATAATATTTTTTTATCTCCCTCTACATACTGTGCTACTGGTCCAGTGCCCTCATATAATCTCCGTCTCTCTCTCTCTCTCTCTCTCTCTCTCTCTCTCTCTCTCTCTCTCTGTCTCTCTCTCCCGCACTCCATTATAAGATTTTCTGCAGCTGTTGATATTACCCTAGTTTCACCTTATCAGATAGTCTTATCTTCGTTTGTACTCCCTTCACCAGTTGCATTTCCTGTTACCGATTTTCCTGCTTCCCAATCGTGTTCAGACTTCCGACGCTCAACGTTCCTTTTTTCATTGCTTTACGTTCTCGCAAAATACAGCAGGATCATTATGTATTGTAATCTTGGGACCTGCTCACATAATGTAAAAGAGCTATATGCAGAACAGTGACCGTCGTAAGGGGGTACACAAGCCAGCCCAGGCGTGGTTTTTGGCGAATCCCTGAGCGAGCTCAGTCTGAGTTTCTTCTACACAATATACACACAGCTAAGACACGTAAATTCTGAGAACAAAGTTTACGCAATACACAGACAGGTATCGTGAACGACATTCCTCTTTTTTTATTAACATTAAGATGAATCAGAAAAGCAAGTGCTAGATGCACCATTACCTAATCCTCGACAGGAGTGAAACTTCAGTCAAGTGTAATTCAACAAGAAAAAAGGCGTTATGCTACATAATTGTATACAAGCAAGTATGGGCAGATTAACTGGCGAAGTTAGGATGACAGAAGAAATTGTAACAATTCCAGCCGCAATACAACACGGTATTTCACTATGTACGAGGTATAATTTTCGTCATCTGCTCTAAATGCTTTCATGCCTCGGATATTTTACCTGTTTCTTTATCTCGACGTCATTTTATCGGTAGCTCAGCACTCAGATCTTCTGAATGAGACAAGCAGAAGCCTGGCCCGATGTTAGGCACCGCCGAGGTGGAAAGACTGAAACTGGATACACTCAGCCTCGTGAGGATAACAAAACTCTGACCTGAATGACAATTAATGACTCCGTGGCTCCGGCTTGAAAAAATTAAACTAAAAGGATGAGAGATCGATGTGCTGAGGGCATGCCGATCCATATTGACGCCTTAGACATACGATGTCACAGCTTTTGGTCCTGTCTCACCTCAACATAACAACGCGCTGGTCATGAAAGGTAGCGTGCGTCTCTCGCAAAGGTTTATTCATTTCATAATTTTCATAGTATCATCGAGATTCGAGTTAACTTCATTAATACATTACGACAAGTAATAAAAACAACAAACTACACGCAATTGTCTGATAAACCCGTGCACATTTTTTTATTGTTGTCGGTTACTCTGGAAACGTCGCTCAGGGAGTAGATATGCAGCAGCCTGCAGTATAGCTATTAATACTGCCTTCCATCGGTTTCCTTGCTGCAATACGGTTCATCATAGGGGTAAGTGGAAACTTTAGATCACATGATATTTTTGTAACGGCACCAGCTGAGCTTGACCTTGTTGACAGAATTTGTTTCCACAGTTATTTTGATGCTTATGATGGGTGGTTAAACCATTGCCAGTTTCTGTACGGACTTCTGTGAATATACTCACAAATTTTGTTTTCATTTTCGTTTATTGCGTACGTTTTCAGTAGTATTAATGTTCTTCAAAATTTAAATTCCTAGAACACATTTTAACTCAAAAATATTAGAAGTAATAAGCTATAATACTGAGAAAATCAGTCCCTAGATTGGATAAGTAGCACACATTCTTCTTTAGAACCCATACTTAACTAAAACGTATTTTCTTCTACCTGTAAATTTTAGACTCTGTGGCCCAGCACCAAATATAACAGATTCACTTTAATACTAAATATTCGTTCCACCTGTCGTATGGTCTATTTAATTAAATCCTTCTCCTTAGAAAGAAGCAGGGATTTTGACATCGACCACGTGAAATCTAATTTTTGCTGTTCACGCATGATGTCCTACTGGATGCAAAATGGTTCAAATGGCTCTCAGCACTATGGGACTTAACTTCTGAGGTCATCAGTCCCCTAGAACTTAGTACTACTTAAACCTAACTAACCTAAAGACATTACACACATCCATGCCCGAGGCAGGATTCGAACCTGAGACCGTAGCGGTCGCGCGGTTCCAGACTGTAGCGCCTAGAACTGCTCGGTCACCGCGGCCGGCTACTGGATGCAGATCACCGTACTGTTTCAGTAGTAATATACTTTCGAAAAGCTTTCAATTCAGTACCATACGACGGAAATTTAATAAAGAATAAAAACATACGTTCTTTTGCGATGTGTAGCAGATGAATATGTTATGTATCGGAACCTTGCATAGAGTCACATATGGACCAGTATGGGTCTAGTGCAGTTGTTGACAATTAGCTTTGAATTAAGGGAAATATAAAGCCAATACGCGCCATGAAACGTGAACTCTGACTACACGGTTAACAGCTCTCAATTGAAATTAGTCATGTCATGTAAATATGTTGGAGTAACAAGGCGTGTAAACATGGCCTATTACATACGCTCTATTAATGCTAAGCAAATGGAGCTCCTCGGTTTATTTAGTGGGATACTGGGAAATTGCAAGTTGGCCGCGGACATGATTGCATAGAAAATGTCTGTATATGTTATGGCGGAATAATGTTCAACTGCAAGCGGTCTATGAAACATTGAACTAAAAGTTATGAAATCAAGTACATACGGAGAAGGACAGCGTCTGCGCTTACGGACACAGTACCAAGCGTCCATCGTGATTAGCTCCGTTTGAGTAAAACCGTCCTCTCCCGGAACAAAGCCATTTATCCACTCACACATGGTGTTACGCAAGACCCATCGCGAAGGAGGGCCTTCAGGCGTGTGAAACGAGTTAAGTCAGACACTATCAGACTACTCTAATCGCATTATGAATTGTAGTAGTTACCTCTAAATTATAAGGGGCAGTCAAATGAGAACGAGACAAATGGAACAAAAGCAAGTAAACTTTTTATTATTTCAAAAGTGCCAAATCGTCATAACTGTTAGCACACTTATCCCACTGTGGGACAAGACGGTGAGCGCCGTCATGGAAAAATGTTCGCGTTTGCTTACGGAACAGTGATTATACCCAGGCGTACATCCACTTCTTCGACCAAAGCAAATCAACGGATGCAGATTTCTTTCATCAGGACTCAGAAAATATGGAAATCGCATGAGAGGATATCGGGACTGTATGGAAGATGTGTAAGGGCTTCCAAGCAAAACTTCTGCAGCAACATGTGGCAACATGTGGGAGGGTATTATCCTGCAACAGAATGATGTTTTCGTCAACATTACTGGGCATTTGGAGTTGATGGCGTGCTTCAGTTAACGCACAGCGGTACGTGGACAAAAAACAACCTCGCATCAAAGTCCAACGATGTTGACAGACGGCATGGTTCTGTTGCAAGATGACGCCCGCCCATATATTGCCAAAGTTCTTTCGACTACAGTGCAGAAGTTTTGCTGGGAAGCCCTTAATACATCCTCCGTACAGTTCCGATCTCTACCCGTGAGATGCCGGCCGCTGGTGGCCGAGCGGTTCTGGCGCTACAGTCTGGAACCGCGCGACCGCTACGGTCGCAGGTTCGAATCCTGCCTCGGGCATGGATGTGTGTGTTGTCCTTAGGTTAGTTAGGTTTAAGTAGTTCTATGTTCTAGGGGACTTATGACCTCAGCAGTTGAGTCCCATAGTGCTCAGAGCCATTCTACCCGTGAGATTTCCATATTTTTGGAGTCTTGAAGACAGATATTCGTGGCCGTCGATTTGCTTCGGACGAAGAGGTGCACCCCTGAGTCAATCACCGTTCCGTAAGCAATAGCAAATATTTTTCCATGAAGGCACTGACCGTCTTATCACACAGTGTGAAAAATGTATTAATAGTTACGACGATTACTTTTGAAATAATAAACAACTGACTTGCTTTCTTCTGTCTGTCTCTTTTTCATTTGACTGCCCCTTATAAAACAATAATCATTTATTTTTCAGTCACACTTGCACATTTCTTTTAATACATGACTCGTTTCGATCTCCCCGGATCAGCTTCAGATCTATGTTGGTGCGTCAGCAACCCGTCGTGTCAGAAAATCACATCACGACTCTGAAGTGTGCTTCTGAAGCAGACACTATGGATTGCTGACGCAACCACGTAAATATGAAGCTGATCCAGGGAGATCAAAACTAATCAGGCATTTAAAAAAATGTGCAACTAGGACTCAAAATAAATGATGTATTAGAAGAACAGTACAGTTACTATTCTCTTGCGATGAATACGTCGGCTATAGTGATTTCTATATTAATTTTCTATGTTAGTACTGGTGCTAGATAAACGAAGTATGATTTACAAACCGCATAAAGTACACTTTACTTATGTGGAAAGCGGAAGAAAGAGAATCGAAGCTTTGCTGATGTGTGTTACAGAAAAATGTTGAAAACTAGATGGACCCAATAAGATAAAAAAGAAAAGAGTAGATTCTCCGCAGAATCGCCGCGGAAAGGAGTGCGAGGGAAACATTGACAAGATAAACGGACAGAATGACATGACATGTGTTAAGGCGTCTGGGAATAACGTCCATGGTATGTGAGGTATCTGTGCAGAGAAAAAACTGTAGAGGAAAACAGAGATTGGAGTATATTCCACAAATAATTCAGGTCATTGAGTGTGAGTGATACGCCGAGATACACTGCTACAAGAGAGAAAGTCATGGCGGGCCACATTAAACTACTCATAAAACTGATGACCCATAAAAAAGTTATTTCCACACGGTCGTGCAATCATGGCCAGACTGTCTTTAACAAATAATTCAATATCATCAACAGCTTTGAAAAAGTCATTGTTCTCGCTCCTTACTCTTCTGAGATGCTGCTTCATCTAAATAATATTAAGGATTTATGTGAACGCTAAACGCTACTTGCTTTCTATACTTTGGGGAAGTTGAAACGTGCTTTCCCCCGCGACCCATGGGCCTTTGCGAACTGTAGTGGCCTGCGTGTCTTTATGACACAGACAGCCGTTTCGTTGGTGCAGCCACATCGGAGGGGTATCTATAGATAGGCCAGACAAACGTGTAGTTCCTGGAGAGGAGCAACAGGCTTTCCAATAGCTGCAGGGGCACAGGCCTGGATGAGTGACTGATCTGGCGTTGTAACATTAGCCGACATTACGTTTGTATGATAGTACTGCGAATAACTGAAAGCAAGGGGAAACTAGCGCAGTTATATTTACCGTGGACATGCAGTTCTACAATATTGCTGTGGTAAGTTCCTATGGGACCAAACTGCTCAGGTCATCAGTCCCTAAAGTTACACACTACTTAATATAACTTAAAGTAACTTACGCTAAGGACGACACACACACCCACGCCCGAGGGAGGAGTCGAACTACCGACGGGGAGAGCCACGCGAACCGTGGCAAGGCGCTATATGGCTTAATGATGATAGTATCCTCCTCGGTAAAATATACCGAAGGTAAAATTGTCTTCTATTCAGATATCCGGACAGAAACTACTTAGGAGGACGTTGTCATCAGGAGAAACACAACTGACTTTCTACGGGTCGGTGGGTGGAATGTTAGATACCTTAAACGGGAAGGGAGGTTAGAGAATTTAAAAAGGGAAATGGATAGGTTGAAGATGGATACAGTGTGAATCGATGAAATGCTGTTACAAAAAATAACAGCTCCTCAGGTCAGATCAGTAAAGGGTTATGAACACAAAATGAAATAGGATTAATGCAGGAGTAGGTCTAATAATAAACAAGAAAACAGGAAAGCAGAAGCCTCTGGGAACAGCATAGTGCTGCATTACAGTGAACAAGACAGACATGAATTCAACACTCTCTACAATAGTACAAGCTTATATGCCCACTGTAAACTGTGAAGAGATTGAAAAATCAGGTGATGAGATCAAAGAAATTGTTAAATAGTTCGGGAGACGAAATTCGAATTCGATAGTAGAAAAGGATTAGAAAGAAAACAGTAGGAGAACGCGAACTAGAAGAGAGAAATGAAAAGGGAAGCCGGTTGGCAGAAATCGTGGTTAGGCACTCTGGACTCGCATTCGAGAGGACGACGGTTCGAAGACGCATCCGGCCACCCAGATTTATGTTTTCCGTGATTTCCCGAAATCGCTCCAGGCAAATGCTGAGATGGTTCGTTTGAAGGGGCACAATCGATTTCCTTTCCCATCCTTGAAACAATCCGCGCTTGTGTTCCGTCTCTAATGACCTCGATGCCAACGAGATGTCAAACCTCACCTTCTATCTTTCCTTGCCGATAGAGTAATGCACTGAGCGCAATTTAATCATTGCTAACAAAATCATGAAAGAATATTGTATACGTGAGAGAGACCTGGAGGCACCGGAAGGTTTCAAATAGGTAATATAATTTATCATAATTTTGGTTATCGAGATATAAATGCCCATTATTACTAACGTTCATCTTGAAAATATTCAGGTAAAAGACTTGCGGATGCGGTGTGTGTCGTATAGCTACGTCCTGAGTTATGAATTGTACCTCATATCCTTTACGAAGATGTGGATGGTTTAAGTGTAATATGTGTTTCAAAATATTTTGTAAGTCTACTCTGAGTCTAAAAATTTGCTGATATTCTGCGTATAGTTCGATTAGATCGCTAAATAGAATGACGGATGATACTAACGAGACTTGAGTATCTCCTTCAAACAAGAATATGGTAAAAGTGTGCAGCACAAAACATTAAAATTAACAAATTAAGTACAAAATGTGTTAGTATTTTATCTACTTCAGCTTACTTCCAAGTTGATTTGGATTTTAGCTGGTGACAACGAGTCGCTGACGTTTCAGCAGATGTAGGAAACGGACAGTCTAGTATACGTCCAACTTAATCACGAGCAATCTTCTATCTTGTCCTCTTGTAACTGCACCTGTAACGGCATATAGCACGCACAGAATCGGTACCGTGTTTTGTTGACGCTTCCCAACTGAGGTACAGAATGGCCAAGTTTCCACAACCGGTGAAGTTCTCCGTGTCATGGTGCTCGTAAATGTTGTAGCAGTCAGGACACGATTTTTATAACTTACGTTTAATGGGACGTGAAGGTCATGGCGGTGTGTCTTTTAGGTGCCGCTTACGCCAGACAAATATCACACACTTTACACTCTTGCCCGTAAGCATTTGCTGACGTTGTAGCAGGTTATTTACTATGAAAGTCATTCAGGAACTAATGCATCCTACTTTTTGTGTTGACTTTGAGCTCCCAGCCAGGTTATGCTGAATTAGTTCTAAGTTTTCGATCTTTCGGTTGGTTCCGTTGTCCTGCAACGTATACCAGCAACAGCGTAGCGTTCCAACGTGGCGTCTGACATCGAAATACTTATAAAACAGAGCTGTGTCATTGAATTCCTTACTGCTGAACAAATTACGCCTATTGAAATCCATCGGTGCTTGTTAAAAGTGTACGGGAGTGATACGGTAGTCGTGAGAAATGTGGTGTGGCGACGATAAATATGTGCACACCAAGCCACGCCTCGGTCGACCTTGCTCAGCTCCTATCCCTCATGATCGGTGGGCTAGCACCAAGGAATTGTGTGCACAGCTCAGTGTCTGCTGTACAGCCTTAAATACAAAATTTTACGTAAATAACTTTGGATATCAGAAACATCTGTGTGAAACAGACCCCACAGATGCTTACACAAGACCAAAAAAGTCATAAAATCATAATCTGTCTGAACCTACTGGACCAATACGAGACCGAGGGTGACAATTTTCGGAAGATCATCACTTTAGATCAGCCTTGGTGTCACCACTATTCACCGAAATCCAGAAGACAGTCCTTGCAGAGGCGACATACGAGTCCTCCAACAACGAAGAAGTTCAAGACATCTTTTCCTGTGCAAACTGATGAGCGCTGTCTTCTAGGAAATGCAGGGTGCGGCCCATTTGAATGTCTTGAAGCCTAAAGCATCTGTCAATTGAAACTACTCCAGGACGACACTAGCTCGCCGCAAAGCCCGAATTTCCAATCCAGCCAGAGAAGAAGCCAAACTTCCTCTTGCTACACGATACTGACGCCAAACTCACAACAGTTTTACGACCATGGAACTCAATGCCAAATCTGACTCGACTGTCCTACTACATCAACGGCGCAGTCCTGATTTGGCATCTTCGGACTTCCGTCTCTTTGGGCTGCGTGGCCAACATTTTTCAGGCTGATGATCTGTGGCAACAGTATGGAAAAATAACAGTATGTAGCTGAAACCTTGTCCTATTTAACTGGATTATTGTGCTTTCTCTGTATTTGCAGCTTCCATCAAAGTAAATGGAAGTTATTAGCTTCGAAATGACCCTCGTTAGTACCTTACTTACCAGTATAGGTAGCACTTGTGGTTATGATTTCGCACGACGGGATCCTTCCGTCCACAGAGCCAAATAATGGTGAATATCATCTACTGATTCGCAACATGGATGACAATACAGTACATCAGTATCAATGGCTGTTATACAACAAGAAAAGTGTGCTGAGTGGTAGCCGCGACTTCGAACAGTCGCATTATTCGTAACACTTCGCGAATCTAGCGGTTCCAGCAACTTACTTCTTGCCAGCTCGTCGGAGGATAACTATCACGTCACGAATAAGGAACTATGCATAACCATTCTACACTCTCACGAATAGCTGCTCTGCATGGATAGTACTTGAAGCTGAATGGTCCATGTGGCGTAAAACAGATATTGGTCACTAAACAGTCTTGATGCTTGTTGCTTGTAATTCTACTGATTGTAGTGACTGGACACCATATAACATATTTCAAAAAATTCTAGGCTGCTGGCAACAATTAGCAGCCGTAACTTTTGAGTTATTTTGTGTACATGAGTAGGCAGCTAAGACAGGCCACCCAGCATAACTTTTCACCTTTACAGCTGCCGAATTATGACATTGGCTTTGTTTTTCTTTAATGGAATTACATTCTTTTTTCTATAGTATTCTAAAGAGCCCTCAAAGAGAATTTCATCGACATAACGCGTGTAGTTGTAAGACAGGAGCATCGTAAACCAAAGTTCTACCGTCAGGAGAAGAGGACCCGCACATATCTACTCTAGTGTGCCACTGTTTGCTGATACGTAACATAGCTACTGTTCGTGATTGTGCTTTTGAAACCCAGTAGCCTGTAGTCAACTGTTGTAGCATTTAAGAGTACCTGTCGTGAAACTATGTGTAGGCCAGTCAAAAAAGTGGATACTGTTTTCCTTTTGTTTATAGTGAACGTCTCCAAGCTATTAGATTGCCAATGCGGTTTACAGTCAAAGGTATCGTGGCAGTCCAAGTCTTCAACATATGTCTTCACAAACATTATAAAAATACTACGAGAAACTCGAAAAGCGAAGAAAAAAATACTTCAGGGAATTGAACAATGATGAGAGAAATGCAAATGATCATTCTGCGAAAACTACTTCCCAAAGCTTGTCATCATTTTTACATTTTCCTCATTGAATAGATTCATGGCAATAACTTTTAAAATCGATTTAAGTTCCCTAAATTCTATATTCTAAAACTCCAAAGTATTGCGGTGTTTCTACAAAACAATTTGGGAAGTCAGTCTTCGTAATATTTAACGTGTAGAACATTTCGTGTTTCCCAAACGAACGATCCTATGAACTCCAAATGGTGTGTTAAGAAGATCTACAATTATATGTACAAGACGTTCCAATCCTTGTGGTACCAAAGTGACGAATACCCCGCCCGTTCCTCAGACATAATTACAGATCTTCTTAACACACTATCTGGAGTTCGTTGCATCGTTCGTCTGGAAACAAAATGGTCTACACATTCACCAGACCCAGTAAATTTGGACTTTAATCTGAAAAATGGTTCAAATGGCTCTGAGCGCTATGGGGCTTAACTTCTGAGGTCATCAGTCCCCTAGAACTTAGAACTACTTAAACCAAACTAACCTAAGGACATCACACACACCCATGCCCGAGGCAGGATTCGTACCTACGACCGTAGCGGCACGTAGTTTACGCAGTTTATGTTATCATCTGGCACACTGTACAGTTTAAATAGGTGTCTAATAAATATCCATTACGTGTGGTGCGCATCATTTTAAACTTTATACTATAAGAGATTGTGACATAAATTGTCTAAATCATGAAATTTTCTAGAGGTATACATAAAATTTTCTTATACCAAAGTTTTGGAGCGCCACTTAAAGAAGATTTTGTGGCTTTGTAACATGTGTTAATGCTCAGTGTCGACATTTCGAGCACTTGACATGTCAGTCTTATTAGTAAACACACGAACCGAGCCAGTTAAAGAGCAAACACAACACAGAAGACGTCATAATAGTGAACTTAGTACACATATTTTAAACAATTACATACGTGATTACAAAAAGAAGAATATCTACCAATAGCCGCATCCAAATGATAAATTCCAGCAGTCTGACAAAAGACTGTTCACTTATGTCGGTAAATTAAAAATGGAAAACACTTGGTACAAAGGAGTTCCAAGGGATATAGACGCACTCCCGAATATTTCACGAGATATTGAGGAACGACTGCCACTCAAAATTGCAAGATTCCAAAGGTTTCCATGAGAAACCCAAAAGGAAGACAGGAGCCACTTAAACAGACGAGGGAAGGGAGAAACATCGAAAAATGATGGGAGAAATGTGGAAGAAAAGAAATGAGAAACAGTTGAAACAAATGTAGTCCAAAGTGGCTCATCGCAAATGAAGAAGAAACACACGAACCGTATCTGAGTTACGTTTTTGCTTTCATTTGGTAAAGTAGCTCAAATATTTGTCGGATATCTCCTCGTGGCAGTTGGACGGTGGTTGCGACGCTGTTGTGTTATTACTACGAGGGTTGTCCAGAAAGTAAGTTCCGATCGGTAGCTAAATCGAAACCATAGTGAAAATCAGAAATATTTTATTTGCAAGAGTTAGCTACACTTTCCAAATGCTTCTCTACATAGTCGCCACTCCGACTTAGACATTTGTCGGAGCGTTATACCAAAATTCCAACACCGTCGTCATAGAAGGCAGTCGCCTGTGCTTTCCGATAATTCCTACACTGGTCTATAGCGCGTAGCCTGCGCACTAGTCTTGTCTTAGTATCCAGCTTTTCATGTGAACAGAGATGACACTCAGGACGAGCCAGTTAGGGCTGTGTTGTGAGTGATCGAACACTTCCCATCAAAAAGGCTGCAGGAGCGTCTTCACTGCCCCTGCAGAGTACAGCTGAGAATTGCCATGAAGAAGGAAGTGGGTGGCAGTTGTGTTAGGCGGACTGCATTCATTAAGGCGAAGCCTCTCAGTGGGCCATCCTTCTTGGCGGGAGACATCGTTGTTCTAGGTACCTTTACCCGCTCACAATTCGCTCACGATTGAAAAGTTGCGATCGACGGTCATACTAGAGACACTACCCAACACATCTGTGCAAAGCATCTGTGCAAAGCTTCATCGGGCTTTCGCTGTGTGCCGGCCGCTGTGGCCGAGCTGTTCGAGGCGCTTCAGTCCGGAACCGCGCTGCTGCTACGGTCGCAGGTTCGAATCCTTCCTCGGATATGGATGTGTGTGATGTCCTTAGGTTAGTTAGGTTGAAGTAGTTCTAAGTCTAGAGGACTGATGACCTCAGATGTTAAGTCCCATAGTGCTTAGAGCCATTTCAACCTTTTTTTTTCACTGTGGTGTCCATTTAGTGACCGATCGGAACTTACCTTCTGGACAACCCTCGTATTTGATGAATTTCCACACATGTTATACAAGGTGAGGGAAATAAAAGTGCCCCGGAGAACAGAGTTCCAGAATACAAAGAAACACAGCAGAGGAAAGGAAACACAGTACTAACCTGATTATAGCAGACGTTGAAAATGACCACCATTCATCTCTTGGCACTTTTGAACCCTGGTCAAAGCGGTGCTGAAGGCGGATCGAAGCTGGATTACTGAAATTGCTGCAATCTCATCCGAAATGGTCTGCTGGAGTTCTTGAAGACTATGAGGATTTTTGCGATACACCCTAGACTTGAGGGCTCCCCACAGAAAATAATTGCACACTGACAGATCGGGTAGCATGGGTCGCCAGTTAGGGCCGCGACCAGACTGTCCTCTACTAACAAATCTGTCAGGCGAGAAGATTTGGTAAATGTGCCCCAAGGTTCGGCCGACTGTATGGGTAGTGGCTCCATCCTGTTGGAAGCAGTTGTATGTCTTTCCCCCCTCCGTTAATGCTGCCACAAATGGTTTCAATATGTTGGCAATGTAATGCGCCGAAGTCAGCATGTGATGAAAGAAGATGGGACAAATAATGCGGTGTGCTGACACTGCACACCAGACTCAAACGTTCTGATCATGCAACAGTGTTTCATGGAAGTCATGCGGATTCTCCGCTGCCCAGAACCTATGATTGTGTGAGTTGACATAACGACTCAGGTGAGACCATGCCTCATCAGACATAAAGAACATATCATTGTCAAAGCCATCCATTGTTATCTCAGTGAACAGCCACACACGAAACGGTAGCCCTGAGGAGCATCTGCTGGTTTTAATGCAAGAACAACAGACACTCGTTAGGAATTCATGTGCACATCTTGATGGAGTATTCGTCCGCATGGTCGATGTAACATGCCAGTCTCCTGCGACCGGCGTCGGGTGGATTAGACAGGACTCTGATGCATTTTCTGGAGAACTGCATCCACACTGTCTGGTGTGCGTGCACGTTTCGCAATGTTTTTTGACTTGTTCAAAACAGATACTGTATGACGCCATTTTCAGACTAGGCGTTCCATGGATCTTTTTGCTGGCACTTTGATACCATTAAACTTATCAGCAACAACTGACCACTCCGTTCCCACGAATTTGTTGCCATGTAACTTTCCACAATGAACACTCTCAGCTCCACTGTGAGTAACATCGTCCCCTTTGCACTGCTCCACTCAGCCCACACTACACTCTGAACCAGTGTGGATCACGTGACGGGTGTTCATGTGGTGTGCGCATCACGGGCTATGGTTATATGCATACATTCACGCCCAATCGTATCCAGTCGTCTGGGGCACTTTTATTTGCCCCATCCTGTATGTTTAAGACTTCTTCGGATGTTCTTTGCACAGACAAAAAACATGTAGTTCCATCACAAAGTTACAAAGTCGTTGAATGAACTTGTAGTCCACTAGCTAAGACAACACTGTCACGAAAATCGTCGGAAATACCACTTCCTTTACAATGAAAGTTGAATCGACACAGATAAAATTCCCACCTTCCTTAATTTTCATAACAGATTAAAAGTGCATACCAGACTGCGACTCGAACCCAAAAAGTTGCTTTTGGGGGGGAATGCTCATAACGACTGTGGTATCCGATCACGATTCGCGACTCTCCCTCACAGCTTTACTTTCGGGAAGTGCCTCTGTCCTAGCTCCCAAACTTCACACACTGTGTTAGGTAGCGCAGTGGTTAGCACGCTGGACCTGCGTTCGGGAGGACGTTGGTTCAAATCCCCATCCGGCCATCCAGCTACAGATTTTCCTTGATTTCTTTGAATCTCTCTAGGCAAATAGCGTGATGGTTCCTTTGAAAAGGGAACTGTCGATTTCCTTCACCATTCTTTCATAATCCAAGACTGTGCTCCGTCTCTAGTGACCACGCTATCGACGGTTCGTTAAACCCTTAACTTCCTTCTTTTTCCAAGTTTCTTACGCTACAGGTCAAGCAACCCTGGAAGACAGGATATTGTGTTGAAATGCCACAGCTAAGGGCCCCCTTAATCAACCTTTTTTACCTTTGGGGCTCACCATACACCTTTCGGGCACACCATAAACCTTTCGCGACACCTGTATATGTGATTTTTTTCCTAGACTCAAAGAAGCAAGCACATCACCTACATACAATACTTGGTTTGTAATGGAGAGACTGTGAGATACAAATTTCACAGATTTATTACAGAAGACTCTTGAATCGTAAAATATGAAAATAAACACAAGGCATGCGACAAAAATGCATAATAATCTCGCGACACAACTGACATGTATTTGCGACACATCAATGTGTCACGGAACGGCGTTTGAGAAACACTGCCCTCGAGTATTGTTTCCAGAATGAATCTTTCACTCTTCAGCGGGGCGCTCCCTGCTTTGAAAATTCTTGGCAGATGTGATGGATCTAGGTTGCACTAGTTATGCAGAGATTTAGATTAATATATATTTAGTTTATGCTACACATGGTATTACAAGATATTTAAAGAAAAAAACACGCAAAATACAAGTTAAGTTTTAAAGTTTTATATGGTAACATTGGTTGCAGCTCAAGAAACATGGGTGTTGAAACAAAGAACTCAGTTGGATCCAGTGGCGGATACAGGTTCAAATGGTTCAAATGGCTCTGAGCACCATGGGACGTAACATCTATGGTCAACAGTCCCCTAGAACTTAGAACTACTTAAACCTAACTAACCTAAGGACATCACACAACACCCAGTCATCACGAGGCAGAGAAAATCCCTGACCCCGCCGGGAATCGAACCCGGGAACCCGGGCGCGGGAAGTGAGAACGCTACCGCACGACCACGAGCTACGGACGGCGGATACAGAAAAACCTCAAACGGGGCACTAAAGATATCTTGAGCTACCTTTTCTTTTCCCGTAATAAAATATAATTAAGTCACATGCACAGTTTGAGAAAGTTTTATTTAAACTGTGTAGTAAAACTACTCGATAACTCGATTCAGTCGAGTCGGCTGACTTCGAGAGGGGGGGGGGGGGGGCGCCCCCTATATGTATCCGCCACTGATTGGATCGCCGGGGTATGATTTCAGGTGACATTCTCCAATAAAGTGACGGATGCTTTTTTTTTGCATGGTCTCCAGTCGTAGTTTGGTATTGGAAGTTTTTGCCAGGAGAGACAACCGCTGAGACGAAATTTTTGCCGCGTGAAGAGTATCATGCAGAGACCGAACTCTTCTCCTTGGGAGTACAAGAATTTCCTCGTTTCCTCAAAAATTTCACACTAGCCTTACCCCTTTTATTAGCACACATTTCATTGGAGAATGACAACTTTTTGTTGCAAAACAAGTTAATAAACATTTTTTTCTAATTGCTAAGAAAAAGCCTTTGGCCGAATAAGGCCGTCTTCAGACAAAACTCTAAAATACAGGACTACTGGCGACAGCTGGTGTTTTTTCTTTCTTCTAATGATAAACTCAGAGTGGCCTAATTCGGTAGAAGTCAACTGTAATAGTTAATTGAAAGTCATCTACACCGTTCAGTTCATTAAACATACATCTCACTGCTGTGCCTCTTTCATTTCTCAATGACGAGAGATTTTTAGTAGGCCATGGAATGAGTGGCTAAATCCATATGAGGCATCCTCACACTGTATGGTGACCATCGGCATATCACCATGCAGAGTTTGGACAACACCCATTCCATGCGCTATCGGCAACGACTGTCAAGTCAAAACTGACGTAACCACAGAAACATCTTACGCGAAACTGTAAGCAAACTGATTCCATTAAACAGTTAAGCAGATCTCTTCAACCATTCCTAATTCATATAGTAGGTCTCCTTCATAAAAACAATAAATTAATTTTAAAACCAATTACTAAACTTTTTAAATTTAATTTAACGTTTGGCTGCAAAATCTAGACAATTTCTAAGCTCAAAAAAGAAAACAGTTCTGCGAGATTTGACTGTAATGAAGTTAATTGTTGAAAAGTGCGCTCGCTGTTGTTCCTAGGCTAACGTGATAAACATGTACGAGGAGTAGTCGTAAATTTTTAATTAGCACCTCGAAATAACTAAGTGACGTGGTAATTTTTTGTTTGTTTCAGAAAACTTGTCTGGTCTATATTAAAATCCCTGCACTACAGAATTGTAGCACACCACTAGAGGTGCCAAAAGAAAAATGATACAGCCCAGTCATAAAGTGGAGCATCGTTGGGATAACTCGTCGAGGAGACTAGTCCAATGAAGGCCAACGAACGAGAGCCACCCGCTTCGTTGGCCAATATTTGCTTAGAATGTACTGGTGGCGAATCGGAGCCAACGAAGCGATAGGCCTGTTTGTGGTTCCGTCTGCATGAGGCATCATCAAAGCGTTGGCGGTTGGTTGGCCTTGGGACCCCTTCCCTAGCGTACATGCCGGATCGAATGTTTGTTGGCTCAGTAGTGATCTGCTGTGACTCTCCAACGGATCCGTCTTTGTTTTTCAGGACAACCTCGAGGTGCACTTAGTATGTTTTAATTGACCGGTTTCACTCCCTAATTTAATAGCTAACTACAGTACTTTAAACTGTAAATTCAAGACTTTATGATGATGCTAAAAAATGAAACCAATCTATGAAACATCGTGAGTTCGACTTATGGCTCGCCTGAAGAACTTAATTTTGACAGTCGCCGTTTCCCCTGTTTCTCGCTAAAGCTGTGCATATTGTGTCTAAAAATACTGATATATATGGAGTGGAATATGGAGAGAGCATTAAAAACGATAGAGATTTATCGTGAACGGGCATGTTCACCGGCCCCTACGCACTGCTGTTATAAAAACAAATTGTAAAGATTAGACCTTTGGAAAGAAGTAAGTGATCAGTTAAAAACAAATGTGCAAGATGTGAAAAAGAAAATGCACTCTTTATTGACATCTTTTCGCCGTGAACGACAAAGAGAACCAAACGAAACTGGAGTGACCATTAATCTTTCTGCTGCAGATTACAGCTCCATTACAAGAGGTGTCATCTTTGGAAATTTTAGGGCCTACACAATTCAATAACATTTAGAAATCTGTAGCTTGCATTCGGGAAAAAATATGGAGTAGCCCATATTCCAATTCACCTTTAACGTCAGCATTTATTTTGTCCCACCAAACTGCTCCTTACTTTTTAACAGAGATATCGTCCACCAGCGTCGTTTCTTCATCTACTTTTTCTGATGATCAGCTTGTTGCAGTAAAATAAATGCTGCGCATGTGACGACTGCTAAATCATCTTCTTGTCTCATAATATCGGCCTGTGAAACTATTATCAAAACACGACTTTATAACAATAACAAAACGGGGGCAGCGTCGGCAAGTTACCAGAGCCAGCTATGATTTTACATGGCCGAATCCATTTTCCCCAAAGCCTTCCTTTAGTGGAGATGAGAAGCCGAACGCCAATGCGTTGGCGACTAACGTTCGGCCGAATCCAGTATCTGTCGTTCGTTGGGTTAGGTTGGGTTGACTTGGGGAGGAGACCAAACAGCGAGGTCATCAGTCTCATCAGATTAGGGTGGAAGTCGGCCGTGCCCTGTCAGCATTTCCCTGAAGCGATTTAGGGATATCACGAAAAACCTAAACCAGGATGGCCCGACGCGGGATTGAACCGTCCTGGTCCGAGTGCGAGTCCAGTGTGCTAACCACTGCGCCACGACACTCGGTCGTTCATTGGACTAGTGTGTACGCGCCTTTATGCACTTGAAGGGGAAGAACGCTGCAACAATCCGTGCTGTCTTGGTGTGAGCGTACAGTAACAATCCCATATCACAAGGAACAGCAGTGAGGTGACGCAGACGCTTTACAGCGCTCAAACATGTCTGAATGACGAAAAATGAAGCGACAGACCAGCTCCCCCGTAAATATCATCCAATCGAAAGAGAAGTAAAGGCCTGCTTGTCGAAGACCAGCGTACCACAGTTGACGCAGTGTTGGAAAAAGTGATCGTCAGTGATGGATTAGTTTGGTTCAAATGGCTCTGAGCACAATGGGACTTAACAGCTGTGGTCATCAGTCCCCTAGAACTTAGAACTACTTAAACCTAAACAACCTAAGGACATCACACACATCCATGCCCGAGGCAGGATTCGAACCTGCGACCGTAGCAGTCGCGCGGTTCCGGACTGCGCGCCTAGAACCGCGAGACCACCGCGGCCGGCATGGATTAGTTTCCAACATCTTGTACAACATACTCGTGTTGAAAATAACGAAGTACGTCGCCCGACGGGTCCCACGACTGTTCGTAGCCCACCGAACAGAGGCAGCAGCGGGGATGTTGCAGGTGTTCCAGTCAACCACCGTGGTCGAGGGCCGAAGAAGGCCAAGACCCAGCCATCACAGTGTAAGGTGATGCTGAGTATTTATTGGCACTGCCATGATATGGAGAAAACAGAGCATGCACATAATGTGCGAACCATCACCGGAGCATACTACTAAAATCTCCTGGCGAGTTTACGGAAGGCTGTCAAGACGAATCGTCGCAGGAAGCTGCCGCATGGAATATTTTGGCTGCACGACAACGCCCCACCACATTCTGCACAGGCCACAGTCATCCCTGTTGCTTCTTTGGACTATAAAATTTTTCCTTCTGTCCCGCACCCCATTCCAGCCTGTTTTCTACAGGAGTGGATCCAGTGACTTCTTCTTCCCTCTGACGCAGAAGCTATTCCCAGCAGACATTCACAGAACGACGGCTAAGTGTTTTTCGAAGTGGAACATTTGCTGAATAACCATATTGTAGGCTTTTATTTTATTTTATGTTATTTATTTATCAGGTTCCTTCGGTCCCCACAAGCCAAAATCAGTGCAGTTTTCACAATGCTGATTAGAAAATTTATAAAAAATTAAAGAATCAATAAAATACGAGAAAACAGGATACGAATTAGCAAAACATTATAGACGAAAGATGTCAACTACTCCGAACAACTCCCATACAGAGCAGGAGGTGGGACAAGGAAATCTTTCATGTTGGATTTGAATACGTGCAGTTTTTCACTCAATTTGTGTCAGTTCAGCTGGAAGCCTTTTGAAAATGAAACATGCTGAGTAGCGCAAAACTTTCCGCATAACACTTCAGGAAGTGCTATCCAAGCATACATCGTTTCTCCATCTGGTTTTCAACGAATAATTGCTCTTGTTTTCTGAATGAATCAGTGTTGTCAACAACAAATCAAATCCCACGATGGAAAGCATAGACAGTAAAAAAACTACGTATAAAAATTCAGAATGTTTAGAGGAGATAAAAAGAAATACTTTTTTTATGCGACAGAATATTCCTCATGTCCATTATAATTATCCGGGCTGTTATGCCGTGGTCGGTTGACGAATTCTGTGTCGATTCCCAACGCTTCGTCTCCGACTGCGGGAGACATCTTCAAGGGGGTCCGTAGCTCAATGGAAGGTCCAACACACCCACTGGCTCGGCACGATACACTCCAGAAAGTTGGCTGCCTGTTTGGTTGAAACTGCAGTGGCCATTCGTGAAACATCTGGTCGTTTTGAGCGTGTTTGATAATCGTTAGCACACGGATGCGAGTTGTGCATTAATATAAACACGACAGTTTCAATAACACCTTTAAAACAACACTCATCACACAGCAGATTGAACACAGCCTCTGAACTTCACTAGAACCTAATCCTTCACTGACCTTTAGCATGGGAACGGTGCAGCTGTAACATTTTTGTTACGTAAAAAAGTGTTTCTTACTATGTTCTCTAAACGATCTAATATTTTGTGTATGTACTTTTTTACATCCTGTATGCCCAGGTAGGGCAGAGATTTCCGAGACAAGTGAGCAACGACTTACACGGAAGTTCACAAACTGACACTGCAGATCAATTCTGACCGCTCTTTTCCGAACGAAGAATGTGCATCAAAAAAAATAAGCTCCCGGGCGAAAAATTGATACAATCATCACTTAATACTGTGTAATTTTTTTTTCCTTTATTGTTATTTTAATACCTAAACAAGCCTACGCCGCTCTTCAGCCATAGTGTTGACAATAACAGAACACAGAATGGAGAATCAGAATGAACATAGTGACGTGCAAAAAAGAGTGGTCACAGATACACAAAAAACACGGAGCCGCTCACACTCGACGATAACGACACTGAAAACACGTTGACACGGCGCACAGAACACTGGTGAATCCGACGGCACAAGTGAACGTAGAAGCGTGACGGCGGACACTAAAAAACACAAAACGACGTCACACACAAGAGACACAGATGGCGATGATCTCCTGCGCGCGAATGTTCACTGAGCGTGTGCGAGTCCGGGGACATGCCAAGAGAGGAGGAGGAAGAAGGGGAATGGGAGAGGGAGAGGGGAGAGCAGAGAACCCATGGGCAGAGGAGATAGGGTAAGGAGGAAGGGGGAGGGGAAGCCCGGGGGAAGAGGGGAGGAGGGAGGGGACGGGGGAAAAGGAAAGAGAAGGGAAGGGAAGAGAAGGGAGGGAGGGTGCCTAAAGGAAAGGACACAGAAAGTGGGGGAGTGAGGATCAAAGTTGATAGGAGGGGTAGATGGAGGGGAGGAGGACATCATCAGGGAGGGGGAGATGGCGGAAGCCACCTTGGGAGAGGGTAAGGAGGGTGGAGAGATGGAGACCGGGTGCGACGTGGGAATACAGGCGCAGCAGCGGGCGGGGGTGGGAAAGGATGGGTGAGACAAGCGGATGAGGAGATCGAGTTTGCGGGAGGTGTACAGGATCCGTAGCCATTCAAGGAAAAGGAGGAGGTGGGGGAAGGGGATGAGATCATACAGGATCCGCGTGGGGGAGGGGAGACGGATGCAATAGGCGAGGCAGAGAACATGGCGTTCAAGGATTTGTAGGGATTTATAAAAGGTAGGGGGAGCAGAGATCCAGGCCGGATGGGCGTAACAAAGGATAGGGCGGATGAGGGATTTATAGGTGTGGAGGATGGTGGAGAGGTCCAGACCCCACGTACGGCCGGAAAGGAGCTTGAGGAGACGGAGTCGGGAGCGTGCCTTGGCTTGGATTGTCCGGAGATGGGGAGTCCAGGAGAGGCGACGGTCGAGGGCGACAGCAAGGTACTTAAGGGTGGGAGTGAGGGTGATAGGACGGCCATAGACGGTGAGATAGAAATCAAGGAGGCGGAAGGAAGGGGTGGTTTTGCCTACAATGATCGCCTGGGTTTTGGAGGACTTGACCTTGAGCAACCACTGGTTGCACCAAGCGGTGAACCGGTCAAGATGGGATTGGAGAAGGTGTTGGGAGCGCTGCAGGGTGGGAACAATGGCAAGGAAGGCGGTGTCATCGGCAAACTGGAGAAGGTGGACGGGGGATGACGGCGGCGGCATGTCCGCCGTGTACAAAAGGTACAGAAGGGGGGAGAGGACGGAGCCTTGGGGCACGCCGGTGGAGGGGAAAATGGTGTAGGAATCTGTGTTATGGATGGTGACATAGAAAGGACGGCGGGAGAGAAAGGAGACGATCAGACGGACGTAGTGAATGGGAAGGGCGAAGGTTTGGAGCTTGAAGAGGAGACCGGAATACCATACGCGGTCAGAAGCTCGTTCGAGGTCCAGGGAGAGGAGGATTGCGGAGCGACGGGAATGTAGCTGGTCGGAAAGGAGATGAGTGAGGTGAAGGAGAAGGTCGTCGGAAGAGAAGGACGGCCGAAAGCCACACTGGGTAACGGGAAGGAGGCGGTGCTGGCGGAGATGCTGGTGGATGCCTCGGGTGAGGATAGATTCCAGGACCTTGCTGAAGACCGAGGTAAGGCTGATTGGACGGTAGAAGGAGACGGCGGACGGCAGTTTGCCAGGTTTAAGGAACATTAGGATACGGGAGGTTTTCCACAGGTTGGGGTAGTAACCGGTGGACAGGACTACATTGTAGAGCCTGGCCAGGGTGGAGAGGAAAGAGACAGGAGCTTCACAAAGGTGACGGTAGGTGACACGATCGTGACCAGGAGCGGTGTTGCGTTTTGTGCGGAGTGTAGCAAGGAGATCCCGTGTAGTAATAGGGGCATTGAGTTCCGTGTGTGCATTGTTGTCCAAGTACTGGAAACCAGGTGCGAGGGGAGGGACAGAGGTGTCAGTTCGATTGCAGACATCCGGGAAGAGGGAGTAATCGAACTGGGGATCATCGAGGATGGAAAAGACATCAGAGAGGTAGGAGGCAAAGTGATTGGCCTTACTAAGGGTGTCAGGAAAGGGGTGATCATCATGGAGAAGACGATAGTAGGGGGAGGGTTTAGTTCCGGTAAGGCGACGGAAGGCTGACCAGAACTTGGACGAGTTGATAGGTAGGGTAGCATTTAAACGGGTGCATGTCTGTCGCCAGTCCCGGCGTTTCTTAGCCGCTACCGTGTAACTCCGTCCCTGGATTTGATAACTGTCTGGATTCGGTTAGGAAGTGAGTCCACTGCTGGTAGACACGTTTGAACAGTCCGCCGCGAAACACCAATCACTCCACTAACTTCACACACCGTGTGGTAACGGGCAAGGCCAAACACGTTTGCTTCTTTTTGCCCCTCTGTCACGTCCTTACATTTGCCCATGTTTACGCACAAAGTCCGCTTGAAACATAAATGTCTCGGTCATCGCTGCTGCCGTATACTCACGCGGAGGCAGTTCACGCGCAGGTGAATCGATCGCTAAGCCATCTGTAAAAGCTAACGATTGATCACTGTTTTCACTCTGGGGTGATTAATACATTGTCCGTTGAGCTAATGACACCATATGAGATCATGTAAGCAAAGTAAACATGTCATCGTGTTTCAGTGTGACAGACAGTGGATATCATTCTTATAGTGAAGATTCAGTCTCTGCACAATATCTTGAACGTGAGAGTGCCAAGAAAGCCGAAAGCCTTCCATCTACCTTCAGTCTTAAGACTTTAAAATGGTCGATTTAACCGACTGCTTCAGCACCTTCGGACAGTAAAATTTCTCTTTTACGAGATTTTGTTTCGGAAATTGTTTGCATTGCGTTTTGTTACAGATAAGCGTCAGTCCGTTCTCTGATAGCCATGTTCTGGTGTTACGGACTACGCTATTAGCTACATCATTTATGTTACGTCCCACGTCTTTCAGAGTAATACCTGTGTCACCTGCGAAGAGAACAATTTTTGTGCCAGCTCTCAGTTTTAGTGTTAGATTACTGATGTACACAGTATCAAGAAAAACAATGGATCTAGAGCACAACCCTACAACCAAGGTCTTCGCCAACTCATCTACTTTTGGGGAAAACGCGTCCCGTTGGAGGGTGAATACGTAGAAAAGGGCTAAAGCTGTAGTCAGAGCTTGATTTTTTTCGAGATTAATTCACAGACTTCTCTTGGTAAACCTCTAACTTATGCGAATGTCGTCCACTTTTCCATTGACCTGACACGATGTGCGTTAGACAGTCAAACAATCAATGTTGCTGCGTTTTTTTGAAGCTGCATTATGACTACTAGGTCCTGCCAACTTATTACTTTATGCAGGCTGCACTGCTCCAGACAAACCTCATAACCAGTACCCACGGCCACCACCATACAGCAATATTGTGCTGCCCAGTTGAGGCCACGATCACTGTTGGCCACGCAGCACCACGTGGAGGTGGGGCTGCGTCGAGTTCTTGTGTCTGCAGTTTGGTGTTATCCTTTATTTACTTACAGCAATTACACTTATTTTTTAAAGAAAAATACAGAATTTTGGGAGTAATAAATTATAAATTTATGGTGCAAATTAAGAAGAGAATATAAGAATACAGGAAAGAGAAGATATATATATATCCTTAGACCAACACCACCTGGGGAAGGGCGCTTGGTGTTCAACTTCAAGGTCATTTTAATTCTATCCACATGAACATTCTCTTTCGGGAAAACTCGATTTGTTCAGTCCACATGGATCTAATCTATGTCGGTGTTGTTTGTTAGAGTGCTGTCTGAGTTGATGTTTCCTAGGTTACATAGCTCCTATCACTAGGTTAGTTAGTAAACAAATTCTGCATGGTTTTGGAACAATATCCTGGCTCATTGTAACCTAATTAAGTTACATACTGTTCCTACATAGCTGTAGGAGATATAACAAGCCATCACTAACCTATTATTAATCTGTAAATACATTTACGTAGAATAAAACTAGACTTTTCTAAGTAGTGGACCCATCAGTTTTGTATTATTGCGTAATGTGCATGATTTGTTTCTGTTGTGCATTTATACTCTTTGATTTAGCTTGCTTACTTTATGTTAAATTTATATTACATTCTTGTTACTACGTTTACAATGATGTGTTCACTTATGTAAGTACTTAACAATATTGGGTACAGATTTAACATGGCTTTGAAACAATATCTATCCACGGACAGTTCTGGTTACTCGTACTTTTAATTAGATGCATTCATGATAATACATTAATTGCAATCTTCAGTTAATGTTCACTTGAGTAGTTGTGCACGTTTCAAGAGTTTTATGTTATGTATATTTCGTGTGTCTACGTTATGTCAGTGTTGTCACTGTTACTCGTATAATCGTCAGTACTGGAGCTACTGGAGCTATCTGTGTCGCCCTGTCTTCGTCTTCTTCTCCTTCTGTATTGGTGACTCTGTTTGTATATGCCATGTTCTGCTTTTGAGATATTGTTGGCGATTGCTTTCAACTGTGTCCATGTATCTGAGTTCCTCGGTGCATCATATAGTGTTGTTTCCCGTGTTCCATGTTATTACGTAAGTGCCTATATCTAATGTATTTCAAAAGAAAGTGTTCTGAGGAACCGATTTTCCCGCAAATGCAACGATTGCTTTCTGAAAACGACAAGCGTTGCAAGTGCATGTGATAAGGGCCATGTCCAATCACAAAATTAACTAATCCTCGGCTGGGATTGAGATGGCGTAATAGTAGCTGCTCCCTGTCTGGGGAAAAATTAATAGCCTTAATGACCCTTATTACTCTAATGTCCGAAAGAACAGACACCATATCCATATAAAGTTTATAGTTCTGGCAATACCGGCCATGGCCTTATTCTTCTATGCAGATACATACACATTACCCGAACTCTTACGGGACTTGGTAAGAATGTCTTCCACGAGTAATGAGTGTATTGGGTAGGGACACTACAAATGCAGTGTGTGGACATATAAGATGAGAATGTGGGTCTCGCGGGAGGCGTGCGCGAGATAGTCACTGCAGTCGCACTATCCTCTGTGCCCTCGGTGGGTCAGATGGATGCCGGCACGGTAGCTCAGCGTGTCTGAGGGCTGCTCGCCCTCAGTAACAAAAAAGTGAGTGAACAGGTCAACGGAGGACCTAAATGGGTGTCATCGGACGTCCACCCCGAACAAATTCAACGAACAATATAGAACAAAATGAGATAAAACAAAGATGAATAGAGCGTCTGCCATGCAAGCAGGAGATCTCGGGTTCGAGTCCCGGTCGGGACACACATTTTCACCTGTCCCCGTTGATATATGTCAACGTCCATCAGCAGCTGAAGATTTTAATATACAATTCTAATTCTAACTTATTACTCTCGTCCCACTCTTTTGCCAAGTGTCCGCCCTCTAATATTTTAGTTGGTGCCTATCTTCCGCGTGCGGCACAGTGACCTGCAAGACTCTCTGAGGTCTTTCCATCTTCAGCCAGTATGTTGCAGCTCGATATATCTGATGGTTATATCGATCGGGTATATTCCAAGCACCACATACAGCGAATTGACTGATGTGGTGTCGAACACACGGATAGTCTAAGTAGCACACTCCTCTGTCTAACAGTGGTCTGTTCATGTCGAGACCGAGTCTATGCCCATGGACTAGCTTCAAAGATCAGTACGTACTCGAAAAGCGCCGGTCAGAAGTGTCCGAGTGGCTCTCTCTGTGCCTTCTGCTGCCTCACCGTGCGCCCCCTTGTGTGCAGACTGCCGACCTGTACCTTATGCTGGACCTGGACCTCGGCCTGGGCCTGGACGGGTGGCACCTGGGGGCCGTGCTGTACTCCCTGATACTGCTCTGCCTGCTGGCCGACCACGTGATGCGTAAGGGACGCCGCTACCGCGGGACCACCACGCTGCGCGACATGGACACCGAGCGCCAGCAGATCAACGTCAGCTGCAAACCGAGGTGCGTCCCTTCTTGTGCGTGTCGCGTATAATGAACGGTCTCGCAAGCGTTCCCAGTCTCCCAGAGAACAGAGTGATGCAGCCCAAAGAGGAGGGAAGGTTTCGAAGATATGGTTTAAGAATGTAAAACTACACTTAGGCTCAAATTTGGTATTAATACCATGGTGCTTCACGAGCCGTTAGTTTACTGGGTCCTGTGTGCCCTTTCCTTCCTACGACCTTTGAAATGCCTTACTTAGCCAAACGTAGAGTGCGTCCGAAAAGCCCCGTAGTTCCGGATCAAAATAATATAGAGGCTGTAACAAAAAGGTATGGCCAAAGTTTCAGAAAACTTTCCCCACACTTAGAGGCAGAAAGCATGGTATATGCACATGGGTGCAGACAGGCTTTACTTCTTTGTTAGAGCTCAGTATCTACACATGATAGGAATACAGTAGGTTCTCACGTAGCACTCTCCGGTCATATCATCAAAACTACCTGCTGCACGTAATGGTCTCACGCGGACACTACAGAGCGTCCATAAGGTCTGGGTAATAGGGAATTCTAATAAACAATAACAAAGCACATTTTAGTCTATTTACTGTTAATAATGTTTCCAACATTATCTCCATGCTTTTCAATGCATTATTTGATGCGCTTTGCAAGATTAAACTGAACTCAATGGAATATGACTGAATTGCCTTCAATTTTAGCACACTCACTGGTAACGCGTTTTGTCAGGTGGTTTAAATTTGTCATATCTTTCAGCATATCCCAGAAAAGAGATCAAGGGAAGAAAGGTCTGGCGAACGAGGTGACCACTGCACATGATCTCTTCTCCCAATTCAGTGAGGAAAATTGTCGTTCAACCAATCTCCGACAACTGCAGAGAAATGGGCAGGATCCCCAGCCTGCTGAAACCAGTCTGAAAGTCCCTCACACAAACGCCCAATCTGAGGCATCAGTTTGTCTCTCCGTGTGTTCAGATAAGTCTCACTCGTTACATCTTCATTAAAGAAGGAAGGTCCTAGCACATGAGCTTTCCACAAACCACAGCACACATGAGCTTTTCACAAACCATAGCACACCATCACTTTTTGGCAGCGCTGCTGTTTGGATGGACTCATCCAATATGGATTGCCTTGAGACCAATATCGTAGGTTTTGTCTGATCGCTTCACCATTGGCGTAACACAGTTTCATCACGGAACAACACACAGTCTTCATTAAAATTGATATTTTCGTCCAGTTTATCCACAGATCATTGAAACATTTTCATGCGTCTATCGGGGTCGTATTCATTTAAGCGATGCGATATCTGTAACTTGTAAATGTGAAACCTCTCCTCTGCCAGGATTTTGTGGATGGTTGACCTTGGAAAACCCAACTCTGTGGATGTCCGACGAAGAGATTTCTTTGAGCTAGCATAAACCTTGGTCAAGACAGCATCTTTCTTTTCGTCGGAAGTCTTTGGTCGTCCGGAACGGTATTTGCCCAACACACCGCCTGTTTCTTTAAACTTGTTGATTTATTTCCCGACGGCATTAAAACAAACAGGTTACGATGAAGGTGTCGAAGGTTAAATTCTTCCACAGTTTTGCGATACGATTATCCTTCTCGTCCATGTGAGTAGCAACTCCACTAGATCTTCTTTAGACAGAGCCATCATTCAATCTGAAAAACAAGTTGTTAGAATTATTAGAATTTATTTTTTATTAATTATTAATTAATATTCGTTAATGTTTATAGAATATACAATATTTATTAAAATTTATTGGAATTCCCTCTATATGCAGACTTTGTGGATACTAAAATTCTCGTCAACTATACGAAGAGACTCCTCCACCACCTGAAATGTTATTCTCCTTCCAGGCCTCCCCCAGTCGCAAGTAGTAGATTTAAACGTCCCACTATCCGTAAGACGACGATAATTTGCTTCAAATGCCCTCCTGTCGGACCACTGTCGTTCCGAAAATCCGTCCCTATACAATTGTTGAGCACCACAGCCACTACGATCTGCTAATCCGTACAACAAACGGACATCTGTGAGATCGGCATTTGAGTGCACTACCACTGCACTGTACCGGAAACCAAGGGCGTGATGAATGTTTAAACAGTTTATGCTATATGCCTGATGCTAGCAGAGCAATGAAACTAGTCGCTTGTCAATACAAGCAATGAAATAACATGTCAAGAGTATCTTCGTTCAGTTGGAATAACAAACATTGGAGGTGGATGTACGAATTACAAGTCATCTTCTATCTAAACGTAACGAAGAGGGTATTTTGAACATTTCATGTAAGAAAACGTTTCATGTAATTCTGTTACGTTCTGTTTTTGTGTGTTTCCATGGTTAATGTGATTGTAAAGAGTAGTAGAAAACAGGCTCTAACCTGGAAATAAAGCGTTTCCGGATTCGTGTCCACTGAACATATTTTATTCTTCTACGTGTGAGGCATGTTTCCGTATCTTCTTGTTACACTCTGTATTGTTTGTTGGAGTTATTACGTATCCAGTGGATCTGTATATGTACAAATCTGGCTTACACAGAGATTCCCTCCTTGACGTCTTTTTGACTTAGGTTTCGAAAGACTTCCTCAACATTTTATGCAGTTGTTCATTAGCCTTGTAGTGACGAGAGCCATAGGGAACTTTTATTATTCCTCTAAATGTCTACCATGTTTAGGTCCTAGCTTCGTGGTGGCCATTTCAGTGGGGCTGCAGATGTTGCTCAACCACAGACAATCTAGCAGCCTCAAAATTGTTCATCAAGAAATTCTCACATCTCAAGAACGAAGTTTGCTGGAGCTACACCCTGCTGTAACCACACGTGATTCTTAATTTCACTGTCTTCAAGCTGACGTATTAACTGCATCTGCAACTTGTCAAAATAAGGATTTCCCATCAAGCGAGCTCAAAGAAATGTAGTCCGAAGAGGTACCGTGGTGACATCACGGTCGATACGATAACATGATGGGGGCTCCTTTCCACATCTTTCACATAAACTGGGATTTTTCTTGAGACCAGAAAATCACATTCCTCTTGAGTAAACTGCACTTGGAAACTACGCCAACAAAGCACAGCATTCCGCAACTCTCTGCTCCTTTTCATTGTCAGATAATTAATCACAAACGCCTGACTAAATCTTTTCATTTTCAAAACTTTTAGTAATATATTGAAGTATTTTTAGCCACTGTACTTGAAATTCAGCTGCTGTTTTGCGAATAGCTTTCGTTGGAGACGGTACCACACATATTCGCTCGCATTTTCTAGCGTTCGCTACAAAGCCCGTCGTTGAAGATGTCTGAAACAGAAGCATATTTCTCCTAATCAAGTAGGGTTTCTTTATGATATGAGGTCTCGTCAAAGCAATCTCCAAACGAAGTCATTATTTCTCTACTTGCTTTCCCGCGCCTATAGTTGCTTCTAAACCGTGTAACTGTGTCCACACACAGCAGCCATGTCTTCTGAACTGAAAAAATGCAATACTGAAACAAAATAATACAATACTGACACTAATGCTATTCTTCAGATTCATAGCAGAGACAGGAATAAAATAATTAACCTATTTATGTCTCCAAATGTAAAACGTCAAGAATGACACAGGAACTTCTCAGACGCCTTGTAGTTTACCCTAAACTCCAAACCACGGCGTTACTTGACTCTTTTTCCACTAACAAACATAGCCAGAGATAAAAAAACCGTAGGAACAAACGTGAATCGAGCGCTGGACGTTTGGTTTCGTGGACCGCAGTTTTCACTGATAGGATATCATCCATATCGACGCAGGTGATCCAATATTACAGGTAGAATTTAAAACATGTTTAAAGGACTTGCAATCAAATAAGGCGGGAGACATAAATAACATTCCTTCGGAATTTCTGAAATAATTCTGGGCAACAACTATTCAAGTTTGTGTGTAGAATATATGAGATTCGACACTTGCGATCCGACTTTCGGAAAAATATCTTCCATAAAATTCTGAAGATATCAAGGGCGGATA
The DNA here is from genome assembly GCF_021461385.2 of Schistocerca piceifrons. Taxonomy (NCBI): domain Eukaryota; kingdom Metazoa; phylum Arthropoda; class Insecta; order Orthoptera; family Acrididae; genus Schistocerca; species Schistocerca piceifrons. The sequence goes on along the minus strand of NC_060139.1, from coordinate 413,263,139 downwards.
AGCGTGAAAATTATCGTGCATGGTACAAAAGCTTAACATTTCAGTGGTCACAGTTACTGATGACGATGACGATGGTGACGGTCATTTTGGCATTAGGAAAAGTAAAGGCACCACAGGGGCAGTTCTGACGTTGTACTTGATAACAAGGACAAAACTTAAGAAAAATCAAGTAGTGTTCATAGGATTTGTTGACATAGAAAAAGTTCGACAATGGGAAAAGTTGTACGTTGTTCGGAAATCCTCCAAAAATACGTGTAAGCTGTAGGGAAAGCCGGGTGATATTCAATATGTATCAGAACCAAGTAGAAACAACAAGAAAAGAAGATTAAAAACGAACTGTTCAGAGTAAAAAGAGTGTAACATAGGGATGCAGCCTTTATCCTCTATTATTGAGGCTGCAATCGAAGAAGCAGTGGCGGAATTAAAAAATAATTTCAGGAGATGGATTCACATGGTGAAAAACTATCAACGATAAGATTCGCTTCTGGCATTGTATCCTCAGTAGAAGCAAGAAATAATTACAGAGTATACTGAACGAAAGAAACAGGCTACTGAGTACAGAGTATGGACTGAGAGTAAACCGAAGAAAGGAGGGTAAGCAGTGGCTGGCCATATAAAACCAGTCAGAAGATCCAAAAAATAAAAAAAATGAGTGATGAGCAGTAACAGAAATGAGACTAGTGATAAAATTAACATGAAAATTGGTGGCAACGAATTGGACGAAATGAAGGAATTCTGTTACCTTGGTAGCAAAATAACTTATGAGGACTATATAAAAAGCAGACTACCACAGCAAAGATGCCATTAGTGGTCAAACGAAGTCTCCTAATCTCAACCACATGCCTTAATTTGAGAAAGAAATTTCTGAGAATGTATGTTTGGAGAACAGCATTGTGTGAAATGAATCGTGGATCGTGATGGGATCTGGGAAGAAATGTTTGCGATGTGATGATACATAAGAATGCTGAAAATTAGGTAGACTAATAAAACAAGAAATGAGTTGATTCTCCCCAGAATCGGCGAGGATAGAAATATGTGGAAAATATTGACAAGAAGTAGGGAGAAGACAGGAGGAGACGTGTTAAGACATCAGGGAATAGCTTCCATGCTACTAGAAAAAGTTGTAGAGGGTGAAAACAATAGGGGAAAACAGAGATTGCAATACATCCAACAAATAACTGAAGACATACATCCAACAAATAATTGAAGACATTTGGTTTAAGTGTATCTCTGAGACGAAGGGGTTGGTAAAGGAGGGGAAGCAGTGGCTGGCCGTATCAAGCCAGTCAGAAGACCCAAAAACTAAAAAATTGAAAGAAACGCCTTTTAATAGAGGAAACGAAGTTGTCTTGTGCATCCCGCCATGGTTTTCGGTGTCGAATGCAATGATCACACACTAAAATACATTTGCGTTAAGGCTGTGGTGGATTTTTATCCTCGGCAAGTTCTTTTCCATTTTTTCACATTTCCTTTCAATTCCGACGTCGTTCTTCCTGTACCGGCAATGACGTTTTTCAAATGATATTTATTTGTGGACACTTTATCTAAGTGATCCCACAATGAGCAACATACCTTTAATAAACTTCCTTTCCACATGCAAATGGATGTTGATCAATAACCACTTGTGATGCTTTTGAAATGAAGCATGCATATGGCCGAAGACTACATGGAATGCAGGCTGGAGGCTTCTGTTTGCCTTATAGTTTCCTCAACTGTCCTTTGTTACAACAGTCATGCTGGCGAGTATGTTGTGTGTGTAACGACGTCAAGCAGAGCCATACAACGTAAAAAACAGAAAGAGGTAAATGGTGCTCCACACCCCTGAACACGTCAACTTGATATGTGAGATATTTGTGGACTATTGTAACACAAGAGATCTTTGCAAAAACAGACATAATGTCTTATGGGATAACAGCAATCAGTGATTTTATAATGTTACTTAAAATCCGTCTTGATTGCAAATTTTTTATTCATATGACCGGTTTCGGTTCATTCAGAACCATCTTCAGATCTGATATTTCAGTTACAGGAGTAACCCGTCCACGTGACGTAGCATGTGAAAGTTGCTGGATTTGGACGGGTTACTCCTGTAACTGAAATATCAGATCTGAAGATGGGTCTGAATGAACCGAAACCGGTCATATGAATAAAAAAAATTTGCAATCAAGACGGATTTTAAGTAACATTACACAAGAGATCGGTGCCCAGTACCAGTGTTCCTCGAGGGACATTGTATTCCTTTTGATATGACTGAAGACGAAACACTTGATAGACAGGAACGGGAACAGATACCTCTCCAGTGTCACGCAGGACTAGGGTAGTTTTCAGCCAGCCGCTGTGGCCGAGCGGTTCTAGGCGCCTCAGTCTGGTTCGAATCCTGCCTCGGACATGGATGTGTGTGATGTCCTTAGGATAGTTAGGTTTAAGTAGTTCCAAATTCTAGGGGACTGATGACGGCAGCTGTTAAGTCCCATAGTGCTCAGAGCCATTTGAGCCATTTTTGATAGTTTTCAGTCAACAAAATGTGTTCGAAGAATTATATGGTACGGTCGTCCACCGACGTCTATAACCAGACACGGTCGTTACTTTTGCCCTCAGCACGTCGAAGTAGACGGCAGTATGCATCTCAGCTGGAGCGATTATTGTCCTCGTGAATGTAAGTTCACCAACAGCATGGCAACATGATGATCGGTGACAATAGGCCGTGAAACATGATGAATGCAGAATCACTTTGTGGAACAACTTAATATTCTGTGATGGGTAGTAAGTTCGCGTCGAGTTCAACAAACCACGCATTTGCGTCTGGAAAGAGCATGAAACGCCAAACAACTCAGAATGTGTACACTAAATATCCAAATTTCGTATTTGTAAATTCCCAGCGCGAGCAGAATTTAACGGTATCTGGCACATGGGATTCTGCCTCAACTTAAAACAGTCTTTGGACAACTATAAGGTAAAGGGAAGAGATGCTCTGATTTTTTTTATGCATCCTGATGGCCGTTGACGTAGAACGGAGTTGGTGAACACCAGTCCACAAGATTGGATACCACATGTCCATCTACAACTAAATAGATACGCCGCGAGCCACCATACGGTAAATGGCGGAGGGTAACTCGCAGCACTGTTAGTCATTCGTTTTTCTGTTCCACTGCCGCGCGGGATAGCCGCGCGGTCTGCGGCACCTTGCCACGGTTGGCGCAGCTGCCCCCGTCGGTGGTTCGAGTCCTCCCTCGGGCATGGGTGTGTGTGTTATCCTTAGCGTAAGTTAGATTAAGTTTGATTAAGTAGTGTGTAAGCCTAGGGACCAATGACCTCAGCATTTTGGTCCCATAGGAACTTACCGCAAATTTCCAAATTTTCTTTTCCGCACGCAAACGGAAAATGGGTGAAGCGACTGTCTATATGCTACTGTGCGGTCCCTACGAGAGACAGACGTCGATGACAGCCAAAACGTTCCACAGTCTGCCACAAAAGCCGGTATTAAAAGCAAAACATTTGATAAACTGGAGTGTAAGAAATGGTTTTCCACCCGACTGGACCTTCATGGTATTCGCTTCAACAGCGCATGGCAGCTGTGCCAACAGCCGCACGGACTGGAGATTGCTTCTCATAGAGCATGGCAAAATGTTTTCCAGAAGTCATCAACAACTTCAACTAATTTGTACCAGAAATGTTTAAAGCGGTGATAGCTGCATGTGATGGTCGCACACCGCATTAAGAGGTAGTATTTACAGGTCCTTTATCGTGGAATTTCACGGTCAAAACTGTGCTCGCACATATTCTGTGTCTATAGGGTTCCACAGCTGCCATATACTGTAAAAATCATAAATACAAGATTCCTCAGTAACCGCGCAGTGTCTTACTTTGTCATTTTCCCACGATTTGTTTCGATCATAAGGCATCTGAAGTACAGGAAAATCAGCTTATGTCACACAAATATTAACGACATGACCATCATGACATGAAAATACCGTATCACAAAAGGACTTCTCCAACAGTATTTTAGTGAAATATCGCCTAGTGGCGGATGAAGCCAGAGAGCCATGTGATCGAAAGCGAGCCTGGGATACTGTCCACCCCACCCCTAATGTGTGTTTTGAATTCTGTTTGTACCATTTGAGAATGGTGAGAAACCGAAAACATCCTTGGGAAATTACGACACAGTGCAGCTATTGTCGAATCAAGCCCGATGGAATCCAAAAGTGCTACATTACAACGCACCAGTCCGATATTAATAGAATTTAATGCAGATGTTCATCACGTAACGGGTATTAAGTGATTCAGCTTTCATTCCATTCAGAATTGACGTCCGTCATCAGCTTCATTATGAGGTCTGACTCCGCACAGGCACGAATACACTACTGCATTCATTCTAACGTGGAAACAGCATCCAAATGGCATCTTGAGGAATTTCTTGCCATGCCTGAAACACGTGTTGTGTCAGATCTTGAAAATTACTGAATGAAAGCCGATTTGAAAGTATATTTCGTAGCATCCCATCCCAGACATGCTCTCTGAATGACAAAGAGGGACCGGGTAGACCAGTCAACGATCATTACATTCGTCAAGGTGTTTCTGGTGTGACTTCAGTGCCATCTGGTACTCTTTATCATCAAGGGTATGACAACAGGGTTCTCCGTTCTGGCGAGCATTCAGCCTCGCTTCAGTAATTATAATTTCAGTCCTGTTGTCACACTCCACGCCCAGAGACGTCTCAGATAGTTTGGCAGCTGGTGCAGAGTTTCAACTTGTTCTCTCTCCTCCCACGACCACACCCATAAACCCCACAAGAACATCGAAGAATTTTTTTGGCGGGAAGCAATTTTTTATACATGTCGTTAAGTAAGTAAAGCATAATGTTAATTATTTTGAAAGAGGTTTTATTTTTCGGTACTAACAGGTATGATATATTTTTATAAGTAAGGCCAGCTGCAGTGCCCGGCTTTGCCCGGAATGTTTAATATCGGTCACACAAAGTGATTGGTCCTACGCCTTGGTGATACTCATAGCGAATGCAAGGCGCGGTGGGAAACTACAATCGCTTTAAATCGAAGCTCATATTTAAATTACTCGGTAACAACGGAATGCTAGGAATGAATACATCTTCACCTGCGGCATACCCCATGATGATAGTTGCCCCTATTACGTTCGGCAATAGGTTCATCACGGACAGCCTTGTTCCATTGCATATGTAACAACGGCAACTAACCAATAAATAAAGAGTCTGCAATCACGTTTCTGTCAAATTCTCTAGTTTTCACACGTTCCGCGATCTAGAGACATTTGATAGTATTATATATGTCCTTTGTTAGGAATTTAATTTTTCATTAATTTTCTTCATTGTTACGTCTGAATGTAGAAATCTGAAGTAAATGAGCTAAGTACGTACTTTTCTAGGTGTTTCTTAAAAAATATGTAGCCCACGTCCGCCCGAATACTCATTACAGGATCGTGTAGAAATTTGGAGTAAACCGGCCAAGAACTTTCAGAGACTTTTTGAAACAACCTTGCTCCTTTATATATTACATACATACATTTTTCACGTCATATTACGAAATCTTATATAGGCAGTGATCTTCCTCTTGTCTTGAAGGTAAATTTCGTGAAGATCGGAATAAAATTGTAGATTTTTACGAATTACAAGCAGACAAACGGACACTGTTCTTTATGCAGAGTAAATCACCTAAAACATGCACCGCAAATGTTCTTGGTGTTCATTGCAGGATTCTAGTGGCAGTCGTTTACGAAATACAGCATTTTGAAAAGTATCCGCACCGACACTTGTTTGTTGTTTTTTTTAAATATTTATGTTGTTTGTACTGTTCTGTACGTCAAGTGGTGTGCTTTAATTGTCTGTACATGTACAACTCATTGAACTGTTTGATTTATAGGCACATAGATTTACACATCAAATGACACTGCACGCCCTAAAGTGACAACACAACTTATCACGGGCAAATTACACAGACCTTTTTTGAATGTTTAATGCCCGCAGTAAGAAAGAAGTAAAGAGCATTGTACTAGCTCTTATGTTAACAAAACATCTCAGGTTTTCTTTGCACTGCAATTTCATTGAAACTATACACATCAAAAAACTGCCCGCGATATGAAAGTTGTAAAGAGCGAAGTGAACCATTGTACTAGCTCTTATGTTAACAAAACATCTCAGTTTCTATTTGCATTGCAATTTCATTGGAACTACACACATCAAGAAAAGTTTTGCATCTTCCCGGATCCCAGAACTCATGAAGATAGACGTCGACTGTGGATATTGTATCACAGACACAGTCCCTTTGACTGTTCAGAGATGTCACTAAAACCGCCCAAAGATGTAAACAACCATGCATGAGCAGCGCCTATTAGACGGAGTTTATTAGCCAATCAGTTCCAGTCATTCCACCAAGAAAGAGGTACACGGCTCGTGTGGTCTGTAGTTCAACCATGCCTAGACGGTCAATACCGCGGTTCGATTGTGTCCGCATTGTTACTTTGTGCGAGGAAGGGCTCTCAACAAGGGAAGTGTCAACGCGTCTCGGAGTGAACCAAAGCGATGTTGTTTGGACGTGGAGGAGATACAGAGAGACAGGAACTGTCGATGACATGCCTCGCTCAGGCCGCCCAAGGGCTACTACTGCAGTGGATGACCGCTACCTGCGGATTATGGCTTGGAGGAACCCTGACAGCAAAGCCACCATGTTGAATAATGCTTTTCGCGCAGCCACAGGACGTCATGTTACGACGCAAATTGTGCCCAATAGGCTGCATGATGCGCAACTTCATTCCCGACGTCCATGGCGAGGTTGATCTATGCAACCACAACACCATGCAGCGCGGTACAAATGGGCCCAAAAACATGCCGAATGGACCGCTCAGGATTGGCATCACGTTTTCTTCAGCGATGAGTGTCGCATATACCTTCAACCAGACAATCGTCGGAGACGTGTTTGGAGGCAACCCGGTCAGGCTGAACGCCTTAGACACACTGTCCAGCGAGTGCAGCTAGGTAGCGGTTCTCTGCTGTTTTGGGGTGACATGAAGTGAGGCCGACGTACGCCGCTGGTGGTTATGGAAGACGCTGTAACGGCTGTACGATACGTGAATTACATCCTCCGACCGATATTGCAACCATATCGGCAGCATATTGGCGAGGCAGTCGTCTTCATGGACAATTCGCGCCCCCATCATGCACATTGCGAGTGACTTCCTTCACAATAACGACATCGCTCGACTAGAGTGGCCAGCATGTTCTGTAGACATGAGACATATCGAACATGCCTGGGATTGATTGAAAAGGGATGTTTATGGACGACGTGACCCACCAACCACTCTGAGGGATCTACGCCGAATCGCCGTTGAGGAGTGGGACAATCTGGACCAACAGTGCCTTAATGTACTTGTGGATAGTATGCCACGAGGAATACAGACATGAATCAATGCAAGAGGACGTGCTACTGGGTATTAGAGGTACCGGTGTGTACAGCAATGTGGACCACCACTTCTGAAGGTCTCGCTGTATGGTGGTACAATATGCAATATGTGGTTTCCATGAGCAATAAAAAGGCCGGAAATTATGTTTATGTTGATCTCTATTCCAGTTTTCTGTACAAGTTCCGTAACTCTCGAAACCGTAATGATGCTAAACTTTTTTTGAAGTGTGTAATACTGCTTTAATGTTATGGGTTCGCGTAGAGAAAAATTATTGTGTGGCATATTCAGGACTGATCATTTCGTAGTAAGTTAACTTCTGTGAATTTATCTAGCCGCGACAAAAGATAGCCGTTTTGCGGCAACCACAAGAATGTAATAAAAACTGCCATTAATATTTGAAAATAAACCAAAATGACACTTGACTTAAATAACACAATTAAAATGCAAACTTTGTAAGTTATAGCCACGGATTTGTGCCGTTTAATATTGTTGTTGTTGTGGTCTTCAGTCCTGACACTGGTTTGATGCAGCTATCCATGCTACCCTATCCTGTGCAAGTTTCTTCATCTCCCAGTACCTACTGCAACCTATATCCTTCTGAATCTGCTTAGTGTATTCATCTCTTGGTCTCCCTCTACGATTTTTACCCTCCACGCTGCCCGCCAATGCTAAATTGGTGATCCATTGATGCCTCAGAACATGTCCTACTAACCGGTCCCTTCTTTTTGTCAAGTTGTGCCACAAACTCCTCCCCAATTCTATTCAATACCTCCTCATTAGTTATATGATCTACACATCTAATCTTCAGCATTCTTCTGTAGCACCACATTTCGAAAGCTTCTATTCTCTTCCTGTCCAAACTATTTATTGTCCATGTTTCACTTCCATACATGGCTACACTCCATACAAATACTTTCAGAAACGACTTCCTGACGCTTAAATCTATACACGATGTTAACAAATTTCTCTTCTTCAGAAACGCTTTCCTTGCCATTGCCAGTCTACATTTTATATCTTCTCTACTTCGACCATCATCAGTTATTTTGCTCCGCAAATACCAAAACTCCTTTACTACTTTAAGTGTCTCATTTCCTAATCTAATTCCCTCAGCATCACCTGACTTAATTCGACCACATTCCACTATCCTCGTCTTGCTTTTGTTGATGTTCATCTTAAATCCTCCTTTCAAGACACTATCCATTCCGTTCAACTGTTCTTCCAATTCCTTTGCTGTCTCTCACAGAATTACTGCGTGCTCAATATACAGATTGAATAACATCGGAAGAGAGGCTACAGCCCTGTCTCATTCCCTTCCCAACCACTGCTTCCCTTTCATGTCCCTCTAGCCTTATAACTACCATCTGGTTTCTGTACAAATAGCCTTTCGCTCCCTGTATTTTACCCCTGCCACCTTAGAATTTGAAAGAGAGTATTCCACTCAACATTGTCAAAAGCTTTCTCTAAGTCTACAAATGCTAGAAACGTAGGTTTGCCTTTCCTTAATCCTTCTTCTAAGATAAGTCGTAAGGTCAGTGTTGCCTCACGTGTTCCAATATTTCTACGGAATCCAAACTGATCTTCCCCGAGGTCGGCTTCTACCAGTTTCCCATTCGTCTGTAAAGAATTCGCGTTAGTTTTTTGCAGCTGTGACTTATTATACTGATAGTTCGGTAATTTTCACATCGATCAACACCTGCTTTCTTTGGGATTGGAATTATTATATTCTTCTTGAAGTCTGAGGGTACTTCGCCTGTCTCATACATCTTGCTCACCAGATGGTAGAATTTTGTCATGACTGGTTCTCCCAAGGCCATCAGTAGTTCTAATGGAATGTTGTCTACTCCCGGGGCCTTGTTTCGGCTCAGGTCTTTCAGTGCTCTGTCAAACTCTTCACGCAGTATCGTATCTCCCATTTCATCTTTATCTACATTCTCTTCCATTTCTATAATATCGTCCTCAAGTACATCGCCCTTGTATAGACCGTCTATATACTCCTTCAACCTTTCTGCTTTCCCTTCTTTTGTTAGGACTGGGTTTCCAACTGAGCTCTTGATATTCATACAAGTGGTTCTCTTTTCTCCAAAGGTCTCTTTAATTTTCCTGTAGGCAGTATCTATTTTACCTCTAGTGAGATAAGCCTCTACATCCTTACATTTGTCCTCTAGCCATCCCTGTTTAGCCATTTTGCACTTCCTGTCGATCTCATTTTTGAGACGTCTGTATTCCTTTTTGCCTGCTTCATTTACTGCGTTTTTATGTTTCCGCCTTTCATCAATTAAATTCAATATTTCTTCTGTTACCCAAGGATTTCTACTAGCCCTTGTCTTTTTACCTACTTGATCCTCTGCTGCCTTCACTACTTCATCCCTCAGAGTTACCCATTCTTCTTCTACTGTACTTCTTTCCCCCACTGCTGTCAATTGTTCCCTTATGCTCTCCCTGAAACTCTGTACAACCTCTGGTTCTTTCAGTTTATCCAGGTCCCATCTCCTTAAATTCCCACCTTTTTGCAGTTTCTTCAATTTTAATCTGCAGTTCATAACCAATAGATTGTGGTCAGAGTCCACATCCGCCCCTGGAAATGTCTTACAATTTAAAACCTGGTTCCTAAACCTCTGTCTTACCATTATATAATCTATCTGATACCTTTTAGTATCTCCGGGATTCTTCCATGTATGTTTAATATTGGCAATATCCAAATAAGACACTGCGGCCGTGCAAATGGCAGACAACAATAAATCATATGCTCGCGCTGTATTGCGCATTCTGATATTCTGAAAAAATAAGTTATTCATCTCCTAACATACAGTGATGCTAAAGATACGTAAATAACGATTTTAAGAGCAAATAAAGATCATCTACATCTACACCTACATACATACTCCGCAATCCACCATACGGTGCTTGGCGGACCTCACATACATTGAATCAAAATGCTACGTAAATACACTGACAATGCCTCTTACATATATCCTCATCCAAGATCAAGACCAGAGTAACTGATCACATAAAATCATTCGACTGTTTCACAGCTGTTAATATTTTTAACATAAGCAAAGACTAATTTACATAGTAAATCGATTATGTTTTTAAATACAATTACGTTGAATGATGGTTGAATATGGTTTTTTCTGTACATTTTTTCGTACGTCTTTCAAGAACAATAAAAGTCTTAATTCATAGCACTGTTCGCAATTTTATAAAAATTAATGTTGTTCTCTCCAGGGCAACCAGTACACTTGGTTGTGCCATTCAACCGGCGTAGTAGCTAGATACGATGTTGTTATGTTTGCTTGCAGTGTGGTTGTAGGTTCGTTGAGTATAATGCGACCTTCTGGTCATTTAGTGGATAAACAGTCCAAGCAGTATGTGTTGAGTGGAAGGTGGGATTTAGCGTTGCAGAAAAATCACAGATACTCATGATGTGTGGAGAGTGTAAGAAGAATGCAGTTCGTTCTTGTACGGTGTGTGCATGCGGAAAGATATCCCAATAGAAGTCAACCATCTCGGCAATTACTTAACAACCTTTTCAACCAGTTGCTTGAAATAGTAGTGTAAGGTAACAGAAGGAAACAAGTAACGACAGAAGACGGGGAAATTAATGTTCTTGCTGGTGTTGCAGTTGATCCGCACGTGGAAGTGGCGTGAGACAGGCAAATGCCCTACGCATTCTCCATCGACATAAGTTCCATCACACCGCTTTCAGTCAAGAGCTACGTGGAATCGATTATGAGAATCGTGTTAACTTCTGTACATGGGCATTAAGACAAGATGTTCCAGATGTTCCATGCATCTTATTTGGTGATGAAGCCACATTTACCAATCATGGCCAGATAAACCGACGAAATATGCACTATTGGTCTGTTGACAATCTCCGTTGGCTTCGTCAGGTGGACCGTCAGCGTCCATGGAGTGTAAACGTGTGGTGTGGGTTAGTGAACCATCAGCTCATAGGTTTGTTGTCCTTAGGCGGAACAGTGAATGTGCACAAGTACCGCAGCCTCCTAATAGAACATTTTTCATGGGTACTAGAAGATGTTCCTCTGCAGACTAGGAGGAACTTGTGGTACCAACATTAAGGCTGTCCAGCCCATAGCGCACGAAGTACTATAGCATGTGTTCAAGAATTGTTTCTAAATCGTTGGATTTGACGCAGCGAATCTGTACCTTGGCCGGCCCATTCCCCGGATTTGACGCCTTTCTGTGGGGAAAGGTGAAAGATGCTGTCTAAAAGTACATACCAGTTACAGCCGGCGATATGCAAGACGTATTACTGCACGCTATTTGACATCTCCGCTGAAATGCTAGCACGTATGCCGCAGTCATTCCATAGCAGATTGCAAGCGTATATTGCCGCTGCCGGTGCTCATTCTGAACGCAATCTGCGACGGTGAGTTGTCCCGTTACTGGTCAGAGTCCATATAACTAGTGCATGTACACTTGTGTTATTCTTTAGTGTGTGCTGTCACAGGTATAGTACAAGTGTAGGTGTGTGAACTTTTCAAAATAAGATCCGTTGTAAGCGACTCTCACTAGAATTCTGCAACAAACACGACTAACATTCAATTTGTCCTGCTGTTAGTTTGTTAATCTTAACAGGCATTATTCCATTCAAAAAATGGTATGTTTGCTCAAAAATACGCTTTATAAGCGTTATTACAACTTGTTGATGGCTAACAATACGAGCCCCTGACTACAAATCCATTCCCTGAAAACCGCACATCAAAAGCACTTTCCATTTCCAAAATATTTGAGGTGTTAGTTTTAGGTGAATCATCCTATATTTAGTACAGCTGATTTCTAATGAAGCGATACAAATAACCAAAGATCTTTTTAGTTACAGAAGTTATAGGTGACTTTAACATGTAGCTGAGAATGATTTCCTTCAGACATTTTCCGCTGAAAATTTTGAAATTGTGTCATCAATACGATGCAATTAACATACACTACTTTCGATCGACAGACTTGCCAAACCAGAGTCGTAACTGACCCATAGAGGACCTAAGACAGTTCTTTATCAGTTTTGGAAAACTCCTTTCACATGTCGCTACGGAAAGTCTCAAAATTAAATCTTAACGCAAAATTAAATTGGGAGCAGATCTGGAACAGTAAGAATCTTACAGGTGTACAACCAACAGACATTTCTTTTAGAACGTTAGCATCCTGCAGAAATCTTCTTAGGCGTTGAATGATACCATATTCAGGAATCTCATAATAATGTCAACCAAACTTTTTATAGTCGTGGGAGGTTTCATTTATGAGGTTTTAATCAGATTTCCGGGCTCTTAAACAACACATCGGTCTGATAAAGGTTCCATAGTTTTGCAATGTGTCTCGATTTATTACAGAAACCTGTATATCAAATCTAACATTGACTTTTATTGTTCCTGATGCAAAGTCAGGTTCTCATTTTCAGGCTTCCCTGGAGACATTATTTTCTTCTACTTGGTCGTTCCACAGGAATGCCCATCTTGTCACTTGTGTCTTGCGTAAATTGAAGTGCTTCGTGAACAAGACAATTTCTCTTTTATTTCAAAAGGAGCTTTAGACTTATCATCTTCGCAATACACCTTTCGAGTCTAACATCAAGAATTCGCAGATATGTTTGAGCATGGTTGACTCCTTTTAAGACAGTAATACGTAAACGCAAAAAATGAAATCACGCAATGCAGGCAACAGAGTTCAAGGGGCTCCTCTGGTTTCAATGGTTTCCGAAGTTTCAGACAGTTCCTCAGTGGTATCACTAATCTTTTTAAAGCACTGAAACACTGGCTTAACAGCTTCGTAGTGAGCACTCCACTGTGTATCTAGAAGTCTCTCAACTGGAACTCCAACGTTTTTCGGAGCGATCTTCCGTCTGTGGGCAGAGAAGGAGTAAGTGACGGAGAAACTTAAAAGGTTGCAAAAAAAGTCGCACATAATGCAACTGTTGTAAAAGCGTATAATCCACACGGATTGAGAGAGTGGTTTACGCAGGCTACAAACAATGTCTTAGAATTAAATTCGCAACTTCTTGTTTTATCTGCTGAATACACGCCATCCATTCCAGAAGCACTGTCGTATCCTTGTCCTTAGGTTATCGTTATATCCAGACTATACTGTTCTGTAACATGTAAATTATCTCCCGTTATGTTAGGGGCTTTCTTCTCCCTGATAGCAAATATCCTAGAAATGATTCCTCTACTTCTACTTTTATTTTTTGTATGTGAACGTAACAAATGATTTCACTGGTCTGATCTATGTGCGAGATGTGGAAAGTTTCAGAACAGGCAAAAGAATATTCACTCAGGTTATTTTAATCCGATGGAAGTATTTATGAATTTGCATTACATAATTATAAAACGTCAAAGGATTATGGAAAAGGTGCTGGATCCAAAAATGCGCTACTCCAGTTACATGCTTTAACAAACACATACGACCTGCTATCGTACCTGATCTTGAGGGTTTCATAATTTAATATACATACATCGTTACATATATTCAGCTACGCGTTATGTGAAAAAAACACTATTTTGAATCCACCAGGCCGTAAATCGGATATCTCCTCCGTCCACAACTTCAGTTTCTTTACGATCACCGTACATTCCCCAACAAAGGGTTGGCTTTTTTTAATTTTACACTCAGAAATCTCTTCTTATCACAAAATAAGAACAGTGTGAAAACTTTCACCACATAAGAAAATCATAAAAACATTTTAGTGACTGAGAAATTATAAGGGGCAGTCAAATTAGAACGAAATAGATGGAGTATAGAAGTAAACTGTTTATTATTTCAAAAGCAATCGCCTTAACTGCTAATACTTTTATCCCACAGTGAGACTAGACAGTGAGTGCCTTCACGGAAAAATGTCTGCAGTTGCCTACGGAACCGTGATGTCACCCAGGCGTATACCTCTTCGTCGGAAGCAAATCGGTTGCCACGAATGTCTTTCTTCAGGGCTCCAAACACATGACGATAGCAGGGGGAGGGATCGCGACCGTATGAAGGATGTGTAAGGGCTTCCCAGCGAAAATTCTGCAGCGTGGTCGAAACAACCTGCCAACAAAATGCCCGCCCACATGCTGCCATATCGTTTCGAATTAGTTGCAGAAGTTTCGCTGGGAAGCCCTTACGAATCCTCCATAGAGTGGCGATCCTTCCCCAAGTTATTTCCATACGTTTGGAGCCCTGAAGAGACATTCGTGGATGCCGATTTGCTTCCGACGAAGAGGTAGACGCCTGGGTGCAATCACGGTTCCGTAGGCGTTCACAAACGTTTAGCATGAAGGCACTCATCGCCTTATCTCATAGTGGGACAAATGTAATAACAGTCATGGCGATTACTCTTGAAATAATAAAGAGTTCTTTATTTTTTCCGCCTGTCTCGTTTTCACTTTGTTGACCCTTATAATTACAGCAGAGGTAGAAAATACCGCTTCTGTTGTAAATTACTTTTTTTTTCACACGACCGCTTTCGGACTGTTACAAGCCCATCCTCAGGTGTCGTACTGGAAACAGCAAAAGACGGGAGATAATTTTCACACGACGCAATACACATAAAAAAACAAAAAACAAATTTTTTCGAAAATTTTTTAAAACCTTTTAAAAAACATTTCGAAACCGCCGGTCGGGCTAAGTGCTATGAAACGTATGTCAACGTGTAAGTGACACCAGACAAAATATGGTTCAAATGGCTCTGAGCACTATGGGACTTAACATCTGAGGTCATCAGTCCCCTAGAACTTAGAACTACTTAAACCTAACTAACCTAAGGACATCACACACATCCATGCCCGAGGCAGGATACGAACCTGCGACCGTAGCGGTCGCGCGGTTCCAGACTGAAGTGCCTAGAAGCGCTCGGCCACATCGGCCGGCGACATCAGACAGTACTAAGGACGACTGCCTAGGTAGTGAATATATAAAGAAAAATCATCTCCCGTATTTTGCTCTTTCCAGTACAACACCTGAGGATAGCTTGTAACAATCCGAAACCGGTCGTGTGAAAATTAAGTAATTTACAACTGAAGCGGTATTTTCAGCCTCTGCCATAATGCTCAGTTGTGGATGTTCTGCCAACAGGATTGTTTGCCTTTTAAGTATGTAAACAATCCCCTCTGTGCAGAAAAATAGACATCAAACTAAGACAACTAACACCTCTGTCTCAAGAACACAATAATTTCCGTTACGTGCTATTTTAATGGTGAGAAGTTTATACGTATGTAAAAGGATGAGGCCCAGTCCATAAGGTCTCTAGTTTCCCACTCCCAGAAGTGTCAGGATTAAAATGACGAAAAAGGTATTTTTAGTACTGGCCATAGAAGGCAAGTTTTGTCACCCGCACGGAGCTGGAACACGGTGCGGACCGCACTGTCAAATGGCTCTGAGCACTATGGGACTTAACTACTGTGGTCATCAGTCCCCTAGAACTTAGAACTACTTAAACCTAACTAACCTGCCCGAGGCAGGATTCGAACCTGCGACCATAGCGGTCACGCGGTTCCAGACTGTAGCGCCTATAACCGCACGGCCACTCCGGCCGGCAGACCGCACTGTCCCCACGTCTCAACCCTTCTGCCCACACCATGATTCCAGGCCATGGAAAGCTATGACCTCGAAAATAAGTGCTATCTCTGACTTTTCGCCATGTCGTTTAGAGACAAGTGCGCGTCGACCTGACAGGCCTTAAACAGAAGGCTGAACACCAAATAATGTCACCTCTCGTCCCAGTATTTTCTGCTCTACACCATGCAAATGTCTGTCGCTTTATAATATGGTGTTTAGCGGCAAATGAGCAAGGCAACTCAAGATCTCAACCCAGCTTTCACTAATCTGTTCCCGACGGTTCATGGTGACACACTGCCCGTAGCATCTGCCCAGATATCAGTTGTTGTCATCCGTCTATTCGCTATTTATCGGACTTTCTGGAGCAGGTTCTTCCCAGCTTGCTCGCAGTTGTTCCAGGAAATGTGAGGCGTAGCATGTGGTTCCAACGCGGTGGGGTGCCTGTTCATTTTAGATCGGCTGTTCGTAGGCAGTTGAACAGGTCATTCCTGCATAGATGGATGGAAATGTTGCGACAAACCTCTAGGGGAGGTGGGGCACATCATAAGGATTGAGAATTGCACAGCAACCCATGGCCGCAAACGTCAGGGGTAAGTGGTAGCAGAGACCGAAGATCGGAAAGGAAATAAGAGAGTGATTCATTTGAAACATTTATTGCACATAATGAGCGCATACGGTGTTCGAAATGAATACATCTGTGACATTACAACTGATGCACCTGTTCCCTCGCCCCCACGCTCATCGGGGTTTGGAGCCTTGTTTTCTTTCGGTGGGGAGCCATGAAATCTCTCATGTATCGTCATCATTTGTAGTCTGAAGTGGATCTCGTCGCAAAATTCGTCTGCGCAGCTGCTACACTCAAGGAAACTCTCAATACGTTCCAGAGTGTTCGGCAGTCAATTCTCTGTCGGTGTCGGGCATCATTGGTGTCTCATGGCGGATATATAAAGCATCAACTGTAATATCACAGATGTATTCATTTCGAACACCGTATACGCTCATTATGTGCAATAAATGTTTCAAATGAATCACTCTCTTATTTCCTTTCCGATCTTCGGTCTCTGCTACCACTTACCCCTGACGTTTGCGGCCATGGGTTGCTGTGCAATTCTCAATCCTTATGATGTGCCCCACCTCCCCTAGAGGTTTGTCGCAACATTTCTGGGACAACCTATGTTGCACAGCATTGAATGATTGTATAAACTAAAATCTTGTAAAATGAAGGTATACAGCTAAAAAAATAGAAATATTTATACGCAGGCGTGCTAAAAAGTAATGCCTCCGAACCTTTTATATGAAACCTGTTAAAGCATTTTAAATAAAACAAACATTGTTAACAATCTACGTCTTTATTCTTCATGTCTACATATTACAACCCTCTGCCGCTAGAAGGACTAAATTCTAGTGTGAAACATGGCGTGATGACTGGGTGTTGTGTGACGTCCTTAGGTTAGTTAGGTTTAAGTAGTTCTAAGTTCTAGGGGACTGATGACCATAGATGTTAAGTCTCACGGTGCTCAGAGCCATTTTTTTTAAACGTGGGGGTGTGTGTGCCGTAACCATGTCGGTGCGTGAGAAACAGTGTGCTGTAATCGAGTTTCGATTTCCAAGAGTTCATCCACACCTGGATTACCCTCTTCTTCAGCACAACAATGCCAGACCACACACTCGAGTGCTGCTACATCTGCAACAATCCGTCGTCTTGAGTTCACTGCCATCAGTCATCGTCCATACAGTTCCGACTTGGCTCCTCCGATATTTTTTCAAAATTTGAAGAATACTTTCGAGGAGTTCATTTTGATAAGGACGAAGCGGTGCCAGCAGAGGTGGGGTCGTGCCTCTGTTAGCAAAAGTTAAACATTCTACAGCGACGCTGTCAACAAATTGGTCTCTTGTTGGGAGAGATGTCTTCCTCACCAGAGTGATAATGTTGAGAAATAAATATGTATATAGATACAAAGAAAAAACTTTGAATGTTAATAAAGTATGTTTTATTCAAAAATCTGCAAGAATTTTCACATAAAAGAGTCCGAGGTATTACTTTCCAGCACATACTCGTATATTCAGCAAATTATATAAAGATAGAGTGGTGTCATAAGCCAATGTGGAACCTGTAACTCTTAGCTCAGGACAAGAGAATAAGGAGGAACTGTGGCTCAAGTTTAAGAGAACAATTCACCACGCACTGGATAGACATGTACCTAGCACAAACCATCGTGATTGGAGGCACTTTCCATGGCTCTCCGTAGTATACAGTCACTGTAAAAAAATTTCTAAAAATCTAAAGAAAGGATGACTGATGCTGAATAGGCATAAAATAAAGCGTAGGAGAACAGACAGGAAAATTCCGAATGAAACGCATTTGGCTGTCAGGCTGGCAATGCGTGAAGTACAGAACGATTTCCGTAGCAGAATATCATCTAAGTATGCCTCATAGAACCCCAAGAAACTTTTATCGTATGTCCGGCTATTAATCGCACCAAAGTTAGTGTTTAGTCGCTCACGGATGAGACAGGGACTGAAACTGAGGGTAGGAAAGCAAAAGCCGAAATGCTTAACTCTGTTTAAAAGTGTTCCTTTACAAAGCAAAACTCAGGACTACAGTTTAAATCTCTTATCACTAAAAAGATGACTGATACAGATATTAGTATCAATTGCTTTGAGAAACAGCTGAAACAGTTAAAACTGAACCAAGCTCCAGAGCCCGATGAAACCCGTATCACATTCCATACTGAATTTGCAGCAGAGTTAGACCTTTTAACTGTAATCTACCGTAGATTCCCCGAACAAAAGATCGTGCCCAGTAGTTGGCAAAAAGCACAGGTCACAAGCGTCTACAAGAAGGGTAGCAGATGTGATCCACGAAACCACCATCCACCTTGACATCAGTCTGTTATAGAATCTTATAATATATTCTGAGCTCAAACGTAATGAGGCACCTGTAACAGAATGACCTCGTCTATGACAACCATCATGGCTTCCGATAACATCGATCACAAGAACCCCAAATCACACTTTTTCACGTGAAACGTTGGAGGAAATCATTCAGGTAGACGCTGCATTTCTCGATTTCCGAAAAGCATTTGACTCAGTACCACATCTTCACTTATTTTCAAAAGCACTATCATATGTCGGTATCAAGAGAAACATATGAACAAATTGACAGTTTTTTGTTAGGGAGGATGCAGCGAGTTACCTTGGATGGAGAGTCACAGACAGATGTAGAAATAACTTCGATTGTTCCCCGAGCAAGTGCGTTGGGACCCTTGCTGTTTATGTTATATATTAAAGACCTTGTAGACAATATTAACATTTTGGAGATGGTGCAGTTATCCGTAATGAAGCAGGCCTACTATCTGAAAGAATCTGCTCAGGTACTCAGTCAGATGAGATAAGATTTGAAAGTGGCACAAAGTTGGCAACTTACTTCAAATGTTCAGAAATGTAAAATTGTGCACTTCACCAAGCGAAAAAGTATAGTAGCCCATGATCATAATATCAGTGAGTGACAGTTGGAATTGATGGAATCCTAAAATTAGCTGGGTGTAACAATCTGTAGGGATATGAAGTGGAACCATCACATTCTCTCAGTCGCAGGTAAAGCAGGTGGCAGAATGCGGTTCATGGGTTCGTGCGCGAAGGAACCAATACATTCCAAAAAACTGCACGTGGATATGTGATTTGGCAAGAGGTCGTATCTCGGGTTCTATTGATCAAAGAAATAAGGGGTCAGTTGTTTCGGATGGCTCATTGTCTAGCGACTGTTTTTATGTTTATAGGAAGAATGGGTATACTGTAGCTATTCCACAGTACAGAGTCAAAATTTAAACATTACATACTACCTCCAGCCCAGACAAATTGAACAAATCGATTGTTTCTTTTGCATGAGGTGTGGTCTATGGCGGACCTGAGATGAGTTATAAAAGCACTATTTGTTCATGGGCGGTTCCTGAGAAAACCCTGAAAAACCATGATTTTTCGGTACCAAAAGTCCAAATTTTGGGGACGGCCACTTCTATAATTTGTATTCATTGCAGATCGTCGAAATTTTTGCCATATGTTCTTAAGATGATATTCTTTTGTTACAATCTCTCTATACAACGGACACTCCACGCCTATACAGACTGTCTTGACCAGGCAATTACTCGTTGGTACCACCTGGCAGCGGAAATACCTTGTAAAAATTATTTTTTCGTTCGAAACTATTTGTACTTGCGAACCAAAAGTCGCTCTAATTTGTGTACTGTAGGTACAACCTAAAAATCTTGTGCATGTATACGTGAAGTAGAGTAAAGTGAACTTGTGTTGGATGGGGGACCATAAATTATGCGTGCTTATTTGTTGTTTATGTGTCGAAGTATGTGAGTGATTTGAAGTACGTAAATAAACTGTCAAAATCTTACTGACATAATATTCGTTTCATATACGCAAGGGAACTAGCGGAACAATGCTCCTGTCGGAGCACAAAAAAAGCGAATATTCTCCCCTTTAAAAGAATTTGACAGAAAAGTGGAGAACCAGCTACCTCAATCCTCATTCCATTCTCCTCACCAAAAATTTTGGAATGCGAATATATTCGCGCTTCTTTGTGGTGAAATAGATTAACAGAGAGAGCAGGCATTTCAGGTGGGGCCGAAAGAGAGAGAGGAGATAGTGATGGTGCGAGTGGCCGAGAAAGAGAGATAGATGAAGACAATAGCAGTGGGAGCCAAAGGGAAAAGAGGTAGTGATGATCAGTCAGCGGCAATGGTTGTTGTTGTTGTGGTCTTCAGTCCTGAGACTGGTTTGATGCAACACTCCATGCTACTCTATCCTGTGCAAGTTTCTTCATCTCCCAGTACCTACTGAAGCCTACATCCTTCTCAATTTGCTTAGTGTATTCATCTCTTGGTCTCCCTCTACGATGTTTTCCCTCCACGCTGCCCTCTAATACTAAATTGCAGATCCCTCGATGTCTCAGAACATGTCCTACCAGCCGATCCCTTCTTCTAGTCAAGTTGTGCCACAAGCTCCTCTTCTCCCCAATTCTATTCAATAGCACCTCATTATTTATGTGATCTACCCATCAAATCTTCAGCATTCTTCTGTAGCACCACGTTTCAAAAGCTTCTATTCTCTTCTTGTCTAAACTATTTATTGTCCACGTTTCACTTCTATACATGGCTACACTCCATACAAATACTTTCAGAAACGACTTCCTGTCATTTAAATCTATACTCGATGTTAACAAATTTTTCTTCTTCAGAAACGCTTTCCTTGCCATTGCCCCCAAACAGCAAAACTCCTTTACTACTTTAAGTGTCTCATTTCCTAATCAAATTCCCTCAGCATCACCCGACTTAATTCGACTACATTCCATTATCCTCGTTTTGCTTTTGTTGATGTTCATCTTATACCCTCCTTTCAAGACAATGTCCATTCCGTTCAACTGCTCTTCCAAGTCCTTTACTGTCTCTGACAGAATTACAATGTCATCGACGAACCTCAAAGTTTTTATTTCTTCTCCATGGATGTTAATACCTACTCCGAACTTTTCTTTTGTTTCCTTTATTGCTTGCTCAATATACAGATTTAGTAACATCGTTGATAGGCTACAACCCTGTCTCTGTCCCTTCCCAACCACTGCTCCCCTTTCATACCCCTCGACTCATATGACTGCCATCTGGTTTCTGTACAAATTGTAAATAACCTTTCGCTCCCTGTACTTTGCCCCTGCCACCTTCAGAATTTGAAAGAGAGTATTCCAATCAACATTGTCAAAAGCTTTCTCTAGGTCTACAAATGCTAGAAACGTAGGTTTGCCTTTCCTTAATCCATTTTCTAAGATGAGTCGTAGGGTCAGTATTGCCTCACGTGTTCCTGCATTTCTACGGAATCCAAACTGATCTTCCCCGAGATCGGCTTCTATCAGTTTTTCCATTCGTCTGTAAAGAATTCGTGTTAGTATTTTGCAGCCGTAGCTTATTAAACTGATAGTTCGGTAATTTTCACATCTGTCAACACCTGTTTCATTGGGTTGCAATTATTATATTCTTCTTGAAGTCTGAGGCTATTTCGCCTGTCTCATACATCTTGCTCACCAGATGGTAGAGTTTTGTCAGGACTGGCTCTCCCAAGGCTGTCAGTAGTTCTAATGGAATGTTGTCTACTCCGGGGGCCTTGTTTCGACTCAGGTCTTTCAGTGCTCTGTCAAACTCTTCACGCAGTATCATATCTCCCATTTCATCTTCATCTACATCCTCTTCCATTTCCATAATATTGTCTTCAAGAACATCGCCCTTGTATAGACCCTCTGTATACTCCTTCCACCTTTCTGCTTTCCCTTCTTTGCTTAGAACTGGGTTTCCATCAAAACTCTTGATATTCATGCAAGTGGTTTCCTTTCTCCAAAGGTCTCTTTAATTTTCCTGTAGGCAGTATCTACCTTATCACTAGTGAGATAAGCCTCTACATCCTTACATTTGTCCTCTAGCCATCCCTGCTTAGCCATTTTGCACTTCCTGTCGATCTCATTTTTGAGACGTTTGTATTCCTTTTTGCCTGCTTCATTTACTGCATTTTTATATTTTCTCCTTTCATCAATTAAATTCAATATTTCTTCTGTTACCCAAAGTTTTCTACTAGCCCTCCTTTTTACCTATTTGATCCTCTGCTGCCTTGACTATTTCATCCCTCAAAGCTACCCATTCTTCTTCTACTGTATTTCTTTCCCCCATTCCTGTCAATTGTTCCCTTATGCTCTCCCTGAAACTCTGTACAACCTCTGGTTCTTTCAGTTTATCCAGGTCACATCTCTTTAAATTCCCACCTTTTTGCAGTTTCTTCAGTTTTAATCTACAATGGTATAAAAGAAAAATAGAGATAGCAGCAGCGGGAGCAAAAAAGAGAAGAGGCAATGGAAATAGAAACGAGAGATGATGGAAACCTTACATACGCTTGGAGGACTTGGATTCCCATGGATCGGCGAACTTTAACTCAAGAAATTGGCCCGCATTCCCCCCATCCCCTACATCCACATGTTAAATTTTCTCGGTGTAGAGGTCAAAACTCTGAGTAAACCGTCCCCAAGGACATGTAGGGAGAGGAATCAGTGTTGGTTGAAGAGAATGACAGCAGACTGTTAACGAGAAAATAGTAGACAATGGCAATGGGAGAGAAAAAGAATGGGACAAAGAAAATGGAAGTGAAACTGGCAGAGATGGAGACAGTCGTAAGGAAGAGCGAGAGAAAGGGATAAAGACAGTGACAGGGGAAGCCACAGACAGGAGAAAGTGTGAATGGGAGGAAAAGGGGACTGTGGGGTGTATATACACATACGGCAGTGAGGGGGAAATTCTGTGTATGAAGACTTCACAAAGAGGGACTGGGTAAAGGCATTTAGATTGTTCTCTGCTAAAAGAACGTGAATATGTTCGCAAGCCAAAATCTCTGTTGAGGAAGGTGTGATGAGTATTGAGGCAGCTGCTTCCTCACTTTCCTGCTAGGGTTGTTTTGAAGGGAAGTATTTCCGCCATCTTTGCGTCCAAAAGGTTAGTAGAATACTAGGGAAACCCAATTAGTCTGCAACGGAGACTACTTACAAAACACTCATGCGAAACATCCTGGAATACTGTTCAAGTGTATACGATGCGTCAGCACGAATGGTCCCAGGCTTTCTTGGTCCATGGGAAAGTGTCACGAAGATGCTGAAAGAACTGAAGTGGCAGACCTTGGAAATAGACTCAAACTACCCCGAGAAAACCTACTTAGAAAGTTTCTAGAGAAATGTAAGTAATGCGTCTAGAAAAATAATACAATCCCCTACGTATCGCTCCCACTGACATCGTGAAGACAACATTATAGTAATTACAGCTCGCAAAGAGGAATTTAAGTAGCCATTCTTTCCGAGTTTCGTATGTGAATGGAACGGGAGGAAGTCCTAATAACTGGTACAACGGGACATGGCCTGTGCCATGCACTTCAGAGCTGTTTGCAGAGTTTCAATTAGGTACAGACATAGAACTAGGTCTGCATCCACTTCTACCTCCTGATGCTCGAATTGCTTTGAGCAATTTAGTTCTCTAGACATGACAATGCTGTAAAATATCTTCTGATTTGCCAGTATTTGTTATACCTGAATAAGTTGAGAATACTGCCCAATTAAATATTAAAAATTTGGATACTGTTAATGAAATTCGAAGCGACGATCAGCGGAATGGTGGAAAGTCTTACTCAACACAGTGACGTTTTCATCTACATCTCCATTTACTCTGAAGCGCCAAAGAAACTGGTATAGACATGCATATTCAAATAGAGAGATACGTAAACAGGCAGAATACGGCGCTGCAGTCGACAATACCTATATAAGACGTCTGGCGCAATTGGTAGATCGGTTGCTGCTGCTACAATGACAGGTTATCAAGATTTAAGTGAGTTTGAACGTGGTGTTATAGTCGGCGCACGAGTAATAGGACACAGCGATGAAGTAGATATTTTCCCGTACGATTATTTCACGAGTGTACCACGAATATCAGGACTCTGGTAAAACATCAAATCTCCGACATCACTGCGGCTGGAATAAGATCCTGCAAGAACGGAACCAACGATGACTGAAGAGAATCGTTCAACGTGACAGAAGTGCAAGCCTTCCTCAAATTGCTGCAGATTTCAATGCTGGGCCATCAAAATTTGCAACGTGAGAACAATTCAACGAAACATCATCGATATCGGGTTTCGGAGCTGAAGGCCCACTCGTGTATTCTTGATGACTGGACGAGACAAAGCTCTAGTCCTCGCCTTGGCCCGTTAGCACCGCCATTGGACTGTTGATGACTGGAAACATGTTGTCTGGTTGGACGCATCTCGCTTC
Organism: Schistocerca piceifrons; assembly: GCF_021461385.2. Classification (NCBI taxonomy): domain Eukaryota; kingdom Metazoa; phylum Arthropoda; class Insecta; order Orthoptera; family Acrididae; genus Schistocerca; species Schistocerca piceifrons. The sequence continues at coordinate 413,238,319 of NC_060139.1, read as the reverse complement.
AAATTGTGTCCAGCGGACGGACGTCTACGAGCATGGAGACAACCTCATGAATCCATGGACCCTGCATGTCAGAGGACTGTTCGTACTGGTGGACGCTTTGTAATTGTGTGTGGCGTGTGCAGTTGGAGTAGAATGGGACCCGTGATACGCCTAGGTACGACTCTGACAGGTGACACGTACGTAAGCATCCTGGGTGATCACCTACATCCATTCATGTCTATTGCGCATTTCGACCGCCTTTGTCAATTTCAGCAGGACAATGTGACGTCCCACACGTTCATAATTGCTACAGAATGGATCCAGGAACACTCTTCTGAGTTTAAACATTTCCGATAGGCATCGAACTCCCCAGACATGAACATTACTGAGCATAATCTCCGATGCGTTGCAACGTGCTGTTCAGAAGAGATCTCCAACCCCTCGTACTCGTATGGATTTATGGACAGCCCTGCGGGGGTTCGTGGTGTCAATCCCCTCCAGCACTACTTCAGACGTTAGTCGAATTCATGCCATGTCGTGTTGTGGCACTTTTTCGTGGTCGCGGGGGTCCTACACGATATTAGGCAGGTGTACCAGTTTCTTTGGCTCTTCAGTGTACAGGGGTACCTTGCAAATCACATGTAAGTGCCTGGCAGAAGGGTCATCGAATCACCTTCAAAATAATTCTCTATTATTCCAATCTCTTACTAAACGTGGAAAAAACAACACATAGATCTTTCAGAGCGAGCTCTAAATTTCCCTCATTTTATTATAAATTGTGATCGTTTCTCCCTGTCTAGGTGGGAATCAACAAAATATTTTCGCGTTCGGAGGAGAAAGTTGGTGATGGAAATTTCATGAGAAGATTCCGCTGCACGAAAAACGTCTTTGTTTTAATGATGTCCACCCAAATCCTGAAATTTCTTGATGTATTCCATCAATCTTATCTGGTAACGAGCCCACACCGCGCAGCAGTAGTCTAAAAGAGGGCGGACAAACGTAGTGTAGGTAGTGTCTTTAGTAGATCTGTTACGTTTTGTAAGTGTCCTGCCAATGAAACGCAGTCTTTGGTTAGCCTTCCCCACAACATTTTCTACGAGTTCCTTCCAATTTAAGTTGTTCGTAATTGTAATTCCTAGGTATTTAGTTGAATTTACAGCCCTCAGATTTGACTGATTTATCGTGTAACCGAAGTTTAACGGATTTTTTTTTTAGCACTCATGTGAATGACCTCAAACTTTTCGTTATTCACGGTCAATTTCTCATTCTCGCACAATAGAGATATATTTTATAAATCGTTTTGCAATTCGTTTTGATTTTCTGGTAATTTTACGAATCGATAAACGACAGCGTCATCTGCAAACAACCTAATACGGTTGCTCATATTGTCTCCTAAATCGTTTACACGGATGAGGAACAGCAAAGAGCCTATAGCAGTACCTTGGGGATTGTCAGAAATCGCTTCTGTTTTACTCGATGACTTTCCGTCAGTTACTACGAACTGTGCACTCTGACAGGATATCACGAATTCAGCCATATAACTGAGACAATATTCCATAAGCACGCAATTTCACTACGAGCTGCATTTCTGGATTTCCAGAAGACTTTTGACACTGTACCATACGAGCTTCGTGTGAGTAAAGAGCTAGTTGTGTTTCACAAGAACGGTGTTTATAAAGCCGTGTTGGCTGTACGTCAATAGATCGTTTTCCTCTTGGTAATTCGTAATGTACACAATATATGTTCCAAAATCCTGCTGCATATCGACGTTAATGATACGGGCCTGTAATTTAGTGGATTACTCCCACTACCTTTCTTGAATATTGGTGTTACCTGTGCAATTTTCCAGTCTTTGAGTGCAACTTTCCAGTCTTTGGGTACGAATCTTTCGTCGAGCGAACGGTTGAATAAGATTGTTAAGTATGGAGCTAATGCATCAGCATAGTCTGAAAGGAACCTAATTGGAATACAGTGTGGACCAGAAGGCTTGCTTTTATTAAGTGATTTAAGTTGCTTCACTACTCCAAGGATATTTGCTTCTATGTTACTCATGTTGGCAGCTGTTCTTGATTCGAATTCTGGAATATTTAGTTCGTCTTCTTTTGTGAAGGTATTTCGGAAGGCTGTGTTTAGTAACTCTGCTTTGGCAGCACTGCCTTCGATAGTATTTCCATTGCTATCCCGCTGAGTAGGCATTGATTGTGTGTTGCCGCTAACATACTTCTCATACGACCTGTAAGTATCTCGCATTGAAGACCGAGCTAAATTTGGAGCTTCTGTAAAAGATCGCCAATTTTAGAAATTTTGCGTCCGTTTGAATTTGGAATGTTTTTTTCGTTGTTTCTGCAACAGTGTTCTGACCCGTTTTGTGCACCAAGTAGGATCAGCTCCGTTGTTTGTTAATTTATTTGGTATAAATCTCTCAATTGCTGTCGATACTATTTCTTTGAATGCAAGCCACACCTGGTACACATTTACACTGTTTTTTTGGAAGGAGTCGAGATTGTCTCTCAGGAAGACATCAAGTGAATTTTTATCTGCTTTTTTTTTAAAGGTACATTTTTCGTTTATTTTTTAGGATTGGAGAGTTACAGTATTCAGTCGCTCTACGACAACCCTGTGTTCACTAATCCCTGTATCCGTTTGGTGCTCGTTATTAGCTCAGGATTATTTGTTACGGAGAAGTCAAATGTGTTTTCACAACCGTTTACTATTCTCGTGGGGTCATGAACTAACTGCTCGAAACAACTGTCAGAGAACACGTTTAGCACAATTTCGGATAATGTTTTACACATACCTCCGGAATTACACATGTATTTTCGCCGAAATATCGAAGATAAATTAAAGTCACCACCAATTATAATTGTATGAGTTAGGTACGTGTTTGAAATCAAAATCAAGTTTTCTTTGAACCTTTCAGCAATTGTATCATCTGAACTGGGAGGTCGGTCAAAGGATACAATTATTATTTTATTCCGGTTGCCAAGAATGACCACTGCACATATTAACTTACAGGAAGTATCTACTTCAATTTCGCGGCATGTTAAACTGCTTCTGACAGCAACAAACTTGACACCCCCAACCATGTTTAGCCTAACCTTTCGGAACATCGTTAGGTTCTTCGAAAAACTTCGGCTGAACTTATCTCCGGCTTTAGCCAGCTTTCAGTGCCTATAACAATTTGAGCATTAGTGCTTTCTACTGGCTTTTGGAGCTCTGGTACTTTCCCAACACTGCTACGACAGCTACAACTGTTACACCAATGGTTCCTGTATCTACGTTCTTCATGCGTTCGGCCTGCACGCTTTGTGACTGAAGCCCTTTATGTGTTTTCCCGAGACCCTCTTACCTAAAAAACCGCCCAGTCCATGCCAAACAGCCCCTGCCATCCGTATAGTCGCCTCCTGCGTGTAATGGACTCCTGACCTATTCAGCGGAAACCGAAACCCAACCACCCCATGGCGCAAGTCGAGGAATGTGCAGCCTAAACGGTCGCAGAACCGTCTGAGCCTCTGATTCAGACCCTCCATTCGGCTAGTTGCCAGAGGTCCGCAATCGGTCCTGTTGACTATGTTTCATATGGTGAGCTCTGCTTTCACCTCGCAAGCAAGACTGGCAGTCTTTACCACTTCTGTTAGCCGCTCGAAACCAGAAAGAATCTCTTCCGATCCAAAGCGACACACATCACTGGTATCGAAGTGAGTCAATTCCTGCATTTGGCTGCACCCTGTGCTCTTCATGGGATCCGGAAGGACCTGTTCACCGTCTGAAATGACTCCACCCGGTGTGCACACGGAGTCACATTGGCTTTCTTCCCCTTCTTGGCGGCCTGTGTAGAGTACTGCCAGTTACGTAATATATGTTTTGAAATTGCAGTAAGGTTTGTTACGGCGTGACAAAATTTTTCCATGCGCGCCGCTACCTACTTGAACTCTGCATTGCCGGCCGCGGTGGCCGAGCGGTTCTAGGCGCTTCAGTCCGGAACCGCGCTACTGCTACGGTCGCAGGTTCGAATCCTGCCTCGGGCATGGATGTGTGTGATGTCCTTAGACTAGGTTTACGTAGTTCTAAGTTCTAGGGGACTGATGACCTCAGATGTTAAGTCCTATAGTGCTCAGAGCCATTTGAACCATTTGAACTCTACATTCAACTACGACAACGCCTTGCAAAACTGATTACTACTCATATTCATCAGTGTTATTCCTGCTCAAAAACTATCTACTTCATTTGACAGTACGCTGATCAATAAATTCCAAATTCTGTAAGGGAAATTTAACAACAGGATTTTTTAAATGCATCAGATAGAAACCCCTAGAATTTGTAATAGTCCTATTGCTTTTAATATCTTTATGTATTACCTGCCAGAAACCAACGCTAGCAAATTCATGTAGGCAGGTGACACGGCAGTGGTTTAGAAATTTCATTAATTTCCAGATGTTGAGGTGTTACTAGCATAAAATGTGAAAAAATAGACGAATATGTGACACAATATTTCCTCTAACGAATCCCTTAAAAAATTGTTGTTACTCTTCTTACTTACGAAACGATGATGCAAGTTGTTGGGCTACAGTTACATACAGATGACACAATATTTCATTTTGCAGTAGTACAATATAAATAGTTATCCCATAAAACCTATCTTCCTAATACTGTGACGGCCATTGTGGCCGAGCGGCTCTAGGCACTTCAGTCTGTAACCGCGCTGCTGCTACGGTCGCAGGTTCGAATCCTGCCTCGGGCATGGATGTGTGTGATGTCCTTAGGTTAGTTAGGTTTAAGTAGTTCTAATTCTAGGGGACTGATGATCTCAGATGTTAAGTCCCATAGTGCTCAGAGCCATTTGAACCTAATACTGTCATTACAGAAACAGCCACAAGATATTTCAGAAACTAATAGGTACTTCTTAAGGCGCTAAAGTATCTACCCCAAAATCTATAGCCCTAACCATCTCACACTTCATAAAATACGATGTCAACTGTCTAGCTTATGTAGTTATGTACTCTAGGCAATGGCAAAATACCAATACTCCCTTCACAGTAAACAGAAAATTAACGTAAAGTAGGGAACTAGGAAGCAACAGGTGCTCAAATATTGAGAAAGGTCCTATCAACTTTGACTTTTTTTAGTTAGCTGAGTGACAGAAAACGGGAACCAAAAGCGGTTGCCAGATCTTGCATTGTAATTGATACGGTATCGTTACACATAGTATTTGCATGAATGAATATTTGGATTCGTCCCTTTCGTATCCATAGGCATGTGTTTACATCTATTTCCAGCACTGCCGTGTCTAATGACCTTCATGTCGACGGGGCGTTAAACTCGTACCTACATCCATTACCCCATAATAGTACCAGCTAAACGTAATTTGAAACGGTGTCACTTTCAGAAGGACAGGTCTTATGGACACGCAGTAAGACATTATACTAACTCTTCTCACGAACGCGGAAGATGAAAAGCACGTTATTGACATCGTGTGAGAAAGTCTGTTGACGAAAATAAGCCGTAGTCACCGGATCGCGCAGTAACAGTTTATGACATAAACGCAGCTGTACTGTCAACATATGGAAGTCGCTCCAGCAATATAAGTCACAAAACATGGGACCTAGGCTGCCTTTTGAAACTGCAGAGCTAAATCCTAAAAATTTAATAAAAGAGCCGAAGTTCAACAAGGAATGACATAACCACTATCAGTTTATAACAGATGTTTCATTCCTCAACCAATCTGTTTCATATCTCCCACGCCTAAAAGCGGTTCCTCTGTCTTTTATCTCCGGAACACGAGATGTCTTTTTTTCCTGTCTTCCATTGCTTTGTACACTTAATCACGGTGGACAGGTTTGCCTGGTACTGCCTCTGTAATCTATTGTGTTCGCAAGCATAAATGGCCCACGTAACAGTTTTTGTCTTGGAAACAATTTTTTGTTTTGTGATGTACCATTTCAAATATTTTCCGAGCATTTATTTAACATTTCATCTTTTTTCGTTCTGTCTTACATTATTAGAGCTCATTATAGTTTGTTAAATTCTTTTAACAGTCTTGATTGAAATAAAAAATAAAAAAAATGTAAATTACTATTTGTTGATTAACGGTTTCGGTTGCCTTACAACCATCTTGATATGTACGACAAAAAAAGCAAGTGCCTTTCAGTTAACGAACTTATTAATCTTTAAAAAGCTTTCATTATTTGAAAAGTATTGGAACACGAAAATAGTAAAGCGTAGCATGCTTATTAAGGAATAGTACCTAAGCACAATGTTAGCATAAGCAGCATTTTTATTAAGTGTAGCTGAGATCTATGGAAATAAACGGAAATTGTATTTCAATTAATGTGAAAATTTAACGATCCTGAAAAACATGCACTATTTATAAAAGTATTAGAAGACAAAAAGAGCACCAACCTTACTAAGGATCTGGTACCTAACAACGATGCTGGCCACATTAAAAGTATGCCACCTGTCAGTCATAACTGGCAAACTACGGTGGGCGCGGACAAGATGGTGAAGATGGTTGCTAGTCACCCAAAACTGGTGATCAGCAAATTGCGATGAAGATTGTTAAGATTAACAGATAATACACATCGCTGTATCTGCTGCATCTGACGATGTCAGGTCTACACTTAACATTTCGAAACACTTATTTCCTAGTCACATTTTCCTTCCAATTGTCTTTCTTCCTATATCATGTGCTACTACCAACAAAACTATTCCTCAGATAGAAAGAAAGAAGTCTATCCCCGTCTTTGTCATTCCTCATTGATGCGGTTCGTGACAATCCGAACGAGATACACTGTATCTGTAATATTACAATTAAAGGAAATGTTGAATAAATAAAACAATAAAAGATGCATCACGATTTTCGGCATACAAAAATGTTCCTCGTCCTGTGAAAGTTGTTGATTGTATTTCTTCTAACGAAAGTTTCTATTTCTTAATTTTCACAGTACGTGCACACAACGTAATAATCGTAATCCGTTTATCGTGTCATTGACATAAGATTCGACCGTAAATCAACGGTTGTGTTATATTACTGTATTTTCTTACAAAACACGTAGGAAGACTAGTCATGAATCAACGCGATGAACTTGTCTTGTGCGGTTGTGTGTGTGTGTGTGTGTGTGTGTGTGTGTGTGTGTGTGTGTGTGTGTGCGTGCGTGCGTGTGCGCGCCTCAAAAGGTCTGTATATTACTGACATTAAGCATGAAATCTTTCTTATGTTTCTTAAGTCCGAGAACCAAGACAATGTAGTGATTGCTGCCTCGGTGACGTTATTCACAATGTGCTTGTAAACCATGCCGAAAAAGAAAACAGTGACTCTTCAGGGATGAATGAGAATTTGAGGATCGTTCAAAAAAATTGGCTCTAAGCACTACGGGACTTAACATCTGAGGTCATCAGTCCTCTAGACTTAGAACTAGTTAAACCTAGCTAGCCTAAGGACAACACACATCCATGCCGGAGGAAGGATTCGAACCTGCGACCGTAGCAGCAGCGCGGTTCCGGACTGAAGCGCCTAGAACCGCTCGTCCACAAAGACTGGCTAATGTGAGGCTGGTCTGCGTAGCATTATCTTCATCGAAATTTACTAATAACAGTTTTCATACAGAAAAAACGACCTAATTCACAATCAGTAGCGTTCTCCCAACCAAGGAAAAAGAAAAACCATACACTATCAGATCAAAAGTACACTACTGGCCATTAAAATTGCTACACCAAGAAAAAATGCATATGATGAACGGGTATTCATTGGACAAATATATTATACTAGAACCGACATGTGATTACATTTTCACGGAATTTGGGTGCATAGATCCTGAGAAATCAGTACCCAGAACAACCACCTCTGGCCGTAATAACGGCCTTGATACGCCTGGGCATTGAGTCAAACAGAGCTTGGATGGCGTGTACAGGTACAGCTGCCCATGCAGCTTCAACACGATACCACAGTTCATCAAGAGTAGTGACTAGCGTATTGTGACGAGCCAGTTGCTCGGCCATCATTGACCAGACGTTTTCAATTGGTGAGAGATCTGGAGAATGTGCTGGCCAGGGCAGCAGTCGAACATTTTCTGTACTCAGGAAGGCCCGTACAGGAACTACAACATGCGATCGTGCATTATCCTGCTGAAATGTAGGGCAGAGCCACGGGTCGTAACACATCTGAGATGTAACGTCCACTGTTCAAAGTGCCGTCAATGCGAACAAGAGGTGAGCGAGACGTGTAACCAATGGCACTCCACACCATCACGCCGGGTAATACGCCAGTATGGCAATGACGAATACATGCTTCCAAGGTGAATTCACCGCGATGTCACCAAACACGGATGCGACCATCATGATGCTGTAAACAGAACCTGGATTCATCTGAAAAAATGACGTTTTGCCATTCGTGCACCCAGGTTCGTCGTTGAGTACACCATCTCAGGCGCTCCTGTCTGTGATGCAGCGTCAAGGGTAACTGCAGCCATGGTCTCCGAGCTGAGAGTCCATGCTGCTGCAAACGTCGTCGAACTGTTCGTGCAGCTGATTGTTGTCTTGAAAACGTCCCCATCTGTTGACTCAGGGATCGAGACGTGGCTGCACGATCCGTTACAGCCATGCGGATAAGATGCCTGTCATCTCGACTGCTAGTGATGCGAGGCTGTTGGGATCCAGCACGGCGTTCCGTATTACCCTCCTGAACCCACGATTACATATTCTGCTAACAGTCATTGGATCTCGACCAACGCGAGCACCAATGTCGCGATACGATAAACCGCAATCGCGATAGGCTACAATCCGACCTTTATCAAAGTCGGAAACGTGATGGTACGCATTTCTCTTCCTTACACGAGGCATCACAACAACGCTTCACCAGGCAACGCCGGTCATCTGCTGTTTGTGTATGACAAATCGGTTGGAAACTTTCCTCATGTCAGCACGTTGTAGGTGTCGCCACCGGCGCCAACCTTGTGTGAATGTTCTGAAAAGCTAATCATTTGCATATCACAGCATCTTCTTCCTGTCGGTTAAATTACGTGTCTGTAGCACGTCATCTTCGTGGTGTAGCAATTTTAATGGCCAGTAGTGTATCTGGACACCCACATATAATGTGGAATTGACCAATAGACGCCAAGAGAGGTGGACCCTCCAGCATAAAGGGAGACGGGGAGAATTGTGTTGTCAATGAGAAGCAGTAACAGCAGTGTGGGTCGATCAGGAGAACTCAGTGATTTCGTAGGTGGGCCAGTCACTGAACGTCACACGAGAAACAAATCTATCAGACTCATTTCAACCCTTCTGAGATGCCCAAGTTGATTGTTGGCGATGTGATCATGAAGTGGAAACGTGAATAAACAAGCAAAAGTAAATCAAGACCTGCCAGGCCTCAGGTAATGACGGACAGGGACCGTCGAACATTGCGGAGGACTGTAGTAAGAAAGAAATGGTTCAAATGGCTCTGAGCACTATGCGACTTAACTTCTGAGGTCATCAGTCGCCTAGAACTTAGAACTAATTAAACCTAACTAACCTAAGGACATCACACACATCCATGCCCGAGGCAGGATTCGAACCTGCGACCGTAGCTGTCCCGCGGTTCCGGACTGAGCGCCTAGAACCGCTAGACCACCGCGGCCGGCAGTAAGAAAGAACATGAGAATCACTCGTCACTTCCAAATTGCTACTAGCAATCCAGCTAGCACAATCACTGTGCGTAGGGGGTGAAAAAGAATAGGATACAACGGTCGAAAAGCTCGCCACAAGTCACTCGTTTCTGTAGTCAGTTCTAATTAACCCTTGGGGTGGTATAAAGAGCGACGCCGCTTGACAGTGGATGACTGGAAACGAGTTATTAGGAGTGATGAATGACACTGTACCTTGTGGCAATCGACTGGAGGAGTCTGGCTTTGGCAAACGTCTGGAGGACGTTACCTGCCAACAGAGAAGTGCGGAGGAGGTGATGGTACCTTATGGGTTGTTTTTGGGATTTAGGGTGTGGATCCCGTATCACGCTTGAAAAAGCGCTGAATGAGCAAGGACATGAATATATTTTACACCATTGTGTTTTGCTTACAGTAGAGGAACAATCTTAGACGCTGCTTGTTTATGTCGTCATGACAATGCACCCTGCCATAAATCAGCATCTGTGAGGCAATGACTTGTGGACAATAACATTCCTGATGTGAATTGTTCTGGCCGCGGTCCGAACCTAAATGCAGCGGAATTCCTTTGCTCCTACAGCAATAATGAGAGTTGAGAAGTAACATAATTGTGTTGCGTACTCTTCTGCAGCTCAATAGAAACTGCATGCGTGCACTCTGTTTCACTTATTTTTCCTTTCTTATTTATTTTAACACTTTCAATTGCCAATTGACCCGACACTTCGTGCAGTTATATTCTCTATTATGCAACCGAGTACTGCATTCCACATAGAATTTTGAATTACGTTTATCACTTTTATCATTTGTTTTCGCCTTTTCGCCTCTAAAACCATTAATGTGCACCTGCACGTGAGTTTTTGTTAGGCTCAGTCATTTTATATTGAATCAGAATTTGGTAGACTTTTGTGGAAGTCCCATGAACCATGGACCTTGCCGCTGGTGGGGAGGCTGGGAGGCTTGCGTGCCTAAGCGATACAGATAGCCGTACCGTAGATGCAACCACAAGGGAGGGATTTCTGTTGAGAGGACAGACAGATATGTGGTTTCTGCTGAGGGGCAGCAGCCTTTTTAGTAGTTGCAGGGCCAACAGTCTGGATTATTGACTGATCTGGCCTTGTAACATTAACTAAAACGGCCTTGCTGTGCTGGTACTGCGAACGGCTGAAAGGAAGGGGAAACTACAGCCGTAATTTTTCCCGAGGGCACGCAGCTTTTAAATGATGATGACGTCCTCTTGGGGAAAATATTCCGGAGGTAAAATAGTCACTCATTCGGATCTCCGGGCGGGGACTACTCAGGGCGACGTCGTTATCAGGAGAAAGAAAACGGGCGTTCTACGGATCGGAGCGTGGAATGTCAGATCCCTTAATAGGGTAGCTAAGTTAGAAAATTTAAAAAGGGATACAGAGAGGTTAAAATTAGATATAGTGGTAATTCGTGAAGTTCGTTGGCAGAAGGAACAAGACTTCTGGTCAGGTGAACACAGGGTTATAAATACAAAATCAAAAAGGGGTAATGCAGAAGTCGGTTTAGTAGTGAATAAAAAAATAGGAGTACGGGTAAACTACTACGAACATCATAGTGAAGGCATTATTGTGGCCAAAATAGACACGAAACCCACACCTACCACAGTAGTATAAGTTTACATGCCAACTAGCTTGGCAGACGACGAAGAGATTGAAGAAAGGTATGATGAGATAAAAGAAATTATTCAGATAGTGAAGGGAGACGAAAATTTAACTATCATTATGAACTGGAATTCGACAGTAGGGAAAGGAAAGGAAGGAAAATTTTTAGGTGAATATGGAATGGGGGTAAGGAATGAAAGAGGAAGCTGGATGGCAGAACTTTGCACGGAGCGTAACTTAGTCATAGCTAACACTAGTTTTAAAAATCATGGAAGAAGGTTGTACACGCGGAACAGGCCTGGAGATATTTGAAGGTTTCGGATATATTATATAATGGCAAGACAGAGATTTAGGAACCAGGTTTTAAATTGTAAGAAATTTCTAGGGGCAGATGTGGACTCTGATCACAATCTATTCGTTATGAACTGTAGATTAGAACTGAAGAAACTGCAAAAAAGTGGGAATTTAAGGAGATAGGACCTGGATAAACTGAAAGAACCAGACGTTATGGAGAGTTTGAGAGAGAGCATTAGAGAACGGTTGACAAGAACGGGGGAAAGAAATATAGTAGAAGAAGAATGGGTAGCTTTGATTGATGAAATAGTAAAGGCAGCAGAGGATCAAGTAGGTAAAAAGACGAGGGCTAGTAGAAATCCTTGGATAACAGAAGAGATATTGAACTTAACTGATGAAAGGAGAAAATATAAAAATACAATAAATGAAGTAGGCAAAAAGGAATACAAACGTCTCAAAAATGAGATCGAGAGGAAGTGCAAAGTAGCTAAGCAAGGATGACTAGAGCACAAATGTAACCATGTAGAGACATATATCACTAGGGGTAAGATACATACTGCCTACAGGAAAATTAATGAGACATTTGGAGAAAAGAGAACCACTTCTATGAATATCAAGTAAGAAGTAAAGAAGGGAAAGCAGAAAGGTGGAAGGAGTATAGAGAGGGTCTATACAAGGGCGATGTACTTGAGGGCGATATTATGGAAATGGAAGAAGACGTAGAGGAAGATGAAATGAGAGATATGAGACTGCGTGAAGAATTTGACAGAGCACTGAAAGACTTAAGTCGAAACATGGCCCCAGGAGTAGACAACATTCCATTAGAACTACTGATAGCCTTGGGAGAGACAGCCCTGAAAAAACTCTGCCATCTGGTGAGCAAGATGTATGAGACAGGCGAAATACCCTCAGACTTCAAGAAGAATATAATAATTCCAACCCCAAAGAAATCAGATGATAACAGGTGTGAAAATTACCGAACTATCAGTTTAATAAGTCCCGGCTGCAAAATACTACACGAATTCTTTACAAACGAATGGAAAATCTGGTAGAAGCCGACCTCGGGAAGGATCAGTTTGAATTCCGTAGAAATGTTGGAACACGTGAGGCAATACTGACTCTACGACTTATCTTAGAAGATAGATTAAGGGAAGGCAAACCTACGTTTCTAGCATTTGTAGACTTAGAGAAAGCTTTTGACAACGTTGAGTGGAATACTCTCTTTCAAATTATGAAGGTTGCGGGGGTCAAATACAGGGAACGAAAAGCTGTTTACAATTTGTACAGAAACCAGATGGCAGTTGTAAGAGTCGAGGGGCATGAAAGGGAAGGAATGGTTGGGAAGGGAGTGAGACAGGGTTGTAGCCTATCCCCGATGTTATTCAATCTGCATATTGAGCGGTTTGGATTAGGACTTAAAACCCATGGGGAAGAAATAAAAACTTTGCGGTTTGCCGATGATATTGTAATTCTGTTAGAGACAGCAAAGGACCTGGAAGAGCTGCTGGACGGAATGGACAGTGTCTTGAAAGGAGCATATAAGATGAACATCAACAAAAGCAAAACGAGAATAATTGAATGTAGTCACATTAAATCAGGTGATACTGAGGGAATTAGATTAGGAAATGAGACACGTAAAGTAGTAGATGAGTTTTGCTATTTGTGGAGGAAAATAACTGATGATGGTCGAGGTTGAGTTTATAAAATGTAGACTGGCAACGGCAAGGAAAGCGTTTCTCAAGAAGAGGCATTTGTTAACATCGAGTATAGATTTAAGTGTCAGGAAGTCGTTTCTGGAAGTATATGTATGGAGTGTAGCCATGTATGGAAGTGAAACAATGGACGATAAATAGTTTGGACAAGAATAGAATAGAAGCTTTTGAAATGTGGTGCTACAGAAGAATGCTGAATATTAGATGGGGAGATCACATAACTAATGAGGAGGTATTGAATAGAATTGGGGAGAAGAGGAGCTTGTGGCACAACTTGACTAAAAGAAGGGATCGGTTGGTAGGGCATGTTCTGAGACATCGAGGGATCACCAATTTAGTACTGGAGGGCAGCGTGGAGGGTAAAAATCGCAGAGGGAGACCAAGAGATGAATACAATAAGCAGATTCAGAATGATGTAGACTGCAGTAGGTACTGCGAGATGAAGGAGCTTGCGCGGGATAAAGTAACATGGAGGGCTGTATCAAACCAATTTATGGACTGAAGACCACAACAACAACAGCTATGGAAAACTTCTCGCTGGCTTTTGTGACATATGAGAAAACTGCTGCAAACACTTGACTGTTGCTCTTAGTTGTCTTAAGGATGGAGCTTTAATATCATCTTCCTAATGAATTTTCTCTTGGTATATTTCCACAGTGTTTCTTTACCTCGCGCTATCCGTTGCGCCATGTGTTTGTCTAAGCAATGCTTGAATCTGCAGCACGTATGTCTTGCGTGTGCCGTTCGAGGTAAATGCCTGCATTTCGCTCTGATCTACCAGACATGAAAATTCATCTGGTCTTTCCGATACAACTACATCTGCATCCACAAGGCTACTCTGAAAATCACACTTAAGTGACTGGCAGAGGGTTCATCGAACCACCTTCAGAATAATTCTCTATTATTCCACTCTCGAACAGCGCGCGGAGAAAACGAATACCTATATCTTTCCGTGCGAACTCTGATTTCCCTTATTTTATAATGATGATTGTTTCTCCCTGTATAGGTTGGCGTCAACAAAATACTTCCGCATTCGGAGAAGAAAGATGATGATTGAAATTTCGTGAGAAGATTCTTACGCAACCTTTTTTTTAATGGTGTCCATCGCAAATCCTGTATCGTGTCCGTGACACACAGCTTAGTTCTGATAATCATCATAGATATATCAGCATTATGGCCACTAATCCCTGTCGATAAACTCCGACTAGTGTCGCGCATGGTCCATCTGATAAGTAGTTCTAGGTAATTATCAGCATTAGAAGTATGTGCCGTTTTCAAAATTGCTTCTGGCAGATATGGTAAAGATATTTGCAAATCCCCTCTAGCTATGTGGATTTCTTTTTTTCCGGGTTTTTCCTAAATGACATCTGGCGCATTCCGAGACAGTTCCTTCGGTAAGGTCACGGTGGGTTGCTTCTCGTGTTCTTGTTGTTTAAGGACCTACCCGTATCATATAACGTCTCTATAGACGAGAATTACGAGAATTTAAGCCCTACCTGACTTTACCTTCCTTCTTTACGTTAATCCAATGTCCGTTTCAGTTGTGTCAGGTAGTCCAACCTAGCTAGAAAATTCTGTAGTTCACCTCTCTTCAGCGTAGACTGTTATTTCTGCAGTTATCTACAGCACCAGTAAAAAACCTTTAACCTACATGCTTAGTGGATGCGTGGAAACGTAAGATAAACTTTCATTTTACACCTTTGACTGCTCTCTTACGAATCTTGTCTTGCAGTCCTGTTACTCTCATGAGCCACTGACCTACAAATAGCTGCTGAGATGAAGAACGAGATAGCGTGGAAATATTTTTAATAGAGCGTCTTTACGTGTCACGTGCATGGAATATCATCAAAGCTTGATGTGGTTGTCGACATGACAGTCAAATGCAAGACGGGCAAAATCAACGAATTTAATGTCACGGCAAGATCGTGGATGTCTGACGCAAGAGGTCACCTAGGCTCTATGCTTGAAACGTACGATCGTGTCAAGGTTTTACCCTCAGTACCTCGATGAGGGACAACCACCCTCGCTTAAGTCTCAAGACTGAAGTTGTTGTAAGCCAAATGGCTTGATGATAGGAGCCACCATCGGTAACTGTATATAATAACTGGTAGAAAGGGCACAGTGCAGCGTATCATCCGCCAATTCAGTACTATACAACAGCAACCGGTCTCTGGCCGTACTATCCATATCCACCACCTGGTTATGACATGAAGAAGCCATTGCCCGCACATGAACTTCTGCTCGCAATTCATCAAATGTAACAGAGGTCAGTATGGCCGCAAGAACTCTGTTACCAGACGCTCAAAACAAGTATACGTGCATACACCCCAAAGCTAAAGTGTAAATACCTCAGTAACCACATGAAGCGATGCATCCAACTTGCCGTCACCACACCATTCAGGCAGGTGATGTTGGTATTTTCATGTCAGGGACGTTATACGGAATTGTTGTGAC
Organism: Schistocerca piceifrons; assembly: GCF_021461385.2. Classification (NCBI taxonomy): domain Eukaryota; kingdom Metazoa; phylum Arthropoda; class Insecta; order Orthoptera; family Acrididae; genus Schistocerca; species Schistocerca piceifrons. The sequence continues at coordinate 413,222,614 of NC_060139.1, read as the reverse complement.
CCCCAACAATGACGGATAAATTGTCCAGTCGTATGACAGAAAACGGTACCATTTCCTCGCCTTGACGTGGCTTGTAGAGGTGGTGATGACTGGAATCGCACGGAAAACCATTAGTGGAACAGCCTAGATTATAACAGTCCTTTGTTCAGTTTGGTAGAGAGACAGGATTGCAGTAGGCGGGAGACTATTGCCCCTCATTGACATGGTTGGCTGCCGACATGCTGCGCACTAATGTCAGCAACCTCAACCCAGGAGATGGCACATTCTAGCAACAAAAGGTACTGGCACCACCATGGTAGCAGTAGGATTGCGCTGCCACATGCCGCTGTTGACTTGTGAAAGGAGTAGTTCCTGATAGTCTGGCTGCCCCTTGACTGCAGCATTGCACACTAGGATAGGTAGTGTTTAAACCATGGTAGAATAACCAGCGTGGGTGAAGTCGAAGGCATATACCCGCACTAACCAGCAATGATGAGAGCCTATAGGTGCTAGTGAGCAACAACAGTGAAACCAGGCAACCCCTAGCATAGGGTTGAATATGCGACTCACCAGCGAGGTGGTCACCAGCAGAAGATAGTCATCCAACAGATTGCCCGAAGGTGTCCCAAGTTGTCTGTATACGGTTCCCAGCTCAGACAGACGCCCAGCTGCTACTGGAGACAAAGTCCTTGGAAGGTTACTGCGTGCTTCATCTGGCACTGCAGTGATCTTCGCCTGGAATTTAACAGCTAACAAAGACTGTGGCGTTCAGCATCATGTACACACAACTATGCAGTCGTGTTCAGGGAATGCTGGCAACCATTTGAGAACATCTGAAGGTGAGGGTCTGATTTGGGGAAGGGGGGTTTATTTATGAGTACCTGACGCCCAGAACTTCTCCAAAAACAGCATCCACCCCACGTGAGACAACTGGCTTTAGCAGTCGGATGTCGCCATTTGGTGACGATGTCTTCATTTATTCTGATTTTTTCGTTCAGTCGCCTCCTAAAGGAGCTTAGGTGGAGCTTTAATACTGCCCAACTTTATTCTTCAGTGGCGCTGGCTAGCATCTTCCGCTTCCTCAGCTTCCCAAATAATCATTTTTTTTTTTTTTTTACTATGAATGTGTCTTCTTTTGAAATGGTGCCCAGACTTCAGGCTAACACCCGTTTCCCTCTTTATGTTTGTTTGCTTAGCATCGCAGGAACAGTTAATCGTACCAGATGGAATCGTGGTGCAAATCCTCTCCCCTTGAAGAAATCCAATCTCTGGATTGTGGCCTCTTTACATTTCCAAACAACAAATATCTTAACATGTGTTCTACAAGTCGACATGAAAATACATGATTCTTTTCTTCCTTTTTCTCTAATTCTTAGCGTAAACCACATAGTTTTTTTGGCTATCCCTTGATCCAAACGTTATTTTCTATAGTTAGCCCTGTATGTAACTGATGCACTGGAAGCAACAGCTCATGTGATTTTCAGCTGAAAGTAGACATAGCTTACACGAAGCAGAGGCAGAGCTACAGAACCCGAGACACTCATGGTCATAATATTATCGTGCTGCTCATTGTGGTACTGCTGCACATTTACTCAGTGTTAATACAACCTTTCTGCGCAGCTATCAGTTCTGGTTTTAGGATGTTTTTTTAAGTCAGTTAAGTTGTAAGTCGGAAGTACGTCCAGTGGCTTTTCTGGATAATACAATGAGGGTTCGTCAGCTTCATTATATTTGTCCCATTGGTAGTAGTGGGAGATGGAATGTAGTCCCCGCTGTAACATAGGTTGTACTATTAATTAATATCCGTCTAGCTTGCAGTTCTAGTCTTGTCATTGCCCAAGATCGATCCTGGTCGTAACAATTCATAGTCACTATCTTCGGAACAAACAAAAAGGAAATACAATACATTATAATAATTTGGAGGATGACACGCAATTCTTCACATATTGGTCGATGTCTTGTCTTTACGTTCTACACCAAAACCGTTCAGCTACTACATGATCTGTTGTTCTTTGCCCCCCATGTCCTGCTAACATGTGACTATGAGCTTCTTTTAATACTTCTTCCTTCACTGCTGCAGCTGTCATGTTGCTATCGTTCGAACTTCATCGTCCTACACAGTAGCCCAACTTGCATAACGAACGACGGTTGCCTTTTGAATAGCTGACCGTCCTCCTCAGCACTCTGTGCCTCTTTCCACTCTACAAGGCTGCAGTCAAGCACTTTTATGACCCGGAATGAGATTTTCACTCTGCAGCGGAGTGTGCGCTGATATGAAACTTCCTGACAGATTAAAACTGTGTGCCGAACCGAGACTCGAACTCGGGACCTTTGCCTTTCACGGGCAAGTGCTCTACCGACTGAGCTACCCAAGCACGACTCACGCCCCGTACAGCTTCACTTCTGCCAGTATCTCGTCTCCTACCTTCCAAACTTTACAGAAGCTCTCCTGCGAACCTTGCAGAACTAGCATTCCTGAAAGAAAGGATATAGCGGAGACATGGCTTAGCCACAGCCTGGGGGATGTAGAGCACTTGCCTGCGAAAGGCAAAGGTCCCGAGTTCGAGTCTCGGTCCGGCACACAGTTTTAATCTGCCAGGAAGTTTCACTTTTATGACCCAATTTTTCCTGCTCAAACCATCCGCACCGCTATGCTTCCGGCTGGATATGTGCACTACCTCAAAATCAAATTCACTTAATTTTAGTGCCCATCGAATCGATCTGCTTGAAGGCTCTTTCAGCCCTGATAACCACTTTATTGCCATATTGTCCATTACAACTTTTAATTTTCTACCGTACAGGTAACAACGAAAGTAAGTGATACCATAGATTACGCTCATTCTCCTTTTCTTAAGCTGGTTAGTCACATTTCACTTTATTTGTCTTCATGCATACGCTACTGGCTTTTCATTGTCACCTATTCTCTGACTCAACATTCATCCCACTGCCTGACTGCTCACGTTGCAGGACAGGAGAAACTCTTTTTCTTAATTCAGAAACACTAATACGTGGCTAGTTGCCTGTGCCTTTTTGAATCCTTGAAATGTGGATTGACTGTCCTGTGCAAGCCTCTTCATCTGGCGAATAACTACTGCATTTTACATCCTTCACCATCTGCATGCTGTACTCATCTCTTGGTCTCTGTCTACTAGTTTTACCCCACACACTTCCCTCCGAAATTAAATTGGTGATCGCTTGATGTCTCAGAATGTGTCCCCAATTCTTTTCAGTACCTCCTCATTAGTTATGTGATCTACCCATCTAATCTTCCGCATTCCTGCGCTACATTTCAAAAGTTTCTATTTTACTCTTGTCTAAATTGTTTATCGTACTTGTTTCACTTCCATACATGGTTACATTTTCCAGAAATACTTTCACAAACGACTTCCTAACACGTAAATCTATGTTCGATATTAACAGACTTCTTTTCTTCCGAAATACTTTTGTTCCCATCGCCAGTCCACATTTTATGTCCTGTCTACTTCGGCCATCATAAAGTATTTTGCTGCACAAATAGCAAAACTCATCTACTACTTCAAGTGTCTCGTTTCCTAATCTAATTCCTTCAGCGTCTCCTGATTTCATTCGATCACCTTCTATTATCCTTGTTTTGCTTATTGCGGATGTTCATCTTATACTCACCTTTCAAGACACTGTCCATTCCGTTCAACTGCTCTTCCTAATACTCTGCTGTCTCTTACAGAATTGCAGCAGCACCGGGAAACATCAAGTTATTATTTCTTCTCCCTGAACATTAATTCCTCATCAAATATTTCTTTGGATACCTATACTGCTTGTTCAATGTACAACCCATAGGTTTATGCATTTATTTTCCGAATCCCCATGAACCATGGATCTTGCCGTTGGTGGGGAGGCTTGCGTGCCTCAGCGATACAGATGGCCGTACCGTGGGTGCAACCACAATGGAGGGGTATCTGTTGGGAGGCCAGACAAACGTATGGTTCCTGAAGAGGGGCAGCAGCCTTTTCAGTAGTTGCAAGGGCAACAGTCTGGATGATTGACTGACCTGGCCTTGCAACATTAACCAAAACGGCCTTGCTGTACTGGTACTGCGAACGGCTGAAAGCAAGGGGAAACTACGGCCGTAATTTTTCCCGAGGGCATGCATCTTTACTGTACGGATAAATGATGATGGCGTCCTCTTGGGTAAAATATTCCGGAGGTAAAATAGTCACCCATTCGGATCTCCGGGCGGGGACTACTCAGGAGGACGTCGTTATCAGGAAAAAGAAAACTGGCGTTCTACGGATCGGAGCGTGGAATGTCAGATCCCTTAACCGGGTAGGTAGATTAGAAAATTTAAAAAGGGAAATGGATAGGTTAAAGTTACATATAGTGGGAATTAGTGAAGTTCGGTGGCAGGAGGAACAAGACTTTTGGTCAGGAGAATACAGGGTTATAAACACAAAATCAAATAGGGGTAATGCAGGAGTAGGTTTAATAATGAATAAAAAAATAGGAGCGCGGGTAAGCTACTACAAACAGCATAGTGAACGCATTATTGTGGCCAAGATAGACACGAAGCCCATGCCTACTACAGTAGTGGTGGTGGTGGTGGTGGTTTTTGGGGAAGGAGACCAGACAGCGAGGTCATCAGTCTCATCGGATTAGGGAAGGACGGGGAAGGAAATCGGCCGTGCCCTTTGAAAGGAACCATCCCAGCATTGGCCTGGAGCGATTTAGGGAAATCACGGAAAACCTAAATCAGGATGGCCGGACGCGGGATTGAACCGTCGCCCTCCCGAATGCGAGTCCAGTGTCTAACCACTGCGCCACCTCGCTCGGTCTACTACAGTAGTACAAGTTTATATGCCAACTAGCTCTGCAGATGATGAAGAAATTGAAGAAATGTATGATGAGATAAAATAAGTTATTATTATTTAATAGTCATGGTTGACTGGAATTCGAGAGTAGGAAAAGGGAGAGAAGGAAACATAGTATGTGAATATGGATTGGGGCTAAGAGATGAAAGAGGAAGCCGGCTGGTAGAGTTTTTCACAGAGCATAACTTAATCGTTGCTAACACTTGGTTCAAGAATCATGAAAGAAGGTTGTATACATGGAAGAATCCTGGAGATACTAGAAGGTATCAGATAGATTATATAATGGTAAGACAGAGATTTAGGAACCAGGTTTTAAATTGTAAGACATTTCCAGGGGCAGATGTGGACTCTGACCACAATCTATTGGATATGAACTGTAGATTAAAACTGAATAAACTGCAAAAAGGTGGAAATTTAAGGAGATGGGACATGGATAAACTGAAAGAACCAGAGGTTGTACGGAGTTTCAGGGAGAGCATAAGGGAACAATCGACAGGAATGGGGGAAAGAAGTACAGTAGAAGAAGAATGGGTAGCTCTGAGGGATGAAGTAGTGAAGGCAGCAGAGGATCAAGTAGGTAAAAAGACAAGGGCTAGTAGAACTCCTTGGGTAACAGAAGAAATATTAAACTTAATTGACGAAAGGAGAAAATATAAAAACGCAGTAAATAAAGCAGGCAAAAAGGAATACAGACGTCTCAAAAATGAGATCGACAGGAAGTGCAAAATGGCCAAGCAGGGATGGCTAGAGGACAAATGTCAAGGATGTAGAGGCTTATCTCACTAGAGGTAAAGTAGATACTGCCTACAGGAAAATTAAAGAGACCTTTGGAGAAAAGAGAGCCACTTGTATGAATATCAAGAGCTTAGATGGAAACCCAGTCCTAACAAAAGAAGGGAAAGCAGAAAGGTGGAAGGAGTATATAGAGAGTCTATACAAGGGCGATATACTTGAGGACGATATTATAGAAATGGAAGAGAATGTACAGGGTTATTACAAATGATTGAAGCGATTTCATAAATTCACTGTAGCTCCATTCATTGACATATGGTCACGACACACTACAGATACGTAGAAAAACTCATAAAGTTTTGTTCGGATGAAGCCGCACTTCAGGTTTCTGCCGCCAGAGTGCTCGAGAGCGCAGTGAGACAAAATGGCGACAGGAGCCGAGAAAGCGTATGTCGTGCTTGAAATGCACTCACATCAGTCAGTCATAACAGTGCAACGACACTTCAGAACGAAGTTCAACAAAGATCCACCAACTGCTAACTCCATTCGGCGATGGTATGCGCAGTTTCAAGCTTCTGGATGCCTCACGGTTTAAAGTTTACGGCCCCTTTTTCTTCCGCGAAAAAAACGTTACAGGACACGTGTATCTGGACATGCTGGAAAATTGGCGCATGCCACAACTGGAGACCGACAGCGCCGACTTCATCTTTCAACAGGATGGTGCTCCACCGCACTTCCATCATGATGTTCGGCTTTTCTTAAACAGGAGATTGGAAAACCGATGGATCGGTCGTGGTGGAGATCATGATCAGCAATTCATGTCATGGCCTCCACGCTCTCCCGACGTAACCCCATGCGATTTCTTTTTGTGGGGTTATGTGATTCAGTGTTTAAACCTCCTCTACCAAGAAACGTGCCAGAACTGCGAGCTCACATCAACGATGCTTTCGAACACATTGATGGGGACATGCTGCGCCGAGTGTGGGAGGAACTTGATTATCAGCTTGATGTCTGCCGAATCACTAAAGGGGCACATATCGAACATTTGTGAATGCCTAAAAAAACTTTTTGAGTTTTTGTATGTGTGTGCAAAGCAATGTGAAAATATCTCAAATGATAAAGTTATTGTAGAGCTGTGAAATCGCTTCAATCATTTGTAATAACCCTGTAGATAAAGCTGAAATGGGAGATACGATACTGCGTGAAGAGTTTGACAGAGCGCTGAAAGACCTGAGCCGAAACAAGGCCCCGGGAGTAGACAACATTCCATTAGAACTACTGACGGCCTTGGGAGAGCCAGTCATGACAAAACTCTACCATCTGGTGAGCAAGATGTATGAGACAGGCGAAGTACCCTCAGACTTCAAGAAGAATACAGGCTGATTCAAAAAGAATACCACAAATTTAGGAATTTAAAACTCTGCAACGACAAAAGGCAGAGCTAAGCACTATCTGTTAGCGAATTAAGGGAGCTATAAAGTTTTATTTAGTTGTACATTTGTTCGCTTGAGGCGCTGTTGACTAGGCGTCAGCGTCAGTTGATGCTAAGATGGCGACCGCTCAACAGAAAGCTTTTTGTGTTATTGAGTACGGCAGAAGTGAATCGACGACAGTTGTTCAGCGTGCATTTCGAACGAAGTATGGTGTTACACCTCCTGATAGGTGGTGTATTAAACGTTGGTATAAACAGTTTACAGAGAATGGGTGTTTGTGCAAAGGGAAAAGTTCTGGACGGCCGAGAACGAGTGATGAAAATGTAGCACGCATCCAGCAAGCATTTGTTCGCAGCCCAGGAAAATCGACTCGCAGAGCTAGCAGAGAGCTGCAAATTCCACAATCAACTGTATGGAGAGTCCTACGAAATAGGTTAGTTATGAAACCTTATCGTCTGAAATTGGTTCAAGCACTGTCTGCAGCTGATAAGATTAAAAGAATCGATTTCTGTGATTTTATCCTTGCTCAAATGGAAACAGATGAATCTTTCGTTTCAAAGATTGTGTTTAGTGATGAAGCAACTTTCCACACTAACGGGAAAGTCAACCGTCACAATGTCTGTATATGGGGCACTGAGAATCCGCGGGAAACTACTCAATATGAACGTGACTCGCCTAAGGCGAACGTTTTCTGTGCCATTTCAGCCAATAAAGTTTTTGGTCCCTTTTTCTTCGAAGGTGCTACTGTAACTGGACTACAGTATCTGGAGATGTTAGAGAATTGGCTGTTCCCTCAGCTCGAACAAGAAGCACAACAATTCATATTTCAGCAGGATGGAGCGCCACCACATTGGCACTTATCTGTCCATAACTACCTGAACGTCAACTACCCGAGGCGATGGATCGGCCGCCAGGCAGCCCGTGACAGAGCACTTCATCACTGGCCTCCAAGAAGCCCTGATCTTACCCCCTGCGATTTTTTCTTATGGGGGTATGTTGAGGATATGGTGTTTCGGCCACCTCTCCCAGCCACCATTGATGATTTGAAACGAGAAATAACAGCAGCTATCCAAACTGTTACGCCTGATATGCTACAGAGAGTGTGGAACGAGTTGGAGTATCGGGTTGATATTGCTCGTATGTCTGGAGGGGGCCATATTGAACATCTCTGAACTTGTTTTTGAGTGAAAAAAAACCTTTTTAAATACTCTTTGTAATGATGTATAACAGAAGGTTATATTATGTTTCTTTCATTAAATACACATTTTTAAAGTTGTGGTATTCTTTTTGAATCACTCTGTATAATAATTCCAATCCCAAAGAAAGCAGGTGTTGACCGATGTGAAAATTACCGAACTATCAGTTTAATAAGTCACAGCTGCAAAATACTAACGCGAATTCTTTACAGACGAATGGAAAACTGGTAGAAGCCGACCTCGCGGAAGATCAGTTTGGATTCCATAGAAATATTGGAACACGTGAGGCAATACTGACCTTACGACTTACCTTAGAAGAAAGGTTAAGGAAAGGCAAACCTACGTTTCTAGCATTTATAGACTTAGAGAAAGCTTTTGACAATGTTGACTGGAATACTCTCTTTCAAATTCTAAGGGTGTCAGGGGTAAAATACAGGGAGCGAAAGGCTATTTACAATTTGTACAGAAACCAGATGGCAGTTATAAGAGACGAGGGGCATGAAAGGGAAGCAATGGTTGGGAATGGAGTGAGACAGGGTTGCAGCCTCTCCCCGATGTTATTCAATCTGTATATTGAGCAAGCAGTAAAGGAAACAAAAGAAAAATTCGGAGTAGGTATTAAAATCCATGGAGAAGAAATAAAAACTTTGAGGTTCGCCCATGACATTGTAATTCTATCAGAGACAGCAAAGGACTTGGAAGAGCAGTTGAACGGAATGGACAGTGTCTTGAAAGGAGGATATAAGATGAACATCAACAAAAGCAAAACGAGGATAATGGAATGTGGTCGAATTAAGTCGGGTGATGCTGAGGGAATTAGATTAGGAAATGAGACACTTATTAAAGTAGTAAAGGAGTTTTGCTATTTGGGGAGCAAAATAACTGATGATGGTCGAAGTAGAGAAGATATAAAATGTAGACTGGCAATGGCAAGGAAAGCGTTAACATCGAGTATAGATTTAAGTGTCAGGAAGTTGTTTCTTAAAGTATTTGTATGGAGTGTAGCCATGTATGGAAGTGAAGCATGGACGATAAATAGTTTGGACAAGAAGAGAATAGAAGTTTTCGAAATGTGGTGTTACAGATTGCTGAAGATTAGATGGGTAGATCAAATAACTAATAATGAAGTATTGAATAGAATTGGGGAGAAGAGGAGTATGTGGCACAACTTGACAAAAAGAAGGGACCGGTTAGTAGGACATGTTTTGAGGCATCAAGGGATCACAAATTTAGCATTGGAGGGCAGCGTGGAGGGTAAAAATCGTAGAGGGAGACCAAGAGATGAATACACTAAGCAGATTCAGAAGGATGTGGGTTGCAGTAAGTACTGGGAGATGAAGAAGCTTGCACAGGATAGGGGAGCATGGAGAGCTGCATCAAACCAGTCTCAGGACTGAAGACCACAACAACAACAACCCGAGAATGTTTCCACCTCGTCGTTCCGTTTGTGGAATACTCGGTCGCAGGTTCGAATCCTGCCTCGGTCATGGATGTTTGTGATGTCCTTAGGTTAGTTAGGTTTAACTAGTTCTAAGTTCTAGGGGACTAATGACCTCAGCAGTTGAGTCCCATAGTGCTCAGAGCCATTTGAACCATTTTTTTGTGGAATACTGCTGCTTCTAAAGTTTTCTGTCTGCAGTTGTGTGAACCATTTTTGAGTTGCTCAAATGTACGTGCTTTATTCAAACCCTAATAGTATTCTATGTACATCTTTGCCTCTATCGTTAACCATAGTCTGGACATGTGCAAACATATATCGTCCAAGCAACCATGCAGACTCATGGCAACTTGCAAATTATCAATAACTGTTGTCATATACTCAGTTGTTTTACCAGAAAAAGGGGTTACTAAACTTGCTGCAGTCAAATTCATCAAAGGAGTGTGTCTACTGAATGAAGCTTTTGTTTCTAAGGTCCAAGCTAGTTCACCCTGTGTATGTGCATTGACGTTCATCAAAGTATCCGCTTCCCTTTTCAAAGCAGGATTAGTATCCTTCACCTCAGTTACCTTTTTCGCTAAAGACTGAATCGGTTCCTGAGTCATTGTCATTTGTGTTTGTGACTCTGGAATTTGTGCAAACTCCATGTGCCAAAAATACAAAAATAAGTGCTTCCAGTCTTTAAGGTGAAGAGCAAACAACTTCGATTATGTACCCTGATGTTGTCATACGTTGGCAAATACTACATGTTGCCTGCACATACTGAATACAAGGCAGTTTGTGGACCGCCAAATTACACTACTGGCATCTCACTGACTGTAAATAGTATTCCATACAGTTTCCCTTAAACTGAAACAAACCCGCAGGTCCTACCAGTTTGACAAGTCACACATGCAGAGTCCTATGCACGTCAGTTCTCCTTACGACTGCTGTACACCAAAGTAGAAAGTTCACTCATCACATTCGCATCGTCGACTGACGATGACGCTGCAATTGAAGTGTCCTTTCGACAGTCAGCTGCAGTTGACATTGACAGGCTTCTGACACCTGAATGTTGGCATCAGACACATCTGAGAACAGAATGATGAGAATGAGAGCTGATCCAACAGTGATGGAGGACTCAGCTGTTCGTAGGTCAGGGAAAAATGCTACTCCTTCACCTGGATGTGGGCTGTAGAAGTGTTGACTGGAATCGCACAGTCTGCAGCTCGTGGTCGTGCGGTAGCGTTCTCGCTTCCCGCGCCCGGGTTCCCGGGTTCGATTCCCGGCGTGGTCAGGGATTTTCTCTGCCTCTTGATGACTGGGGGTTGTGTGATGTCCTTAGGTTAGTTAGGTTTGAGTAGTTCTAAGTTCTAGGGGCTGATGACCATAGATGTTAAGTCCCATAGTAATCAGAGCCATTTGAACCATTTTGGAATCGCACAGTAAGCCATCAGTGAAACATCCATGATGAAAGTAGTCTTTTATTCCTTTTGGTACAGAAACAGGAGTGCAACAGACAAAGTCTATTGTTCCTTAGTGACGAAGCTGGCTGCCGACATGCCACATGTCGATGTCAGCATCCGCCAACCTGGGAGACAGCACACGCTAGCAAGGAAGACGACGGCGTCGTCTTAGTCACTGGAGGCTGACATAGCCGCATACCACCGCCACTGGGTGACAGGCGCAGCTTCTGGCAGCCTGATTGCCCTGTGGCTGCAACGTACCACACCAGGAAGGACTTTTTTTTTATTTATTTATTGCCAAATTATAGACCTGTTACCTGATGTTTAAAACAGGTCGTACATCTTACAATTTTCGTTTTTCATCTTTTTACAGTTTTCTTTCCTTTTGTTTTATCTACAAAATTTACAAAGAATGATTCAAAATAAAATTAATTTGAGGTTGAAATATAAATAAAATTTTCTTGTTTTCAAGAAGAATATAAAAAGAAGATAGGATAGATGAGAGATTTGTTAGTACCATCACCGAGTGTGACTGACGGTGAATACCTCGGAATGGTTTCATCGAGCCGTTGACCGCCAGTCACACACACACACACACACACACACACACAAATGGTTATTAGTAGAGAAATGTTTCTTATCCTATTTGTTACTAATCCTATGTATTAACTACATTAGGTGCGCATCCATGTACAGCATTTGGTGTTTTCTTGGCTAGATTGCCAGCAATTTGCTTATTTACTGTCACATCTCAGCTTCCTCCTGTTCCTCCTCATTGTCACTATTTTCGCTGTCACTGTGGGTGTCGCTGTCCGTTCTCTGGAGATTTCTGTTACGCTGCACATAGGCATGTCTGTGACGTCGTGTCCGCGTATACTCTTCATGTGTTGTTTTTGAAATACTGTTTGTCAGTGCGTTTAATTGTGCCCATTGTTCTTCGTCTCTTATTGCTGTGTATATATCTATGTCTGTATCTGTGTAATCTAAGTGCAGTGTATGTCTATTGTTCGCATATTGCCCGCAGAAAAAGACAGTGTGTTCTGGGGAACCTTCTTCCCCGCATGTGCATGTAGGTGTCTGCCTCAGACTCACGCGGTTTAAGTGCGTGGGATAAGGTCCGTGCCCGGTTAAGAAATGTACCATACCGCGACTGGGATCGATATGTCTCATTCTCAACCGCTCCCTTATGTCAGGGAGGAAGTTGTGCAGTCTACGTCCCTTATCACTTACATCCCACTCACCTTGCCATGTATCCAGACGCCAACTTTTAAGGTGACGTATCGTCTCTATGGGCACACCGGTTATTGTGTGTACCTTATCTAGTCTCCCCACCTTTAACCAGTACCTTGCAGCTCTGTATTTGATCGTGATATCTATGGGGCATATTCCGAGCACCACACACAGTGCATCCGCAGAGGTGGTACCGAAGGCTCCAGATAACCTAAGTAGGACACTTCTCTGCCCTCGTCTGACGGATGCTTTGTTGGTGACCACGTTCAGTCTATGTGCCCACGTGCTAGCTGCAAAGCTGAGTACTGATTCGAAGAGCGCACAGTGGTATGTACGTATGACTGGTAGAGGTAGTCTGTACTGTTTTGAATTTAGCCTCACCAGTTTGTGGAGTATTTTTTCTGCTTTGTCTGTTGTTAGCCTTATGTGTTAGTGGAAATTCAATTTTTCATCTATGTGTACCCCAAGATAGCGCGTAATGCGTGCTCGTTCGATGTTTGTGTCCCCAATTTTAACCGAAGGATTCCTTTGGAGTGATCCTTTCAGTAAAGTGTATGTTGTTTTGTTTTCGGCTATCCTGAGTTTGTTGTTGTGACACCACTGAGTAATTGTTTGTAGTAATCCACTGGCTTTCTCTTCTAACTGGGCTCTGTTGTTTGCAGTGACTAAAACTAATAGGTCATCTGCGTAGGCGACAATTCCGTCTGACCTGTCATCCCCATCCAGAAGTTGTAGGAGGGGTTCGATTGCTTTTAAACAGTAGATCCTAGCATGGCCAAAGCCAACTGCATTTCCCACAGTAGGTGATGATCAGCAAGAGTAAAACAAGGCAGCCTATATCCCAGGCATGAACATGTGACCCACTACGGAGATGGTCGCGAGTAGAAGACAGTAACCTGGCAGGTGACCCAAGAGTCCAAAGGTGGCAAGTTGTCTATATATCGTTCCCAGCTGGGGCAGGCGCTTCTAGCTAATGGAGTCAAAGTCCTTGGAAAGTGACTGTGTGCTTCATCTGCCACTGCAGCGGTTTTCTCGGCGGTGTTATTAGCTAATGATGAAGACGGTGCAGTTCGGTTTCATGTACACGCCCCGGTAACATCGGTTCCCGTCAGATCACGGAAGTGTTATTGGGCTTGGCTAGAACTTGGGTGAGTCACTGTCCCTGTCCGTCGAGCGCTGTTGGCAAGCGAGGTGTACTCTTCCCTTGTGAGGCCCGTTGACGACGCACTTGATGAGAAGTAGCGGCTCTGGCCACAGTAACTGACAACAGCCGGGAGGGCTATGTGCTGACCACATGCCCCTCCACATCAACATCCTATCGGCAGAGAATGACACGGTGGTCGGCCGGTACGGTTTGGCCTTACGAGACCTGTTTGGTCAGAGTTTAGAGTTTACGAAAGCCTGCTGGCCAGGACTTTTCCTGCTACAGGATCCCCAGGGCAACAGGCGGCAGTGATCAGATGTCGCTAGGAGATGAGGATTACTTTATTTGTTCTGACAATGTTGTTTAGTCAGCTGCTGCAGCAGCCTAGCTGGAGGTGCATTGCTGTGCACCTTCACCCTTCAGAGGCACTGGCTAGTTTCTTCTGCATAGTCAGACTCCTGTATAAGCACTCTTTCTCTCTGAATGTACCTTCTTGTGAAACAGCGTCTGGACTTCAGGCTGACGCTCGGTTCCCTCTGTCTGACATCGTTTTGCTGAGCGTTGTGGGAGTGTTGCAATAGGCTCTAATTGGTGAATGATATGGGAACTTACTGTCTGCTCATATTATTTCCGTATCATCAGTAAGACAATACACCACCCAAGCGCTCCTTAAATGCTTACTGATATTGTTAACGATCTCCAACAAAAGGAAACGTGAAAATGTTGAAGATCCACGTGATTGAGCCACCGAGGGTGTTCCTTCCTTTCTGCGTCGCTACACCCAGCAAAATAGGAAGAGTACTTGAAAGATGAGGTGTAGCCAAAGGATCCCTGGGATTTATAGCATCCCTTGTGAGCACGGAAGCAGACGGCGGTCAATCCATCCGTACCGCTGTGCAGAACATCAACGGCGTATTAAAAAATCGAGAACTGGAGAAATCTACAGTTGCTGAGCACAGCCTTACAAATAAACACAAAATATTTTTTGACGAAACAAAAGTTTTGTCCCAAGATCCTACAAACTACGATTCTGTAATTACAGAGGCTGCAGAAATATGAATGTGTGGCAAGTACTTTAACCGTGGCAGAGGATACAATATTAGAGGTGCGTGGAAGTGAGCTCTGATGCAGAGACGAGATAGAGTTATTTGTTGCAATGTATAAGCGGCTACGGGAGCCATGGCGCCACCAGCGCAGACGTTGACACGAGTTGCGATAGCAATACGTAATTACCGACCAATCACGAGCAGTCTATGGGCTGTATAAGGCCACAGCAGGAGTAGTTTATACAGTCAGTTTCTTCTGATGAAGGCTATAGAGGTAATTATCAAAAATTCGAGACGTGGCAAGAAGACCGAGAATGTTTTAAACATCCCTACAAATTGCTGCACACACATATCTGTATGAGCTGCCCGATTCCAGCCGTTACATAATGTAGTCACGTGGTATAAGGTTTCTTCGTTTTGTGAAGTGCTTAATTTTACATTTCTAAACATTTAAAGCAAGCTGTCAGTCTTTGCACCGCCGCGCAGGATTAGCCGAGCGGTCTGAGGCGCTGCAGTCATGGACTGTGCGGCTGGTCCCGGCGGACGTTCGAGTCCTCCCTCTGGCATGGGTGTGTGTGTTTGTCCTTAGGATAATTTAGGTTAAGTAGTGTGTAAGCTTAGGGACTGATGGCCTTAGCAGTTAAGTCCCATAATATTTCACACACATTTGAACATTTTGAACAAGTCTTTGCACCATCTCGAAATCTTATCAAGGTCTGCTTGAATATTTGCGTAGCTTTTTTCAGACTTGTATGAGTTTCTCTGGATTAGAACTAACGAAGATGATGAGCAGTTTGGAGACAGGTAGACGACATCAGGAACAGAGGAGTATCCCTCGATACGATTTCACAGTATGTACGGATTTGTGAAAGACATCATTAATTAGCAGCAGGTGGAAAATTACCTATGACGATGACGGTGATGGCGCTGGTGATGACGACAGAAGTTAATAGATAAGCAACTCATAATGCCCTCCAAAGGTCAATGCCAATGAAGATTAATGGCTTATTTCTGTCACAGGTAATTCTTTGTGCCAAACTTGTGTTTCCTCATTCTAAGTAAATTGTAGTCTGAGCGAGTTCACTTGTATGCCATCAAGTTTTTCACTTCGTTGGTGGCAGAAATGATACGAGGGCATTCAATAAGCGATGTAACACTTCTTTTCTTGGCCAATTTCGGTTGTGAAAATGCGAAATTTGTTGTGGAACATCGTGGAATATTCCCGCTTCAAGCCTTATAGGTTCACGAAGTTCCGATGGGTGGCGTACCAATGCGTTAACCTTCAAAATGGCGTCTGAACGGAGCTGCGTTCCAAGCAGAGAGATGTCATTGGTTTATTTTTTATTTATTTATTTATTTATTTATTTGCTTTTTTCTTTGCGGAATATCAGATCTTCGCAGATATTCACAGGCTCTTACAGAGTATCTTTGGAGACACGGGTGTGAACAGAAGCATGGTGAGTCGTCTGGCGAAGCGTCTGTCATCGTTGCAACAAGGTCGCACACAGCCGTTACTCTTGCAGTGTTGGATCGTGGGAAAACTCTCATTCGAGATGATCGACAGATCATTATCAAAAAAATGGTTCAAATGGCTATGAGCACTATGGGACTTAACATCTGGGGTCATCAGTCCCCTAGAACTTAGAACTATTTAAACCTAACTAACCTACGGCATCACACACATCCATGCCCGAGGCAGGATTCGAACCTGCGACTGTAGCAGTCGCGCGGTTCCGGACTAAAGCGCCTAGAAACGGACAGATCATTATCAAAACACCTCACTACAGAGCTGGATGTCTCTATTGGTACTGCTTCCAAAGTTCTTCCTCAACCACCGTACATCCTAGATCACGCACCTTCGACCTGTTTGGCACATCGAAGGATACTCTGCACTGGAAGCAGTAGGTGAGTTATGGCGAGGTTACTGATGCAGTAGACTGGTACCATGCTAGCATACAGGCTCTCCGTCGCACTGAACGGAGATTATATTGAAAAATATAGTTTTGTAGCCAAAAGAGTGGGAAATAATATGGTATCTTGAGTCCTGAATAATGCTTTCAGAAAAAAAAGTCGTTTGTATTACTTATTGAATGTCTCTTGTATTCCAGGTGAAAAGCCAGAGTGTCAATTGGATATTCACAGGTCAACCCTCCCTCGAACAAAGTCCCCACATGTGGGGAGAAACTGAATTGGCCGCAGCATTACGGGCCGGAATGTGCTCGCAAGTGTGACAGTGTTTGAGACAGCAGTAACCGTGGACGCGTCTCCGCCTGTGCCCGCAGCTACGAGGCGGAGCGACCGCTGCGCGCGCCGGACGCCGACCTGTTCGTGCACGAGGAGCGCGACTCGGAGCCACCGCCCAGGCGCTTCGTGCGGCGCACGCGCAGCGGCCGCATCTACAGCGAGTACTGCTGGTGACCGCGCCACGGGCCAGCGTCAAATCGTCAGAGTGCGTCACGCTATTTCTACATGCAGCGTCCACCTATGTTCCCATCTTGCTTTGTCCTAAACTGTGATAGACATCAAGAAAATTGCTTATGTTGCCAACTTCCTTCGTCCAAAACCATGGCAGAGTTGAATAAAACTGCTGCTCCATACTTACTGTATTCATTTCCACTAGTTTACTCCTGTTCAGTGCATCCCGCAGATAGGGCTCATTAAAATGTAGGATGGACTAAGGGACGTGCACTTTATGTAAGTCCAATACGCTATTGTATGACAATGCTGTGAATTAAAAACAGGTAATAAAACACAAAGCAACAACAGTATCGAAACTATTGCAACCCCCTGAGCTCAAAGGCTGTGTAATACGTCAGAACGACCAAGAGGTATGGTCTGGGAGAGAAGAATGACTCACGCCGATGCATGCAGAAAAATACAGGCAAATGTGTCTTTTGCTTCATTTGAAACTTCCCCTTTGAATGTAAAGAATGACTGTGCTGGTAAAACTTCTACGTTGCTTCATTTTCAAACTCCAGAGTGAAACTGAACGTACTGAGACTGTTTTCTCTTTACTTATTGTGATCTTATCTAAACTGACACACAATATTTTAGCGCAACGCAATCTGACTTTTAATAATCCCTACAAAAGAATAGCGCTCACTAACAATAACCTATACCCTTCGTGAATCACTTACCTCACAAGAATCTTCGTTACTCGAACTACTGCAATACAGCGAACGCCAATACTGCCAGCTAAATAAAAGATTCTAACTACTGAAGGCACTAACTACTGATAGGCATATAGTTAGCAAATGAAAGATTTTGGTAGACAACAAACAATGTCTTAATAATGTTCAAAGGTCATTATATATATATATATATATATATATTATTATTATTATGTGCGATTGGACCCATACGGATCACGTAAAGCTTTTCCGATTCAATTTTTTAATTCTCCAAACTTCTCTCATTCTTTCCCCATGAATTCTCTTTCTTTCCTCTATCCATTTTCTCCCCTGTCTCTTGCAAACTTCATTCTCGGGTTGTACTTTCCAACTATTGATTTTTTGCCTGTATACATTTCTGTTTGTAACTTCTGAAGAATTTATTTGTGCATTTGCTAGATCTGTTTTGGTTTCTTGTATCCAGGGTATGGTTTTCAATTTTTCAATGTATATTAAAATTTTGTGGGAGAGTCTGGGTGTTGGGAGTCTGTGGATATGACCGTAAAATATTAGTCTTCTTTTCCGGATGTCTGCGGCGAGGTTAGATAATTTTTCTGTAGTTTTCCGAGATTGTAACCTGTATCCATCTTCCGTTCTTTTTGGGCCAAGAATCTTTCTGATAATTTTGCGTTCCTCTTTCAGGATGCCTTCCAGGTCGCCTTTTCTATGGAGTGCGAGTGTTTCGCTGGCATATAGTGCTTCGGGCTTGATTACTGTATTGTAGTGTCGTATTTTTGAGTGAATGGAGAGACACTTTTTATTGTAGATGTTGTGGGTTTTCCAGTATGCTCTTTTCAGTTTTTGCAGTCGAACTTTTTGTGCAGTTTTCTCTCCCCCTGTTGGTTCTAGGACCTCGCCTAAGTATTTAAAGAATGGAACTCTCTCAATTTGTCCATATTTTGTAGTCAGTTTTTGAGTTTCAATATTTGAGCAGATGAATTTGGTTTTTTGGAAGGAAATTTGTAGCCCAACTTTTTCGGTGCATTCTTTGAGAATGTCTATCTGTTTAATTGCTGTGGTCTCGTTTTCTGCTAGAATGGCCACGTCATCTGCAAATGCCAAGCATGAAATTTTAATACCATCTTTAGATCTTCCTAGTTGTATAGGCTTCCAGTAATTTTGATTCTTCAGTTCTTTTTCCCATTCTCGGATGACTTTGTCTAAGACAAGGTTGAAGAGGAGTGGAGACAAGCCGTCACCTTGTCTGACACCGGTTTTGATCAGGAAGGGCTCTGATATTTCACCCAGGAATTTTATCTTAGAAGTTGTGTTTGTGAGCGTTTCTTTGATAAGGTTTAGGGTTTTCGGATCGAGTCCTAGCTCCTCAAGGATAATAAAGAGAGATTGCCTATCGATTGAATCATAAGCCTTTGCGAAATCAACAAAGGAACAAATGATCGGACTGTTTCTGACTGCTTTGTATTTTAGTGCTGTCTTCAAATTGAAAATTTGTTCTGCACAGGATCGGTGAGGGCGAAAGCCAGCTTGGTATTCACCAATACTGTGTTCGAGTTGTTCTTGTGTTCGTTGAAGAAGACAAGCTGAGAGGATTTTATAAGTGACTTGGAGAAGGGAGATTCCTCGATAGTTGTTTATATCTGCCATGTCTCCCTTTTTATGCAGTGGATGAATTAGGGCGCATTTCCAATCTTCTGGCAGTTTTTCTGACTGCCAAATGTCTGTGATGATTTGAGTGAGTTCTTTGAGGGAATTTGGTCCAAGATTTTTAAGTAGTTCTGCAGTGATATTATCTTCTCCGGATGCCTTGTTGTTTTTCAGTCTATGAATATGTCTTTGGATCTCCTCTAGTGTAGGTGGTGGGGATTCTGGATTTGTGTCAATATATATATATATATATATATATATATATATATATATATATATATATATATATATATATATATATACAAATTCGTGACATCCAGTTTAACAAATTTCCTTTTTCTGACGGGCACACGTCCAGATCGTCCACTCATATTAACATCTCAGAACTCTGGCATCTCTCTCCCCACATCCACCGCTGCTGGCAGCTCACCTCCAACTGCCCAACCCTACAGCCTGTTCACAATCTACTGCCCAACACTACACTGGCGAATAACTTCCAACAACGAGTCCAACCAGTCACAGACTCCACACAGCGCAGTCAGCGATTTTAATAGAGAGCGGTACGTGGCGTTACCAACATAAAAACCTAAACAGCCTACTTACATATTAAATCGTAGATACACAGCGGACCTTGCACTGAACTCGGCGATGGCGCCACGCGGCGTGGGCGGGTCAGCGCCACCGCGAACGCCGGAATCTGCAGCGCCGGTGTCCGGTTGCCCAGCCTTGCACACGCAGCGATCCACTCGCGCGATGGCTGAAGTGGCCGAAGCGCACGTTAACTGTGCCCGCGGCCCAAAAACGGCTATCGATTGAATCATAAGCCTTTGCGAAATCAACAAAGGAACAAACGATCGGACTGTTTCTGACTGCTTTGTATTTTAGTGTTGTCTTCAAATTGAAAATTTGTTCTGCACAGGATCGGTGAGGGCGAAAGCCAGCTTGGTATTCACCAATACTGTGTTCGAGTTGTTCTTGTGTTCGTTGAAGAAGACAAGCGTGGACCACGGAGAACTCTGCAGCCGGGAGGCCGCGAGTTCGCGCCCCATCCCGCCCCTGCGGACGGCAGCTTGCAGTCCGCCAGACGATGCCACCCAAAGAGCGGAGGCTAGCAGCCCTCTAGCTCCCCGCGCCGGTATAGCTCCAAGGCGCGACGCGGCCCACCACGGCAATGCCGCGTCGTACAGCGGAGGTTGGAGGTAGCTTCAGCGAGCCGGTTGGCCGCCGATATCCATCACCAAAAGGTCGTCGCAGTTGGCCTGCAACTTAAACAATCGTCATTCTCTCCGGTTCTAGACGCGGACAAAATGGCGACACTACTGCCCGCTTTGAACCTCCAGGCTCGCTTTTCCCTACGCCTCTGACGTAGTTCCACTGGAGGGGACAAGTGGATTGCTCAGCTTTCCTCAGCCGCTTCGGACCCTATACACACATCACTGGGCGCTGTTGTAACTACAACGTATGGGTTCTTCAGATCACGTCAGTGTCCTGTGATGCCCTGATTATTTCACATTTGTATACAGTGCCCGCCGGGCAGTGCCTCCTAGCTTGCGAGCGGTGTCGTAAACCTGCCTCGCAGAATCGTTTGCAAAATGTCAACATCGCCCGCGCCTGCCATCCGCTGTGCCAATCGGTCCCTTGACCACAGCCTTCCAGCAGTAGCTGAGCGAACGTTGCGAAATAAAAAGTTCTTTAATTGCGTCTTACACTGCGCGAAATTACCGCCAAAACATTTAACGTGTTCAGTCCTTGTTCTTAGTCACATTTGCAGCCATGTATCTGATTCATTGCTGTGCTCTTGCTAGAAACTAAAAAATGTCGCCACTATTAGTAATCAGAAATGTAACATTACAAATCTGCAGCCTTCTGAAATAGTTCCCTGAAGGGTTAATGGGGTTGTGGGGTTGAGGTTGGCCGTGAGAATGCATGTGACTTCTTTCACTAGCACTGTGGAAAGTCTCTTTGCAGGCTGTGTGCCAGTTGTAAAGTAACGGCTTTCTAGCGCTTTTCCTTTCACCCACAATACCTAGATGGGTAGATTAAAAGCCGTTTACGAGATAGCGTGCTTGCTGAACACATTATGTAAAGCAGAGCAAGTCAATAATGCGTTGGTCCAACTCTAGCCGTTACGCGTGCAGTTATTCGACTTGGCACTGATTGGCAGAATTACTGGATGGTCTCCTGAGCGCGTGTTTCCTTTTCCGTGCACAAAAGGGGCAGCAGTGCCTTGAAACACGCTCAGGTTTGTAACGCTAATCCCGTTTCTAAACTCATGTTCAATTCAAGGTGCGCGTCTTCCAACCGTGCACGTGTTCGTTGTCCGTACTAAGTGTCTGCAAGAGAGCCACAGGGGAAATAAAATGAAAATTACATCACCAACTGTAAGGTCTATCATAAAGAAAGAGATCCTACTCCATGTGGTATAATTAAATGAAATTAATTATGTACCTCTCAAAAATGTACAGTTGATAATTTGACATTTAATAAGTGAATATTCTTTGATTATATTATTATTAATTGTTTTTGTAAAAGGCCTTTCAATGTTATTTTGGAACTTTTATTACTAACATTATTTTTGGAAACTCCACACTTTCAATTGTTTAAAGGAGTTTTGTTGTTGTGTGTCTGCCTTCTCTGTTTCATGCTCAAACAATTCGATGTTGTAACCATGAGATGTGAGAGGAAATACACCAAGCGGAACAAGAAACTGCCAAATACCACTATTGTGCAAACGACGACGACTTTTTCCATTGGTGATAAAAGAAAGTTAGAAATTTCATTTTTATTTATTTATTTATTTTTGCGTAGTTTAATTTTAAAATCTTCCGCAAAAGTAAATAATAAGATTGCGAAGTTTGACTTCAACTGTTGAAATCAATCTCTGTTTTGATCACAATGACAGAAATCTGTGCATAAAGTGTTCTAGAATCATATCGTTCTGAGACTGTTTTATTCTGTTCAGCAGCCATCATGTGCTATTTGCACATCAGCGTTTCATTGTTGAAGTTATTGCCTTTGTGGATTTGGATGTTATAGCGTAGTCATTTGTGTAAACTAAATATCCAAATAAGAAAGAATCTGAAAATAAAGAAATCCTAATAGTGAATCCAGTCTGTCGGATCTACAAACTGTTAAGAAAGTGAAATATCTTTACTATGTTTTAACTTATTTGGACTGAAATAACTGAGAAGGTGAAACTTCTAAATTTAATTATGAAACTGCTGAGTGAAACTGAATGCAAGTGAACCTGCTTAAACTGCTGAGTGAAACTGAACGTACTGTCACTTTGCTTGTCATTCATTTCACATCTGACCTCCAGAATTATTCCTGACAAATACAACTCAAACGATATCTGACTGCTCAAATAATTAACACAAAAGAATGGCCCTGAATCAGAAGAAATCCTAACAATAACCTATACATTTCATAAGACACTTACTTCACAAAAAATCTACATTACACGAACTATAGCGATACAGCAAGCACCAATACAGCCAGCTAAACAAAAGATTCTAACTACTGTAGGCGCTAACTACTAATAGGCATGTGGTTAGCAAAGGAAAGATTTTTTAGCAAATTTTACCTTAATAATGTGACATCCATTTCAAAAAATTATATAGTCATCCTTGACATGCGGCTCCAAAAAAATTTATAATTGTCAACGATCATACATTTGAATGGCGGACACACTTCCGGACTGTCCACTCGCGCTAACACTTCAAACCTCTAACCTAACTGCTATCTATTAACTTCCAACCTCCATCACTGCTGACTATACACTCCCAACTGCAAGTCGGACCAGCCACACAGTCTCTTACAGAGGGCGCACAGTACTGTCAGAGTTATTAATGCAGACTATCGTGCTGCCAACATACAAACATGTAAACAGGCTACTTACATAGCCTCTGTGCTCCTCTCAAAAAATTTTACAAAGTGTTTTGGGCAGTGGTCAAGACTAATTTGTTAAAAAAAGTTACATTAACAATATCAAATAGATCAGATGCACATTATTAGTAATTTACTGTTGGTCAATAAAGCAAAAAATTGTCTTCACAGTCCATAAAGACAGTCTTAATCATTTATCAGAAGAGTAGTCTATGACAGTTTTATGCACAAAGTCTGAGCAGTAAAAGAAAATGCACATGTACGTAGTGGATCTCCATGCAGTCTTGAAGAAGTAGTGTTGTTCTCCTGACAGAAACACAATACTGTCTCTTGACATGAAGATTGTTAATGGGCCACAACAGAGCAGACCCACAGCAGAGACAATCGAAGTCTTGAAGAATATTGTTAGAATTGGTAGGTCACCAGAGAGCAGACCCACAGTATTCTATCACGGTATACGTGTATATATGTGTATGTGTGTAGCCACTTATCACGGGACAATTATATATGACTTTGGTTGGGGTGGCTTTAAATATTGTGGGTTAGCATGAGACTTTTAATTAACTTATACTGCGATAACGCTCGTACAGACATCGGCTGCCCCGAAGTACATACGATATATGTTTTAAACACTATGCGCGACTCACCGCCTTCTAATAAATAGTTTGCGTGAGCGCTGCTATTCAGAAAAGAAAATATGTATATTCTTACGCAAACTGTAATTATTAACATGGGTCTCATCGGCTACTGGTTATTTATGTACCAAACTTCACAAAGATTAACTGAGATATTGCGGAATGTAATGATTTTCAATATTTCTTGTTCATTATTTGCAAGGCAAAACTGGAGAGAATCTCATCTGCCTTTAGGCAGCCAAAATGAAACAAACTGAACTCATTCAGTGCTGTGAATTTTAGTAAATGAAATTTATCACTACGCTTTTTAGCTTTGAAATTAATGAAAGATCAAAACTGAGAAGTCTCTCGCATTTACATTTAATATTATGACATGAAATTTTAATTAAATAATACAGTCAATGTAATGACCGACTAAATCCTGCTAGGGGAGATGAGCTCCCTGCACTATGAAGTTCTGCAAAAAGGAGCCATGGAAGGTTTTGCCAGTAATGGCGTAAGGGAAGGTCATTTGTTGGAAAGGTGAATGACCTTGAACCACCATAACAGGATAGTTTGGGCACAAATGTACAGTGTCATCTGGAAAAGGTCTATGATTCTGATTGTCTCCATAGATCACAACAAATCGAACTACAGCAACTAGTAAATGCCTTTGTTACTGTTTTTAAGGAATGCCCTGATGTGATCTGTTAGCTGGAGTAAACTCTCGATACATAACCACATGAAGCATTTTACCATGCTTCCTAAGCAGTTCTCAGGACCAAGTGACCATCGGTCAGACATGAGATCGATAAAGTGACTTCTAGGGCACATTTGTCTGCCTGGGTATCCTGAATTTGCTAGAGTGAAGGGTCTGAGTCCCTTTCAGGGCTTAAAAAGGTTCCATTAGTAAGGTGTGAGGATTAATGTATATACCATACATCAAAGCATATAGTATTTAGAATGAATTTCTTGTCTATACATGTAATTTATTTGTAACCATACCTGTTTGTTTAATTTGTGTGAACCTAAGATGCTATATTTGGTATGCTAATTGCTAAGAGAGTAGTGCCATTATAGAATTAATAGTAATATATACAGTGTGAGTCAGGAGGAAAGGTAAATGCTTTGATGGATGATACTACTGGTGATCCTGAACAAAAAGCTTCTAATAAACATGTGCCCTTTTCTTAACCGTCTCTGGGTAAACCAATGAAAACTACTAGGAACAGGAAAGATGCAGATGACAGTAAATTAAGATACTGTTATAATTATAATTTGTTTAATCGTGTACGTTTCCTCATAGAAGATGTTCAAACAGTCCACCGTCAACTTCAATGCATGTTGCTGCTTTTGTAGACAGGTGTTGTGTCGCCGATCGGAGCTCAATTTTGCACTCCTTTACGTGGCCACAAGCATGTAAAATACGAGCGAGAAGTTCCTCTCTTGTGTCCGCTCTGCGCTTGTAGACGTCGCTCTTCATCCACCCTCACAAACAGTAATCCAGTGGAGTAAAATTGGGTGACCTCGGTGGCCAAACAATGACTCCACGGCGACCGATCCATCGACCAGGATACGTGTTGCGATACTGTATCACAGGCCGTATGGAACGTGTAGGAGCTCAGCCACGCTGAAAGTAAATACGAACTCGTGTTTCCAAAGGGATATCCTCCACATATTCTGGTAATACATTTTGAAGAAACTCAAGATACCGTTTCCCAGTAAGACGGTTATCTAAAAAAAAAAAAAATGGATCGATGAGTTGGTCATCAATAATACCGCACCACACGTTGACTAAGAAACGTCGTTGACAATTCGTATCCAGAGTACCGTGCGCATTTTCATTTGCCCATACATGAGAGTTGCGCATGTTGTTGATTCCGTTGCAGGTAGATGTTGACTCTCCAGTGAACAGAATACATGGAATTAATCGCTCATTGGCAATGATCCATTGACAGAAGCCTTGCCAAGGGCACCATCTCCTTCATGCAGATGTTGTACACTCTGCCGATGAAAGGGATACAGACCGTGCTCGGGTACTGTGCGTATCACTCGTGTTTGTGGAATACTAAGTTGGGCAGAGATAGTTGTAGGCTTGCGTTCCACTACTTGAAGAATGTTCTCAACTTCATTAAGAGTTTGTTGTACGGGATGTTCAGAGACAACATTTACTCTGGGAAGCGAACCACGCTCAGGGAATCCGTGAAACACCCTGCTATCTGGCACTCCTCGATGGTTCAAATAGCTCTGAGCACTATGGGACTTAACATATGAGGTCATCAGTCCCCTAGAACTTAGAACTACTTAAACCTAACTAACCTAAGGACGTCACACACATCCGTGTCCGAGGCAGGATTCGAACCTGCGACCGTAGCCGTCGCGCGGTTCCAGACTGAAGCGCCTATAACCGCTCGGCCACACTGGCCGGCATCTGGCACTCTGCGATTCGAAAATCGTTGTTGGTATTCTCGCACAGCAGCTCTGGACTTCCCATTGGACAAACCATAGACAAACAGCATGTCAGCATACTATGAGTATGTGAAGATCCGTGGCATTTTCACTACACAAATCTGTATTTGTTGTTCACGTAACAACACTGTAGAACCGTGCACTGCGACAAGCACTGTCGGACTGATACTTGAGGTAAACAACTGTACCATGTGCAAGTGAACTGCGTACTGACACAGTTAGTAAGGACGATGCTACACGTTTCCCATTCCTAGTTCTTTTCATTGATTTACCCGGAAACAGTTAAGAAAAGAGCATATGTTTATTAGAACCACCACAAGTATCACCCCTCAAAGCATGTACCTTACTTCCTGACTCACCCTGTATGTACAGGGTGGAGAAAAATTGTGTCACGAAATTTTAAACCTGGATCGCTGATGCCAGATTGAGTCAAAATTACTAATGTTGTGTAGGTCGACAAGGCACCATTTTTAAACTATGGAAACTTGGCGCCACGCTCTCAGATTGACCATGGGATTCCCCTGTTGCCGTTCGTCGGGTGACGATCAGCGCTACGGTTGTCGGTTCACACATACAAACATCCCTCGCCCTGTCACTGCCCCAATGTGACACGCACACGTGTTGAATAGGTCTTGCTTTTTGTTTCCACTTCACATCAGAGGCA
The DNA here is from genome assembly GCF_021461385.2 of Schistocerca piceifrons. NCBI lineage: Eukaryota > Metazoa > Arthropoda > Insecta > Orthoptera > Acrididae > Schistocerca > Schistocerca piceifrons. Next base: position 413,195,720 of record NC_060139.1, on the reverse strand, counting down.
TGCGCACGTAAGCTTCGCTTCGGAGCACACACACGTCATCTGCGATTTAGTCATACAGTAAGCATGGCGGCACAGTATTCGTTTGAAGAATAATGAGATATGATTTTTGTTTATGGACTAGTCGACGGTTATGCGCATGAAACTCGACGGTTGATTCTGGAATAATCCAAAGTATTTAAGTCTCGCCGCACATGAATGAGACTGAGATATCGTCACAGTGCTGTGAAAATAAACTGTTTCTGCACACACAGCCATCGACTCACAGATGTCCCAACATCTCTCTCGTTATACAATAAGATGTGAACTTAGAGAGAGCTGCAGAGTTCGCCTATCATCTGTCGATAAGTATATTCTCCAAAGAGCAGTTATTGCAATTAACCTGCCATTAATGTGATTCAAACTGTGAACAACACAGAATGACTGCTGGAAAAACTACACTAGAAGCTGTACATATCTGATAACAAAAGAACCACCACCATTTTTTCCCAAATCCTGCGATCTCCACAAGGCTCCAGGAAGCTCAGAGGTGTCATAGCCCACGTAAATGTAATATTTAGTCTATGGTACAAAGCATCAAAGTGCGAACATCGGCTGATGCCAATCACATGAAGGAGGAATCACTGTGCTGTGACTGTCACTAGCGTTAACTGTTAAGAAATTCATATCACTACCTGTGAATCTCCAGTGCGCTGTCCATAGGCTGCTCTGCTTTGCCATCATTATAAAAGCAGGATGTGAGAAGAGACCACATACTGTGAGCAATGTCTCTAATCGCAACAAGCCAGTTCTTAATAAGGTTTGTAGTGTGTCACCTCTCTAAAGCACTCTGCAGCCAGAGGGCGCAGTAAGAATAAATATACTTTAAAATAATTTTCTAATACTCATTTCACGTATAACACCGAACACGTCGGTGAGCTGCTGCTTTTTCCCATATAGTCTTACTAACAAAAACGCATTATTTAGTAGCAAAAAACACACCTACATGTACTTGACATAATGATACCATCAGTTGTAAGATGTTGGAGCTCAGGCAACATCAAATCTACGATGCTGTCATTGTTAATCAACAATACGTCAGCTAATATCAGAGTCAAGTTCAGAGCCAGATGTGAGTGGAGAAGGCTTTAGATAATACGTATTATTAAAGCTTTTTTCCCTAGTTCTTTTGCAAGGCAGTAAATGCGACACTAGATTTGGAAAAGTCTCCATAATCATTGCATGTAATATTTTCCTCTTATAGCATTCTGCTAAGGTACTTGTTTAGGGACCATAACTTTAAGACAGGGCGTGTGAGAATTATATCACACATCCATTAATCCAACCTGGCATTCTACATCTACATCAATACTCCGAAGCCACCTGGCGGTGTATGGCGGAGGGCACTTTACGTGCCACGGTCATTACCTCCCTTTTCTGTTCCAGTCGCGTATGGTTCGCGGGAAGAACGACTGTCTGAAAGCCTCCGTACGCGCTCTAATCTCTCTAATTTTACATTCGTGATCTCCTCGGGAGGTATAAGTAGGGGGAAGCAATATATTGGATACCTCATCCAGCAACGCACCCTCTCGAAACCTGGCGAGCAAGCTACACCGCGATGCAGAGCGCCTCTCTTGCAGAGTCTGCCACTTGAGTTTGCTAAACATCTCCGTAACGCTATCACGCTTACCAAATAACCCTGTGACGAAACGCGCCGCTCTTCTTTGGATCTTCTCTATCTCCTCCGTCAACCCGATCTGGTACGGATCCCACACTGATGAGCAATACTCAAGTATAGGTCGAACGAGTGTTTTGTAAGCCACCTCCTTTGTTGATGGACTACATTTTCTAAGGACTCTCCCAATGAATCTCAACCTGGCACCCGCCTTATCAACAATTAATTTTATTTGATCATTCCACTTCAAATCGTTCCGCACGCATACTCTCAGATATTTTACAGCTGTAACTGCTACCAGTGTTTGTTCCTCTATCATATAATCATACAATAAAGGATCCTTCTTTCTATGTATTCGCAATACATTACATTTGTCTATGTTAAGGGTTAGTTGCCACTCCCTGCACCAAGTGCCTATCCGCTGCAGATCTTCCTGCATTTCGCTACAATTTTCTAATGCTGCAACTTCTCTGTATACTACAGCATCATCCGCGAAAAGCCGCATGGAACTTCCGACACTATACACTAGGTCATTTATATATATTGTGAAAAGCAATGGTCCCATAACACTCCCCTGTGGCACGCCAGAGGTTACTTTAACGTCTGTAGACGTCTCCCTATTGATAACAACATGCTGTGTTCTGTTTGCTAAAAACTCTTAAATCCAGCCACACAGCTGGTCTGATATTCCGTAGGCTCTTACTTTGTTTATCAGGCGACAGTGCGGAACTGTATCGAACGCCTTCCGGAAGTCAAGGAAAATAGCATCTACCTGGGAGCCTATATCTAATATTTTCTGTGTCTCATGAACAAATAAAGCGAGTTGGGTCTCACACGATCGCTGTTTCCGGAATCCATGTTGATTCCTACAGAGTAGATTCTGGGTTTCCAAAAACGACATGATACGCGAGCAAAAACATGTTCTAAAATTCTACAACAGATCGACGTCAGAGATATAGGTCTATAGTTTTGCGCATCTGCTCGACGACCCTTCTTGAAGACTGGGACTACCTGTGCTCTTTTCCAAACATTTGGAACCTTCCGTTCCTCTAGAGACTTGCGGTACACGGCTGTTAGAAGGGAGGCAAGTTCTTTCGCGTACTCCGTGTAGAATCGAATTGGTATCCCGTCAGGTCCAGTGGACTTTCCTGTGTTGAATGATTCCAGTTGCTTTTCTATTCCTTGGACACTTATTTCGATGTCAGCCATTTTTTCATTTGTGCGAGAATTTAAATAAGGAACTGCAGTGCGGTCTTCCTCTGTGAAACAGCTTTGGGAAAAGGTGTTTAGTATTTCAGCTTTACGCGTGTCATCCTCTGTTTCAATGCCATCATCATCCCGGAGTGTCTGGATATGCTGTTTCGAGCCACTTACTGATTTAACGTAAGACCAGAACTTCCTAGGATTTTCTGTCAAGTCGGTACATAGAATTTTACTTTCGAATTCACTGAACGCTTCACGCATAGCCCTCCTTACGCTAACTTTGACATCGTTTAGCTTCTGTTTGTCTGAGAGGTTTTGGCTGCGTTTACACTTGGAGTGAAGCTCTCTTTGCTTTCGAAGTAGTTTCCTAACTTTGTTGTTGAACCACGGTGGGTTTTTCCCGTCCCTCACAGTTTTACTCGGCACGTACCTGTCTAAAACGCATTTTACGATTGCCTTGAACTTTTTCCATAAAAACTCAACATTGTCAGTGTCGGAACAGAAATTTTCGTTTTGATCTGTTAGGTAGTCTGAAATCTGCCTTCTATTACTCTTGCTAAACAGATAAACCTTCCTCTCTTTTTTTATATTCCTATTAACTTCCACATTCAGGGATGCTGCAACGGCCTTGTGATCACTGATTCCCTGTTCTGCACTTACAGAGTCGAAAAGTTCGGGTCTGTTTGTTATCAGTAGGTCCAAGATGTTATCTCCACGAGTCGGTTCTCTGTTTAATTGCTCGAGGTAATTTTCGGATAGTGCACTCAGTATAATATCACTCGATGCTCTGTCCCTACCACCCGTCCTAAACATTTGAGTGTCCCAGTCTATATCTGGTAAATTGAAATCTCCACCTAACACTATAACATGCTGAGAAAATTTATGTGAAATGTATTCCAAATTTTCTTTCAGTTGTTCTGCCACTAAAGCTGCTGAGTCGGGAGGTCGGTAAAAGGAGCCAACTATTAACCTAGCTCGGTTGTTGAGTGTAACCTCCACCCATAATAATTCACAGGAACTATCCACTTCTACTTCACTACAGGATAAACTATTACTAACAGCGACGAACACGCCACCACCGGTTGCATGCAATCTATCCTTTCTAAACACCGTCTGTGCCTTTGTAAAACTTTCGGCAGAATTTATCTCTGGCTTCAGCCAGCTTTCTGTACCGATAATGATTTCAGCTTTGGTGCTTTCTATCAGCGCTTGAAGTTCCGGTACTTTACCAATGCAGCTTCGACAGTTTACAATTACAATACCGATTGCTGCTTGGTCCCCGCATGCCCTGACTTTGCCCCGCACTCTTTGAGGCTGCTGCCCTTTCTGTACTTGCCCGAGGCCATCTAACCTAAAAAACCGCTCAGTCCACGCCACACAACCCCTGCTACCCGTGTAGCCGCTTGCTGCGTGTAGTGGACTCCTGACCTATCCAGCGGAACCCGAAACCCCACCACCCTATGGCGCAAGTCGAGGAATCTGCAGCCCACACGGTCGCAGAACCGTCTCAGCCTCTGATTCAGACCATCCACTCGGCTCTGTACCAAAGGTCTGCAGTCAGTCCTGCCGACGATGCTGCAGATGGTGAGCTCTGCTTTCATCCCGCTAGCGAGACTGGCAGTCTTCACCAAATCAGAAAGCCGCCGGAAGCCAGAGAGGATTTCCTCCGATCCATAGCGACACCCATCATTGGTGCCGACATGAGCGACCACCTGCAGATGGGTGCACCCTGTATGTACCCTTCATGGCATCCGGAAGGACCCTTTCCACATCTGGAATGACTCCCCCCGGTATGCACACGGGGTGCACATTGGTTTTCTTCCCCTCTCTTGCTGCCATATCCCTAAGGGGCCCCATTACGCGCCTGACGTTGGAGCTCCCAACTACCAGTAAGCCCACCCTCTGCGACCGCCCGGATCTTGCAGACTGAGGGGCAACCTCTGGAACAGGACAAGCAGCCATGTCCGGCCGAAGATCAGTTTCAACCTGAGTCAGAGCCTGAAACCGGTTCGTCAGACAAACTGGAGAGGCCTTCCGTTCAGCCCTCCGGAATGTCTTTCGCCCCCTGCCACACCTCGAGACGACCTCCCACTCTACCACAGGTGAGGGATCAGCCTCAATGTGGGCAGTATCCAGGGCAGACACAGTCTTAGTCCGATCGGGGGATGCGTGGGACGAGCTGGCCGTCCCCGACAAACCCCCATCCGGACCCCCACAGTGATGCCCATTGGCAACAGCCTCAAGCTGTGTGACCGAAGGCAACACTGCCTGAAGCTGGGAGCGAAGGGATGCCAACTCAGCCTGCATCCGAACACAGCAGTTGCAGTCCCTATCCATGCTAAAAACTGTTGTGCAAAGAACGTCTGAACTAATCTACAGAGAGCACAAACAATTCGACACAAAATTTAAACGGTTATAAAAATACAAGATTGCCTAGTAAATGCAGTAACGCTGCTACTTGCGCACTGCTGACACACTGCTCGGCAGCGGAAGGAGACTACGCGATTTTACACTTCTCAGGCACCAAAACGCGATGCTACAACTCTCAAACACCAGAACACGCCGGAAATTCATGAATTAAACAACACAAACACCAAAAACACGCAAAGAAAATGGCTCTGAGCACTATGGGACTTGACTGCTGTGGTCATCAGTCCCCTAGAACTTAGAACTACTTAAACCTAACTAACCTAAGGACATCACACACATCCATGCCCGAGGCAGGATTCGAACCTGCGACCGTAGTAGTCGTGCAGTTCCGGACTGAGCGCCTGAACCGCTAGACCACCGCGGCCGGCACACGCAAAGAAATCAAGAATCAAACCACGCAACAAACAAGTGAGCCAAGAGTACACGACTCGCTGCCGCAGCCGTCCATCCAACGGCGGCAGGGAGCACACGCATTGGGGTCATATAGACGAGCAAATCCAATAATGTGCTTTTATGAAATTTCTGGCCACGTTTTATATCAGTGAATCTTATGTTGCTTGCAGATATGCTGTAACATCCCCATTACTAAGTACCGACATGATTACATCATCGTCATTTATAGTGCATATTGCTTCCCCCAACAGATAAATTGCAGAATGACATTAGGACTGCATATAAAAGGTTCTTATAGGTGATGATCTAAATTTGCTACACAAACGATACCTCACTTATGTATGAGGAAGGCATAATTTGTTCTATATCATTACCAGCAAAACAGTCAGGACCCACCTTTGCATTGCCACAATTACTATCACTAGACTTTTTCCATATTCTTTACATACTAACAAAAATATCTGAGGTGGATGTGCATTTGACACCCACAGTAACCTCAAATAACAAATTTGCTTCCCAGTCTTGATCCTATAGCATGTATCTGACAAAACTGACTTGGCTGATGAATGCTAGTCACATATTTCTGCTATTACCAAATGCCCCATTAAAATAGCACTCTTCTAATGCACGTGAATGCCATACTGATTTTCTTACTGCAACTAGAAACTCATCCAGCAGAATGATATGAAGTTATCACAGAATAGATGAAATTTTGTGTTAGCATTTGGGTCACTATGAATTTCATCCCAGGTCATCTCTTGTAAACTGTTCTTAAAAACGTACTGTCCTGAGTCATTAATTAACCTAACTGGTTAAATGGTTCAAATGGCTCGGAGCACTATGGGACTTAGCTACTGTGGTCATCAGTCCCCTAGAACTTAGAACTACTTAAACCTAACTAACCTAAGGACATCACACACATCCATGCCCGAGGCAGGATTCGAACCTGCGACCGTAGCAGTCGCGCGGTTCCGGACTGCGCGCCTAGAACCGCTAGACCACCGCTAACCTAACTGGTTACCACTGAGGATTATCTTCAATGTAAGGCGCTTTACTATTTGTCCTAACTATCTGTGAATCATGATCAGAGTTAGATAAACAGTATTTCCTTGCTTTGAGCTTCACTATAGAGAATATTATTATTTAGGTTTCTACTGTATTTATTTGACTGTGTTGGAAAGTGAATTACTGAGACCAAATTGTAGGATCCAAATAAGTTTTCCAAATAATTTTTCTTATCAGAATTCTTTAGGTAACCTACACTGAAGTCACTACCGACTATTAACTCCTTGCTGCTCTCTAACAGATAGCACAGTGAGGAATCCAGATTCCTCATAAACAGTTCTAAATTCTCCAGTGGAATATATATATATATATATATATATATATATATATATATATATATATATATAAATATATATATATATACAGTTACAATTAAAGGTGAGCTATTTTTCAGTATTAATTCATAAGCATGTACTTCTTTCTGTTGATCACTACAAAATCTACTTGTCTCAATGATTTTGAACTTGTGTTCTTTCTTAACATATGTAACAACTCCTTCTTTTATCATATTAGTTGTGGGTGCAAGTTGTAATATTTCACATATAACTTATCTAACCCTGTGGTTGTGTGGTGCTAAAACAGACACTGGATGTCTTTCTTTTCAGAGATCACTGAAGTTTCCTAACAGACAAGAAGCTGTTCTACCTTATCACTCAAACCTCTAATATTTTGACAAAATTAATTACCCTTACTTTTCTCTGCAAACTTAAGCATTTTGTTGGGCTCTTCTGTCACTTTGACTCCTCTAAAAGCAGGGTGTCTGAACCATGGTTCTAAATGCCTCTCTGACACCAATAATCACAGGCAACTCTCTATGTGTGATGGTGCCCCCCCCCCCCCCCCCTGTGTATTATCTCAACAAGCTCAGCCAACCTATCATTGAGTGTCCTGTTCAAGTGTTGGTTATGTCTAGTTTAATTCTCTGTAAAGTTCCATCGAGACTGTCTTAGTAATCTTAAATGTCTATGACAAAACACTTTTACTAATGATAAATATTCACTCTAAAAGCGAAAAAACATCAGCTTAATGTCATGATTAAAGCACTTCCAGTCACATTACTTTCTGTTCATACCTCCTATATGTGGCTGAACTTGCAGTCCAATAACATTATATTGTGTGCTCTGCTATGTGGACACCCCAGGGCTATGCAGTGGAGTGTAGAGTCCAGCAACGACAAGCAACATGCATAGTACTACTCTGCTCACCAAAACTGCATACTTAGCAGTGATATATGTTAAAGTAATGGTCCCAATGTCTATAAGAAAAATGGATGCTACAGCTCCCAGGCCTGAAAATCATTTGGAAGAACATGATAATGATACCCTAGCAAGGACCATAATGTGTGGATGACTTTGATATAGTTTTAAGTAGAACTGAAATAGGGATTTTGATAAAAGAATATTAATAATATAGACTTAGGTCCTCAGTCCTGCGTTTATGAAGCCTCTGCAGTACTAATAAACGTCTCATAAAACTTTTATTTATTATAAGATCTCAATGAAAGCATGAATTTTCCTAATCAATTTACAGGTTAAATAATTAAAATTACAGGCACACAAAGCATAGTTTTCTAACCAATTTCGGTCCTAATTACCTGTGTTGTATGTATGGCCACAGAAGGTAATAGCAGTTACCTTAATTCTCCAGAAGATGCTGGTTTAGACACCACACTAGTCTGTCTTAGTATTCATAAAAGTGTAGGATAAACACTGGAAAATGTCTTAAAAAGGCAGTCTGACGACCAACAGCAAATGCTTTTTACTAAAGATGATTACTCACTGTATCAGTTAAAAACGATTTGGTGAAAGGTCATGATGACAACACTACCAATGACTTGGTCTTCTGATAATACCTTCTAAATGTGATTGGTCTTGCATTCCTATTACACCATTTTGTATGTGCACTGCTGCTGCCTCCTCTGACCATTTCTCCAGTGATGGAGCAAGGACCCCGTGAGCACCTCTACAGGAAGCCCAACAAATGAAATAGCATAACTGTGCCATATGTGTGTTTACAACAGAATAAAGTCAACACTGCGCCCCCACAGTATCCTTGTACATGCATGTGCGTTTTAGCATTGACTTTGGCATTTAAAAGGAACCCCTTGAGCACGAGACGACAAGTTCAGTCTTAGTAAGGCTCACTTGAAAGTTTTGTGTTAACAATTAGGAGAGGAAAAATATTAGCTGCTAATGAGTCACAAGTGGGTGACAGAAAATGAGTAGGCGGGAGGCGCAGGGCTCAACCTTCTATCGGATGTATGTATTATACTTCAGAAAATGGATATCGTCAATGCTCAAGAAATGTTTAAAATAAGCCATTAACTTGCATCATGAACACCAGATAAAAATGGTACGTCACGGTGATCACACAAGTTCGCACCATCGAGATCGATGTGCAGGACGTTCAGCTAGGCACCCACTCTCAAAGAATCATTTAGAATCATATTGCCATAATGGGGTCATGAGAACTGATGGAATGTAATGGCATGCAACCAAATGCGAAACAGTTTCTTGTGTAGCTTATCATGAAACTAGCTATCTTTTAAGGTGTAGCTGCAGATATTGCCATAATATGTCTTATAGGCATGGAAAGTACAAACATCCAGAGGCTGAATTTGCCCATTGATTTCATGTGATGCGAACTGCAATGTCACACACTTTCCAGGAGGGCGAGTTTGCTCTAAAGGAGTATGATTTTTACATGTAGACCACGAATCAAGTAAAAGCAAGTTATTTTTACCAGCTATTGGCCAAGTCAGTGCTCATATCATAGTTGCAGTTCTCTTATGCCCATTTTCCCACTCTTGCTTCTTGTGAGGTAAATATTCCCATATTCTCCACACGAGAAAGAATCATATGGGTAAGAGCACATCAACTTCTTGCAGCACAATAAATGAGTTTCCAGCCAATTTACCATCCAGATTAACAGTCAGCATAATTGTAGACGAGTGCGTTAAGGCATTGATGTTAACTGATCTTGATACAACACTTTTGGCACTTTCAGTTTCCAGGTGTGATAAACCTTTTGCATTTCCTTTATGTTTTCGTCTTCATTAAAGGCAAAGAGAGAATATGAAGCGGTAGCCCATCATAGAGCCTATGCCTACCCTCATGTATTTTTTGACTTTCAGTTGTTAAAAAACAGAGGATTTTTTTCTGGTACCAGTAGGAGGAAGGAAGGATTCGCGCTCAGCTAGTGAACGAGAGAGAAACGCCATTTTTAGCGAGTAATTGTAGACCGCCATTTTGGGGTCGCTATAAATTAAGTGAGGAGTATGTATTTCATATGTGCACCGTTTAGAAAAATACAGTATTGTTTTTGTGGTGTCACCGCCAGACACCACACTTGCTAGGTGGTAGGTTAAATTGGCCGAGGTCCATTTAGTACATGTCGGACCCGCGTGTCGCCACTGTGTGATCGCAGATCTAGCGCCACCACAAGGCAGGTCTCGTGATACGAACAAGCACTCGCCCCAGTTGTACGGACGACCTAGCTAGCGACTAGATGTATGAAGCCTTTCTCTCTCATTAGCCGAGAGACAGAATAGCCTTCAGCTAAGTTAATGGCTACGAACTAGCAAGGCGCCATTAGCCTTACAGTGATTGTAATTAAAGTCTCCTGTGTATAGTCAAGAGCGATGTACCACAATGATTGATTAAAGATAAGTATTAATCCAGCTACGTACTTTTCTTCATAGCATTAATTACGTAGCCTGTTCCAGTACTTCACGCCCGTCTGCGTTAGTCTAGCGTGCATTTTCAGCCATCTCGTTCT